>NC_135233.1:619330331-620057831 GCF_051348905.1 Ranitomeya variabilis | reverse complement strand
AGTACCACTCCTGTCCTGTATATATACACTGCACAGTACCACTCCTCCTGTCTTGTATATACACTGCACAGTACCACTCCTCCTGTCCTGTATATATACACTGCACAGTACCGCTCCTCCTGTCCTGTATATATACACTGCACAGTACCACTCCTCCAGTATATATACACTGCACAGTACCACTCCCCCTGTATATATACACTGCACAGTACCGCTCCCCTGTATATATACACTGCACAGTACCACTCCTCCTGTATATATGTACCGCACAGTCCCACTCCTCCTGTCCTGTATATATACACTGCACAGTACCACTCCTCCTGTCCTGTATATATACACGGCACAGTACCACTCCTCCTGTCCTGTACATATACACTGCACAGTACCTCTCCTCCTGTCCTGTATATATACACTGCACAGTACCACCAGTACCACTCCTCCTGTCCTGTATATATACACTGCACAGTACCTCTCCTCCTGTCCTGTATATATACACTGCACAGTACCACCAGTACCACTCCTCCTGTCCTGTATATATACACTGCACAGTACCACTCCTCCTGTCCTGTATATATACACTGCACAGTACCACTCCTCCTCTCCGGTATATATACACTGCACAGTACCACTCCTCCTGTCCTGTATATATACATTGCACAGCACCACTTCTCACTGGGTGTAATGTGTAATAATGAGGGCAATATGAAGGAAGCAGTGATTAGACCCTATCTCTCTGGGTCTCGGGCATTTAACCCCATATGCGGGTCTGATGATTGGACCCTCGGCCGCTGACCTGGGGAAAGTTCCTTCAGTTGTGTAATGAGGAAGTATTGACTTCTATGTTATTCATGCCCTATGTGGGGCACTGTAGGTAGCATCCTTCTCCAGCAGAGGGAGCTTCTGTCTCTGTATAAAATGTTCAGATTCGATTACATTCTCCTTCATCGCTTTCTGCTGCATCGCTTTCTGCTAAGTCACTTTCTGCTGCGTCGCTTTCTGCTGTATCAGTTTCTGCTGCATCGCTTTCTGCTGTATCGCTTTCTGCTGCATCGCTTTCTGCTGTATCACTTTCTGCTGCATCGCATTCTGCTTCATCGCTTTCTGCTGCATCGCTTTCTGTTGTATCACTTTCTGCTGCATTGCTTTCTGCTGCATCACTTTATGCTGCATCGCTTTCTGCTGTATCGCTTTCTGCTACATCGCTTTCTGTTACATCACTTTCTGCTGTATCGCTTTCTGCTGCAAAAAGGAAAGAAAAACGTTCCAGCACCAGGCGTCTCTAAATAAAATCTTCAGTACTTTATTCTCATGTAAAAAAAAAAACATCATGTGGGGACGCAGCTCCTAAATACCGGACGCGTTTCGAACAAAGTTCGTAGTCATAGGCCTATGAGCAATACATACAAACATCCTTATGTACCCATTCCATTACGTAAAACCATGAACACCTGTTGCTTGACCTGATTGGTTTACATTCATTACAAAATCAAATGTGAGACGGCCTACCAGAAACCATGACGCCTACTCAGATCATCGCCTCCTTATCCACACAAAAAAAGTTTGTGAGAGATATCCCTACTGACTCAATATAACAACTCTGTGGATTAGCCTGTGTGTTGTGCATAACAGCTGAGCATCTGCTACAATAATATCCAATACAACCTGTATGATATATGTCACGGCTGAGCATCTGGTACAATTACATCCATTGCGGTCTATTTGTGCTGTGTATCACAGCTGAGCCTCCGCCACAATAACAATGTAGCCTATGTGTTGTGAATTCTGTTGTGGGTTCTGCTCTTAGGCTCCCTCCGGTGGTTATAAGTGGTAGTGCTGCTGTTTGTCCTTCACAACAGTCATCAGCTGCTTCCACTTTGGACGGGGCTATTTAGTCTGGCTCCTTCCTTTAGTGAGTGCCAGTTGTCCATTGTTTTCTAGGGATCCACATCTCTGCTTGGTTTCTCCTTCTGGATTCTTCAAATCATCAAAGATAAGTCCTGGCTCTGTTTTTGCAGTCCACATGCGGTGGACTTAATAGTTCTGTGAATTGCTATGTTTTTTCTTGTCCAGCTTTGTCTGTGTTAAGATTTACTCAGCCAAGTTGGAAGCTCTGGAGTCACAGAGTTACCCTCCATGCCTTTAGTTACGTGTGGAGATTTTTGTATTCTCTGTGGTGGATTTTGTAGTATTTTTTATACTGACCGCACAGTACTCTTTCCTGTCTTTTCTTTCTAGGTAGCGTGGCCTCCTTTGCTAAATTCTGTTTTCAGTCTGCATTTGTAATTTCCCTCTCCTCTCACAGTCAATATTTGTGGGGGGCTGCCTTTCCTTTGGGAATTTTCTCTGAGGCAAGATAGTATTCCTGTTTCTTTCTTTAGGTGTAATTAGTCCTCCGGCCGTGACAAGGTGTCTAGGGAGTGACAGGAACATCCCACGGCTACTTCTAGTTGATGTGTTAAATTCAGGGTCTGCGGTCAGTATAGAGGCCACCTACTCCAGAGCTCGTCCATGCTGCTCCTAGGCCACCAGTTCATAACACCTATGTATGCTGTGTATCACAGCTATACATCTGCTACAGTAATGACCTGCACAATCTGTATGCAATATGTTTGTGTGTGCTATGTGGCACAGCTGAGCATCTGCTGCAATAGCATAAAGAGAAAAAAAAATAAAAAACAGCTGAGCATCTGCTACCATATCACCCAATGCAGCCCATTTATGCTGTGTATCATAGCTGAGCTTCCGCCACAATAACATCCAATGTAGCCTATGTATGTGGTGTATCACAGCTATATATCTGCTACATCACTTTCTGCTGCATCGCTTTCTGCTGCATTGGCTTCTGTTACATCACTTTCTGCTACATCGCTTTATGCTGCATTGATTTATGCTGCGTCGCTTTCTGCTGCATCAGTTTCTGCTGCATAGCTTTCTGCTACATCGCTTTCTGTTGCATTGCTTTCTGCTGCGTCGCTTTTTGCTGCATCGCTTTCTGCTGTGTCGCTTTCTGGTGCATCGCTTTCTGCTGTATCACCTTCTGCTGCATTGGCTTCTGCTGCGTCTCTTTCTGTTTTATCAATTTCTGCTACATCACTTTCTGCTGTATCACTTTCTGCTGCATCGCTTTCTGCTGCATTGGCTTTTGCTACATCACTTTCTGCTGCATTGGCTGCTGCATTGCTTTCTGCTGCATCGCTTTCTGCTGCATTGATTTCTGTTGCCTCGCTTTCTGCTGTGTCGCTTTCTGCTGCATCGCTTTCTGCTGCATTGCTTTCTGCTACATTGCTTTCTGTTGCATCGCTTTTTGCTGCATGGCTTTTTGCTGCATAGCTTTCTGCTGCATCGCTTTCTGCTACATCGCTTTCTGTTACATCGCTTTTTGCTGCGCCGCTTTTTGCTGCATTGCTTTCTGCTATGTCGCTTTCTGTTGCATTTATTTCTGCTACATTGCTTTCTTCTGCATCGCTTTCTGCTGCATTGGTTTCTGCTGCATCGTTCTGCTGCATCGCTTTCTTGTGCATTGATTTCTGCTGCATCACTTTCTGCTGCATTGATTTCTGCTGTATCACTTTCTGCTGCATCTCTTTCTGCTGCATTGCTTTCTGTTGCATTGATTTCTGCTGCATCACTTTCTGCTGCATTGGTTTCTGCTACATCGCTTTTTGCTGCATCGCTTTCTGCTCCATTGATTTCTGCTGCATCATTTTCTGCTGCATCACTTTCTGCTGCATTGATTTATGCTGCATTTATTTCTGTTGCATCGCTTTCTGCTGTATCACTTTCTGCTGCATTTATTTCTGTTGCGTCGCTTTCTGCTGCATTTATTTCTGCTACATCGCTTTCTGCTGGATCGCTTTCTTCTATGTCGCTTTCTGCTGCATCGCTTTCTGCTGCGTCGCTTTCTGCTACATTGCTTTCTGCTGTATCACTTTCTGTTGTATCGCTTTCTGCTGCATCGCTTTCTTCTATGTCGCTTTCTGCTGCTTTGCTTTCTGCTGGATCGCTTTCTTCTATGTCGCTTTCTGCTGCATCGCTTTCTGCTGCATCGCTTTCTGCTGTATCGCTTTCTGGTGCATCGCTTTCTGCTGTATCGCTTTCAGCTGTATCTCTTTCTGCTGCATCGCTTTCTGCTGCATCACTTTCTGCTGTATCACTTTCTGCTACATCACTTTCTGCTGTATTGCTTTCTGCTGTATCGCTTTCTGCTGCATTGGCTTTTGCTACATCACTTTCTGCTACATCGGCTGCTGCATTGCTTTCTGCTGCATCGCTATCTGCTGCATTGATTTCTGCTGCATTGATTTATGCTGCATCACTTTCTGCTGCATTGATTTCTGTTGCATTGCTTTCTGCTGCATTGCTTTCTGCTGCATCGCTTTCTGCTGCATTGCTTTCTGCTACATTGCTTTCTGCTGCATCGCTTTCTGCTGCATTGACTTCTGCTGCATTGCTTTCTGTTGCATTGATTTCTGCTGCATTGCTTTCTGCTGCATTGCTTTCTGCTGCATTCGCTTTCTGCTGCATTGATTTCTGCTGTATCACTTTCTGCTGCATCGCTTTCTGCTGCATTGCTTTCTGTTGCATTGATTTCTGCTGCATCGCTTTCTGCTGCATTGATTTCTGCTACATCGCTTTTTGCTGCATCGTTTTCTGCTCCATTGATTTCTGCTGCATCGTTTTCTGCTGCATCACTTTCTGCTGCATTGATTTATGCTGCATTTATTTCTGTTGCGTCGCTTTCTGCTGTATCGCTTTCTGCTGCATCGCTTTCTGCTGCATTTATTTCTGCTACATCGCTTTCTGCTGGATCGCTTTCTTCTATGTCGCTTTCTGCTGCATCGCTTTCTGCTGCGTCGCTTTCTGCTACATTGCTTTCTGCTGCATCACTTTCTACTGTATCACTTTCTGTTGTATCGCTTTCTGCTGCATCGCTTTCTTCTATGTCGCTTTCTGCTGCATTGATTTCTGCTGCATCGCTTTCTGCTGCATCGCTTTCTGCTGGATCGCTTTCTTCTATGTCGCTTTCTGCTGCATCGCTTTCTGCTACATCGCTTTCTGCTGCGTCGCTTTCTGCTACATTGCTGACTGTGGAGACCTGGGTGTCGTAACCAGTGCCTTCCCCCCTCCCGTCACTCCCGTAATGAAACACACACAGTCCTAGGTGGGTTGAACAGGTCGGTCACAGTTTATTAATTAAATAAGCAGAGAAAGGCAATTACATATTGTAACGAGCGGCTCGCACCGAGCTCCTGTCCGTGATCGACAGGGTAATTGGCCCAACGAGCGGTTACGACCTTTGCCCTCCTCCGCTTCTTCCGCCATGGACAATCCCGTGTATTACCTACACGGGACTCCGACCCCACCCATCAATGTTAAGGCCTGTTCAACTCCATCCTGTAAACCAGACAAAAATATCGAGGCCAATGTCCGTTAGGTGAACTCTGTCTGGTCTTAATTGTGCCGTGTTATCCCCTTGTAGCTGTTGGTGGCGAATCACGATACCGCCTCTTCCTCTCACATATTTTCTGATCCGAGCATTGAATTTACTCCTTGTCCGCTCTATGGCTTTTTTATCTCTAGCTCCTCGCCAAATGGCCCGCGGTGTTATATCCGACCACACCAGTATTATGTTCCTGAATAGACAGCTGAACCGTTCCATATCCGTTGTCATCCATTTGTACAATTCGGCCACTTTTTGTTTGCCTAGGTCATTGCCACCCACGTGTAACACCATTATCACCGGGTGTTCCGCCATCCTTGCTATGCCAACCATCTCCTTGAACACCTGTTTCCACTGGAGGCCTCTGATACCCCTCCAGTTAACTTTTATGCCCGGGAGGTAAAGATTTGTTCCTCCTGGCCGCAGTTTGGCCCTCTTTTCGGCCCAGTATACGTAGGAATCTCCTACAACCCAAACTTCAACCCCTGTAAGAGACAACATATGTTAATTAAGCAAGTCGGGTCTTATGTATCTGGCGAAGCATGAGGACTTCCAAACGACCCATTCTCTGCACTTCGGCCTCTGACACTCCTGCCCTAGCTGCTTCTGTGGCCGCCCCTATCCGGAACGAATGTGTTCCGTACTCCTTTGGATTTGCGCCAGTTTTTTCCAAGCATAGCTTGAACATTGCCTGGAACTGGTACTTGGTCAGAGGGGACCCGTCTGTATGAGTAAAGAAAAATCTACCTGCGTGTCTTATTACGGCGTATCTTTTAACAATTTTTAGCGGGCAAACTGGGCCCTCTGTAGAGTTAACCAGGACCCATGTACCCCTACCGGTGGGATCGCATTTGGATTTTCTAACCCTGATGCGCAGGGCGTCGCTGCATATTACTATGTCCTCATTAATTAGGCCTCCTTCCGACACGTTTTTTGACCGCGGTAGCAATTCACTAATGCGTAGTGCTCCGAAAAAGGTGGTCGCAAATGCTGCCAATATGAGGTCCGCCTCGTATTGCGATGCGCAGACTGACGGGGATATTGAAATCAGGTCATGCAATAGTCTCAGAGAAATGGGGCGGCAACATTCTTGGCTTGGCTGAAGCCTTTTCCAACCTTTAATGGCTTGTTTTATGCAGAAGGACTTAGTTATGTCTACCCATCCCAGTAATTGAAAGAAAAATGCCCCGATAATTTCCGTTGTGCCGAGGTGCCCGACGCCCCACCTTCCCTCATCCATAATATAAAATCAGTCGTCACCGCGCTTCATGCTCGGTCGCATTTATCAACTGGCCTACCCTGAATTATTGAGCACCACTCCTCCCAAGTCTTACCATACAACTGCCAGGTAGCTGGCGAAACGGAGGCCCGGATAAAGGGCATCAATGATTGGCCACTGTGTCCCACAGGGACAGTGGACACAGAATACCCCGGGGTTGAGCGTTGGGCTGCTGGATTCTGAAAGCCTGCCAATTGGAAAATAACAGTGGGTTAATGATATTGTCATCTACTTCAGCCACCACGGTGGCTCTACACCAAATATTGTTTTCTAGGCATACCAGCGCAAGCCGGCGCAAGAGAGCGAGTATGAGCAAGGAAGAAGATGACATGTGATTTAGACTCTTCGCTGTTTTCGCATTTTTTGTTTGGAAACGAATGTTCGTGTTTCTCAACTGATCGGCCCATATCTCCAGCGCTGCTACTACCGCAAACAATTCCCATAGGGCTGGGTCTTGCCCCCACTTTGCTGTCGTCCATTTCTCCGGCCAATCAGATTTGCACCATTGGTTTTTATAAATTGCTGCAAAACCCTCTTTTTTGTTCCACCCTATTGTCAGCCCTAATTCCTTGCTTGCAATCTCTCTAGCCATGACGCACGTGTGCCCGTTGTACGATTATAGGAACGTCTGCCATACTAGCAGATCTGCTTTTAGCGAACGAGTGCGCCTAATTCTATGGCCGGGCTGAGAAGCGCCTTTTGTTGCCAAAGATAGTCTGCGCGAGAATGCTCTGCCAACCGGCATTACGTGGCAGGCGAACGTCAGTAGGCCCAATAATGCCTGCATTTGCTGGAGGGTTACCTTGTTAACTTCGCTGAAGCCTTTCAACATTTGCTGGGTTTTTAATATTTTATCCTTTGGTAATCGTAAAACCATTGAATTGGTATGTATTTCGATGCCCAAGAAAGGCAATACATTACATGGTCCCTCCGTTTTCTCCGGTGACAATGGTACACCGAATTTGTGTGAGATAGATTTGAATTTTTCTAGTAGATCGGAGCAGAGTGTAGAATTTCTGGGGCCGACGAACAGGAAATCTTCAAGGTAGTGAATTATGGATTTGCTGCCAGTCTCGTACCGAACTACCCAATCTAGGAAGGTGCTGAATAGCTCGAAATAGTGACATGAGATGGAACATCCCATCGGGAGGCACATGTCGAAGTAATAGTGTTGGTCCACTTTGCAGCCCAGAAGGTGGAAACATTCGGGGTGCACGGGTAGTAAACGGAATGCCGATTCTATGTCGGATTCGGCTAGCAGGGAGTCGGGTCCGGCTGCCCGAACTAATTCTACCGCCTTATCGAAGGACGCGTATGAGACGGAAGCTTCTTCTGGGGAAATTGCATCGTTAACCGAATCGCCCTTTGGGTGAGATAAATGATGGATTAGGCGGTATTTACGGGGTTCTTTTTTTGATATAATGCCTAACGGTGATATTTTAATGTTTTTGAAGGGGAGCGACTGAAATGGGCCTGCTATTCTACCCAATTCTACCTCCTTTTCTATTTTTTGTCTAAGTATTTCAGAGAATTTGAGAGCAGAATTTAGGTTATCCGATAAGGTTGGCGTTCTTGTAAACCTGAAGGGAATAAAAAACCCGTCGGAGAATCCCGCTTGCAGCTGCTGTGCCGCTTTCTTATTGGGGGTAGAGATTTAGCCAGGGGGCCATCGCGGTTACACTCACTGGGGTTCTGCCTTGTAGGCGCTTTGCATGGCTGACGAGTGCACCTTGAAGCTGGGTGCCCCCCCCGCAAGCAGAGCAACCATGTCTGAACTTGCATAACGCGTGGAAACGGCAGTTTCCCTCATTGAATAACCAGCAGGCCCCGGGTTTTTGCACGACCACTGAGTTCTGACCTGCGGCTGCGGAGTAATTAGTGGTTGTGGCTGAAAAGAGGGGCTGTTTTTGGGTCAGCATCAGTCGCAACCACACGTCTGTTGCTTTAACTCCCCAGCCTAGATCGGGCTGTAGGGCCAGACGCCTGCGGAACTCCTCATCATACCGCCGCCAGGCTGAACCGCCATGCGACTTGTACGAACTATATATCATGTCCAGGTATATAAACAATTCGGAGCAGCGTTCCGGATGTTTCTGGCCCATAATACAGCCCAATACTGCGAAGGCCTGGAGCCAATTATTCATGGTTAATGCTATTTTAGATCTACTCCTATCATAACCCCTCTCGTTAGCTTTATCCACCATTTGTTGGTCCGCTAATAACAGCGACCATATGTCAATGTAATCGTTGCTCCAGATTTTTTGTCTGGTTTCCTGATCTATATGAGCACCTAGTGGGCTGATCCCGCAGAAGAAGGCGTCTTTGTGTAGATTAGCTGATTGTGGTGTTGTGTCGTTCACCACTTTAACGCTCGGATGTGATAGTTGTAGGATTAGCTCCTTTAACGCTGAGGTTAGCTCCATTTCCTTTAAGTTAACTCCGTAGCGTAACATTTCCTCGCTACCCTTGGAACACTCACCGCTGTGTGACTCTGGACGAGTGTACTCTGATCCTGGCTCCCGATGATGCTGATGGGGTGATGTCACAGGACGGGGAAACTCTGGCTCCCGCTACAGCGAGGGACTGGCCGATGTGCTGGCCGATGCGCTGACTATCGTGCGTTGGAGCCTGATTACAACCACGTAGTGGCGGATTAATGGCTATCTTCAGCAACTGCATGGCAGTTGTTGTGGCTGGAAGCCGCAGGGGATTGTTCTCCCCGGCCAAAAGCCCTAGAGGGTGCCCGTGATTTAGCGGATTTGTCACGTGCGCGATAACTCCTATCCGGGCTCTGCGATACTTCCGAAACCTCGGATGTTGCTGATGACAGCCATCCTGAGGCCCGCGATCTGCCTCGGCTCCTATGGGAGTTGCGTCTGCATCTGTGACGGGAGGGGCGTTTAGAGGGGTAGCGCGAATGGCGATGGGAGTTATCCAAGGAAGATTGGGAGGATTAGCGACGGATTGTGGCGGATGGTCGTCCGTTCCATCCGCCATGCGACGGATTCGTCGAAATTTGGCGGACGTTGTCTAGACATTGATGGCCATTGTAACGTTTTTTGTCTGCGCCTAACTGACGGTTCGCGACGGATCCGTCGCGACCGCCATTTCATAGAATGGCCGCCTATGGGCGACTGATCCGTTGCGAACCGTCATTTGGCGGATCCGTCACCACAATCCTCTTTTTTCAAATGAGCATGCTCCAAAAAGTAGATACTTTGCCCAGACAACCCCAAAACTATATAAACAGAACAGGTGGGCCTCATTCCTCAATGTGCCATCAAGAGAGAACAAAGTGCCAGCCAGCAAGACAGACAGACCCTGCCAGCAAGACAGACCCTGCCAGCAAGACAGACTCTGCCAGCAAGACAGACCCTGCTAGCAGCCAGCAAGACAGATCCTGCCAGCAGCCAACAAGACCCTGCCAGAGACTGCCAGGTGAGTACTGCCATCCAGCATGAGTTCTGCCAGTGTGTGTGTGTGTGTGTGTGTGTGTGTGTGTGTGTGTGTGTGTGTGTGTGTGTGTGTGTGTGTGTGTGTGTGCGTGCATGCGTCCGCCTTGCATGTTTTTATTTTTCATACTGTGCTGGTATTTTGAATGGCTGTGCTGTGACATGTCTGTGGTGTGTGTATAAATGCCGTGTGATGTGTGTGTCCTGCATTTTTGTTGTTTTTCATACATTAACATACTGTACTGGTATTTAAAATAAAGAGCAGTGTAGCTCCTACTTTCCAACAAAAAAAAACAAAAAAAATTTGTAATAAAAATTCCACAAAACTGTCCGTAGTATGATTTCAAGATAAATTTAAAATTGGGTCTATATTCAATAAAGGTGTTTGAGGTTCTATATACAAATGCGGAATGCAAACCTTTGGTATAGAAAATGTTATCTGGTTTTAGAAAATAGTCACTGTAGGGTAACCATAATTAACATTTTTGGGTATTGGTATTTTAACTTTGAATGAGGGAAATTTTTTATAAGGTTGAAACTGTGTCTGGAGGAGGGGGTGGGGTAGGTTTACCAACATGCGCATGGCGCATATCAAGTTTGAAGTAGTTTTGGTGTTGCTTTCAAGGAATTTTGGGGGAAACAGGAGGTGGAGGGTTTTGCAGCTTGCGCATCAAGCATATCAAGTTTGAAGGTAACAGTTAACACAATTTATTTTTATTTTTTTGGTGTAATAATTTTTTTGGGGGGAATCAAAATGTATATTGGCATACCAATACATAATCATTCTAATTAAAACTGTGTTTAAATTAGAAGATTCTTAGAGGGACCAAGCAAGGGACCCAAGAGAAACGCAGCAAGGACCCAAGACAGACGCAGCCAGGCCCCCAAGTTTGGAAAACAGATGTAAGTATAAAGTCCCGAAAGCTGTATCTATCCTTTTGTATAGTAGCTTAGAACTCTCTTTATACTTGCAGATTCTTAGGGACCCAAGAGAAACGCAGCAAGGACCCAAGACAGACGCTGGAAAACAGGACCATAATGTCTTCTTCTGGGAGACCCCCCTCACATCGTCAGCCACCTGAGGTGATTTTTTTTTTTCTTCATAAATTTTTTTGGGTACATCTCTGGTAACATATGTTTTTGAACCCTATATGTATTTATTGTTTTCACAGGAAGCTGAAGCAGAGGGGCTTCCAGAAGGAGATGGGCAGGGTGGAGAAATGCAAGGAGCGGGAGCGCATAGTGTAAGTTTTGCAGAGACAGATCCTCACATAAAACACACTACACCCAACACAAGCATTCAGCACAGCACACACACAGTACATATGCCTCCATCCAAGCACATTATTTATTTATTTATTTTATTAGTCTTCACAATCCGGGGCTTGACCTAGAGTTCCTCAAAGCACCTCCCATAGTCGTCGGAATGCTAATCGCGGCGGTCGCCGAACAGTAAGTTCCTTTTTGGTTTGGTGTTTAGTAAACTGTAAAATTCATGTGGTATAATCTTTCCCTTTATAATTTTTTTTTTCTGTTAAGGCTTCACAGCGTGCGCCCGAACAGGCTTGAGGAAGAGGAGGGGATAGATGTTGACACCCTCATCCAAGAGGTTCAAAATCGGGAGCCGCTGTGGAACATGGCGGACCGCCGCCATGCTGACCAGTTCATCACCCGACGGCTATGGGAGGAAGTGTGCAGTGCTGTTCTGGAGAACTGGGAGGAACTCGACGCTGGGGCCTAGGATCTAGCGCGTAAGTATTCACACTTCATTACCTTATGTTAGCATGATTTAATGTGTTGTATAGTAACCAATTTTTGCTTTATCTTTCCAGGTAACAGGGTTATCGTGCGGTGGCGGTCACTCAGGGATCGCTTCAAGAGGGAGTTTAACAAGGAGATGCAGGCCCCGAGTGGATCTAGAGGACGCAGGAGCAGGTATAAATATGCCAGAGCCCTGTCGTTCCTCCGGGCGACGCTGCTGAGCAGAAGGTAAATATTCAACACCACATGTTTTCAGGCAAACTGTTAAAATGTGTAACCTTCAATTTTTCTTGGCATCAAGGGCAATTGTCATATCAAGATATTAAATTTTTCTCCTTTAACACCACTGTCTGCAGCACTCGGGAGCCTGCATCAGAGTTGCACCCCTCTGGAGCGATCTCTCAGGAGTCCGCCACCGGGGACCACGTCGACCCCTCTGTATCTGCACCTTCCCTTTTGTTTGATCCCTCGGCCCCATCCACCAGCGCTGGAGCAGCAGGGCAGACTTCGTCACTTGAAGCTGCAGGTGATGAGTTAGAGTTCCCTTTACCCCACCCCTCTGACACTGCCGCAACATCTAGACCACCTTTGGGGTCAGGACGGCAGCGCCAGAGAGGTCAGGAAAGGAGCTATGCGCCTGAGTTTTTGCATCTGAATGCAGCCTTCCAGAGTGCCATCAAGCTTTTGGGTGAGCAAACATCTGCTGGGTACAATATGGTTAACAGAAGCATACTGGAACTCAGCAGTCGTCTGGATAGGATGCATTCAGATGCAAGCCAGTCACCAAGACACTGTTTTTTTCAGTCGGTCCTCAGGCACATGGAAAATCTAACTCCTGACCTGCAGATGCATGTGATGCAAGGCTGCCACACTGCTCTAGTGCAGGCAATGTCCCAAGCCCCTCAACCTACCCTTCATGTTTCAACACCTTTCCCCTCTCAAGCTGCCGTCTATCCTCACGTCCATCCTCCTCCCTTCCATCCTCCTCCTGTCCATCCTCCTCCCGTCTATCCTCCTCCCGTCCATCCTACTTCTACTCCTTCGCCATTCCTTCCTTCCCCCCCTCAGTATTTCCCAGTACCTACCTTCCCCTTTCCATGCTTCCCCTTTAACTTCACCGTTCCCAATCCCACCAACACCTTCACCATACCTCCCACAGTCCACATCTGTACCTCAACTCCCTGCCCAACCTCATGTTTTCAGCACCCATTCCACTTCTGTTCCTCCCCGTGATGTCCTGTCCCCCGCTATCGACGTGGTCCGCCCTGTCAGCCCCTCCGCTGCTATCTGCACCCCAAATTATGAGAACCTGTAAACTTGTAAATAAATAAAACTTTTTTGGGTTTAAAAACTATTTTATTGTCTTTTTTCTTTTTTAAACTGTATAAAAACCACCAAGGTTATGGTAAAAGTAACAGTAGAAAATGTGTAAAGGGGTACCGGTACAAAACATACAATACTGCGAGGTTAAAGTCCAAAGGTTTTGTAAACAAAACAAAAAACATGGTATATTTACAAGTGTGAAAGAAATCAAACATTTTACACCATTCCGTACTGCCAGTCAACTGATCCTGGAGGAGACATGAAGTAGTCTGCAAACTTGTCCCGCATTCTGGAGACTGCTACTGGACTGCGGAAAGTTGTGTTGTGGTAATCCCGCAAGGTGGTTTCTGGCACATTTTCCTCCAGGGAAACATGTTCTTTGGATAATACAAAATTGTGAAGTACCACGCAAGCCTTCACCACATCATCGACAGTTTCAGTCTGCAGTTTAATTGCAGTTAGTAGCACTCTCCATTTGGCAGTTAGGATGCCAAAAGCACATTCCACTACTCTTCGTGCTCTGGTTAACCGATAATTAAAAATGTTCTTCCTCTGGGTCAGTCCACTACTTCCATAGGGTTTTATCAAATGTGGGGAAAGCTGGAAGGCCTCATCTCCAACGCACACAAATGGTAATGGTGGACCGGTGGTTCCAGGGAGAGGTCTAGGTGGTGGAAAGTCAAATGTCTCTCCATACAAACGACGCCCCATTGGTGAAGTTTTAAAAATCTGGGAGTCATTTGTGCGTCCATACGCACCGATATCCACAGCGATAAACTTGCAGTGTGCGTCGGCTATGGCCATAAGTACAATTGAAAAGTACTTTTTTAATTGTAAAATTCTGATCCAGAGCCATAAGGTTTGACAATCCTTATATGCTTGCATCGACTGCTCCCACGCAATTTGGGAACTGGCATATTTCTTCAAAATTGTGGGCAATCTCCAGCCACCTCTCCTGTGATGGCTCCGGAATGTATTCTGCTTGTAGGCACTCCCACAATGCCCGGCAGGTCTCTCTGATGATCCCTGAGATTGTGGATATCCCAAGCCTGAACTGAAAATGTAGGGATGAAAACGACTCTCCAGTTGCAAGTGTCAAGGTGAAAATATATTTCTTATATATCTTTCTGTACTTTTATACTCTTATACTGTGAAACAATAAGTTTTTCCTATGCTTGCAGATATAACTGTATTTAAAGATGGCCGCCAGAGCTTAGTTTCGTTTCAGGTTTTAGTGTCCGAAGGGTTAAGTCATTTCTTCAGAATCGAAACTCAGGAATGTGAAGAAAGGGAGGATTCACCAGAAGACGTCAGAACAAATCAGGAAGACTGGATGCTAGCTTAAACCCCGCCTAATGCACGCCTTCCCCTAACACTCAATATAGTATTGTGTATTTTAGAATAAAGCCAGTTGTTGGTGTGACCGCTGCAGACATGTGTGGATGCAAGGGGCATTAACTAAGTTTGAACCAGCTACCTGTCTGATTTATTTTTATCCGGTACCAGATGCCCTGCACACATATTAATTTGGAATGACTGGTGAAGGAAGGGTAATTGTCGTTTTACGGCCCCGACACAAGGAATCTGTTAACAAAAGGAAAAGACAATAATTAATAAAAACTTCAAAAAACAACATTACAGTTATAAGTCTGATGAATGAGAATCATTAAAAAAAAGAATAACTTACCGAATAGTCACCATGAGACGCTCCGCTGGTGATATGGAGAAGCGCATCTGGGTGTCTCGTCTCCGTATTGATTCTTCCACATGGCCCAATAAAATTTCAAAATTTTCCGCTTTCATTCGCACATAGCTGAAAATTCTTTGAGGATTTTCCCTAAATTCAATGTACAGTGTGGAATAAACGCCACGGGTCATGCGTTGGGCTGTGATAGGATGGATCCACAGCCTTCTCCTCCGCCCCTGCCGCAGGATGCGCAGTCTTTCTTCCTCTTTGTCTCGAACGATGACTGCCAACCGATTTGCCTCAAAAGTGAAATCCGCACATATCTTCACAATATTCGCCAGCACCCCTTCCATCTTTGCCACTTTCTCTACAACCTTTCAAAGATGTGGTGTAATATACACAGTATATATAGTTTTCCAGTAGTTTCCAGTAGCCAGTCACATTGAGATCCTCCTTTTTTTAAAAACGGATCCGTCAAAAAACGGTTACAACGGATGGAAAAACGGTCGCAACGGTTCTAACGGATCCGTTTTTTTGACGGATCAGTGTAACTGATCCGTCAAAAAAAACGGATCTGTTGGAACCGTTTTCTAAACAATTTTGACAGATCCGTCGATCCGTCACGATGTCGGAGCTAACTGACGCCAAACAACTGAAGTGTGAAAGAAGCCTAACCCCTGATACCCCTGTGCAGGCATTAGTGCTACGTCTGCCGGGGGTAGGCTGGAGGTCAGCCCTGGTGGGAAATCTGGGGACTGTGTGGCATTAATGCCAGCCTCCTGGTTACCTCCTGGGGGCGGCATATATATAGAAAACATATGAAAAAACCAGAGCTTTTAAATTCCAAAACATAACAAAAATGCTACAAAAAAATATAAATGAACTAGTATAAGGCAAGAAAGAGGTGTATAAAAATGTATAACTTTATTATAATACACATATTAAAGCCAAACACACAAGTACAAAACATAAAAACAAAGAAAACAAACAAAACTGGACAGGTCTACAGAATGATGATACAAACTGGTAGGGGCCGGCAATCCAATAGAACAGAGGCGCTCACAAATATATGATAAGTCTACATACCAAAAAATGCACAATAAATATAAAGGCAGAATGTCAGATCACATGGCATGTATGGAGGACAGAGCAACCTAATGGAAATCCACTAAGATAAATGGGATAGAGTACGCCACATATCACAGGCAAAAACAGACCAGGATGTGAGTGGGAAGTAACATGTAATAACCCGGCCACATTATAATAAAGCTGACAGTGCAGCGCCAAAAATACAAAGGGATGAAATGATAGGCATATCTTACCCGTGGACGCCGTGACCCACCGCACAGATACCCCAACGCGCGTTTCGCTGCTGCTTTTTCAAGGGGCAGTGATATATATGCCCGCATGGAAGGTACTGGAGGACTGGCCAGCGCTGGCCTCCGCACTAAAATGCGGTGACCGGAAGTGGCTGGGCGGGGACCGGAAGTGGCTGGGCGGAGCCTTCCCAGAGCTCCGAGCCGTGCCCGAAGAAGCAGGAAGCCGCCTGCAGCTATGAGGCCGCCCCCTCCCCTACCTTGAGCCGCTCCGGGGCGCGGGGTAGGCGGGCGGACCGCCTTTCCCCCTGCACCATTTGCCGCTTCTCTGGAGCGGCCGGGGAATGGGGCGATGCCTCCAGCCGCCTGGTGCAGCCCGCCGACACACCACCTGCAACCGGAGCAGCAGGAGGGGAAAGGGGCGGCGCCACACGCAGCCTGCTGCGACCTGATGCCGTTTCCGAAGGGGGACCGCCAACGTTTTTTCAGCGGATGCGGCGCTCAGCCCTACCCTGCCGCCTTCGGGAGGTCACCTGTACGCCCACAGCTGGGAGGCCCTCGATCAGCTGTGATGCAGATAGGGGCTCCAGCGAGGGGATCTGGGCAGCTCCAGCCTCCGGACTGCAGGTACGCAGCGTGGGACGACCCACAGCTGGCGTGCTGGTCAGCGGCGGAGGAGAGCCGGACACGCGGGAACCCGGGGGCGCAGGGGTGACGGACCTCGCCGGACCAGGTGAGGGGATTGTGAGCAGGGGGTCAGGAGAGAGCACAGGAAGCTGAGCCCTGACGCCGGTAAAAAGGGCCTGAAGCCAGTGCTCACCTTCCTGTGCCGCTCTCTTCAGCAGGGCCTCAACCAGGGGATCCGACATCACTGCAGGGATACAGACAAAAGCTTCCAGGTGTCCGCCGGGAGGAAAAGAGGAAGTTCCCGGCCGGACACCTGGATTTAACCCCTGTAGGAGTGGCCGTAGGACCCCTCCCCTCTAGTGACCACTGGCCGGCTGGGGGTCTCCTAATTAGTGCATCACTAAGGGGGAAGTGATGCTAGGGGGGGAACTGGCACTGACATCATTTTAATGCTGCTCTCTCTATGTGCTCCCCAGTCACAGGCGCGCACCTTATTCAGTACCGCGCCTGCCATTCTGCTGCATCACTTTCTGCTGCATCACTTTCTGCTGCATCACTTCTATGTCGCTTTCTGCTGCATCGCTTTCTGCTGCATCGCTTTCTGCTGTATCGCTTTCTGCTGCATCGCTTTCTGCTGCATCGCTTTCTGCTGTATCGCTTTCTGCTGCATCGCTTTCTGCTGCATCGCTTTCTGCTGTATCGCTTTCTGCTGCATCGCTTTCTGCTGCATCGCTTTCTGCTGTATCGCTTTCTGCTGTATCGCTTTCTGCTGTATCGCTTTCTGTTGTATCGCTTTCTGCTGCATCGCTTTCTGTTGTATCGCTTTCTGCTGTATCACTTTCTTTGTCGCTTTCTGCTGCATTGATTTCTGCTGCATCGCTCTCTGTTTCAGTTCTTTGTACATCAATAATCCCCAGTAAGACATACCATGCAGGGGATATCGTGGCTGCTGTAGGTCTCGTGGAGATGGTGGTCCCGGCTCTGTGCAAGGTGGATATGCGCAGTGCTCCTATTGTTTCCTTGTGGGGTAATGCAGAGGGATCATCCTGCGGTTTCTGCTAATTATAGGGGTGCGGAGAGGAGACCCAGCATTTACATCTTGTCCCTATTGGGGGAATGCAGATTAATATACCCCCTGGTATTCTGCAGTGGAGCCCTTGGTGTCCTGGGGGTTGAGGGAACCCTGCAGCTTCCATCAGAAAGTGCCGGGGGTGCGAGTGTCATGTAGGACGGTTTGGGGGGCCTGGTTGTTGCTTTTCGGACCCCCTTTTGAACATATCTACTTTTGACATTAGTGAACTGTGGATGAGACAGGCCGTGGAAATCTGGTCATGCTGGGAGTTGTAGTACCCCCACCTGCTTGCAGTCCACCTGTGTCAGACAGTAAGGGGTGTCGTGTGTGTGAGGACTGTCGGCTGCTGTCCTGCTTCGTGTCCATGTTCTGTAGTGGACGGATGAAGGATATTTCTGGGGTCCGGGTGGTCTTGGGAGCGTCGCCGGCCCTATAACCTGACATGATTCCCCAGTTCCTGACGAGCCCGGGATCTCCGCTCCGCACTGCGCCGTCTGCACAATGTCACATTCCCACTTCTCACTCTTCACACCAGATATATCCCGAGATTTTCTGGTTTTGGCGGAAACGCTGTGTTTTCTCAGAGCTCGTCGTCTTCATTTTCCTGTACATTATGTATGAAGGGGATTAGTGTGAGACGGTCAGGTATTAAAGGACACAAGTATTAAAGGGAATCTGTCTGCAGCTTTTTGCTATGTAACCTAAGAGCAGCATAATATAGGGGCAGATACCCTGATTCCAGTGAGGTATCACTTAGTTTCCTGGGGATAGCAGTTGTAATAGTCACAGTTTTCTTTGCTGCAGATCTGCTAATCAGTGCTGAGGTGAGGAAGGACTGTGATGCACATGACACCTAGTCCTGTAGTGATAGTCTCCTGCTCATAAAACACTGATTGTATTGAGACATACAGCCCAGTAAGTGACACATCCCTGGAATCAGGGTCTCTGCCCCTGCATCATTCTGCTCTCACATTACATATTAATCCTGCTGCCAGATTCCTCTTTACAAGAGTGAAGGAAGTTGAATCATCAATTGATGATTTAATTTGTATTCGATCCCTTATGCATTTTCAGATCTCGGTTTGTTGTCAGGGAATGGAATCATTTCTATCTCCTTCCAGAGGCTGAGACCGTGTCCTCACCTAATATTACTCACAGCTGAAGATTTGTGACAGTTGTGTCCTCTGGGAGGGGAACATTCTGGACTCCAGACTGATACATTGTAGCAATCAGTCATGGAGGTAACTAGGAGAACTGATCTCTCCTGTCCTGAGACTTTGTTACAATGTATCAGTGCAGGGTGTATCAGGACTGACACAAAGTGACAAGACAGGGGAAATATCAGAAAAGCCCTGAGGGTATGTGCACACGTCAGGATTTCTTGCAGAAATTTCCTGAAGAAAACTGGAAATTTTCTGCAAGAAATCCGCATTTATTTTTTTGCGTTTTTTTCCCGTTTTTTTCCCGGTTTTTTTAGCATTTTGCAAGTGTAATTAGCTTGCAGAATGCTAAAGTTTTCCAAGCGATCTGTAGCATCGCTTGGAAAACTGATTGACAGGTTGGTCACACTTGTCAAACATAGTGTTTGACAAGTGTGACCAACTTTTTACTATAGATGCTGCCTATGCAGCATCAATAGTAAAAGATAGAATGTTTAAAAAAATTTTTAAAAAAAGGTTATACTCACCTGCAGACAGCTGATCTCCTCAGCGGCGTCCGTTCCTATAGATGCTGTGTGTGTGCAGGACCTTCGATGACGTCGCGGCTTGTGATTGGTCGTGTGAGCGGTCACATGAGCGGTCACGCGACCAATCACAAGCCGCAACGTCATCGCAGGTCCTTAACACAGACCATCTAAAGGAACGGAAGCGGCAGCATGCCTCCGGGGCCATCGAAGGAGAGTATATGACTTTTTTATTTTAATTCTTTTTTTTTTAACAATTATACGGTGCCCAGTCCGTGGAGGAGAGTCTCCTCTCCTCCACCCTGGGTACCAACCGCATATAATCTGCTTACTTCCCACATGGTGTGCACAGCCCCATGCGGGAAGTAAGCAGATCAATGCACTCATAGGTGTGCGGAATCCCCGCAATTCCGCAAATTTAATGAACATGTTGCTTTTTTTTCTGCAATGCGATTTTTTCGCGGAAAAAAATGCAACATTTGCACAAAAAATGCGGAATACACTGAAAATAATAGGAGGCATTTGTTAGCGTTTTTTTCGCGTTTTTATCACGTTTTTATAGCGAAAAAACGAGAAAAAAACGCGAAAAATCCTGAACGTGTGCACATGGCCTGACGGTCGAGGAGGGCACAACAGGGGCTGATGGAGATAGCCAGTGTTATCTGGGTGGTCTCTGGTGCAGGTTTAGACCCCATTTTCAGAGAGGACACAGGGTTCTCCCCTGTTTTATTACATCACTGTGGTATGAAGGGGCTCAGAATGTGGAGCGCCTGCACACTGGGGGCACAATTGCTAGTTAAGGGTCTTGCGGGGTCCCTAGTTCAGCAGCGACTGTACATGCAGAGCTGCCAGATTCTAAGAATGATGTTCCTGGTTGTAAATCAACCATCAAGTGGCAGCAGAAACGCCAACATGTCGGATTCTACCCTGCGCCGAGCATTCCTGTGCGCAGAGTCCAGAGGAATGTTCCTGCCCGTGGGCAAAAGCCTGGCACCCTGCTCATCGACACCGCAGAGTCGGGCGCTGCGCCCCTACCTGCCTGTCCTTAGGGGCAGGATCTGACGTGCTCTATATACTGGTGTGATGGAGTCATGTATCTGCTGCCACCATATGGGGACCGATCCCTGCCCCCAGCATCAGTACAAGGCTCTGCTGAAATACTCTGTGCTGCTGCGAGGACCCCGCTGCACCCATTCTATACCGGCCACAATATCATCACACTGCTGATGCAGAAATACATGTCAGGATACCCCAATCTACCACATCAGCACAGTCATCGCCTGACATACTCTGTGCTGCTGATGCTTCCGCTATAATACTCTGTCTATTTATGGGGGGAGTCAGGAGAGATAGTTATGGCCATCAGCTGTCGAAGTTTGTAACCTACCCCAGCGTCCACCCTCCTGAAATACTCTGTGCTGCTGTGGACACTGCTCCTTCCATTATGTAGCTCACATTTCATCATATCTATGGCTCAGACCATGTCTCCCCTCCAGGAGCGTAATGTGTGGAAAATGCTTGTCCTTGGTTAGATGTGAAGCAATAACCCGAGCAATGGAAACCTGCAATGTTAACCTATGGGAATAATGTTTATTATTGCATATATTACAACTACTATGTGCTGCTGTTTATTGGTGCCTGAGTCTGTCTCCAACAATACTGTTATACTGTCAATAACACATTGTCTAAAATAAGAGTCCCCGGACATTCCCGCTCACTGCTCACACTGTGTGTAGCTGGAGCACATTCTGCTTTCACTTTACAAGCTGGCAGACGAGATGTAAGAAATACCAGTTGTAAGCGGCGTTATCTTTGCTCATGAATAAATCTATCTTCACTGAACAGCTGGACTGTACACAGATTAATCCACTGCCAACATATCCACCCAGCCACCGTGCTGTCCAAGAGCTGTTTACTGCCTAAGTCATGGAAAGTCATGAAAATGACTTCCATTACCTATGAGAAGGTTGTGAAAAGAGAAACTAGTTCCTGTTGCAGCCACTCACTTCAATTTGTAAAGTGTGCCTGAGAGGTGGAATCTCAGGGTGCTCTGTCCGAGTTGAACCCATGACTTCAACAACATTACTAACCACTGAGCCACCATGATGCCCAGGAGATTACTTATAGGTAGCTTATCATTATGATTACCAGCAGCAATGGCAAGAACATGAAAGAGAAAGCTACATGCCCAAGGCATCAAACCAGTTAATTGATTTTAATTTCTGAAGTGTACCTGAGAGGTGGAATCTCATTATTGTTGGTCAGAGTTGAACCAATCACTCCAGTGCTAACCACTGAGCCACTGTAGTAGCTGGCAACAGCCACTGTAATACCCGGCTACTGCCCTTGTGCTGCTACACTATAAGCATCATCAAGCCACCACCAAGCATCACTGTAGGAATCAATAAGCTCCCACTATGCTTCACTGTAGATATCCCCAAGCCCCCCACCATGCTTCACTGTAGGCAGGGTGTTTCTTTCAATGTATGCTTCATTTTCCCTCCTCCAAACAGTTCATAATGACACTGACACATGGGTTACAGCATAATGACACTAACACTTTGGGTACAGGGTAATTACACTGATACCTTGAATCCCAGGGAGTAATGATGCTGACAATTAAGGAACAGAATAATTACCCACTGATTATTAGGATATATGATAATGACACTGAATATTGGGGCTCTCCTCTTACTGGCTGGATGTTCATCTAGTTCTCATCATCCATTAGTGACAATAACCCTGAGTGAGGATTGAAGCTACATTGTATCTCGTTTGTACCGCTCCATACTGGTTTATGGTGAATCTTCTGATGTTTCTTCTCTGTAGTTTATGCTCCTCCTGGAGCCGGTCATGATGTGATCTTCTCCTCTTTGCACAATGATAAAAATTATCAACAATATAAATGTAGACAATTTTTTTTTGAGGTATGATATTTATACGAGGTCGAGATCTACACTGTCCTGCAGTCCAGAAAATTATCTACTAAAACAATATGTAGTATATACACTACCGTTCCAAATTTTAGGGTCACTTAGAAATTTCATTATTTTTGAAAGAAAAGCACAGTTTTTTCCAATGAAGCTAACATTAAATGATTCAGAAATACACTCTATACATTGTTAATGTGGTACATTTATTCTAGCTGCAAACGTCTGGTTTGTAATGTAATATCTTCATAAGTGTATAGAGGCCCATTTCCAACAACCATCACTCCAGTGTTCTTCTGGTACTTTGTTTTGCTAACTGTGTAAGAAGGTTAATGGATGGTTAGAATACCCTTGGAAACCCTTGTGCAAGTATATTAACACAGCTGAAAACAGTTTGGCTGATTAGAGAACCTATAAACCTGACCTTCCTTTGAGCTAGTTGAGAATCTTCAAAAAGGGGAAGAAGGTGGACCCAGGGAACTGTAGGCCGGGGAGTCTGACTGCCATACCAGAAAAGATCTTTGAACAAATTATTAACCCCTTCATGACCTTGGGATTTTTTGGTTTTTTTCGTGTTTGTTTTTCACTCCCCTCCTTCCCAGAGCCATAACTTTTTTATTTTTCCGTCAATATGGCCATGTGAGGGCTTATTTTTTGTGGGACGAGTTGTACTTTTGAACGACATCATTGGTTTTAGCATGTCGTGTACTGGAAAAAGGGGAAAAGAATTCCAAGTGCGGTGAAATTGCAAAAAAAGTGCAATGCCACATTTGTTTTTTGTTTGGCTTTTTTGCTAGGTTCTCGAAATGCTAAAACTGACCAGCCATTTTGATTCTCCAGTTCATTACGAGTTCATAGACACCAAGCATGCGTAGGTTCTTTTTTATATAAGTAGTGAAAAAAAATTCCAATCCTTGCTAAAAAAAAAAAAAATTGCGCCATTTTCCGATACCCGTAGTGTCTTCATTTTTCGTGATCTGAGGTCAAGTGAGCGCTTATTTTTTGTGTGCCATGCTGACGTTTTTAATGACACCAATTTTCTGCAGATACGTTCTTTTGATCGCCTGTTATTGCATTTTAATGCAGTGTCGCGGTGACCAAAAAAATGTAATTCTGGCGTTTCAAATTTTTTTCTCGCCATTTAGCGATCAGGTTAATCCTTTTTTTTATTGATAGATCGGGCGATTCTGAACGGGGCGATACTAAATATGTGTAGGTTTGATTTTTTTCATTTTTTTATTTTGAATGGGGCGAAAGGGGTGTGATTTAAACTTTTATAATTTTTTTATTTTTTTCAAATTTTTTTAGCTTTTTTTTACTTTTCCCATGCTTCAATAGCCTCCAATGGGAGGCTAGAAGCTGGCACAACTCGATTGGCTCAGCTACATAGCAGCGATCATCAGATCGCTGCTATGTAGCTGAATTGCAGGCTTGCTATGAGCGCCGACCACAGGGTGGCGCTCACAGCAGGCCGGCATCAGTAACCATAGAGTTCTCAAGGACCTCTATGGTTACTATCCTGATGCATCGCTGACCCCCTATCATGTGACGGGGGTCGGCGATGCGCTCATTTCCTGCCCGATGGCTGGAAGAGCTGGTTAAATGCCGCTGTCAGCGTTTGACAGTGGCATTTAACTAGTTAATAGCGGAGGGTGGATTGTGATTCCACCCATCGCTATTGCGGGCACATGTCAGCTGTTCAAAACAGCTGACATGTCCTGGCTTTGATGCGGGCTCACCACCGGAGCCCGCATCAAAGCGGGGGTTCTGACCTCGGACGTACTATCCCGTCCGAGGTCAGAAAGGGGTTAAACAACATGTATGTAAGTACCTGGATAAGAATGAAGTGATTAAACAGAGTCAGCATGGGTTTGTAACTAATTAGTCATGTCAGACTAAGGGTACCGTCACACATTGAAATTTCCATCGCTACGACGTTACGATTCGTGATGTTCTAGCGATATCGTTACGATATCGCTGTGTCTGACACGCTACTGCGATCAGACACCCTGCTGAGAATCGTACGTCGTAGCAGATCGTTTGGAACTTTCTTTCGTCGCTTGATCACCCGCTGACATCGCTGGATCGTTGTGTGTGACAGCGATCCAGCGATGTCTTCGCTTGTAACCAGGGTAAACATCGGGTAACTAAGCGCAGGGCCGCGCTTAGTAACCCGATGTTTACCCTGGTTACAAGCGTAAACGTAAAAAAAACAAACCGTACATACTCACCCGTCGGTGTCCTTCAGGTCCCTTGCCGTCTGCTTCCTGCTCTGAGTGCCGGCCGGAAAGTGAGAGCAGATCACAGCGGTGCTGCGCTCTGCTCTCACGGTACGGCTGCACTCAGAGCAGGAAGCAGACGGCAAGGGACCTGAAGGACACCGACGGGTGAGTATGTACGGTTTGTTTTTTTACGTTTACGCTGGTAACCAGGGTAAACATCGGGTTACTAAGCGCGGCCCTGCGCTTAGTTACCCGATGTTTACCCTGGTTACCCGGGGACTTCGGCATCGCTGCAGCGCCGTGATTGCAACGTGTGACCGCAGTCTACGACGCTGGAGCGATAACCATACGATCGCTGCGACGTCACGAATCGTCCCGTCGCAGCGATGAAAATTTCAATGTGTGACGGTACCCTAACTTAATTTTCTTCTATGACAGAATCACTGACTGGGTGGATCAGGGAAATGCTGTAGATATAGTATATCTTGACTTCAGCAAAGCATTTGACAAAGTATCTCACATCATCCTTATTGAAAAAATGACTAACTATGGAATGGACAAGGCAAACTGTTAGGTGGATTCATAACTGGCTTAGTGATCGGACCCAAAGAGTGGTCGTAAATGGCTGTACATCCAGTTGGAAGAATGTCTCAAATGGGGTACCGCCGGGTTCTGCTCTGGGCCTTGTATTGTTCAACATTTTTAGCAATTATTTAGATGAAGGAATTGAGGGTACACTGGTTACATTTGCTGATGACACAAAGCTAGGAGGGATAGCTAATACTAGAGAAGAGAGAGAGGATTCAAAAATATATAAATAAACTGGAGGAGTGGGCAGCAACTAACAATGGTTTTTAACAAGGAAAAATGCAAAGTGCTACATCTGGGCAATAAAAATGAAAAAAGTATATACAGAATGGGAGGAATAGGGCTAAGCAACAGCACATGTGAAAAAGACTTGGGTATACTAATAGATCACAGACTGAACATGAGTCACCAGTGTGATGCAGCAGCAAAAAAGGCAAATGCAATTCTGGGATGTATTAACAGAAGCATACAGTCTAGATCACGTGAAGTCATTATTGCCCTCTACTCCTCTTTGGTCAGACCTCATCTGGAGTACTGTGTCCAGTTTAAGGCACCACATTTTAAAAAAGACATCAACGAACTGGAGCAAGTTCAGAGAAGAGCGACCAGAATGGTGACCGGTCTGCAAACCATGTCCTATGAGGAACGCTTACAGGATCTGGGAATGTTCAGTTGCAAAAAAGAAGACTGAGAGACTTAATAGCTGTCTACAAATATCTAAAGGGCTGTCACATTGTATAAGGATCATCTTTATTCTCATTTGCGCATAGAAAGACTAGAAGCAATGGGATGAAACTGAATGGGAGGAGACAGATTAGATATTAGAAAAAAAATTTTGACAGGGTGATCAATGAGTGGAACAGGCGGCCACGAGAGGTGGTGAGTTCTCCTTCAATGGCAGTCTTCACACAGAGGCTCGACAGACATGTGTCTGGGATGATTTAGTGAATCCTGCTTTGAGCAGGGGGTTGGACCAGATGACCCAGGAGGTCCCTTCCAACTCTACCATTCTATGAATCAGGAGAATTACATTTGTTGGTTCCATTAAACTCTCAAAATGGCCAGAAAAAAAGAACTTTCATGTGAAACTCGACAGTCTATTCTTGTTCTTAGAAATGAAGGCTATTCCATGCAAGAGATTGCCAAGAAACTAAAGATTTCCTACAACGGTGTGTACTACTCCCTTCAGAGCAGAGCACAAAGACAAGTACATTGGAGTCTGTAGTTTAAAAAATCGACACCTCACAGGTCCTCAACTGGCAGCTTCATTAAACAGTACACACAAAACGCCAATGTCAGCGTCTACAGTGAAGAGGCGACTCCGGGATGCTGGCCTTCAGGACAAAGTGGCAAAGAAAAAGCCATATCTGAGACTGGCTAATAAAAGGAAAAGATTAATATTGGCAAAAGAACACAGACATTGGACAGAGGAAGATTGGAAAAAAGTGTTATGGACAGACAAATCCAAGTTTGAGGTGTGTGGATCACACAGAAGAACATTTGTGAGACGCACATTTGTGAGACCACTGAAAAGATGCTGGCAAAATGTCGGACGCCATCTGTCAAGCATGGTGGTCTGGGGTTGCTTTGGTGCTTGTAAAGTGGGAGATTTGTACAAGGTATAAAGGATTTTGAATAAGGAAGGCTATCACTCCATTTTGCAACGCCATGCCATACCCTGTGGACGGCGCTTGATTGGAGCCAATTTCATCCTACAACAGGACAATGACCCAAAGCACACCTCCAAATTATGCAAGAACTACCGTATATACTCGAGTATAAGCTGAGATTTTCAGCCCATTTTTTTAGGCTGAAAGTGCCCCTCTCTGCTTATACTTGAGTCATTGTCCAAGGGGGTCGGCGGGGGAGGGTGAACGGCATCAGTGGCGGCTGTCACATCATACTAACCCCTCCTGATGCGGTCTCTGCACATCCCTGCTTCTCAGATGGTCTCTGGCACTGGCAGTTCTTCCTGTGCACGTGGTACCGCTCATTAAAGTAAAGAATATTGACGTGACTCCACTCCCATAGGCGTGGAGTGCATATTCATTACTTTAATGAGCGGTACCATGTGACCGCTGAACACAGGAAGAAGCTGCCGGCGCCAGAGACCATCTGAGAAGCAGAGACCGTGCCAGGATGGGGTGAGTATGACGTGGGAAGGTGAGCCATGCGATATTCACCTGTCCCAATTCCACTGCTGGGCTCTCTCTTCCGCGTCCTCTGGCTGTGACACTCAGGTCAGAGGGTGCGATGGCTGACGTGTTTAGTGCGTGCCCTCTGCCTGAACAGTCACTGCAATGACAGCGGCGCGCGGTGGTGGAACGGGGACAGGTGAATATCGCGGTGACTCCGGAACCTGGCTCCCATAGCGCGCCGGTGTCCCTGCCTGCTCAGTACACCATCCGGTCCGTTACACCAGCACCTCGTCTATTGGACAGAGTACACGCTATATTTATTGCTCAGTACACCGGCAGCTCTCCCTCAGCGACGTGAGTATGTATTTTTTTTTTATCGCAGCAGCAGCATATGGGGCATATTATTTTATGGAGCATCTTATAGGGCCATCAGCCTTTATGGAGCATTGAATGGGGCATATTTTTCTATGGAGCATCTTATGGGCCATTAGTAACCTTTTTTGTAGCATTATATGGGGCATATTTTAATATGGAGCATCTTATGGGGCCCATCGTGAACTTTATGGACCATTATATGGGGCGTATTTTGTATGGAGCATCTTATGGGGCCCATCATGAAATTTATGGAGAATATTATGGGGCCCATCATGAACTGTATGGAGCATTATACGGGGCTCCTGATTCAATATTAATATTCAAAAACACTTAACCTGCTGATGTCTCAATTAATTTTACTTTTATTGGAATCTATTTTATTTTTTAAATTTACCAGTAGCTGCTGCAATAAGTTTTCCCAGTTTTTTGTGTCAAAATTAGGGGTCTCGGCTTATACTCAGGTCGGCTTATACTCGAGTATATACGGTATTTAGGGAAGAAGCTGGCAGCTGGTATTCTATCTGTAATGGAGTGGCCAGCGCAGTCACCAGATCTCAGCCCCATTGAGCTGTTGTGGGAGCAGCTTGACCGTATGATGCCAAAAAGTGCAGAACAAGCCAAAGCAACTTGTGGAGGGGCTTCTGGAAGAATGGAGGGAAATGTCTCCAGATTACCTCAGCAAATTAACTGCTAGAATGCCAAAGGTCTGCAATCCTGGAATTGCTGCAAAGGGAGCATTCTCTGACGAAAGCAAAGTGTGAAGGAGAATATTATTATTTCAAATAAAAATCTTTATTTTGAACCTTGTCAATGTCTGGACTAGACTTTCAATTCTTTTTGCAACTCATTTGATTAAAAAAGTATGAGTTTTCATGGAAAACACAAAATTGTCTGGGTGACCCTAAACTTTGGAACCGTTGTGTAATCGCAGCTCACATGCAAAACCTCACATGCAATTCCTTTACACCCTGGAATTGTTAAAGATGTCGCCCATGTGGTTACTGCTTTACCACCAACCCAAGTTAGTGTAGAGAGGTCGTTCTCCAGCCTTAAAATTATTAGGTCAGATGTGAGGTAATCTGTGAAGGAGGATCTGATGGAGGCGATACTATTTCTCAGAACAAGTAGGGTATGTTTCCACGTTCAGGAAACGCTGCGTGTTTGACGCTGCGTTGAGCCACAGCATTAACCCCTTCACCCCCGGAGCTTTTTCCGTTTTTCCGTTTTCGTTTTTCGCTCCCCTCCTTCCCAGAGCCATAACTTTTTTATTTTTCCGTCAATTTGGCCATGTGAGGGCTTATTTTTTGCGGGACGAGTTGTACTTTTGAACGACATCATTGGTTTTAGCATGTCGTGTACTAGAAAACGGGAAAAAAATTCCAAGTGCAGTGAAATTGCAAAAAAAGTGCAATCCCACACTTGTTTTTTGCTTGCCTATTTTGCTAGGTTCACTAAATGCTAAAACTGACCTGCCATTATGATTCTCCAGGTCACTACGAGTTCATAGACACCTAACATGACTAGGTTATTTTTCACCTAAGTGGTGAAAAAAAATTCCAAACTTTGCAAAAAACAAAACAAAACAAAATTGCGCCATTTTCCGATACTCGTAGCGTCTCCATTTTTCGTGATCTGGGGTCAGGTGAGGGCTTATTTTTTGCGTGCCGAGCTGGCGTTTTTAATGATAGCATTTTGGTGTAGATACGTTCTTTTGATCGCCCTTTATTGCATTTTAATGCAATGTCGTGGCGACCAAAAAAACGTAAATCTGGCGTTTCGAATTTTTTTCTCATTACGCCATTTAGCGATCAGGTTAATGCTTTTTTTTTATTGATAGATCGGGCAATTCTGAACGCGGCGATACCAAATATGTGTAGGTTGGGTTTTTTTTTTATTGATTTATTTTGATTGGGGCGAAAGGGGGGTGATTTAAACTTTTATATTTTTTTTATTTTTTTCACATTTTTAAAAACTTTTTTTTTTTACTTTTGCCATGCTTTTATAGCCTCCATGGGAGGCTAGAAGCAGGCACAGCCCGATCGGCTCTGCTACATAACAGCGATCATCAGATCGCTGTTATGTAGCTAAAATGCCGGTGTGCTGTGAGCGCCGACCACAGGGTGGCGCTCACAGCCACCGGCAATCAGTAACCATAGAGGTCTCAAGGACCTCTATGGTTACAATGGAGGAGCATCGCCGACCCCCGATCATGTGACGGGGGTCGGCGATGCGCTCATATCCGGCCGCACGGCCGGATGCGGTAGTTAAATGCCGCTGTCTGCGTTTGACAGCGGCATTTAACTAGTTAATAGCGGCGGGTGATCGCGATTTCACCCGCCGCTATTGCGCGCACATGTCAGCTGTAAAAAACAGCTGACATGTCGCGACTTTGATGTGCGCTCACCGCCGGAGCGCACATCAAAGCGGGGGTCCCGACATGTGACGTACTATTCCGTCACATGTCGGGAAGGGGTTAAACACGCAGCGTCCAGATGTTACAGCATAGTGGAGGGGATTTCATGAAATCCTGTCTCCACTATGCATTAAAAGACGCATGCGGCGGACCCACGAAAACGGACATGCGGCGCGTCTTTTCAGAACGCAGCATGTCCTTGCATTGCTGAAACAACGCAAGAACAACGCAGGTGACCTGCCAGTGACCTCAGGTGCAGATTTGGTCAGGATTCTACCTGCATAAAATCCTGACCAAATCCTGAGGCAATCCTGAATGTGGAAACATACCCATAGACTGCACAAATGTTATTCAGTACGTTTTTGTTGAAGACTGTTTTTTCCACTTACTGCATAGTGTATAATAAATTGTAAATATACAAAAGTTTTATTATTCTAAAGTTGCTTTCCAATAAATATATTTTATGTTCTATCAAATTGCTTGATTATTGTATCATAATAATGATTAAAAGCCTGATGTTACCATTTTACTACAGTAAATTTATCACTTAAACATGAGCCATGTATGAGGGAGTCAGAGTCGTGGAGTTGGAGCCGGAGTCGGTGTTATGGAAATTGAGGAGTCGGAGTCAGAGGTTTGGCTTACCGACTCCACAGCCCTGATTTTGTGTGACTGTGTGGGTTTCCTCCCATTTTCTGAAGACAGACCTGTAGGAGATATGACCCCTGATGGGTGCAGTGATGTCTGTAACGTGCTGTACAATCAATATGCTTATTTATTATGCTTCATAAGAACGATCTCACATTGCAGACAGTATTGCCCCATCAGGACTCACATCCTATCGGTATGTCTTTGGAAGTGGAGCTTCTCATACTTTGCTCCATTAATTGTTTATGGGACCGTCAGACAACGTAGAGCTCCATTATTTCCAGACAATCCCGTAGACAATGAACACAGTGGAGGATAAGCCCGCGCACCTGTGCTCCATTCATTGTTTATGAGACCATCTGGGAAAGCAGAGGTCCATTATTTCCAGACAGTCCCATAGACAATGAATGTAGTGGAGGATAAGCCCGCACACCTCTGCTCTATTCAAAAATGGGATGGCTCTACGACACTTGTTGCACCGAGCTCTGGAGGCCGTGTCATGGAGATTATAACGAGATGTTTTCTAATACGTGGACATGTCAGAAATGTCCCACAGTGAACGGCCGATCTCTTTTCTGAGAACACAGAGACTAAAAGCCTTTTGTTCCCATCTCATAGATCGGTGCACAGCCTGCTGTTGCTGGTGGTTAAGCAGCCATGGGGTAGCATGGTAACACTATTGCTTTCTTTTTCTTGTTGCTGTTTTCATTGGTTCAGCTCTGACCAAGAACAATGAGATTCCTCCTCTAAGGGCTTGTTTCCACTTGCGAGAAACACGTCCGTGTCTCGCATGTGGAAACCAAGCTCTGACGCCGGCACTCCAGAGCGGAGCGTGCGGCCGTATAGGAACACATGGAGCTGCACGCTCCGCTCCCGAGTGCCGGCGCCAGAGCTTGGTTTCCACATGTGAGACAAGAACGTGTTTCTCGCAAGTGGAAACAAGCTCTAAGACACATCTCAGAAAATGAAATCAGTGACCACAAGGGAACCTGCTCTTCCTTTTTATGACCGGTCGCTGGGTACTGATAGGCATATTGATGACTTAGCCATCAGGTAATTCTATGGTGGTTCAGTGGTTAGCTTAGCTCCCTTACCTTTCAATGCTTGGGTCATTAGTTCAGTTCTGACCGAGGTGGGAGTAATTCTACCTCTCAGTTGTACTTTAGAGTTGCAAATGGACCTACTCTAGTATTTCATGACCTGTTGGTGTACACTGATAGACATATTGATGGCCTAGCCGTCAGATAATTCTCAGGCAGCATGGTGACTCAGTGGTTAGCTCAATTACCTTTTCTCGTTGGGTCCTTTGTTCAATTCTGACTGAGGTCGGAGTAATTCTACCTCTCAGTTGTACTTTAGAAATTGCAAATTGTCTTGCTTTAGTTTTTCCTAATCTTCTTATTGCTACTGGTAGTAATAGCAATGACTTTGCCAACTGGAAAAAGCCATGAAGCATGGTGGCCCAGTGGAAAGATCAGGTACTTTTCAGCATGGGATTCCAGGGTTTAAATCCCATGAGAAGTTGCAAATGGACCTGCTGTAGTTTTTCCTTATCTTCCCATTGGTGCTGGTAGTAATATCAATGACTTTGCCAAAGTTTATCTTCCGAGCGGCACATTGGAAAGCAGTGGCACTTTGCAGCATGGGAGTTCAGGGTTCAATTCCCACCATGAGAAATTGCAAATGGACCTCCTCCAGTTTTCACAGATCTTCCCATTTGTGCTGGTAGTAATATCAATGACTTTGCCAAAGTTCTGCTTATGAGCAGCCCAGTGGAAAGCCCTGGTGCTTTGCAACATGGGAGTCCTGGGTTCAATTCCTTCCATGAGAAATAGTCAAAGGACCTCCTTTAGTTTTTCCTAAGTTTCCCATTGATGCTGGTAGTAATATCAATGACTTTGCCAAACAACAAGTTGAAAGCAGCGTGGTGGGCCAGTAGGAAGCACTGGTTCTTTTCAGCATGGGAAATCCAGTGTTCGAATCCCATTAAAAACTGCAAATGCATTTGCCATAGTATTTCCTGATCTTCACATTGGTGCTGGTAGTAATAACAATTACTTTTCCAAAAGTTTTGTTCCGAGCAGCAAGGTAGCCCAGTGGAAAGCACTGGTGCTTTGCAGCGTGGGAGTCCGAGGTTCAATTCCCACTACGAGAAATTGTAAATGGATCTCGTCCAGTTTTTCCTGATCTTCCTAATGGTGCTGGTAGTAATATCAATTACTGTGCCAAAGGTTATATTACAAGTAGAAAGGTGGCCCAGTGGCAAGGACTGGTGCTTTGCAAAATAAGAGTCCAAGGTTCAATTCCCACCATGAGAAATTGCAAATAGACCTTGTTTAGTTTTTCCTGATCTTCCCATTGGTGCTGGTAGTAATATCAATGGCTTCGGCAAAGATTATATTCCGAGCAGCACGGTAGCCTAATGGAAAGGATTGTTGCTTTGCTGCATGGGAGTCCAGTGTTCTTATCCCCCCATGGATGACATCTGCAAGGAGTTTGTATGTTCTCCCTGTACTCAGGTGGGTGGCCACCCATGTGCCAAAGACATACAGGTATGGGCCAGTGATGGAAGTGCTGTGGCAAATGATGTGTCACCTGAGCAGCATCCAGGAGGGCTGCTTGCCTGTCCCCCTTTGGGCAAGTATCCCGAGTGGATAAATGTTCTGACACATAGCAACAAACTGACTGTTATATATGCAGCTCAGCTCAGCTGTGAAAAGTCCTTTTTGGACTTAGTAAAAGCTTTTTTTTTTTTTTTTCTTCCCTCTCATTTCCCTAAATCCTGATATTCCTCTTGTCTTCAGAAACACAGGACAGTTACTTGACAAAGGTAACACAACAGTACTTGTATCACTGTTCCCTACCTGTATGTCTTTACATCATGGGTGACCTCCCACCTGAGCACAGGGAGAACATACAAACTCCTTGCAGATGTCGTCCATGGTGGGATTAGAACCCTGGACTCCCATTCTGCAAAACACCAGTGCTTTCCACTGGGCTACTGTGCTGCTCATAAAGTAACCTTTTCCGAAGACATTGATATTACTTCCAGCACCAGGAAGATCAGGTTCATTTGCAAATTCCCATGGTGGGATTAGAACCCTGGACTTCCATGCCACAAAGCACAAGTCCTTCCCACTGGGCTACCGTGCTGCTCTGAAAATAATCTTTGCCGAAGTCATAGATATTACTACCAGCACGAATGGGAAGATCAGGAAAAACTAGAGCAGGTCTATTTGCAATATCCAATGGTGGGATTTAAACCATGGACTCCCATGCTGCAAAGCACCAGTCCTTTCCCCGAGCCACAGTGCTGCTTGGAAACTGACATTTGGCGAAGTCATTGATATTACTACCAGCACTAATGGGAAGATCAGGAAAAACTTGAGCAGGTCCATTTGCAATTTCCCGTGGTGGGGTTAGAACCCTGGACTCACATACTGCAAAGCACCAGTCCTTTCCACTGGGATACCGTGCTGCTCAGAGAAAAACCTTTGGCAAAGTCATTGACATTACTACCAGCACCTATGGGAAGATCAGGAAAAACTAGAGCAGGTCCATTTGCAATTTCAAAAGTAGGCCTGTGAGAAGGAATTACTCCAACTTCAGTCAGAGTAGAACTAAGGACTAGTGATGAGCGAATATACTCGTTACTTGAGATTTCACGAGCACGCTCGGGGGTCCTCCGAGTATTTTTTAGTGCTCGGAGTTTGAGTTTTCTTTGCCGCAGCTGAATGATTTGCATCTGTTAGGCTACTTTCACACTAGCGTCGGGCTCGGCCCGTCGCGGTGCGTCGGGCCGAGGTTCCCGACGCTAGCGTTGTCTCCGCCGCACAACGGGGGGCAGCGGATGCATTTTTCCAGCGCATCCGCTGCCCCATTGTGAGGTGCGGGGAAGTGCGGGGAGGTGGGGGCGGAGTTCCGGCCGCGCACGCGCGGTCGGAAAAAGCGGACCGTCGTGAGCAAAAAACGTTACATGTACCATTTTTTTGGTCCCAACGGTCCGCCACAACACGGCGCAACCGTCGCACGACGGTTGCAACGTGTGTCAATCCGTCGCAATACGTCGCTTAATGTAAGTCTATGGGGAAAAAACGCATCCTGCAAGCACTTTTGCAGGATGCGTTTTTTCGGCAAAACGACGCATTGTGGCGGATTGCAGTTAACGCTAGTGTGAAAGTAGCCTTAGCCAGCATAAGTACATGTGGGGATTCCCTAGCAACCAGGCAACCTCACTAGAGATTTTGCATTGGGTCCACAAACTGCAGGTTACACCACAGCTCCCATCACAATCTTCGTTGCAGGACATGCTGAGAGTTGTAGTTTCAAAAATAGCAATTGTCAACATGAACCAAATCTGCCTTGGCAGACACTACTGGGATTTGTAGTTCACAATTGTGATGTAGAAGACTTCTCAGAATGTTGTCATTACATAAGATTGGAAAAACTGCCAGACACGGAGCATAAGGCGGCGGCTGACATCGGGCTGCTTCCGGGACTTGGTGCAGGGACAGGGGTGACATCAGGGCCGTGCCGGGGTTTATGTTCCCAAGTTTCAGAGCTTTCCTTGTCTGCAACAGAACACTGGATATCAGATACCCTGCACCCCAAGCAAATCCTGCACTGACCGACACCTGGAGCGAACCAACGGGCGCAGCGCACCGAACACGGGACTCATAGTATCAGACCCAAATAATACCCCACTAGCTGCACTACAACACCCAGCATGTCCTGACAGCTGCAGAGTCCCCCCACCTGGTGCACTGTTCTACAATCTACCACACAGTAATGTAATGTATGTACACAGTGACTGCACCAGCAGAATAGTGAGTGCAGCTCTGGAGTGTCATACAGGAAGAGGCGGAGCCTGTTTGCCGTGTGCTCTGTGTGTGCTGCCTAGAGATAGCTCCTGGGTAGGGAGGTAAAGTTTTTCATCCAGGACTTTTTGTCTGCCCCCTTCCCAGGAAAGAAGGCTCATTTTGGGTCTGGCCTCCGGGGCTGGGCCCCCGACTCCCACCTCCCGGTCCAAGCCGGTGGGGGGTGGGAGGACTCCAACTCCAGCTAGGGTCACAAGATCTGGCCAAGGATCAGGCAAGGGATCCAACATGAAGACCTGTAGGACCCCTGAGGCCGCGGCGGCTCCTTCCCCCGGAGGTAGGCCTAGTACGAGCAGGGGTGCTTCAGCAGTGTCCCTTGGTTGGGGCACCAAGGCGGCTAGAGAATCCGCCGTGGGCTATCGTTCCCGCATCCATGCGCACCTCTGCGAGTATGAGGACGCCTCAAGGAAGCTAAAATCCCTCTGGGGGAGTTGAGGGTAGCTAAGGAGAGGTCTGACAGGGCCTCCGGTAATAAGAAGGCCGAGCTATCCGCCGCGGTCAAGAAGATCAAAAAATCCATACAAGACCTGGAAAGCCGGAGGTGTGAGATCCTGGATGGCAGCGGGCCCTTCCGTGAAAAGTTGGAAAATGATGACCGGTTCAGAGCCATAACCGGTGGGGCTCCGGAGGGGTCACGGAGCTCCGGCCAGGTGGTGGAGGAGGATGAGGAGGAAGATGAATGTGAGGAGGAGGTCGCACCCTACCCACCGCCTGGTGGCCTGTTAAAGGTAAGGTACCGCGTTTGTAGATCATTAATAAAAAACTGTAATGTAGCATAACATGCTGCTATAACCAAGTTTTAAATGCATGTGAAACATATTTCGTGTGTTATATGTGTTTAAAGAAGGAACTGGGGGGCTGACATCTTGGTTTTGCAGCAGTAGCAGGGCACTAACAGTGTCATTTTACAGCACCCCATGGACATAGGAGATAATAGACCGGCGCTGACCCTATCTTTAACATTGGAGAGGTGTTAGCAGTGAGCTGGGCACGCCTCTGTGGGCTGCACAACTCACTGCTGTAGGTGTGACTAGCAGCCATTTTATTATAGCCCAGTGCTCTCTGCCCAGCTCCACTTAGGGTACCGTCACACAGTGCCATTTTCATCGCTACGACGGCACGATTCGTGACGTTGCAGCGTCGTATACTGCGGTCACACGTTGCAATACACGGCGCTGGAGCGATAATTTCATGACGTATTTGCGATGTAGAAGCCGTTGGTTACTGTGCGCACATCGTATACAACCTGTGTCACACAATGCAATCATGCCGCCACAGCGGGACACTAGACGACGAAAGAAAGTTTCAAACGATCTGCTACGACGTACGATTCTCAGCGGGGATCCGGATCGCAGTAGCGTGTCAGACACAGCGATATCGTAAATGCATCGCTGGAACGTCACGAATCGTGCCGTTGTAGCGATCAAAATTGCACTGTGTGACGGTACCCTTACTCTCTATCACAGGAGCTCCATTCACTCCATTAAGCTGCATTCCCAGCCTGCAGAGAGAGGTGACACCTGACACCTGTCTCTGCCATACAATGTATCTCTCCCCTCCCTCCACAATGCCTGGCCATTCACTGCAGACCTGGAGCTCCATCTTATCTTACTGAGGGATGAGTCACAGACAGCTCTGCACAGACAATGCTGCTCCATACACACCACATAAACTAACTGTGCTTCTGATGCAGTAACTGCTGGTGATAGCAGATCACAGGGCAGTCACACACAAAATGGCGCTGCCCTGTGATGCTGCTCTTCATTCTGCCCCAGGGATATTAGACCACCCAAAAGGGGAGGGAAATGCTGATGTCAGCAGGTACTGCCCCAATTTTCCAGCTAACAGTAAAGCTGGTAAGTCTTACTATAGCTGCTTGAGGTCTAAAACGGAAAATGCTCCCCCTAGTGGTCAATATATATATATTTGTAAGAAAATATATAATATTTTTCATACAGAAATGTTTGCAAACAGTGCAAACATTGCATTAGTACATTTTATTTACTATTTTAAGCTTAATTTCACAAAAAAAACAAACTACAAGAAAACTGGTGGCACCTTCCCTTTAAGAGATCAACAGGCGTCACATAGCGGGATAGCCCCCGGGCAGGTGACTCTCCCGTCAGATTCTGGCCCTTCAGGGGACAGCGGGAGCAAGGGGGAGGATGAGGATGGTGGTAGTAGCAGCAGCAGTGAGGGGGGCTGCCTCGTCATGCAGCAGATCGAGTCCCCGGTCCGTTTTAACCAGCTGAGGTCCGGGGATGAGATCTGCAAGGACGAGGCAACCAGGAGGGGGATGAAGAGAAAGGCTAAGAAAAGGAATAAGAAGAAAACATCTACTGTGGAGAAATATGTGTATGTCCCCCTCTCTGGGCCCCCCGATCCCGATGTGCGGCACCCGATACCCACCCCGGCTCGGCCTCTGTTGTGGGTCCGCAGCGAGGGAGCGGGGAGATTACAGGCCATGACACGCAGGGCGCTGCCTCTGTTAGTGGTATCGGAGGGGGTAGTGATGTGTCTGATATGGAGCATGGTGTGGAAGGTGGCCCAGAGGTAGGCAAGAGAGTGACAGCCGGGACCGCATCTCCGGCGGTGGCGCTGGGGTGTCTGGGTCCCCCACTTACGGATCCGCTAAAACTAGATCGTTTCTGGGGACCCAGGCACCTAGTAAAGGGGGAGGGGCCTGCGGCTCCGGCAGAATTGGCTCATAAAAAGAAAATGATGGGGGCTCCCCTGGTGGGGTCTGCGGTGAAGTCGGGGCCTCCTGCATTGGGGGCACCGCCGCTGGTGGATGCTGAGGGGGAGTGGCCTAGCCTGGGGCCGGCTGCTGGAGTTGCTGTGGCCAGGCTGTTTGTGGCCCAGGGTGTGGTGGTGGGGGGCGCTGTGACCCAGGGGACTGGTACCGCCGGGGGGATTCCTGGGGGTGGATCCAGCTCTGAGTCGGCTCTGAGGGTCCCGCTGTGGCCGGTCTCAGGAGGCGTGGCCTTCTCGGCACCTGCTGCCCATGTAGGAGCAGCTTTGGATAGCTCTGCTGTGCGGCTGGGGGCGTGGCTTCCCAAGCAAAAGGATAAAAAATGGTCTTAGCTACTGTCAGCAATGGAGCAGGGACTGCAGCAGACAGCAGCAAGGGCACCTGCCTGGCGGGGTCCCCTAAGTCTGGGGGCTTACCTGCAGTGGGGCCTCTGGTGACAAAGCAGGATGGAGCTGGAGGCGGGTCTGCACCTGGCTTCCTACCTGCCAGTGAGGAGGCTCTGTGCCTGCTGCGGTGGAAAGTCAGGCAGTGCTGCTTAAACCCTATGGCAGCGTGACTCCTAAAGGGACACAAGCGCTGTGTGTGCCAAACCCCCCAGCAGGGAAGATGCCACCAGTAGGTGGCGGTAGCAATGGGGAAACAGAACCTGGAAATACCCAAAAGGTGAGGCAAAATAATATTGACCCCAGTGTGCATGTGAGTGAGAGTGGGGTGACTGATGGAGTGGATGAGGAGGGTGCGGGTATGGAAGTGTCTGTGGTTGAGGATGCGAATGGCAGTGCGTCTAAGGTGGCAAGTGTGAATAGGGTGGCAAGTGTGAGTATGGTGTCTGATGGTAGTGGGAGAAGGGGGGAGGTGGCCGGTCCATCTGCCCCCCCAGCCACAGGTTCTCTGAGTTATTCAGGGGTGGTGGCTGGAGCCTCGGGGTCTAGTCAGGGGGTTTCCTCGCCTCTGGACCTCAGGGATAGCATCTTGCGGTGCCGTTTCCTGGAGGCCCTCAAAAAGGGAGAATGGACTATCGAAGTAGAGGGAAGAGTGGTGGACTTGGCCTTATGGCTGGATAGACACGGCGTGGCTGCCTTCCAAGATAAAAGGGAAGGGGAAACAATTTGGTCCCTCCCGACAGCCAGGCAGGGGGTGCCCAGGCGGAATGTGGTCCGTCTTCGATGGAGGGGCAGTGAAGCATGCCCGCCAAGGGCGAGGGTTGTGGAGCTCCTTCTGAAGATGGATTTCAGGGCGACGGACGTCTTTGCCCTGATTCATCCGTTTGGCACCTCCTTCTTCGATGTCAGTTTTGTTCGGCCAAAGGGCTTGGAGCTTTTCTGGTCGAATTTCGAACTGGCCTAAGGGGGAGGCCAGTTGGCGAGACTTTGCCGTGCTGGCGGTGTCTCGCCAAAATAGTGTAAAGAGGGTAACCGTTCTGACAAGTAACGAGTCCCTCTCTGGGGTCGACATAATGACGTGGCTTTCCCGTTATGGGGAAGTCACTGAGGTCCCTAAAAAAAATAGGGACGAGTTTGGCATTTGGTCAGGGGGCTGGACCTTCATGGTAAAGTTGAAGGTTTCAGGAGGTACGGTCACTCACATCCCCTCCTCAGCATTTCTGGGGAGGGACAGAATCCAGATCTTCTACCAGGGGCAACCGAAGGTCTGCCACAGGTGCTGTGATCCCCGCCACTTCAGCGCAGGCTGCAAGGTGCAGAAATGTGCCTTGTGTGGTGGGGTAGGCCATCTTGCCGTGGCCTGTGGTGACATTAGGTGTCACCTGTGTGGTGACCTAGGTCACCCGTATAGCCGCTGCCCTGTTCCTTTTCCAGCACCATCTCTGGCCCGGCAGGGGGGAGCCAAGGGGGGTCCCCGGTGGTGCAACTTCTGCTGGGGCTGAGAGTGGAGGCATGAGGGGAGCTGAGGGGTCAGTGAGGAAAGGCGAGGCTGGTACATCTGCCCACCAGTGGCAACAGGTGAGGCGCCGTAAGGGCAGGGGGAAGGATAAGCCTCAGGCAACAGGGTTATGACTGCCCCCACCCTGGAGGCGGCAGTCGAAGCCTCTGAGGCCCTGGGGGAAAAGGCGGTGAGCGAGGAGATCCGGAGGATGGAGAGGGAGGAGTTGGCTGCTTCTGATAACTCTTCCCAGTATGAAAGTCTGGATGAAGAGGTGGTGGAGCAGCCTAAAAAAACGGGTGACAATCGTACCGGTAAGAGTCGGAAGAAGAGGAAGAACAAGGCTAAAAAATCTAAGCCCCCCCCTGGCCACTAGGGTGCCTACGGAAGGGCTCACCGACTCCCCTCTGATCCCCCTCTCCAATCGGTTCCAAGCCCTCGATGACTCTGCTGTGTCGGGGGTGAGGGGCCGGACACAACATCTGGGGTGCCTTTGGGGAGTGGTGAGGTCTTTCCTCCTGGGGATTCACACTCCTCTGGAGGGGGGACTACTTCGGGGTCCAGGGGTGAGGAATCTATTTCTGGGAAGTCCAGTGCTGTAAAGGAGGATATGGACACCTCAGTGTCTTTAAAGAGGAGGGGTGAGTCGGGCTCCTCCTCAGAGGGGGAGAGGAAATCAGGGGGTACGGTTAAAAAACAGGCCATCTAACTCAATCACCCATGATGGCGGAACCTACCCCGTTGACTCTGGCGTCGATTAATGTCGCCAGCATAAAGTCAGATATGGCTAGATTTACGGCCTTTGATTTTTTTCTCCCGGGTTGAGGCTTATATTTTATTTTTGCAGGAGACCAGACTAACGGACCTGGGGTCCATCTACAAAGCAAAGAGGGAATGGAGGAGTGGGTCCTCATACTGGTCTCTTGCGGCCGAGCCGTATAGCGTGGTAGCAGTCCTTTTTAAGACCGCGGAGGTGGAATGCAGACGGGTGATCGAGGTAGAAATGGGGAGATGTTTGGTCCTTGACGTCTTCATGAGGGGACAGGAGCTTCGGCTCATCAATATCTATGGCCCGCAATCTAAGTGGGACCGTAAATGTCTCTTCCTGAGGATCAAGCCCTATCTTTTTATGAGCCGGCAGGTGGTCTTCGGTGGGGATTTTAATACTGTAACCAGACTCCATGATAGGGGAGGCCCCGGAGACCGGCTGGCTTATGATAGCGTAGCCTTGAATAGCATAGTAAGCGAAGCTCGCCTGGTGGATGTCCACATCCGGCACACCCCAGGTCACGGGGGTTTCACCTTTTTTAGGGGAAGCAGCAGGTCTAGGATAGATAGGTTTTTTTTAAAGGAGGAAGCCGTCTCTTCTGCAGTGTCCGCTGTTGAGGTGGAGTTCTCCGATCACTGTTTCATTTTCTTTACTTTGAATGTTACAGAGACCCCCCCCGGATGGGGAGAGGCCTATGGAAGCTGAATTCGTCCCTTCTGGAAGAGGCGGAAGTAAGACAGTCCTTTGAGGAATTTCTTCAGAGCCAGGTACCTCTCTTTGGTCTTTGTAGCAGTAAGTCTGAGTGGTGGGAGATCTTCAAAAGAAGGGTCGCAAGGTTCTTCCGTCAGCTCTCGAGCATTAGGGGCCTGAACAGGTACCGCCTGTATCAGGAACTGGGGAGGAAACTCGAGCAGCTCGTCTCGACTGGAGGGGACTGAGAGGAAATCTCCAGGGTGAAGACCTTGCTCAAGGGGTGCCAGTACGATAGGCACACATCCTTGGTTTTTGAGAGGGATTTCGGGAGGTACCGCTCGCCCGATCCTTACAGAAACTGCAGGTTGTCAGTGAATTGTAAGATGGTGAGAGGACTGATTGACAGTACGGGGTCCGTGAACAGATCCAAATCAGGGATCCTGGAGGTGGTCAGATCCTTCTACTTGCACCTCTTGGGGAGGAGGGATCCTGATCGGGATGAGATGTCGGCTTTCCTGACTGAAACTATCCCTGATCCAGGTGATGATCCCTCTCTTCATGTTTTGGCAGAAGCAAGCAGGGAAGAGGAAGTGAGACTGGCGATTGATGGGCTCCGGCCCAAAAAGTCGCCCGGTCCGGATGGCTTAACATCCGAGTTCTACAAGACTTTTAGGGACTCTTTGGTCCCCCTCTTGACTGAGGTGTTTAATGAGTGCCTCTCCTTGGACATTCTGCCCAGTTCAATGAGGAAGTCAGCCCTGATTATCCTGTCAAAGGGTAAAGACTCGTCCCGTATTGAGAATTGGCATCCCATAGCGCTTCTCAATACGGACCAAAAGGTTCTGGCAAAGGTGCTTTTTAATCGGTTGGTGCAGTTTGCACCCCGGCTCCTTTCGGGGGCCCAGCACTGCTCTGTTCCAGGCACATTTAGTGCTGTGCTCAGTGTCCGGGAGACAGTGGAGCAGGGCAGGTCACTGGAAGGGGTACTTGCTGTCCTTAGACCAGGCGAAGGCCTTTGACCGGGTTAACCATGAGTACCTCTGGTCCGTCCTTCTGAGGTATGGTCTGCCTGGGAAGTTTGTTGATTGGTTGAGAGTTTTATACAATGGGGCAGAGACTTTTCCGCTCGTGAACGGTTGGGTCGGACACCCTTTTGAGGTGAGGTCTGGTGTCCGCCAGGGCTGTCCTCTGAGCCCACTGTTATACGTGTTTGCGATCGACCCCCTTTTAAGGAGGGTGGAGCGTGGACCGTTGGGGGGAGTCAGGATGGACCAGGCGGAGCCAGAGGCCGCCTTGAGGGTAGTGGCGTACGCTGACGATGTTTCCCTTTTTGTATCCTCGAGAGAGGAGGCAGATTGGGTGATGTCTGAGGTTGAACGCTACTCGGTGGCATCCGGGTCCATGATCAACCGGGACAAGTGTGAGAGTCTCTGGCTGGGAGGGGGAGATCCAAGTTTTGATCTCCCGGACACCCTTCCAGGGCCTCAGGCCACAGCAAAAATATTAGGCATCAGTTTCGGCCCGGGGGACTATCCCCAGCAAAACTGGGAGGGCAGACTTAAGATTGCCGCCCAGAAGGTGGATCAGTGGAAGGGTTGGTCTTTGACCCTAAGGCAAAGGGTTAGTCTTGCCAAGGGCTATTTGCTTCCTTTGCTAATATATTTGGGCAGCGTCTGCATCTTGCCAGAGCCTCTTTGGACACGGGTCTACAGCCTGTTTTTCCAATTATTATGGGGAAATAGGCTGAACCTAATCAAGAGGGAGGTCACGTACCGCACGAGGAGACTAGCAGGGTTGGGTATGGTCAACCCAGTGGTGTTTCTAGTAAACACCTTTCTTAAGTCAAACATCGCCAACCTCTGGTTAGAGAGGGCTCCTCTGTGGGTATTCTCCTGTAGGGGGTGGTTTCGGCCTTTCTTCCAGGAATGGGAGACAGGAGGGCAGGTAAAGGACTTTCGTACACCTCATGGGCATCTTCCAGCTTATTCTACCCCGGTTCTGAAGGTGATCCGTCGGTGGGGTCTGGGAGTGTGGGAGATCAGGACCATGTCGAGAAGGTTTCTTGACAATAGGGTCCTGTTGACCCACTTTCAGAAGCCCCTGGCGCTCAGGGATTGCCCAAGCCGGGATCTGGAGGTGGGGCTCGGGTTATTGAACTCTAAGCGGATCCCCTTGAAGTTTTGGGACTTGGCTTGGCACTGCTTCCATGGGAAGCTGTATGTGAGGGAAAACCTGAAGTGCAGATGCTCTGATGACCGGGATTGTCCCCGCAAGGAGTGTGGCGGTATGCTTGAAAGCATGGAGCATTTCCTGCTTCGGTGTCCCTTTAATACAGAGGTCTACAGCAGGGTGGGTGCTTCCATTAGCTGGCCCAGGCTGGCAGGCCTTTCCTATGCGGAGTGGGCCTATGGGGCATTCAGGTCCCTTGGTGGCCGAGATCGGGGCACTGTTTTCTTAGTTAGTTTAGAAACTAGGTTCCACACGTGGAATGCACGGTGTCTAGTGTCTACTCAGCGGAAAGTCCTCCCCAGGGAAGAGGTGATTGGGAACATCCTGGGTGACCTGGCAAAAGTGCGCTTGCTGGAGTTTGAGAGGCTGGGTGCAGGGAGGGCCTCTCTTCTATGGAGGGGTTTCTCCTTCAATGTGCCCTAGGGAGAGTTAGGTTCTGTGTGCCTGTGATAGGGTTGAGTTAGTCTTTTTTATCTTTTTATCTTTATTTTGTAGGGTCAGATAGATGTGTAGGGGCAGATAGGGACAGTCTTTAGGGACAGGTAGTTAGTATTAGGTTGGTAGTGAGGGTCAGTGAGGGACAGGTAGGGGCAGGTAGGGAGAGATTGGTAGGGCTATAGGGACAGGATTTTCTCTTTTGTGTTGTTAGGGAGGGTCAGGGTGATGTGCGGTAGATTAGGGTGAGAGCCTCTATGGTCTCCAGTTCCTGGTGGTGGGCTGTAACCCTCACTTATAGATTTTTGTTTTGTAATTGGTAACCTGGGTATAGGGCTTGCAAGCATTGAACTTGGGCCTGTTCTTTGGTCATGGTTAAGGTGTGTACTGGTTATTATTATGTTATTATTGATATATGTTATTATAAGGTCTCTACTCCCCTCTTATCTCCTCTTCCCACAATCGCATACAAGATTTCTCTTGCGTATCACCCCTACTCTGGAACCCTCTACCACAACACATCAGACTCTCGCCTACCATCGAAATCTTCAAAAAGAACCTGAAGACCCACCTCTTCCGACAAGCCTACAACCTGCAGTAACCACCGATCAACCAAACCGCTGCATGACCAGCTCTATCCTCACCTACTGTATTCTCACCCATCCCTTGTAGATTGTGAGCCTTCGCGGGCAGGGTCCTCACTCCTCCTGTACCAGTTATGACTTGTATTGTTTAAGATTATTGTACTTGTTTTTATTATGTATACCCCTCCTCACATGTAAAGCGCCATGGAATAAATGGCGCTATAACAATAAATAATAATAATAATAATAAGGTTGTATATATGTGTTACGTGTGTACTATGATGCGTGTAGGGGGGATTTAGTTTAGGTGGGGTGGGGGGTTTCTTGGGGGGTGGGGGGATGGGTTTTGGAGAATGGACGTCCGACGGGATGCCAAGAAGAGGAAAAAAAGGCCATAAACTTTTATGGACCTTGCTGTGTAGGAAAGGCCACAAACTTTCGTGGGACCTGGTGTAATAGGCCACAAACTCTCGTGGGACCTGGTGTGATAGGCCACAAACTTTCGTGGGACCTTTGGGGGAATGGTGGTGGTTAAGTTTAGGAGGGGAAAAAAAATAAAAAAAAAAAAATATATATATATATATATATATATATATATATATATATATGTATGTATGTATGTATGTGTGTGTGTGTGTGTGTGTGTGTGTGTATATATATATATATATATATATATATATATATATATATATATATATATATATATATATATATATATATATATATAAAATTAAGTTTTGGCCAGGTGGCCTATTTACTTTCTTTAGGGCAGATGGCTGACTTTTGTTTATTTTTCTAGGGATGAATGCATGGGTATGTGTATATGAGGGGAAAAAGGTACAAAGGAAGGGAAAAAAGGATATAGGTTGAGGTCTCTTCCCTTGCTGGGGGGTATTAATGAAATGGAAGAACATTTTGTTTGTATAAATCTGCTGGACATTGGACTTTTTGGGGATTGTGAATAATTTGTTTTGTTATTGAGTTTGTCTGTAAGCTTTGCCTGTAAGTTTTGTTTTGTACTTTTATAATAAAAAAGAGATACAGGATGTAACTCAGGATCAGTAATGTAATCCATGTACACAGTTACTGCACCAGCAGAATAGTGAGTGCAGCTCTGCTCAGCTGCTGCTCATTGTGTTGATTGTGGGTGCGGTCGCTGCTGATCCTGTTGTGTGCTCCTGAGAGCCAACACCTCTCCACCCGGGGACCTGCTCTCTCTCTTACCCAGGGAGAGAGTGGGTTTCCTGGGATGAGTGAAGGAGCCAAGTCCCAGGCTTCTGCTTCCCGGACCAGGCTGGCGGGGGGCAGAAGGAACCAGCTACCAGCCTGCACATCAGAGGATTCGGGGGCGAGACGCTCCACCAGGAGTCGCAGCAATGTGGCTCCTACTCCCCCCAGGTCTGCAGAGACCCAGAGAAGCTGCAAGGCTTCCATGGAGGAGAAACCTGCTAGCGTACAAGATGGCCGTCTTTCCGGAGGAAAGCTGAGTGCTCACGGAGGAGAGGCCGACCTCACTGAGGAGGGTTGGGCGCTGCAGAGACTCCGGGAGTCTGTGTCCACCTATGCCTCCTGCGTCATGAGCCACCTCCGTGAGGATGAAGAGGCTAGTAAGACACTGAGGAGGCTCCGGGAGGAGCTGCGCTGCACAAGCACAAAAGCTGCAGGTGCCTCCAGACCCAGGAAGACGCAATTCCAGGCAGAGGTAAAGAGGCTGAAGCTTGAAATTAATGACCTGGAGGTAAGAAAAGCATTTATTCAAGAAAAAAGTGGACTATTTAAAGAAAAATTGCAAAATGAAGACCGATTCAGAGAAATGGCTGATAACAGAGAGCAAAGGCAGATGGGGCTGCAGCCTGGGAGCTAGGTGGATGATGATGAGGAGGAGAAGGAGGATGACCAGCAGAATGCCCCACCTGGCAGCCTTCTTTGTCACTCACAGGCCACGTGCGGCAAGCTCCCTGCTGGACAGGCGACAATGACATCTCATCGCAGTTTTGCTGGCTCTGGGGAGGACAGTGACATCGGCCAGGGAGGGGCGCTAATGGTAGAGATCAAGCTCCTGGAGTCCCCAGTGTGCCTTCAGAACTTCCATCTTGGTGATGATTTACCAGAGGAGGCACCTGGGGGCCAGAAGAAAAAGGTAAAGAAGATCAAACCGAAGCTGCAGGAAGTGGTAAGCTATGTATATGCCCCCCTCCCTGTACCCCCTGAGTCGGCTGCAGGGTCAGCTCGCTGTATAAGCCCCGTTGCCCAGCCCAGCCTGGGTTCTGCTGTGGATCCGGTGCAAAGGCACGGGGAGATTACAAAGCACAGTAGTGACGTGCTGAGCTCTGTCTCTGCTTGTAGTAGCGGGGATGTAGCAGCAGGTGCATCAGCCGAGAGGCTGGACAGTGAGGGCGGCCCGGCGATGGGCAAAAGGTCGGGCCACGATACTGTGGCACGCTCCTCAGTGGGAGAAGGAGCGGCACGGTGTCAGGGGCAGCTCCGGTAGCCTTGGTGCCCCTGAATGCTGCTGCCGCTGATCACTTAGTTGAGAAGCGGCGGCAGTGTGAGGGGGTTGCTGGGGCTGGGAGTTCCGGTCCTCCCACCAAAGTCCTGTTCTGTGTTGGCGCCGCTGGTCAACAAGATGCTGATATAAAGGATCAGCGGCGCCTGGTATCAACAGTAAAGCAGCGGAAAATATCATCTGATGATGCGGAGGGCACACGTAAGACCAGGGGTGAGGTCGCCTACAGTTCTGTGGAGGAGACTCAGCCCCTTGTGCCTGATGATGCGGAGGTCAAAATGTCACCCCCTGTTGTCACTGGTCCAGCAGGAGTGAATGTGGTGGAGGGTATGGATGAGGAAAATTTTTTGTCTAGTGGTGTGGTTGCTGGTTTGGTAGAGGGTGAGGGGGTTATGGAGGTGGGTAATAGTGATGCTGTTGGTTTGGATGTGGTCATTGGTCCGGTTGCCCCCCCGGTGGTGGCAGCACCTGTCAGGAGTTTTGCCGCTGTCACCTCCGGGGGAAATAGGGCATCCTCCTCGTCTCCGGGCTCTGGGGACGGCATGTTGCAACGGTGTCTCCTGGAGGCTCTAAAGAAGGGAAGAGAGATCACTAATGGTAGAGGGTCGAGAGGTTGTTCTATCCTTCTGGATAGAGAGGCATGGCCTCGGGGCCTTCCGAGAGCAAAGAGGGGGGGATACAGTGTGGTCCCTCCCAACAGCTGGGCCGGGTAGTGTGCGTAGGAATGTGGTCCGTCTTCGGTGGAGGGGCAGTGATGCGTGTCCTCCAAGGTCTAAAGTTGTGGAGCTCCTGCTGAAGATGGGCTTCAGGGCGATTGACATCTATGCCTTGATACATCCCTATTCCACACCTGAGTTTGATGTCAGCTTTGTTCGGCCGGAGGGGCTTGAGTTCTTCTGGTCGAACTATGAGTTGGCAAAAAATGAGCCTGGCTGGCGAGACTTTGCCGTTCAGGTGGTGTCTCACCAAAACCAAGTCAAGAAAGTGACCGTGATGACTTGTAACGAGTCGCTTTCTTGTTATGACATCATGACGTGGTTTGGCCGGTATGGAGAAGTGGTAGAAATGCCAAAGAAAAACCGTGACGAGTTTGGTATCTGGTCAGGGGCCTGGATGTTTATGGTAAAATTTAAGTGTTCAGGTGGTACAGTTGCCCACATACCATCATCTGCCTTCCTGTGTAGTGATCGTATCCTGGTCTTCTACCAGGGGCAACCGAAGCTCTGTCACAAGTGCGGTGACCCCACACACTTCAGCGCAAACTGCACTGTGCAGACGTGTGCATTGTGTGGGGATATCGGCCATCTTGCTGCATCTTGTGTGGCGATTAGGTGCCACCTGTGTGGTGAGTTAGGTCACCCATTCAGCCGTTGTTCTTCGCTAACAGTCGTGACCCCGGTGGGAGAAAGCCGTGAGGCTGATTCTGCTGGGGAAGGGACTAGCAGGGGTGAGGGAGCAGAGGGGCCAAGGAAGAAAAGCAATAAAAAGACGCCTGCCCAGCTAAGGCGTCTAGACAAGCGCAGACAGGATAGAGAGCTGGGCGAGCCTCGGGCTACTGCGGCGGACCCTGTCCCTGACGCCAGTCTTGCTGCTGAGACCCCGAGGGATGATGAGTTGGATGAGGAGGTCAGGAGGATCCACAGGGAGGATAGTGCCACTGCCTCAGAGTCCTCCCATTATGAAAGTATGGAAGAAGATAATAGGCAGTGGCTAGAGGACAAGCGTAAGCTCGGCACCAAAAAGAAGAGAAAGAAGGGAGATAAAAAATCTTCTCCCGCTCTGACCAAGGTACCTAAGGAAGGAAAAACAGACTCCCCTCTGGTTAGTCTTTCTAACCGGTTCCAAGCCCTTGAAAACATCTCTTCCTCTGAGGAGGAAGCTGAGGGTGAGGTTCTGGCTTCGGCGGGGCTCACAGGGGATGCCGAGTCTCCTTCTTCTGGGAATGTAAGATCCTTGGAGGGAGGGACTGGCCCAGAGTCCGGAGACGAAGACGATAAAAATAAAAAACACGTGGGAATGGATACCTCATTGTCATTAAAGAGGGGGAAGGATTCCTCCTCTGAGGCAGAGGATAAGGGGAGTGGGAAAAAGAAAGCCATCTAACTCAATCACCAATGATGGCGGAACTCACTCCGTTGACGCTGGCGTCCATTAATGTCGCCAGCATAAAGTCAAATACAGCTAGATTTACGGCCTTTGATTTTCTCAGCCGGGTTGAAGCTGACATTTTCTTTTTGCAAGAGACCAGGCTGCCAAACATGGCAGATGTGTTTAAAGCTAAGAGGGGGTGGAGACTCGGGCCCTCCTATTGGTCTCTTGCGGCCGAGCCGTATAGCGGAGTGGCTGTCCTTTTTGCCGCAGCGGTGGAATGCCGACGGGTTATTGAGTTAGAAATGGGGGGGTGCCTGATCTTAGATGTTCTCATGAAGGGACAAGAGCTCCGGCTCATGAACATCTATGGTCCCCAATCTAAGTGGGACCGGAAGTGTCTCTTTATGTGGATCAAGCCCTACCTTTTTACAAGTCGGCAGGTTGTCTTTGGAGGGGACTTCAATGCTGTCACGAGGCCCCGAGATAGAGGAGGTTCCAGAGACAAGCTGACTTATGATAGCGTCGCCCTTAATAGTATAGCTAGTGAGGCTCGCCTGGTGGATGTCCACATTCGGCACACCCCAGGCCACGAGGGGTTCACCTATCATAGAGGTAACTGTAGGTCCAGAATAGATAGGTTTTATTTAAAGGAGGAAGTTGTCTCTTCAGCAGTGTCTGTTGTTGAGGTGGAGTTCTCCGACCACTGTTTAATTTTGTTTTCTCTGAATGTTACAGAGACCCTCTGGATGGGAAGAGGCTTTTGGAGGCTCAATTCATCTCTCTTGGAAGAAGCGGAGATAAGACAGTCCTTTGAGGATTTTCTTCAGAGCCAGGTACCCTTACTGGATCTTTGTAGTAGTAAGTCAGAGTGGTGGGAGATGTTCAAGGAAAGGGTGGAGAGATTGTTCTGCCAGCTCTCGAGCCTCAGGAGTCTGAGCAGGTACCGCCTGTATCAGGGTCTGAGGAGGAAACTCGAACATCTTGTCTCAACTGGAGGTAGCCGCGAGGAGATCTCCAGAGTGAAATCTTTGCTTATGAGGTGTCAGTACGATAGACACGCATCTTTGGTTTTTGAGAGGGATTATGGGAAGTACCGCTCGCCCGACCCTTACAGAAACTGCAAGATGTCACTGAATAGTAAAGTAGATACAGGACTGGTCAACACTATGGGGTCCCTGAGGCGATCCAGTTCAAGGATCCTGGAGGTTGTCAGATCCTTCTACTCGCACCTCTTGGGGAAGAGGGATCTTGATTGGGATGAGATGTTGGCTTTCCTGGCTGAAGCTGTCCCCCATCCAGGGGTAGACCCCTCTCTTGACGTTTTGACAGAAATAATCAGGGAAGAGGAAGTTCAGTTGGCGATTGAAGGGCTTGCCCTAAAAAAATCGCCTGGTCCAGATGGCTTAACATCTGAATTCTATAAGACCTTTAAGGACGTTTTGGTTCCCCTCTTGACTGAGGTATTCAATGAGTGTTCAATGAGTATTCAATGAGCCGCAGCGCATTTAGTGCTGTGCTCAGTGTCTGAGAGGCAGTGGAGCCGGGTATGGCTGGTCATTGGAAGGGGTACATGCTGTCACTGGACCAGGCAAAAGCGTTTGATCGGGTTAATCATGAGTACCTCTGGTCCGTCCTTCTGAGATATGGCCTTCCGGGGGGGTTTGTTGATTGGCTTAAGACCTTGTACAGTGGCGCAGAGAGTTTCCCGCTTGTGAATGTTTGGATTGGCAGCTCTTTTGAGCTTGGGTCCTGTGTTCGCCAGGGTTTTCCCTTGAGCCCGTTGCTGTACGTGTTTGCGATTGACCCTCTTGTTAGGAGGGTGGAGCGTGGACCGTTGGCCAGGATCGGGATGGACCAGGCAGCACCGGAGGCCACTCTGAGGGTAGTGGCGTATGCGTGTTTGTTTCCTCTCACGAGGAGGCAGGGTGGCTGATGTCAGCGGAAGATCGCTACTCTGAGGCATCCAGGTCCAAGATCAACCAGGATAAGTGTGAGAGCCTCTGGCTGGGAGGAGGAGATCCTGGGTTTGATCTCCCGGACACCCTTCCAGGACCCAAAGTCTCTGCAAAAATCCTTGGCATCAAATTTGGCCAGGGGGATTACCCCAAACAAAATTGAGACAGCAGGCTAGAGATCGCCACTCAGAAGGTGAACCAATGGAAGGGTTGGTCTTTGACCCTAAGGGAAAGGGTAAACCTGATCAAAACTTACCTGCTCCCTTTACTGATTTATCTGGGCAGTGTGTGCATCTTGCCGGAATCTCTCTGGACTCAGGTCTACAGTTTGTTCTTCCAACTGTTATGGGGGAATTGACTGAACCTGGTCAAGAGGGAGGTTACTTACCGTACGAGGAGACTAGGAGGGTTGGGTATGGTCAACCCTGTGGTATTCCTTGTGGATACCTTCATTAAGATCAATATTGCAAACCTCTGGAAAGAGAGGGCTCCTCCGTGGGTATTCTGCTGTAGGGGATGGTTTCAGCCTTTCTTCCAGGAATGGGAGACAGGAGGGCAAGTGAAGGATCTTCGCACACCGCATGGACATCTTCCAGCTTACGCTACATTGGTTCTGAAGGTAATTCGTCGGTGGGGTCTGGGAATGTGGGAGATCAGGACTCTGTCAAGGAAACTCCTTGACAATAGGGTTCTGTTTACCCATTTCCAGAGGCCTCTGGCGCTCAGGGACTGCCCAAGTCGGGATCTTGGGGTGGGTTTGCATCTTTTGAATTCTATCAGGATCCCCTCGAAGTTTTGGGACTTGGCTTGGCGCTGCTTCCATGGGAAACTGTGTGTGATGGACAATCTGAAGTGTAGGAGCTCTGAGGACAGGAATTGTCCTCGGGAGCATTGTGGTACCTTGCTGGAAAGCATGGACCACTTCCTGCTTCATTGTCCCTTCAACACAGAGGTGTACAACAGCCTTCATTGGCTGGTCTCGGCTGGCCGGTCTCTCCTATGCGGAATGGGCCTATGGAGCATTCGGAGACCTTGGTGGTCGGGACCGCTGCACCTTATTTCTAGTTAGCGCAGTGGTTAGGTATCACACGTGGAACGCACGGTGCTTAGTATCGACGCAAAGAAAAATCCTCCCAGTGGACGATGTGTTTAGGACCATACTCGGTGACCTGGTGAAGGTGCGCTCTCTGGAGTATGGGAGACTGGGCACACAGAGGGCCGCTCTTCTCTGGAGGGGCTTTTCTTTTAGTGTGCCCTAGTCTGGTCATCTCCTTTCCTGGTGGTGGGCTGCTGCTGACACTGTAGATTTTTGTTTTGTTTGATCATTATACAGTGATGTAGGGCTGCAGGCACCAAACTTGGGCTTTGTGATTTATGGTTATTGTAGTGTGTGCTGCTGTATATATTGTATATAGGGATATAGATTTGGGTGTAGGCGTTAGGTTGGGTGGTGGGAAAAGGGGGGGGGGGTTTATCTTGTGGGACTACGGGACACTGGGTTGTTTGGGGGAAAACTGGTACGGCCTGATCTGGCCTATGGACGTTGGACATGGACTGAGGCATGAGACGCAGGACCAGCTCTCAGGTCAGTGCGGGGGGTTGGAAATGGAGGATAGCTTGGTATTGTATATATTTGTTTAAATTTGTGGTTATTTTATTTAAAACTAAAAAAAAAAAAAAATAATAATAATGTATATAGTTTTTGTTAGCCATTGTTTATTTTATTTGTTACTATTATTTTTGGTGACCGGACCAGAAGGTCAAAGTAGTTATTGTTCTGTATATACTGTATAATATGTGTGAGAGGAGAGAATGAGCGGCTGGACCAGTGTTCAGTATACTGATTATTTTCTGCCAAATATTTTTGTTATGTTTTCCGCTATTATTATTGTTAAGTTTTTCATTTTTATAATAAAAGATCTACAGGATATAACTCAGGATCAGCAATGTAATGTATGTACACAGTGACTGCACCAGCAGAATAGTGAGTGCAGCTCTGGGGTATAATACAGGATATAACTCAGGATCAGTAATGTAATGTATGTACACAGTGACTGCACCAGCAGAATAGTGAGTGCAGCTCTTGGGTATAATACAGGATATAACTCAGGATCAGTAATGTAATGTATGTACACAGTGACTGCACCAGTAGAATAGTGAGTGCAGCTCTGGGGTATAATACAGGATGTAACTCGGGATCAGTAATGTATGTACACAGTGACTGCACCAGCAGAATAGTGAGTGCAGCTCTGGAGTATAATACAGGATGTAACTCAGGATCAGTAATGTAATGTATGTACACAGAGACTGCACCAGCAGAATAGTGAGTGCAGCTCTGGGATAGCATACAGGATGTAACTTAAGATCAGTAATGTAATGTATGTACACAGTGACTGCACCAGCAGAATAGTGAGTGCAGCTCTGGGGTATAATACAGGATATAACTCAGGATCAGTAATGTAATATATGTACACAGTGACTGCACCAGTAGAATAGTGAGTGCAGCTCTGGAGTATAAACAGGATGTAACTCAGGATCAGTAATGTGCAGCTCTGGAGTATAAACAGGATGTAACTCAGGATCAGTAATGTAATGTATGTACACAGTGACTGCACCAGCAGAATAGTGAGTGGAGCTCTGGAGTATAATACAGGATATAACTCAGGATCAGTAATGTAATGTATGTACACAGTGAGTGCACCAGCAGAATAGTGAGTGCAGCTCTGGGGTATAATACAGGATGTAACTCAGGATCAGTAATGTAATGTATGTACACAGTGACTGCACCAGCAGAATAGTGAGTGCAGCTCTGGAGTATAATACAGGATATAACTCAGGATCAGTAATGTAATGTATGTACACAGTGACTGCACCAGCAGAATAGTGAGTGCAGCTCTGGAGTATAATACAGGATATAACTCAGGATCAGTAATAATAATAAATAATAATTTTATTTATATAGCGCCAACATATTCCGCAGCGCTTTACAACTTATAGAGGGGACTTATACAGACAACAGACATTACAGCATAACAGAAATCACAGTAATGTATGTACACAGTGAGTGCACCAGCAGAATAGTGAGTGCAGCTCTGGGGTATAATACAGGATATAACTCAGGATCAGTAATGTATGTACACAGTGACTGCACCAGCAGGATAGTGGGTGCAGCTCTGCTCAGCTGCTACTCACTGTGCTGATTGTGGGTGCGGTCGCTGCTGAACCTGCAGTGTGCTCCTGAGAACCACCACTTCTCCACCCGGGGACCTGCTCTCTCTCTTACCCAGGGAGGGAGTAGGTTTCCTGGGATGAGTGAAGGAGCCAAATCCCAGGCTTCTGCTTCCCGGACCAGGCTGGCGGGGGGCAGAAGGAACCAGCAACCAGCCTGCACATCAGAGGATTTGGGGGTGAGACGCTCCACTAGGAGTCGCAGCAATGTGGCTCCTACTCCCCCCAGGTCTGCAGAGACCCAGAGAAGCCGCAAGGCTTCCATGGAGGAGAAGCCTGCTAGTGTGCAAGATGGCGGTCCTTCCGGAGGAAAGCTGAGTGCTCACGGAGGTGAGGCCGACCTCACTGAGGAGGGTTGGGCGCTGCAGAGACCCCGGGAGTCTGTGTCCACCTATGCCTCCCGGGTCATGAGCCACCTCCGTGAGTATGAAGATGCAAGCAAGAGATTGAGAAGGCTCCGGGAGGAGCTGCGCTGCACAAGCGCAAAAGCTGCAGGCGCCTCCAGACCCAGGAAGACACAATTCCAGGTGGAGGTAAAGAGGCTGAAGCTTGAAATTCATGACCTGGAGGTGAGAAAAGCGTTTATCCAAGAAAAAAGTGGACCATTTAAAGAAAAATTGCAAAATGAAGATCGATTCAGAGAAATGGCTGATAACAGAGAGCAAAGGCAGATAGGGCTGCAGCCTGGGAGCCAGGTGGATGATGATGATGATGATGATGATGATGAGAAGGAGGAGGATGACCAGCAGAAAGCCCCACCTGGCAGCCTGCTTAGTCACTCACAGGCCACGTGCAGCGAGCTCCCTGCTGGACAGGCGACAATGACATCTCGTCGCAGTTCTGCTGGCTCTGGGGAGGACAGTGACATTGGCCAGGGAGGGGCGCTAATGGCAGAGATCAAGCTCCTGGAGTCCCCAGTGTGCCTTCAGAACTTCCATCTTGGTGATGATTTAGCAGAGGAGGCACCTGGGGGCCACAAGAAAAAGGTAAAGAAGATCAAACCTAAGCTCCAGGAAGCGGTAAGCTATGTGTATGCCCCCCTCCCTGTACCCCCTGAGTCGGCTGCAGGGTCAGCTCGCTGTATAAGCCCCGTTGCCCAGCCCAGCCCGGGTTCTGCTGTGGATCCGGTGCAAAGGCGCGGGGAGACTACAAAGCAATGTAGTGAGGCGCAGAGCTCCATCTCTGCTTGTAGTAGCGGGGACGTAGCAGCAGGTGCATCAGCCGAGAGGCTGGACAGTGAGCGCGGCGGGCGAAAAATCAGGCCACGATACTGTGGTGCGCTCCCCAGTGGGGAGGGGGGAGCAGCCCGGTGTCAGGGGCAGCTCCGGTAGCCTCGGTGCCCCTGAATGCTGTTGCCGCTGATCACTTAGTTGAGAAGCGGCGGCAGTGTGAGGGGGTTACCGGGGCGGGGCGTTCCGGTCCTCCCACCAAAGTCCTGTTCTGTGTTGGCGCCGCTGGTCAACAAGATCCTGATGCTAAGGATCAGCGGTGCCTCACAGGAGCTAAAGATCAACGGCGCCTGGTAGCAACCATGAAGCAGCGGAAAATATCAACTGATGATGCGGAGGGCACACATAAAACCAGGGGTGAGGTCACCTCCAGTTCTGTGGAGGAGACTCAGCCCCTTGTGCCTGATGATGCGGAGGCCAAAATGTCACCCCCTGTTGTCACTGGTCCAGCAGGAGTGAATGTGGTGGTGGGTATGGATGAGGAAAAGTCTTTGTCTAGTGCTGTGGTTGCTGGTTTGGTAGAGGGTGAGGAGGTTATGGAGGTGGGTAATGGTGATGCTGTTGGTGTGGATGTGGTCACTGGTCCGGTTGCCCCCCCGGTGGTGGCAGCACCTGTCAGGAGTTATGCCGCTGTCACCTCCGGGGGAAATAGGGCGTCCTCCTCGTCTCTGGGCTCTGGGGACGGCATGTTGCAACGGCGTCTCCTGGAGGCTCTAAAGAGGGGAGAGAGATCACTAATGGTAGAGGGTCGAGAGGTTGATCTATCCTTCTGGATAGAGAGGCATGGCCTCGGGGCCTTCCGAGAGCAAAGAGGGGGGGATACAGTGTGGTCCCTCCCAACAGCCGGGCCGGGTAGTGTGCGTAGGAATGTGGTCCGTCTTCGGTGGAGGGGCAGTGATGCATGTCCTCCAAGGTCGAAGGTTGTGGAGCTCCTGCTGAGGATGGGCTTCAAGGCGATTGACATCTACGCTTTGATACATCCCTATTCCACACCTGAGTTTGATGTCAGCTTTGTTCGGCCGGAGGGGCTTGAACTTTTCTGGTCGAACTATGAGTTGGCAAAAAATGAGCCCGGCTGGCGAGACTTTGCCGTTCAGGCGGTGTCTCGCCAAAATCAAGTCAAGAAAGTGACCGTGATGACGTGTAACGAGTCGCTTTCTTGTTATGACATCATGACGTGGCTTGGCCGGTATGGAGAGGTAGTGGAGATGCCAAAGAAAAACCGTGACGAGTTTGGTATCTGGTCAGGGGCCTGGACGTTTATGGTAAAACTTAAGCGTTCAGGTGGTACGGTTGCCCACATACCATCATCTGCCTTCCTGGGTAGGGATCGTATCCTGGTCTTCTACCAGGGGCAACCGAAGCTCTGTCACAGGATGTCGGCCATCTTGCTGCATCTTGTGTGGAGATTAGGTGCCACCTGTGTGGTGAGTTAGGTCACCCATTCAGCCGTTGTCCTCGCTCCTTCGCTAACGCAGTCGTGACCCCGGTGGGAGAAAGCCGTGAGGCTGATTCTGCTGGGGAAGGGACTAGCAAGGGTGAGGGAGCTGAGGGGACAAGGAAGAAAAGCAATAAAAAGACGCCTGCCCAGCTAAGGCGTCTAGACAAGCGCAGACAGGATAGGGAGCTGGGCGAGCCTCGGGCTACTGGGGCGGCCCCTGTCCTGGATGCCAGTCTTGCTGCTGAGGCCCCAAGGGATGATGAGTTGGATGAGGAGGTCAGGAGGATCCACAGGGAGGAGAATGCCACTGCCTCAGAGTCCTCCCATTATGAAAGTATGGATGAGGATAATAGGCAGTGGCTAGAGGACAAGCGTAAGCTCGGCATCAAAAAGAAGAGACAGAAGGGAGAAAAAAAAAAATCTTCTCTCACTCTGACCAAGGTACCTAAGGAAGGAAAAAACGACTCCCCTCTGGTTGGTCTTTCTAACAGGTTCCAAGCCCTTGAAAACATCTCTTCCTCTGAGGGGGAAGCTGAGGGTGAGGTTCTGGCTTCGGCGGGGCTCACAGGGGGCGCCGAGTCTCCTCCTTCTGGGAACATAAGATCTTTGGAGGGAGGGACTGGCCCAGAGTCCGGAGACGAGGACGAAAAAAATAAAAAACGCGTGGAAATGGATACCTCCATGTCATTAAAGAGGGGGAAGGATTCCTCCTCTGAGGCAGAGGATAAGGGGAGTGGGAAAAAGAAAGCCATCTAACTCAATCACCAATGATGGCGGAACCCACTCCGTTGACGCTGGCGTCCATTAATGTCGCCAGCATAAAGTCAAATACAGCTAGATTTGCGGCCTTTGATTTTCTCAGCCGGGTTGAAGCTGACATTTTCTTTTTGCAAGAGACCAGGCTGCCAAACATGGCAGATGTGTTTAAAGCTAAGAGGGAGTGGAGACTCGGGCCCTCCTATTGGTCTCTTGCGGCCGAGCCGTATAGCGGAGTGGCGGTCCTTTTTACCGCACCGGTGGAATGCCGACGGGTAAGGCTACGTTCACATTAGCGGCGGGCGCCGCAGCGGCGCCGCATGCGTCATGCGCCCCTATATTTAACATGGGGGCACATGGACATGCGTCGCACTTGTGTTTTGCGCCGCATGCGTCGCTGCGGCGCCCGCGTCCGGGCGCAGAGGACGCAGCAAGTTGCATTTTTGCTGCGTCCAAATTCAATTAAAAAAAGGACGCATGCGGCGCAAAACGCAGCGTTGTGCATGCGTTTTGCTGCGTTTTTGTTTGCGTTGTGCGCTGCGGCGCCGACGCTGCGGCGCACAACGCAAATGTGAACGTAGCCTTATTGAGTTAGAAATGGGGAGGTGCCTGATCTTAGATGTCCTCATGAAGGGACAAGAGCTCCGGCTCATTAACATCTATGGTCCCCAATCTAAGTGGGACCGGAAGTGTCTCTTTATGAGGATCAAGCCCTACCTTTTTACAAGTCGGCAGGTTGTCTTTGGAGGGGACTTCAATGCTGTCACGAGGCCCCGAGATAGAGGAGGTTCCAGAGACAAGCTGACTTACGATAGCGTCGCCCTTAATAGTATAGCTAGTGAGGCTCGCCTGGTGGATGTCCACATTCAGCACACCCCAGGCCACGAGGGGTTCACCTATCATAGAGGTAACTGTAGGTCCAGAATAAATAGGTTTTATTTAAAGGAGGAAGCTGTCTCTTCAGCAGTGTCTGTTGTTGAGGTGGAGTTCTCCGACCACTGTTTAATTTTGTTTTCTCTGAATGTTACAGAGACCCTCCGGGTGGGAAGAGGCTTTTGGAGGCTCAATTCGTCTCTCTTGGAAGAAGCGGAGATAAGACAGTCCTTTGAGGATTTTCTTCAGAGCCAGGTACCCTTATTGGATCTTTGTAGTAGTAGGTCAGAGTGGTGGGAGATGTTCAAGGAAAGGGTGGCGAGATTCTTCCGCCAGCTCTCGAGCCTCAGGAGTCTGAGCAGGTACCGCCTGTATCAGGGTCTGAGGAGGAAACTCGAGCATCTTGTCTCAACTGGAGGTAGCCGCGAGGAGATCTCCAGAGTGAAATCTTTGCTTATGAGGTGTCAGTACGATAGACACGCATCTTTGGTTTTTGAGAGGGATTACGGGAAGTACCGCTCGCCCGACCCTTACAGAAACTGCAAGATGTCAGTGAATAGTAAAGTGGTTACAGGACTGGTCGACACTACGGGGTCCCTGAGGCGATCCAGATCAGGGATCCTGAAGGTTGTCAGATCCTTCTACTCGCACCTCTTGGGGAAGAGGGATCTTGATTGGGATGAGATGTCGGCTTTCCTGGCAGAAGCTGTCCCCGAACCAGGGGTAGACCCCTCTCTTGACGTTTTGACAGAAATGATCAGGGAAGAGGAAGTTCAGCTGGCGATTGAAGGGCTTGCCCCCAAAAAATCGCCTGGTCCAGATGGCTTAACATCTGAATTCTATAAGACCTTTAAGGACGTTTTGGTTCCCCTCTTGACTGAGGTATTCAATGAGTGTCTTTCCTCGGGCACTCCGCCGAAGTCAATGAGGAGGTCTGCTCTGATCATCTTGTCAAAGGGTAAGGACCCGTCTTGCATTGAGAATTGGCGTCCCATAGCGCTTCTCCAAGCAGACAGGAAGGTTCTGGCAAAGGTGCTGTTTAATCGGCTGGTGAAATTTGCACCCCGACTCCTTTCGGGGGCCCAGCATTGCTCTGTTCCAGGCCGCAGCACATTTAGTGCTGTGCTCTGTGTCCGAGAGGCAGTGGAGCAGGGTAGGGCTGGTCACTGGAAGGGGTACATGCTGTCACTGGACCAGGCAAAAGCGTTTGATCGGGTTAATCATGAGTACCTCTGGTCCGTCCTTCTGAGATATGGCCTGCCGGGGGGGTTTGTTGATTGGCTTAAGACCTTGTACAGTGGGGCAGAGAGTTTCCCGCTTGTGAATGGTTGGATTGGTAGCTCTTTTGAGGTTGGGTCCGGTGTTCGCCAGGGTTGTCCCTTGAGCCCGCTGCTGTACGTGTTTGCGATTGACCCTCTTCTTAGGAGGGTGGAGCGTGGACCGTTGGCCGGGATCGGGATGGATCAGGCAGCACCGGAGGCCACTCTGAGGGTGGTGGCATATGCCGATGATGTCACTGTTTGCTTCCTCTCACGAGGAGGCAGGGTGGCTGATGTCAGAGGTAGATCGCTACTCGGAGGCATCCGGGTCCAAGATCAACCGGGATAAGTGTGAGAGTCTCTGGCTGGGAGGAGGAGATCCTGGTTTTGATCTCCCGGACACCCTTCCAGGACCCAAAGTCTCTGCAAAAGTCCTTGGCATCGAATTTGGCCAGGGGGATTACCCCAAACAAAATTGGGACAGCAGGCTAGAGATCGCCACTCAGAAGGTGAACCAATGGAAGGGTTGGTCTTTGACCCTAAGGGAAAGGGTAAACCTGATCAAAACTTACCTGCTCCCTTTACTGATTTATCTGGGCAGTGTGTGCATCTTGCCGGAATCTCTCTGGACTCGGGTCTACAGTTTGTTCTTCCAACTGTTATGGGGGAATAGACTGAACCTGGTCAAGAGGGAAGTTACTTACCGTACGAGGAGACTAGGAGGGTTGGGTATGGTCAACCCTGTGGTATTCCTTGTGGATACCTTCATTAAGATCAATATCGCAAACCTCTGGAAAGAGAGGGCTCCTCCGTGGGTATTCTCCTGTAGGGGATGGTTTCAGCCTTTCTTCCAGGAATGGGAGACAGGAGGGCAAGTGAAGGATCTTCGCACACCGCATGGACATCTTCCGGCTTACGCTACCTTGGTTCTGAAGGTAATTCGTCGGTGGGGTCTGGGAATGTGGGAGATCAGGACTCTGCCAAGGAATCTACTTGACAGTAGGGTTCTTTTGACCCATTTCCAGAGGCCTCTGGCGCTCAGGGACTGCCCAAGTCGGGATCTTGGGGTGGGTTTGCATCTTTTGAATTCTATCAGGATCCCCTCGAAGTTTTGGGACTTGGCTTGGCGCTGCTTCCATGGGAAACTGTGTGTGAGGGACAATCTGAAGTGTAGGAGCTCTGAGGACAGGAATTGTCCTCGGGAGCATTGTGGTACCTTGCTGGAAAGCATGGACCACTTCCTGCTTCATTGTCCCTTCAACACAGAGGTGTACAACAGGGTGGGTGCCTTCATTGGCTGGTCTCGGCTGGCCGGTCTCTCCTATGTGGAATGGGCCTACGGAGCATTCGGAGACCTGGGTGGTCGGGACCGCTGCACCTTATTTCTAGTTAGCGCAGTGGTTAGGTATCACACGTGGAACGCACGGGGCTTAGTATCGACGCAACGAAAAATCCTCCCAGTGGACGATGTGTTTAGGACCATACTCGGTGACCTGGTGAAGGTGCGCTCTCTGGAGTATGGGAGACTGGGCGCACGGAGAGCCGCGCTCCTCTGGAGGGGCTTTTCTTTTAGTGTGCCCTAGTCTGGTCATCTCCTTTCCTGGTGGTGGGCTGATGCTGACACTGTAGATTTTTGTTTTGTTTGATTATACAGTGATGTAGGGCTGCAGGCGCCGAACTTGGGCTTCGTGAGTTGTGATTATTGTGGTGTGTGCTGCTGTATATATTGTATATATTGTATATGGGGATATAGATTTGGGTGTAGGTATTAGGTTGGGTGGTGGGAAAGGGGGGAGGTGGGTTTATCTTGTGGGACTATGGGACACTGGGTTGTTTGGGGGAATAACTGGCACTGCCTGATCTGGCCTATGGACGTTGGACATGGACTGAGGCATGAGACGCAGGACCAGCTCTCAGGTCAGTGCGGGGGGTTGGGAATGGAGGATAGCTTGTAGTATTGTATATATTTGTAGTTATTTTATTTAAAAAAAAAAAAAAAAAAGTTCATGTATATAGTCTGTTTGCCATTGTTTATTTTATTTGTTATTATTTTTTTTGGTGACCAGGCCTGAAAATCAAAGTAGTTATTGTTCTGTATATACTGTACTAGCTATTGAACCCGTTCTACGCCCGGGTGGCGAGCATTTATATTGGAATATGGTCTCCATCCTGGTATGTGCTGCTCCTATCCTGTCATATGCTGCTCCATCCTGCGCCCCCATCCTGTCATGTGCTGCTCCACCGTGTCATGTGCTGCTCCATCCTGCGCCCCCATCCTGTCATGTGCTGCTCCACCGTGTCATGTGCTGCTCCATCGTGTCATGTGCTGCTCCATCCTGCATCCCCATCCTGTCATGTGCTGCTCCACCGTGTCATGTGCTGCTCCATCCTGCGCCCCCATCCTGTCATGTGCTGCTCCACCGTGTCATGTGCTGCTCCATCCTCATCCCCATCCTGTCATGTGCTCCCATCCTGCGCCCCCATCCTATCACGTGCTGCTCCATCCTGCGCCCCCATCAGTGCGGGCGGCTGTGCTGAGTGCGGGCGGCTGTGCTGAGTGCGGGCGGCTGTATGTGGCTGTGCTGAGTGCGGGCGGCTGTATGTGACGTGGCTGTGCTGGGTGCGGGCGGCTGTGCTGGGTGCGGCAGCTGTGGACGGCTGTGCTGGGTGCGGTGGCTGTGCTGGGTGCAGCGGCTGTGCTGGGTGCAGCGGCTGTGCGTGGCTGTAGGCGGCTGTGCGTTGCTGTGGGAGGCTGTGCTGGGTGCGGCGGCTGTGCGTGGCTGTGGGCGGCTGTGCTGGGTGCGGCGGCTGTGCTGGGTGCGGTGGCTGTGCTGGGTGCGGCGGCTGTCCGTGGCTGTAGGCGGCTGTGCGTGGCTGTGCTGGGTGCGGAGGCTGTGCATGGCTGTGGCGGCTGTGCGTGGCTGTGCTGGGTGCGGCGGCTGTGCTGGGTGCGGCGGATGTGCTGGGTGCGGCGGCTGTGCTGGGTGCGGCGGCTGTGGGTGGCTGTGCTGGGTGCAGCGGTTGTGCGTGGCTGTGGGCGGCTGTGCTGGGTGCGGCGGCTGTGGGCGGCTGTGCGTGGCTGTGCTGGGTGCGGCGGCTGTGCGTGGCTGTGGGCGGCTGTGCGTGGCTGTGCTGGGTGCGGCGGCTGTGCTGGGTGCGGCGGCTGTCCGTGGCTGTGGGCGGCTGTGCGTGGCTGTGGGAGGCTGTGCGTGGCTGTAGGCGGCTGTGCGTGGCTGTGGCGGCTGTGCATGGCTGTGCTGGGTGCGGCGGATGTGCTGGGTGCGGCGGCTGTGCTGGGTGCGGCGGCTGTGCGTGGCTGTGGGCGGCTGTGCTGGGTGCGGCGGCTGTGGTCGGCTGTGCTGGGTGCGGTGGCTGTGCGTGGCTATGGGTGGCTGTACGTGGCTGTGGGCGGCTGTGCTGGGTGCGGCGGCTGTGCGTGGCTGTGGTCGGCTGTGCGTGGCTGTGGGCGGCTGTGCTGGGTGCGGCGGCTGTGGTCGGCTGTGCTGGGTGCGGCGGCTGTGCTGGGTGCGGCGGCTGTGCGTGGCTGTGGTCGGCTGTGCTGGGTGCGGCGGCTGTGCGTGGCTATGGGTGGCTGTGCGTGGCTGTGGGCAGCTGTGCTGGGTGCGGCGGCTGTGCGTGGCTGTGGGCGCCTGTGCGTGGCTGTGGGCGGCTATGGTCGGCTGTGCTGGGTGCGGCGGCTGTGCGTGGCTATGGGTGGCTGTACGTGGCTGTGGGCGGCTGTGCTGGGTGCGGCGGCTGTGCGTGGCTGTGGGCGGCTGTGCGTGGCTGTGGGCGGCTGTGCTGGGTGCGGCGGCTGTGGTCGGCTGTGCTGGGTGCGGCGGCTGTGCTGGGTGCGGCGGCTGTGCGTGGCTGTGGGCGGCTGTGCTGGGTGCGGCGGCTGTGCGTGGCTATGGGTGGCTGTGCGTGGCTGTGGGCAGCTGTGCTGGGTGCGGCGGCTGTGCGTGGCTGTGGGCGCCTGTGCGTGGCTGTGGGCGGCTGTGCGTGGCTGTGCTGGGTGCGGCCATTTTCTTGGTCCTGCTCCCGGAGTCGGCGCCTGCGCAGTCCGCGCTTTCCGGCGCCATTTTCTTGAAGACACTGCAATGTGTCTTCAAGAAAATGGCGCCGGAAAGCGCGGACTGCGCAGGCGCCGATTCCGGGAGCAGGGGGACAGTCACGGCCCGGAAGCGCGTCGGTGGAACGGGTCAGGTAAGTATACTCACCCTCCGCCTCCTGGATCGTCCCTGCTTGTCCGGTGGAGATCGCGGTGTGCGTTCAGCGCTTACGCATACCGCGATCTCCTGGGAGTGTCGCTCTGTGCGGTCCAGACTGCGCCGGCGCTTGCGCTTGCGCAGTCTATAGAGGCTTCGGACAGAGTGACGCTCCTGCGGCGCGCCCCCACACCGCCGCAGGGCCGAGGGGTACCCGGAGCCGGGCCTCTAGTTCTCAGTCTCGGGGTTGTCACGGTGGCTAGACCCGGTCCGTGGCCCTGTCCGTCAGTGGGGGACGTCCGGTGAAATAGGTGGTAGTAATGGTAGCGATGTAGCGGTGCGGTTGTGGGGTGTAAGTCGCGGTAAATAACGAGGACACCAGGTTGCAGTCTCTTTACCTCTTTACTGGAGATCTCTGAGTCCTCAGTCCAGAACACGGTTCACCAGGCTACGCAAGTCCGGCCGGTCCAATGGCACCTCCAGAGTTCTCCTCTCAGGTGGAAATCTGTGCCTTCCTTCTAGCGCTATGTGTTGTAGTCCTTCCCTGCTGTGCTTACGGAAAGTAACCCCACAACGGTTGTGTCTGTTTCTTAAGTTTCCTCACAACTCGATTTGATGTTCCTCTGTAATCCACCCCTTCCCTGTATTCAGGTTGGAATGGCACCCGTTTGTCAGGTAGGCCTGGAGTTCTTCCGGGACCCTAGAGTCGCCCCTCTCCCGCAATTGCCCCCCAAGACTTCATAGGTGATATGTGGTAGACAGCCCGCCTGAGACCGACTGTCCTGCCGCTGTTTGGAGTATGGCTTGAAGCTGTATTCTAATCCACTCCCTCGGCGTTCCGGCCACCGGTATTGCGCCTCAGCGGGGTGCTGCCTCTTTCAACAAAACCCCTGCTGGTATTCTCCTTCTGCTTGATCTCGTTTCTCACTCAGCACAATCTATCTCGCTTCTAGTCCTTTCTTGAGTCCCGCCGCTTCCAGGAGCCTGCGCGGACCCGTTACGTTCTTTCAATGCCAAGCCTCTGCCAGGATCCCACCCCTGGCAGAGACCCTACAGTCTCTCCCTTCACAACACCCCCTGCCACAGGGTGTTGCTCCGTTCAATCCCGTCAGCGTTCTCTCTCTAACTTCCTGCCTGACCCCCAGTTTACCCACTATGGTGGGGAGTGGCCTAATGAATAGCACCCTTAGCTCCCCCCGGAGGCCCAGCTGTGAAACATATTGGTGTCTGTGATACCTGATTGGAGGAACTCCTTCGGTGCCATCGAACGTACCATGGCTCCCCTTAGTGGCGGAGCCACAGTACTGCAACGACCAGGACTCTGGGGCGCTGCACTCCCCCCTGGTTAAACACAGTACTCCGGGACTGGGAAGAAAAACAACAATACAGATTAGCAAAAAGACATACAATTTTGTTGAGTGCAAAACAATAAGTATACTTGAACAGGCTTCCCTTTATGGGAGGTGAGGACACTTCTAACGTTACAAACATAGTCAACATTATAAATTACAGGCTATGCATAACTCCTGTTACCCAACCGGGTATTCTACTTAGTGCAAATTCTGGAACAATAAATTAACATTGCCTTTAAGAAACATACACTCTTAGTTTACCAAAGGCCTTCCTATAATCACATTACAGGGTAAGGTAACTTCACATTCTCCTACTTTGAACCTGCAGGACCGCCTGTCCCTATGGCACCAGACCTACTGCCTCTCCTTTCTTTTACAGGACCGCCCCGTTCAGCCAGGGCCTACTGCCTTTCGCTACTATACATAGTATAGACATAACATTCCTTTCGTTTAAAGAACTCTGAGCCCGCTCTACTCGGCTCCTTTAAGGACTCACTCTCTAACCCCTACGGGTTCGCTTTCTGTCCTTAGTAACAAAGTAACTTTCTATGGGGACGCAGGGTTGACCTTCTATCCTCACCTTCATCATTACTTCCTTACTTTCAGCTATGCAGATCTCTATCTCTACCCCTACGGGCTCTCTGCATCTTTTCTTTCTGCAAAACATTATTTAGATTTCACATTTCAACAAATTCAACACATATAACTTAGCATGTAAAACAGTTGCATTTCTTTTCAAAGCATCATCATGGCATTACTGTTCTGCAACAGTATCTTTCTCAAGTTCAATTCTTCACATCCCCTTTAAGAGGGGACCAAGTCTTTCTGAGGTAGCTCGTCTTCTCAGCCTACCAGTCCATGCAAAGGTTCCAGCATTGATATCTTCGCAAAGTGTCTTTTAGCTAAAACCAGTAGGAGGCACCCTTAAGAAGGTGCAACTATTTACAAGGAAGTTCGAATCATGCACAGTCCATGATTTCTGCAGTTCTTTAAACTTGTGCAAAATTTTAGGAAAACTCAGAACAAACACAGGGATCCCGGGTCAACAAAGGGATCCATTAACCCTGGACGGGTTTTAGCAGCAAACAATCAGGAATAGTTAAAACAATAAAATAGCAACTATTTACATTTTCTGACAGCAATGTCTTACTGAGGTTCTGCGGAAGGTGATCTCTTTTCTGGCCTCACCAGACCAACAGATCGGCCCGGTGAGCCAGGACGCCGTTCTGGTCCCAGTAAGGATAAGATTCCCCTCCGGGGGGTCCTCCTTGTCGGCAGGTGCACACGTCCCTCTGGAATGCGGCGAGGCTGGGCTCCTTGCGGTTCCGCGGGGCCGGGTTCTGCTGCCTTTCCTCCGGGACTATCCCCTTCTGGTGTCCCCGCAGCAGCCTGGAGGGCGATGCATCGCTGGACCCCTCGAGCGAACCAGCCCGTCTCACTGGCGTCCCTCTTCCACCTCGTATAGGTGACGGCATCTCCTGGCTCCAGGTCGCGATCAAACCCCCCACGGCAAGGTTCCACCTCTTCTCGGTCTACCCGAACTTGAACTGGCTCTCCAATTTCTTGGATCACTCCTCTCCCATATCGGGGATTAAAGGCCACCACTACACCCCAATGTGGTGTCGGGATCTCTGGGGTGCTCGTCAAGTCGATCAGCTCCGCAGGCTGGGGTCGGCTCCGCCAGGCGGACATCAGACGCCGGAAGTGTTCGGCGTCCGGGATTATTTTCAGGTCCGGAGTCGGTAGCGTACCTTCAGACGCGGCCAGGTGGGACGGAGCGGGGGATACTGGGGACAAGCGGACCTCCGTTGGTTGACCCATCCGAGCAAGCACACGGGCATCCTCTTTCAGCCGGCGTGCTAACTGTCGGGCCTCGGCTGCAGCCGCGCACTCCGCGGACATCGGTACAGGGGGTCGTCCCATCTGTGGTCCTGCGAGGGTCAGACCCCGCAGTGTTGGTATCTCTGGGGCTACCCCAGGCTGCGCAGCCTCAGGCCGGGCCGGGTCAGCTCCGCATGGTGCTCCGGGTGTCGCCATCTTTTTCTCCTCTCCCGCGTCTTCTTCCCGCGGTCTCTTCCGTGGGCGGCCCCGTCCCCATGGTCTCCACCCTCCGACCAAGATCAGGAGGCGTACCTCAGCTGTTGACGGGCACGTCCTCAGGACACAGAAATACTTAGACTGGGCGGCCATTGTTGTTCGCGCTCTCCAGCTTGCCTACGCCCACTTCACGCCCCTCTTCTCTTCCTGCGCTCTCCTCAGCGCTGCAATGGCGGCGGATTTTGGCGGCAAATAGCACAACACACAGTCCTCTCAATAAAGTACAGTTCAAGCACAGTAAATCACAGTCTCTAGGCACACATGACCTGATTCTTCAGGCTTAAGTAGATCCTGTTCGTGACGCCAAGTCTGCGGCGCGCCCCCACACCGCCGCAGGGCCGAGGGGTACCCGGAGCCGGGCCTCTAGTTCTCAGTCTCGGGGTTGTCACGGTGGCTAGACCCGGTCCGTGGCCCTGTCCGTCAGTGGGGGACGTCCGGTGAAATAGGTGGTAGTAATGGTAGCGATGTAGCGGTGCGGTTGTGGGGTGTAAGTCGCGGTAAATAACGAGGACACCAGGTTGCAGTCTCTTTACCTCTTTACTGGAGATCTGAGTCCTCAGTCCAGAACACGGTTCACCAGGCTACGCAAGTCCGGCCGGTCCAATGGCACCTCCAGAGTTCTCCTCTCAGGTGGAAATCTGTGCCTTCCTTCTAGCGCTATGTGTTGTAGTCCTTCCCTGCTGTGCTTACGGAAAGTAACCCCACAACGGTTGTGTCTGTTTCTTAAGTTTCCTCACAACTCGATTTGATGTTCCTCTGTAATCCACCCCTTCCCTGTATTCAGGTTGGAATGGCACCCGTTTGTCAGGTAGGCCTGGAGTTCTTCCGGGACCCTAGAGTCGCCCCTCTCCCGCAATTGCCCCCCAAGACTTCATAGGTGATATGTGGTAGACAGCCCGCCTGAGACCGACTGTCCTGCCGCTGTTTGGAGTATGGCTTGAAGCTGTATTCTAATCCACTCCCTCGGCGTTCCGGCCACCGGTATTGCGCCTCAGCGGGGTGCTGCCTCTTTCAACAAAACCCCTGCTGGTATTCTCCTTCTGCTTGATCTCGTTTCTCACTCAGCACAATCTATCTCGCTTCTAGTCCTTTCTTGAGTCCCGCCGCTTCCAGGAGCCTGCGCGGACCCGTTACGTTCTTTCAATGCCAAGCCTCTGCCAGGATCCCACCCCTGGCAGAGACCCTACAGTCTCTCCCTTCACAACACCCCCTGCCACAGGGTGTTGCTCCGTTCAATCCCGTCAGCGTTCTCTCTCTAACTTCCTGCCTGACCCCCAGTTTACCCACTATGGTGGGGAGTGGCCTAATGAATAGCACCCTTAGCTCCCCCCGGAGGCCCAGCTGTGAAACATATTGGTGTCTGTGATACCTGATTGGAGGAACTCCTTCGGTGCCATCGAACGTACCATGGCTCCCCTTAGTGGCGGAGCCACAGTACTGCAACGACCAGGACTCTGGGGCGCTGCACTCCCAGCGTTATATTATAGATAATATGTGTGAGAGGAGAGAATGAGCGGCTGGACCAGTGTTCAGTATATTGATTATTTTCTGGCTAATATTTTTGTTATGTTTTCTGCTATTATTGTTGTTATGTTTTTCATTTTTATAATAAAAGATCTACAGGATATAACTCAGGATCAGTAATGTATGTACACAGTGACTGCACCAGCAGAATAGTGAGTGCAGCTCTGGAGTATAATACAGGATGTAACTCAGGATCAGTAATGTAATGTATGTACACAGTGAGTGCACCAGCAGAATAGTGAGTGCAGCTCTGGGGTATAATACAGGATGTAACTCAGGATCAGTAATGTAATGTATGTACACAGTGACTGCACCAGCAGAATAGTGAGTGCAGCTCTGGAGGATAATACAGGATGTAAATCAGGATCAGTAATGTATGTACACAGTGAGTGCACCAGCAGAATAGTGAGTGCAGCTCTGGGGTATAATACAGGATATAACTCAGGATCAGTAATGTAATGTATGTACACAGTGAGTGCACCAGCAGAATAGTGAGTGCAGCTCTTGTGCACATTTCCTCCCTCTCTTTTCCCCTTTGGAAATTTCATCTTTCAGGTTAACTCTTTCCTGGCTGTGAGAGCTATAATCTCCTGTCAGCTACTGAGCGGCGTTTTCTCCAGAATTAACACTACGTCAGTGAGATTAGTCCTCGGCTCCTAATGCGCCTCCAGCCGCCATTGCCAGCAGTGAGATGGATTACCCTACCGGGCGGCTATTTCTTATAGTGGGTTCTGTTCCTGAACATTAATGGAACAAGAATATTTATTTTGGCAGAAAAATGAAAACATATTTCCACTGTATATAGAGGACACAATCCGGCAGGAGGCGCAGACACAGGTCCTTCTCAGCCGCTGCCAGCCGCTCTGTCCCTACAACCCCTGAAGGTCCACAGTACCCGATACCCCTGGAGATGAGGCGCCACCAACCCCGCATCCACCCAGGGGCCCAATAATCAGGAGCCTATTATAGAGCGTGGGGTGGATAACTTTATTTTAGCCCCTCCTCTTTATGCAGACGACGCCTCTTTGACTAAGCCTCGCCTCGATCAGACCACTCCTCTTTATTCAAGCTCCTCCTCTTTGAGCAGATCACTTTTCTTTCACTAAGGCTACGTTCACATTTGCGTTGTGCGCCACAGCGTCGGCGCCGCAGCGCACAACGCAAACAAAAACGCGGCAAAACGCACGCTAAAACGCTGCGTTTTGCGCCGCATGCGTCCTTTTTGGCCGAAAGTTGGACGCAAAAAAAATGCAACTTGATGCGTTTCTTGCGTCCAACGCTTGCGGCCATGCGGCGCAAAACGCAGCACAACGCATGTCCATGCGCCCCCATGTTAAATATAGGGGCGCATGACGCATGCGGCGCCGCTGCGGCACCCGACGCTGCGGCGCTGACCGCAAATGTGAACGTAGCCTAAGGCTGGTTTCACACTTGCGTTTTTGTCTGCAGCGTTTTTTGCACAAAAAACGCATGCGTTTTTTTCCCCTATATTTAACATTGAAAACGCATGCGTTTTTTTGCACATGCGTTTGGTCGCGTTTTCAAACGCATGCGTTTTTTGTCTGCATGCGTTCATTTTCAAAAATGCTACCTGCAGTATTTTCTTGCGCGTTTTTTTGCCGCGAAAAAACGCATGCGTTTTTTCGCGGCAAAAAAATGCATTGCTGTCTATGTAAACGCATGCGTTTTTAAGCACATGCGTTTGTTTGCGCTAAAAACGCATGCGTTTTTATAGAAAAAAACCAGAAAACACACTGAAAAGCCACCCACCACCAAGGTGATAAAGGGATCCAAACCCTAACCCTAACTCTACCCCTAACCTCACCCCTAACCGTTTAATGAACATTTTCTGACAGTCATATTGCCACGTATTTAAGTGCCACGTATCACGTATTTCAGTGCCACGTGCCACGTATTTAAGTGCCACGTGCCACATATTTAAGTGCCACGTGCCACGTATTAAAGTGCCACGTGCCACGTATTAAAGTGCCACGTGCCACGTATTAAAGTGCCACGTGCCACGTATTAAAGTGCCACGTGCCACGTATTAAAGTGCCACGTGCCACGTATTAAAGTGCCACGTGCCACGTATTAAAGTGCCACGTGCCACGTATTAAAGTGCCACGTGCCACGTATTAAAGTGCCACGTGCCACGTATTAAAGTGCCACGTGCCACGTATTAAAGTGCCACGTGCCACGTATTTAAGTGCCACGTGCCACGTATTAAAGTGCCACGTGCCACGTATTAAAGTGCCACGTGCCACGTATTAAAGTGCCACGTGCCACGTATTAAAGTGCCACGTGCCACGTATTAAAGTGCCACGTGCCACGTATTAAAGTGCCACGTGCCACGTATTAAAGTGCCGCGTGCCACGTATTAAAGTGCCGCGTGCCACGTATTAAAGTGCCGCGTGCCACGTATTTAAGTGCCGCGTGCCACGTATTTAAGTGCCGCGTGCCACGTATTTAAGTGCCGCGTGCCACGTATTTAAGTGCCGCGTGCCACGTATTTAAGTGCCGCGTGCCACGTATTTAAGTGCCGCGTGCCACGTATTTAAGTGCCGCGTGCCACGTATTTAAGTGCCGCGTGCCACGTATTTAAGTGCCGCGTGCCACGTATTTAAGTGCCGCGTGCCACGTATTTAAGTGCCACGTGCCACGTATTTAAGTGCCACGTGCCACGTATTTAAGTGCCACGTGCCACGTATTTAAGTGCCACGTGCCACGTATTTAAGTGCCACGTGCCACGTATTTAAGTGCCACGTGCCACGTATTTAAGTGCCACGTATTTAAGTACCACGTATTTCAGTTGCACGTATTTCAGTGCCACGTATTTCAGTCACGGTTAGGGTTAGGGGTAGGGGTAGGGTTAGGGTTTTCTTGTGTTTTCTTGTGTTTTCTTGTGTTTTTCTATAAAAACGCATGCGTCTAAAAAACACATGCGTTTTTCACACATGCGTTTTTTAAAAAAACGCATGCAGACAAAAACGCAAGTGTGAAACCAGCCTAAGCTCCTCCTCTTTTTTGTAGGCTAATCCTTTTATTTAGCCACGTCTTGCTTATGTAGACCACACCCCTTTATGTAAGCCCCTGCCTTGTGCACAGACCACACCCCTTTTGTTTAGGCTCCTCCCTTCTTTGTGTTGCCTTTTGCCCTGGCTGCATTGTGACCTCCAATCTGAAGAAGCAGAGCTGCAGTGTAAAGCATGGAAAAGGAGCAAAGCTGCAGTGTAAAGCAGGAGGGACAGATCAGAGGAGCAGCTGGGATGAGACAGGGGTGGATTTCAGACTAAGAGACAGAGCAGCTCAGCTGGAGCCACAGGCCTGGGAATATTGTGCTTTTCTGGATCTCTGGCTTAGATACAGCAGCGCTGCTTTTCTCCTTATACGCGGTGTAATCCTATGTCACATATCTGCAGCTTTGTGTGTGAGCAGAGCATTATTGCTGCATCGGGGCGTAGCGGGGGTCTCATCTGACCGCGTAGCGGGGTCTCATCTGACCACACAGGTCGCTGCACTCTGACCAGGTGTCTCCTCTCTGGGGTCACTTTCTCTTGTGACATCAGGCTGTGAGTGAGGCCCCCAGAGGAATGATATGAGCACAGTGCGCCCCCTACAGACCAGGAGGAGCTGTCCTCATCTCCGCTGTTGATACATTGTATCATCATGTAATGTATCTATTCTAGATTCTGTTCCATTACAAAGTTCGGATTTTGCCTCCCGTAGGAATAAATCTGCTTCTTTTATACTCGGACCTATAGACAGAAACAATCATTTTACTGCCAAAACTCATGAAACGGTTTGTGCTTCAGAGCTGCACTTCTCACTGGTTGTCACCATAGTCGGCCAAGTTTATTGTCTTTGATCACCGAGACCCATCAAGAAAACCAGTATTTCCAGTCCAGTGATAATCCGGTGTCTATCCCCCGCATAGTCAGGCACTGCGCCACGCCGGCCCCCCGCGGACGGTTCCGGGACTAGTGTTGGTTCTGACATTGGCGCTGGCTCCGGTTTATGTATCGGTTCCTGCATCGGTTTTCATATTGTTGATATTGATCGTGCGCACACTATCGAGCCGCCATCATCCAGTGTATATGGGTTTCCCAGAGTGTCCATATAGAGCCCGTGGCCCCTGAAGTTGTTGGCAGTACAGGATGATGACTCACGTATTTTGTTTGCTGCGAGGTTATTCACATAAGTGATAAAGTATGTGCCCCCGCCCTGCTTACTATCAGACGATCAGTTTATTGGGGTCATCTGCAGCCCTCCACAGAGTGTATTGGCTGACAGTGCGGTCTCCAGGTTTTCCCCATCATCCCGGCCTGACAAGTGGCCCATTAATGATGACCGTGCAGGTTTGCTGTACGTGTCATAAATCCCCCGCCGTGCAGACACGCAGAGCCCGTCGCCCCCGCGCCGCACCGCCGGGATATTTATCTTATGAGAAGTAAATATTTTGTCCATCCCCGAGCTGGGGGCGACGCGCGCTCATCTGCCATATGTACACAGCGCTTTTTCCAGTCCCGGTGACTCATGGGTTACCCCATTACATGAAGTGTCAACTTCCAGATCTTCATGGACCCCCCTGTCCGGCGCCACCCACGGAGAGCAGGACGACGTCTGCAGGGACCCCCGCTCGTCAGAACCGAGTATTGCCAGTTATATTGAATCCGTCCTATAATCCGTCCCGGCCTGGGCCCTTATATCCGGCCTGGGTCTTTATATCCGGCCTGGGTCCTTGGATCCGGCCTGGGCCCTTATAACTGGCCTGGGCCCTTATATCCGGCCTGGGCCCTTATATCCGGCCTGGGCCCTTATATCCAGCCTGGGTCCTTATATCCGGCCTGGGCCCTTATATCCGGCCTGGGCCCTTATATCCGGCCTGGGCCCTTATATCCGGCCTGGGCCCTTATATCTGGCCTGGGCCCTTGTATCCCGCCTGGGTCCTTATATCCGGCCTGGGTTCTTATATCCGGCCTGGGCCCTTATATCTGGCCTGGGCCCTTATATCCGGCCTGGGCCCTTATATCTGGCCTGGGCCCTTATATCTGGCCTGGGCCCTTATATCCGGCCTGGGTTCTTATATCCGGCCTGGGCCCTTATAACCGGCCTAGGCCCTTATAACCGGCCTGGGCCCTTATATCCGGCCTGGGCCCTTATATCCGGCCTGGGCCCTTATAACCGGCCTGGGCCCTTATATCCGGCCTGGGCCCTTATATCCGGCCTGGGCCCTTATATCCGGCCTGGGCCCTTATATCCGGCCTGGGCCCTTATATCCGGCCTGGGCCCTTATAACCGGCCTGGGCCCTTATATCCGGCCTGGGCCCTTATAACCGGCCTGGGCCCTTATATCCGGCCTGGGCCCTTATATCCGGCCTGGGCCCTTATATCCGGCCTGGGCCCTTATAGCCGTCCTGGGTCCTTGTATCCGTCCTGGGCCCTTGTATCTGGCCTGGGTCCTTATATCCGTCCTGGGTCCTTATATCCGGCATGGGCCCTTGTATCCGACCTGGGCCCTTATAACCGGCCTGGGTCCTTATATCCGGCCTGAGTCCTTGTATCTGGCCTGGGTCCTTATATCCGGCCTGGGCCCTTATATCCGTCCTGGGTCTTTATATCCGGCCTGGGCCCTTGTATCCGGCCTGGACCCTTGTATCCGGCCTGGGCCCTTGTATCCGGCCTGGGCCCTTGTATCCGGCCCGGGCCCTTGTATCCGGCCCGGGTCCTTGTATCCGGCCCGGGTCCTTATTATCCGGCCTGGGTCCTTATATCCGGCCTTGGCCCTTGGATCCGGCCTGGGTCCTTATATCCGGCCTGGGCCCTTATATCCGACCTGGGTAATTGTATCAAATTGCTGATCTTACACCACATTATCAACCTGTAATTTCATCTGGATTCGTTCAGATCTCTGGTGATCGGGCAGCTGTCCCCTACTTTCCCCTTTTCCTGCAGCGCCTCCGCAGGAGACCTGATGCATTACATGCAGCATCTACTGCAGAACGCTAAGGCTAAGTTCAGACTGTGTTTCCCAAACATTACAGGGAAAGCTCCTGACATCTGTCCTGATGAGGCCATGATGCTGATGAATGCCCCCAGAGGCTTCAAAGTGTATAATATACATATGAATATACACCGAGGAGTGCACGTGTATCTCTGGATAGATTGTCAGCTCCGCAGACCAGATCCCACAACACAAAAGAGGCAACATTCTCACTGAGTCACAGACAGAATGATTTTTTTTGCAATTAAGATTCTGCAGCAAATTCCTGGTAATGACATTTCTACAAGACGGCGGAAGATGAAGTCCAGAGCCTGATGTATGGAATTACAGCGCTCCGCGCTAATCCAGGGATTGCACTGATCCCGCTGTGAACGGCTCCGACATGAGATCTGCTCTTCCTTCCTCTGACAGCACCGGGACATGGAGGAATATTGTCACCTCTTATCCTAGTGATCATCCGCAATGTTACAGCTGAAGGTTGCAAAAAGGGATGCAATGATTGCCTTCCACCACCAGAGGGCACCAGTGTACCTCACTTGTCTTTGAAAATGTGTTTTTTTTACTAAGTTTTAAATTTAGAACAAAAGAAGTGAAATTATCAATAAAATATTTTTTTTATTAACACCAAATGTTAAAAAAAGTACATATATTTAAAACGATAAGAAATAAATCTGTAAAGGGAGATAAAGAATAGCACAGGAAAATCATGGGGAAAAACATACAGAAAATGGGTCTTGATAATAATTTGGTATAAGTACTGGGCATTTATATGATAACTTATTCTTACATTTTGTATTTGAGGGACTCATGTCTCCTTATATGTAATTTTCAATTGTTTACCCTTGCGGACATCGATTGCTGAATTATCTCCCTACCGCTCTGTGTTGTCTGACCTTATACCATATTATTATCAAGACCCATTTTCTGTATGTTTTTCTCCATGATTTTCCTGTGCTAGTTTTATCTCCCTTTATAGATTTATTTCTTATCCTTCCGCTTACACGCAGTTGTTTTTAATATTTGGTGTTAATAACAAATTAATATTTCATTGATTATTTCAGTGTTTTTTCACTTCTTTTGTTGTTGTTTATGGATTCTGATGAATTTTCACTGGGACTATATTCCCACAAAGGACGATATATAAATTGTTGCTGTTAAAGTTTCAATTTTTTTTAACAACTAAAAGAAAAAAAAAGCTATAAAACTTGGAAAAGATGTAATTATAGCAACATGGAGAATCATATTGGAAAATTATTATCACACAATGAATACCATGAAAGGAAAAGCCTATGAAATTGTATTTTTTCACAATTGCAATTTTTCCCCGAATTCTCAGTAAATAAGAGTTTGTCTCCACCACTAGGGGGAGCTATCTGTATACAATGATGCATAATAAGAATCTGTCTGTAGTCACCACTAGGGGGAGCTCCCTGTGTACAGAGATACATAAGATCCTGTCTGCAGTCACCACTAGGGGGAGCTCCCTGTATACAGAGATACATGATAAGATCCTGTCTGCATTCACCACTAGGGGGAGCTCCCTGTATACAGAGATACATGATAAGATTCTATCTATAGATACCACTAGGGGGAGCTCCCTGTATAGAAAGATACATGATAAGATCCTGTCTGCAGTCACGAATAGGGGGAGCGCCCTGTATACAAAGATACATAAGATCCTGTCTGCAGTCAGCACTAGAGGGAGTTCCCTGTATACAGAGATACATAAGATCCTGTCTGCAGCCACTACTAGGGGGAGCTCCCTGTATACAGAGATGCATGATAAGATCCTGTCTGCAGCCACCACTAGGGGGAGCTCCCTGTATACAGAGATGCATGATAAGATCCTGTCTGCAGTCACCACTAGGGGGAGCTCCCTGTATACAGAGATATGATAAGATCCTGTCAGCAGTCACCACTAGGAGGAGCTCCCTGTATACAGAGATACATAAGATCCTGTCTGCAACCATCACTAGAGGGAGCTCCATGTATACAGATATACATAAGATCCTGTCTGCAGTCACCACTAGGGGGAGCTCCCTGTATACACAGATACATGATAAGATCCTGCCTGCAGCCACCTCTAGGGGGAGCTCCCTGTATACAGAGATACATGATAAGATCCTGCCTGCAGCCACCACTAGGGGGAGCTCCCTGTATACAGAGATACCTGATAAGATCCTGCCTGCAGCCACCTCTAGGGGGAGCTCCCTGTATACAGAGATACATGATAAGATCCTGCCTGCAGCCACCTTTAGGGGGAGCTCCCTGTATACAGAGACACATGATAAGATCCTGTCTGCAGTCACCACTAGGGGAAGCTCCCTGTATACAGAGATACATGATAAGATCCTGCCTGCAGCCAGCACTAGGGGGAGCTCCCTGTATATAGAGATACAGTACCTGATAAGATCCTGTCTGCAGTCACCACTAGGGGGAGCTCCCTGTATACAGAGATACATGATAAGATCCTGCCTGCAGCCACCACTAGGGGGAGCTCCCTGTATACAGAGATACCTGATAAGATCCTGTCTGCAGTCACCACTAGGGGGAGCTCCCTGTATACAGAGATACCTGATAAGATCCTGTCTGCAGTCACCTCTAGGGGGAGCTCCCTGTATACAGAGATATGATAAGATCCTGTCTGCAGCCACCGCTAGGGGGAGCTCCCTGTATACAGAGATATGATAAGATCCTGTGAGCAGTCACCACTAGGAGGAGCTCCCTGTATACAGAGATACATAAGATCCTGTCTGCAACCATCACTAGAGGGAGCTCCATGTATACAGAGATACATAAGAACCTGTCTGCAGCCACCACTAGGGGGAGCTCCCTGTGTACAGAGATACATGATAAGATCCTATCTACAGCCACCCCTAGGGAGAGCTCCCTGTATACAGAGATACATGATAAGATCCTGTCTGCAGTCACCACAAGGGGGAGCTCCCTGTATACAGAGATACATAAGATCCTGTCTGCAGCTACCACTAGGGGGAGCTCCCTGTACACAGAGATGCATGATAAGATCCTGTCTGCAGTCACCACTAGGGGGAGCTCCTTGTATGCAGATACATGATAAGATCCTGTCTGCATCCACCACTAGGGGGAGCTCCCTGTATACAGAGATATATGATAAGATCCTGCCTGCAGCCACCACTAGGGGGAGCTCCCTGTATACAGAGATACATAAGATCCTGTCTGCAGTCACCACTAGGGGGAGCTCCCTGTATACAGAGATACATGATAAGATCCTGTCTGCAGTCACAACTAGGGGGAGCTCCCTGTATACAGAGATACATGATAAGATCCTGTCTGCAGCCACCACTAGGGGGAGCTCACTGTATACAGAGACACATGATAAGATTCTGTCTGGGGAGCTCCCTGTATACAGAGATATATGATGAGATCCTGCCTGCAGCCACCACTAGGGGGAGCTCCCTGTATACAGAGATACATAAGATCCTGTCTGCAGCCACCACTAGGGGGAGCTCCCTGTATACAGAGATGCATGATAAGATCCTGTCTGCAGCCACCACTAGGGGGAGCTCCCTGTATACAGAGATGCATGATAAGATCCTGTCTGCAGTCACCACTAGGGGGAGCTCCCTGTATACAGAGATATGATAAGATCCTGTCAGCAGTCACCACTAGGAGGAGCTCCCTGTATACAGAGATACATAAGATCCTGTCTGCAACCATCACTAGAGGGAGCTCCATGTATACAGAGATACATAAGATCCTGTCTGCAGTCACCACTAGGGGGAGCTCCCTGTATACACAGATACATGATAAGATCCTGCCTGCAGCCACCTCTAGGGGGAGCTCCCTGTATACAGAGATACATGATAAGATCCTGCCTGCAGCCACCACTAGGGGGAGCTCCCTGTATACAGAGATACCTGATAAGATCCTGCCTGCAGCCACCTCTAGGGGGAGCTCCCTGTATACAGAGATACATGATAAGATCCTGCCTGCAGCCACCTCTAGGGGGAGCTCCCTGTATACAGAGACACATGATAAGATCCTGTCTGCAGTCACCACTAGGGGAAGCTCCCTGTATACAGAGATACATGATAAGATCCTGCCTGCAGCCAGCACTAGGGGGAGCTCCCTGTATATAGAGATACAGTACCTGATAAGATCCTGTCTGCAGTCACCACTAGGGGGAGCTCCCTGTATACAGAGATACATGATAAGATCCTGCCTGCAGCCACCACTAGGGGGAGCTCCCTGTATACAGAGATACCTGATAAGATCCTGTCTGCAGTCACCACTAGGGGGAGCTCCCTGTATACAGAGATACCTGATAAGATCCTGTCTGCAGTCACCACTAGGGGGAGCTCCCTGTATACAGAGATACCTGATAAGATCCTGTCTGCAGTCACCACTAGGGGGAGCTCCCTGTATACAGAGATACATGATAAGATCCTGTCTGCAGTCACCACTAGGGGGAGCTCCCTGTATACAGAGATACATAAGATCCTGTCTGCAGTCACCACTAGGGGGAGCTCCCTGTATACAGAGATACATGATAAGATCCTGTCTGCAGTCACCACTAGGGGGAGCTCCCTGTATACAGAGATACATAAGATCCTGTCTGCAGTCACCACTAGGGGGAGCTCCCTGTATACAGAGATATGATAAGATCCTGTCTGCAGCCACCGCTAGGGGGAGCTCCCTGTATACAGAGATATGATAAGATCCTGTGAGCAGTCACCACTAGGAGGAGCTCCCTGTATACAGAGATACATAAGATCCTGTCTGCAACCATCACTAGAGGGAGCTCCATGTATACAGAGATACATAAGAACCTGTCTGCAGCCACCACTAGGGGGAGCTCCCTGTGTACAGAGATACATGATAAGATCCTATCTACAGCCACCCCTAGGGAGAGCTCCCTGTATACAGAGATACATGATAAGATCCTGTCTGCAGTCACCACAAGGGGGAGCTCCCTGTATACAGAGATACATAAGATCCTGTCTGCAGCTACCACTAGGGGGAGCTCCCTGTACACAGAGATGCATGATAAGATCCTGTCTGCAGTCACCACTAGGGGGAGCTCCCTGTATACAGAGATACCTGATAAGATCCTGTCTGCAGTCACCACTAGGGGGAGCTCCTTGTATGCAGATACATGATAAGATCCTGTCTGCATCCACCACTAGGGGGAGCTCCCTGTATACAGAGATATATGATAAGATCCTGCCTGCAGCCACCACTAGGGGGAGCTCCCTGTATACAGAGATACATAAGATCCTGTCTGCAGTCACCACTAGGGGGAGCTCCCTGTATACAGAGATACATGATAAGATCCTGTCTGCAGTCACAACTAGGGGGAGCTCCCTGTATACAGAGATACATGATAAGATCCTGTCTGCAGCCACCACTAGGGGGAGCTCACTGTATACAGAGACACATGATAAGATTCTGTCTGGGGAGCTCCCTGTATACAGAGATATATGATGAGATCCTGCCTGCAGCCACCACTAGGGGGAGCTCCCTGTATACAGAGATACATAAGATCCTGTCTGCAGCCACCACTAGGGGGAGCTCCCTGTATACAGAGATGCATGATAAGATCCTGTCTGCAGCCACCACTAGGGGGAGCTCCCTGTATACAGAGATGCATGATAAGATCCTGTCTGCAGTCACCACTAGGGGGAGCTCCCTGTATACAGAGATATGATAAGATCCTGTCAGCAGTCACCACTAGGAGGAGCTCCCTGTATACAGAGATACATAAGATCCTGTCTGCAACCATCACTAGAGGGAGCTCCATGTATACAGAGATACATAAGATCCTGTCTGCAGTCACCACTAGGGGGAGCTCCCTGTATACACAGATACATGATAAGATCCTGCCTGCAGCCACCTCTAGGGGGAGCTCCCTGTATACAGAGATACATGATAAGATCCTGCCTGCAGCCACCACTAGGGGGAGCTCCCTGTATACAGAGATACCTGTCATGATCTCCATGGCCAGAGAACTAGCATAAGCCTATATAGGAACAAGCTCTTGGAAGATGGTAACTGTACTGACCATGAACTAAACCTACCGCACAACTAGAAGTAGCCAGGTAGCATGTCCTACTTTTTATCCCTATATGCCCAGCGCCGGCCGGAGAACTAAATAATGCTAGCAGAGGGAAATATAAGACCTGACTCACCTCTAGAGAAATGCCCAAAAAGGAGACAGAGGCCCCCCACATATATTGGCGGTGATTTTAGATGAAATAACAAACGCAGCAGGAAAATAGTTTTAGCAAATTTGAGGTCCGCTTTCTAGATAGCAGAAGACAGAAAGCACACTTTCATGGTCAGTAGAAAACCCTAACAAAACACCATCCAGAAATTACTTTAGGACTCTGGCATTAACTCATAATACCAGAGTGGCAATTCCTGATCAACAAGAGCTTTCCAGACACAGTAACGAAACTGCAGCTGTGAACTGGAACCAAAAAACAAAAACAAACATGGACAAAAGTCCAACTTATCTAGTAGATGTCTGGGAGCAGGAACAAGCACAGAGAGGCTTCTGATAACATTGTTGACCGGCAAGCAACTAACAGAGAAGCCAGGTTATATAGCGACACCCAGATCTGATGAGAACAGGTGAACAGGGAAGATGATGACACAAGTTCAATTCCACCAGTAGCCACCGGGGGAGCCCAGAATCCAAATTCACAACAGTACCCCCCCCTCAAGGAGGGGGCACCGAACCCTCACCAGAACCACCAGGGCGATCAGGATGGGCCCTATGAAAGGCACGAACCAGATCGGAGGCATGAACATCAGATGCAGTGACCCAAGAATTATCCTCCTGGCCGTATCCCTTCCACTTGACCAGATACTGGAGTCTCCGTCTGGAAACACGGGAGTCTAGGATTTTCTCCACAACGTACTCCAACTCACCCTCAACCAACACCGGAGCAGGAGGCTCAACGGAAGGCACAACCGGTGCCTCATACCTGCGCAATAACGACCGATGAAAAACGTTATGAATAGAAAAGGATGCAGGGAGGTCTAAACGGAAGGAAACAGGGTTAAGAATCTCCAATATTTTATACGGACCGATGAACCGAGGCTTAAACTTAGGAGATGAGACCCTCATAGGGACAAAACGAGAAGACAACCACACCAAATCTCCAACACAAAGCCGAGGACCAACACGACGGTGACGGTTGGCAAAAAGCTGAGTCTTCTCCTGGGACAACTTCAAATTGTCCATCACCTGCCCCCAGATATGATGCAATCTCTCCACCACCGCATCCACTCCAGGACAATCCGAGGATTCCACCTGACCGGAGGAAAATCGAGGATGGAACCCCGAATTACAGAAAAACGGGGACACCAAGGTGGCAGAGCTGGCCCGATTATTGAGGGCGAACTCCGCCAATGGCAAAAAAGCAACCCAATCATCCTGGTCAGCAGACACAAAACACCTCAGATATGTCTCCAGGGTCTGATTAGTCCGCTCGGTCTGGCCATTAGTCTGAGGGTGAAAAGCAGACGAAAAAGACAAATCTATGCCCATCCTAGCACAGAATGCCCGCCAAAATCTAGACACAAATTGGGTTCCTCTGTCAGAAACGATATTCTCAGGAATACCATGCAAACGAACAACATTTTGAAAAAACAGGGGAACCAACTCGGAAGAAGAAGGCAACTTGGGCAGGGGAACCAAATGGACCATCTTAGAAAAACGGTCACACACCACCCAGATGACAGACATCTTCTGGGAAACAGGCAGATCTGAAATAAAATCCATCGAGATGTGCGTCCAAGGCCTCTTAGGAATAGGCAAGGGCAACAATAATCCACTAGCCCGAGAACAACAAGGCTTGGCCCGAGCACAAACGTCACAAGACTGCACAAAGCCTCGCACATCTCGTGACAGGGAAGGCCACCAGAAGGATCTTGCCACCAAATCCCTGGTACCAAAAATTCCAGGATGACCTGCCAATGCAGAAGAATGCACCTCAGAGATGACTCTACTGGTCCAATCATCAGGAACAAACAGCCTATCAGGCGGACAACGATCCGGTCTATCCGCCTGAAACTCCTGCAAGGCCCGCCGCAGGTCTGGAGAAACGGCTGACAAAATAACTCCATCCTTAAGGATACCTGTGGGCTCAGAGTTGCCGGGTGAATCAGGCTCAAAACTCCTAGAAAGGGCATCCGCCTTAACATTCTTAGAACCCGGTAGGTATGACACCACAAAATTAAACCGAGAAAAAAATAATGACCAGCGCGCCTGTCTAGGATTCAGGCGCCTGGCGGTCTCAAGATAAATCAAATTTTTGTGGTCAGTCAATACCACCACCTGATGTCTGGCCCCCTCAAGCCAATGGCGCCACTCCTCAAACGCCCACTTCATGGCCAAAAGCTCCCGATTCCCAACATCATAATTCCGCTCAGCGGGCGAAAATTTACGGGAAAAGAAGGCACAAGGCCTCATCACGGAGCAGTCAGAACTTTTCTGCGACAACACTGCCCCAGCTCCGATCTCAGAAGCGTCGACCTCAACCTGAAAAGGAAGAGCCACATCAGGCTGACGCAACACAGGGGCAGAAGAAAAACGGCGCTTAAGCTCCTGAAAGGCCTCCACAGCATCAGGGGACCAATTAGCAACATCAGCACCCTGTCTAGTCAAATCGGTCAATGGCTTAACGACATCCGAAAAACCAGAAATAAATCGACGATAAAAGTTGGCAAAGCCCAAAAATTTCTGAAGACTTTTAAGAGAAGAGGGCTGCGTCCAATCACAAATAGCTTGAACCTTGACAGGATCCATCTCAATGGAAGAGGGAGAAAAAATATATCCCAAAAAGGAAATTCTCTGAACCCCAAATACGCACTTAGAACCCTTGACACACAGAGAATTAGACCGCAAAACCTGAAAAACCCTCTTAACTTGCTGGACATGAGAGTCCCAGTCATCCGAAAAAATCAGAATATCATCCAGATACACTATCATAAATTTATCCAAAAAATCGCGGAAAATATCATGCATAAAGGACTGGAAGACTGAAGGGGCATTAGAAAGACCAAAAGGCATCACCAAATACTCAAAGTGGCCCTCGGGCGTATTAAATGCGGTTTTCCACTCATCCCCCTGCCTGATCCGCACCAAATTATACGCCCCACGGAGATCAATCTTAGAGAACCACTTGGCCCCCTTTATGCGAGCAAACAAATCAGTCAGCAACGGCAATGGGTATTGATATTTAACCGTGATTTTATTCAAAAGCCGATAATCAATACATGGTCTCAAAGAGCCGTCTTTTTTTGACACAAAGAAAAAACCGGCTCCTAAGGGAGATGACGATGGACGAATATGTCCCTTTTCCAAGGACTCCTTTATATATTCTCGCATAGCAGCATGTTCAGGCACAGACAGATTAAATAAACGACCCTTTGGGTATTTACTACCCGGAATTAAATCTATAGCACAATCGCACTCACGGTGCGGAGGTAGTGAACCCAGCTTGGGTTCTTCAAAGACGTCACGATAATCAGACAGGAACTCAGGGATTTCAGAGGGAATAGATGATGAAATGGAAACCAAAGGTACGTCCCCATGAGTCCCCCTACATCCCCAGCTCAACACAGACATAGCTCTCCAGTCAAGGACTGGGTTGTGAGACTGCAGCCATGGCAATCCTAGCACCAAATCATCATGTAGATTATACAGCACCAGAAAACGAATAGTCTCCTGGTGATCCGGATTAATACGCATAGTTACTTGTGTCCAGTATTGTGGTTTATTATTAGCCAATGGGGTGGAGTCAATCCCCTTCAGAGGAATAAGAGTCTCCAAAGGCTCTAAATCATACCCACAACGATTGGCAAAGGACCAATCCATAAGACTCAAAGCGGCGCCAGAGTCGATATAGGCGTCCGTGGTAATAGATGACAAAGAGCAAATCAGGGTCACAGACAAAATAAATTTAGACTGTAAAGTGCCAATGGAAACGGATTTATCAAGCTTTTTAGTACGCTTAGAGCATGCTGATATAACATGAGTAGAATCCCCACAATAGAAACACAACCCATTTTTCCGTCTAAAATTCTGCCGCTCGCTTCTGGACAGAATTCTATCACACTGCATGCTTTCTGGCGTCTTCTCAGTGGACACCGCCAGATGGTGCACTGGTTTGCGCTCCCGCAGACGCCTATCGATCTGAATGGCCATTGTCATGGACTCATTCAGACCCGCAGGCACAGGGAACCCCACCATAACATCCTTAATGGCATCAGAGAGACCCTCTCTGAAAGTAGCCGCCAAGGCACACTCATTCCACTGAGTAAGCACAGACCATTTACGGAATCTTTGGCAGTAAATTTCAGCTTCATCTTGCCCCTGCGATAGGGACATCAAAGTTTTTTCTGCCTGAAGTTCCAAATGAGGTTCCTCATAGAGCAACCCCAAGGCCAGAAAAAACGCATCCACATTGCGCAACGCAGGATCCCCTGGTGCCAATGAAAAAGCCCAGTCTTGAGGGTCGCCGCGGAGCAAGGAAATCACAATCCCAACCTGCTGTGCAGGGTCTCCAGCAGAACGAGATTTCAGGGACAAAAATAACTTGCAATTATTTCTAAAATTCTGAAAGCCAGATCTATTCCCTGAGAAGAATTCCGGCAAAGGAATTCTCGGCTCTGATACCGGAGCATGAACAACAAAATCTTGCAAACTTTGTACTTTCGTGGCGAGATTATTCAAACCTGCAGTTACACTCTGAAGATCCATTATAGACAGGTGAACACAGAGCCATTCAAAGATTAGAAGGAGAGAGAAAAAAAAGAAAGACTGCAGCATAGACAGACTGGCAAGTGATCCAATTAAGAGCACAAAAAAAAAAAACTCTCAGCAGACTTCTTATTTCTCTCCTTTCTCAGCCAAGGATTTTAACCCTTTAGTAGGCCGGTCAAACTGTCATGATCTCCATGGCCAGAGAACTAGCATAAGCCTATATAGGAACAAGCTCTTGGAAGATGGTAACTGTACTGACCATGAACTAAACCTACCGCACAACTAGAAGTAGCCAGGTAGCATGTCCTACTTTTTATCCCTATATGCCCAGCGCCGGCCGGAGAACTAAATAATGCTAGCAGAGGGAAATATAAGACCTGACTCACCTCTAGAGAAATGCCCAAAAAGGAGACAGAGGCCCCCCACATATATTGGCGGTGATTTTAGATGAAATAACAAACGCAGCAGGAAAATAGTTTTAGCAAATTTGAGGTCCGCTTTCTAGATAGCAGAAGACAGAAAGCACACTTTCATGGTCAGTAGAAAACCCTAACAAAACACCATCCAGAAATTACTTTAGGACTCTGGCATTAACTCATAATACCAGAGTGGCAATTCCTGATCAACAAGAGCTTTCCAGACACAGTAACGAAACTGCAGCTGTGAACTGGAACCAAAAAACAAAAACAAACATGGACAAAAGTCCAACTTATCTAGTAGATGTCTGGGAGCAGGAACAAGCACAGAGAGGCTTCTGATAACATTGTTGACCGGCAAGCAACTAACAGAGAAGCCAGGTTATATAGCGACACCCAGATCTGATGAGAACAGGTGAACAGGGAAGATGATGACACAAGTTCAATTCCACCAGTAGCCACCGGGGGAGCCCAGAATCCAAATTCACAACAGATACCTGATAAGATCCTGCCTGCAGCCACCTCTAGGGGGAGCTCCCTGTATACAGAGATACATGATAAGATCCTGCCTGCAGCCACCTCTAGGGGGAGCTCCCTGTATACAGAGACACATGATAAGATCCTGTCTGCAGTCACCACTAGGGGAAGCTCCCTGTATACAGAGATACATGATAAGATCCTGCCTGCAGCCAGCACTAGGGGGAGCTCCCTGTATATAGAGATACAGTACCTGATAAGATCCTGTCTGCAGTCACCACTAGGGGGAGCTCCCTGTATACAGAGATACATGATAAGATCCTGCCTGCAGCCACCACTAGGGGGAGCTCCCTGTATACAGAGATACCTGATAAGATCCTGTCTGCAGTCACCACTAGGGGGAGCTCCCTGTATACAGAGATACCTGATAAGATCCTGTCTGCAGTCACCACTAGGGGGAGCTCCTTGTATGTAGAAATACATGATAATATTCTGTCTGCAGTCACCACTAGGGGGAGCTCCCTGTATACAGAGATACATAAGATCCTGCCTGCAGCCACCACTAGGGGGAGCTCCCTGTATACAGAGATACATGATAAGATCCTGTCTGCAGTCACCACTAGGGGGAGCTCCCTGTATACAGAGATACATAAGATCCTGTCTGCAGTCACCACTAGGGGGAGCTCCCTGTATACAGAGATATGATAAGATCCTGTCTGCAGCCACCGCTAGGGGGAGCTCCCTGTATACAGAGATATGATAAGATCCTGTGAGCAGTCACCACTAGGAGGAGCTCCCTGTATACAGAGATACATAAGATCCTGTCTGCAACCATCACTAGAGGGAGCTCCATGTATACAGAGATACATAAGAACCTGTCCGCAGCCACCACTAGGGGGAGCTCCCTGTGTACAGAGATACATGATAAGATCCTGTCTACAGCCACCCCTAGGGAGAGCTCCCTGTATACAGAGATACATGATAAGATCCTGTCTGCAGTCACCACAAGGGGGAGCTCCCTGTATACAGAGATACATAAGATCCTGTCTGCAGCTACCACTAGGGGGAGCTCCCTGTACACAGAGATGCATGATAAGATCCTGTCTGCAGTCACCACTAGGGGGAGCTCCCTGTATACAGAGATACCTGATAAGATCCTGTCTGCAGTCACCACTAGGGGGAGCTCCTTGTATGCAGATACATGATAAGATCCTGTCTGCATCCACCACTAGGGGGAGCTCCCTGTATACAGAGATACATAAGATCCTGTCTGCAGTCACCACTAGGGGGAGCTCCCTGTATACAGAGATACATGATAAGATCCTGTCTGCAGTCACAACTAGGGGGAGCTCCCTGTATACAGAGATACATGATAAGATCCTGTCTGCATCCACCACTAGGGGGAGCTCCCTGTATACAGAGATATATGATAAGATCCTGCCTGCAGCCACCACTAGGGGCAGCTCCCTGTATACAGAGATACATAAGATCCTGTCTGCAGTCACCACTAGGGGGAGCTCCCTGTATACAGAGATACATGATAAGATCCTGTCTGCAGTCACAACTAGGGGGAGCTCCCTGTATACAGAGATACATGATAAGATCCTGTCTGCAGCCACCACTAGGGGGAGCTCACTGTATACAGAGACACATGATAAGATTCTGTCTGGGGAGCTCCCTGTATACAGAGATATATGATGAGATCCTGCCTGCAGCCACCACTAGGGGGAGCTCCCTGTATACAGAGATACATAAGATCCTGTCTGCAGCCACCACTAGGGGGAGCTCCCTGTGTACAGAGATACATGATAAGATCCTGTCTGCAGCCACCACTAGGGAGCGCTCTCTTCTTGTGGTTATATACAGTATTATTGATCTTGTTGCAGTTATGGTGTCGCTGTCGTTCACTCTTCATCCTCGTAGTTGCAGTAATGTGCTGTTATTTCATATTCTCCGCTTCTGGCTTCTTCTCACCTTCCATGATGTTCTGTGATATTCTGACATTTCGGGGTTTTCTCTATTTCATGCACTGATATCACATTACGTGACGGCGCCGTGAGAAAGATGAATAAATTATCACACATTTGTGCTGTCGGTTGCGACACTGCGGCTGATGAAATCCTGGACTTGGCAGTCATGCGATCGCAGCTCTTGGCACAGTCCTCAGAAGTCTCCTAATGACTGCAGAAGTGGGGTCCATCCGTGGTCCTGAGGGTGGTCTGCTGGGGTGTAGGGGATGTGCGGCCTCCTGAGCTCTAAGGTCTGGACCCACCGGCGGCAGTAAATGGCCTCCGATCCATAGATGTGACTGCTTAGCAGTCACTGAACATCCTGGGATGTCTCTGGTCACATTCTGCCCTCTCTGCCATTTAGGACCCTCTCTCCCCCCTGCAGAGCGCCCCCTGGCCTCACACAGGGGGAGTTCACCTGTCATCTGCTTATTATAGGAACCCTTCAAATAAAAATGGGGTCCTGACCAAGAGGTTCCCGTAATGTCGGAATATCAGAACTTCTGGCCTGGAATCATCCGTCCCGTCCTCAGATGTTTCTTCTGGTTTATGTCACATCTGAGTGATGACGCTACTGCTCAGGTCAGAGCTTTGTGGCTTCCAGACCAGCGAGGAAACCATCACTTCTTACAAGAAGTCCGAGCTCGAGGCCTGAAATAAAAACCACGCACGAAATACCACCGGCGCGTCCCATCATGCACTGCAGCAGACCCAGACCACAAACACAGCGAAGTGTGGAGACCGCTCGCCAGCACATTCTCCAGCACGTCATATACAGGCTATTGTAAACCTGCTTCAGGGAGAATAGACGATCCACTCATGTATCTAATCCTATCCTGTGTGATACTGACTGCTGAGCTGTGTATCTAATCCTATCCTGTGTGATACTGACTGCTGAGCCGTGTATCTAATCCTATCCTGTGTGATACTGACTGCTGAGCCGTGTATCTAATCCTATCGTGTGTGATACTGACTGCTGAGCCGTGTATCTAATCCTATCGTGTGTGATAGTCTGCTGAGCCGTGTATCTAATCCTCTCCTGTGTGATACTGACTGCTGAGCCGTGTATCTAATCCTATGTGTGTAATAGTACTGTGTGCTGAGCTGTGCCACTGCTCCTGCCCCTGCTATTGTTCTTGCCGCGGCTCCTATTCCTCCTGCTGCGCTTGTTCCTCCCGATGCTCCTGTTCCTGCTGCTCCTGTTTTTCTCACAGAGGATTCCTTGATAATGACAATTGTAACAAACCTTCAACTGTGAATAATACCACAGGTTTTCATCATATGAATGTTACCATACACTGACAGCATTCAGAGATCTTGAAAATGGTGATCACCCTAAGCACAACATAAACAGTCATAGCCAAAAATGTTGGCAAACCTGAAATTGTTCCAGAAAATGACTGGGACAGCAACAAAAACAAAAAAAAAAAAGAGAAAAAACGACATATTGGACATAATTTCACACAAAACCCCCAAAATATTCCAGACAATTGTTGGCGCCCTCCTTCATATTTGGTTGCCCCCCTTTGGAATAAATACCTGCAATCAGTCGCTTCCTCTAACCATCCAGAAGCTTCTTCCTCCTCTCAGCCGGGATCTTGGACTCTTCTTACAATCTGCTCCCGGTCTCATATTTCGCCTTCTCCCACCAGTAATTGTAAGATCTCTCCACCGGTGATCTATGGGATTTAGATCCGGACTCATTGCTGTCACTTCAGAATTCTCCAGCACTTTGTTTCCATCTATTTCTGGGGGCAACTTGAAGTATGTTTGGGGTCCTTGACCTGCTGGATGACCCCTGACCTAGGACGCAAACAAAGGAACATCAAGATCTCTGGAGATGGGCTTTTGCCCTTGAGATTGTTGATATTTTTTAACAATTTTGTTTCTCAAGTCCTCAGACAGTTCTCTTCTCCTCTTTCTGTTCTCCATGTTAGTGTGGCACACACATTGGATAAAGCAAAGATGGAGTCAACTTCTGTCTTTTTTATCTGGTTTCAGGTGTGATTTTCACATTTCCCACACCTGTTACTTGCCACAGGTGAGTGTGAACGAGCATCACATGCTGGAAACAAAGTTGGTTACCCACAATTTTGGAAAGGTGGCAAAAATTTTGCAGGTCCATTTTTGGGGTTATGGGTGTAATTAAGTCCAATTTACCTTTTCTTCTGTGTTTTTTTGTGTTGTTTCAACACACACAAAGGAAATAAACCTGTGTATAACAAAACGTGTGAAATTGTAATAATGTTCTGGGAGAAATACGTCATTTTTTGGAACAAATTCAAGGGTGCCGACACTTTCGGCTATGATTGTACTAGTAAGTTGTGGCTCTTTGGCTGTAGGATGATGACGCTTTGTATGTCGGAGCGGCTCCTGTGGATTTCACGCCGATTATTCTCACACTGGTGTCCTGGCTTTGGCTCTGTTCACACTCACATTTTATCGTCTCAGGTCCCTGGAGACGAGAATTTCAGTTTTTTCTGCAGCCGATTTGTTCTTTAGTTGCCCTGAAGTAGCTTTTTTGGTCACTATTTTGCTGATATCTGTCACTCCTGTTTGGAAAAAGAGGAACCTCTGCACCCGAATCCTTTCCCCCCTTAACCCCTTCTGTGCTGCAGCCAACACATGTGCAAAAGGGGAAGCTTGCGGTGGAAAGTCACTTTACAGAGTTATTCACAAAACTCTAGATCATAATAAATCACATTTCCGCTCAAATAATCAGTGTTACGCTGACCACAGCTGCAGCAGGTCCGGGCCCCTGAGGTTGGGGGGCCACAACTGCGCTGTAGGCTGGACCCTGTCACTTTGGGTTATGTAGTTTTGTTTCCACCATTTCTGGTGCTAGTGAATGAGCAGCGATGAGAGGGCGCCTCAATAATTCCCAACCCTAATAGATATTTCTACATTCCCCTAGAACCGCCTGTAGACGGGATGATGACGCCCCCGCGGCTGTGACGGTGCGACCCTCTGGGTGGATCCATGAGGAAGGCTCCAGGTGACACCACACGCAGGGGGTCCCCGGCTCACACGAGCGCAAAGATCCAATGTAGGAGCGATGTCACAATGAGGCCGCGCAGATCTGCGGACCGCTCCTCAGCGTGCTGCGATTTCACTCCGAAATTGGAAAGCGCGAGAAGTAAATGAGATGCCACACGGCCCAGTTCTGTAAGAAGGGAAAAGAACTGGAAAAGACCAATAGCTGCAGAGTAAAAAAAAAAACCGGATCGTACACGGATGACGAGCGAGAAAAAAATCCTCCCACACTTCTAGATGAAAATCAGACGCTGGCGTGTTCCCGGACTAACAGTGATTTCTGCTCTGCAGCTTCGTGCTGCAATGTGCGCACCCCCAACTCTCAGCCGCCACCGCGGATTGGGCAACCAGTTGTTGGAAAACCGCTAGTCAGAAATCAGAAGTGGCTGTTTATTTTGTAACAGACAAAAAAAAGTTCACACGCTGAGTTGTGGGGTGACGGATCTGGGAGGAAGCAGATGTTTGCTGACTTCTTTAATTTATGCTTTAGCTACCACCAGCACGCAATGTCACCATCCTTCACCTTTTCCCTGTCCCTCACCATGTCCCTGCCCCTCACCTTTTCCCTGCCCCTATCCCTCACCTTGTGCCTGCCCCTATCCCTCACCTTGTCCCTGCCCCTCACCTTGTCCCTGACCCTCACCTTGTCCCTGCCCCTGACCCTCACCTTGTCCCTGCCCCTGACCCTCACCTTGTCCCTGCCCCTGACCCTCACCTTGCCCCTGACCCTCACCTTGTCCCTGCCCCTGACCCTCACCTTGTCCCTATCCCTGACCATCACCTTGTCCCTGCCCCTATCCCTCACCTTGTCCCTACCCCTGACCCTCACCTTGTCCCTACCCCTGACCCTCACCTTGTCCCTACCCCTGGCCCTCACCTTTTCCCTATCCCTGACCATCACCTTGTCCCTGCCCCTATCCCTCACCTTTTCCCTATCCCTGGCCCTCACCTTTTCCCTATCCCTGGCCCCGCCCCTCACCTTGTCCCTGCCCCTTTCCCTGTCCTCCATGGGGCACTGTATTGCATGGAACAGGCCTCATAGATAAGAGGATGCAGTCGCTGGTCCCTCGGGGACTGATGAACTTGTGCACCAACATCAATGAAGCACAACTGCAATGTGCCTGCAACTTTGTAGCAACGTCAAACTCCTTTCTTGAAAGAACATTCACAGGAAGATGATTTTGTCTGTGGTGCAGATCACTGAGCTCGTACAGATATAGCGGCCATTAATAATAATAATAATAATAGGGCCCATATAGATTAGCGACCTGTATTTCCCAACTCCCTCAGACACAAGGAAGCTCGGCAAAGTGTCTGTACTGGGGAGAGGGACAGTCACAGTCAGAGGGATGGAGGGGTAGGTGGAAGCCCCCCGTACAGTAAGTGGTCAGTCACTCCTGCAGAAATAAGGGGTCTAACTGACTTCTACGTAATGTGTATTTGGGCCGTGTATTTTGTGTTATATATTGGGCCCCGAGCAATGGGGAAAAGTCTGAAACTGTGCGGAACGTCCAAAGTCAGCACATCACAGGCAGGATATGGGCAGTCTGCTTTTTTTCCCCTAAAAGTTAACTTCTCAGTCATGGACATGTTACTAAATGACTCAACAGCAAGAAAGACAAGACAATAATTTATTTATAAGGAACAGATGCAAAATGTCCAAAATAAATACAAAGTGACACATTGTAGCTCCATCCAGTGATAACGATGCAAATGCATGTGAGCGGGGGACGCCGCAGACCCCGGAGCCCCTGCACAAAGACCAATGTGGGCCCTACATGAGGAATCTTCACATTACTGACCAGTACAATGCTGCGGCATTAATGATCATCCTGCAGGGATCACACACAGATGATGACGATAGGCCGTCATACCCGTCAGATGGCCGCGGTGGTCTCCTTACTGCATTCATGGTTTTATCAAAAAAGAAGCCTGAAAAGTCCCATTTATAGGAGCCCCAGGAATAGTCCTGAAGAATCCTGCAAACATCCGCTCACATCACACACCCGAGAAAGAGGAACATTCAGCAGATTTGACAATGGTAGAAAATAGAATTCACCTCATTACTTACATTCTGCACAGTGAGAAATGTGAGGACTTCAGAATAAGTTCACTAAAAGCCCCTAAACATATTATATTAAAGGGGGACTGGATGGAACAGAGGGGCCTGGCGGAGAGGACAGAGGGGCCGGGATGGAGAGGACAGAGGGGCCGGGATGGAGAGGACAGAGGGGCCGGGCGGAGAGGACGCAGGAGACTTGCTATAGGGTTTCTCCCTTCTCCATACTGACCACACTTGGCAGAGCAGACTGTTCCAGTGTATGGAGGTGTCTCTCTCAGGTGTGTGGGCAGGTAACGTGGCCGAGCTCCGCACCAGGTCTATATACGTTCTGTAGCCAATTAACATGAAGACTGAGAATGAAGCAGAAATGTAAAAATAACAAAAAAAAAAAAACCAACAAAAAAACCCACAACAACTCAATTTGTTGAACATTTTTACAGAATTATGCAAATTATAGGAGGAGGGCGAAGGCTTCAGTCCCATGTGCTCCAGTTCACACTATACAAAGGATCAATATAAAAACTTATAAAAATAAACCCATCTGTAATGTACAAGTAGTTCTGTGGGGACGGGGCGGCAGTCAGACCGTGATCTGCGGCGTCTCTCTGTAGAAGGCCCTCTGATGGGTGGTGCAGGGGTCCGGCAGTAGACGAGGCCCGGGATCCAGCTGGGGGTCCGGCAGTAAATGCAGACCCCCGGTGTTGTAGCTCTTGAGAGAGTTGTCTGCGAGCTGCTTCAAACCAAGCTGTTCAACCTAGAGAGACCAGAGTGAAGACGATGAAAGCCGAGGTCAGACGCACGGGAAGATGAAGACGGGGACTTCTCCTCTTATACACCAGACATGGACAATAGATCCTGGAGATTAGCTGAGCCATGTTACTGGCCGGACGAGACCACCATCTCCTCCATACGCAGGAGTGCACTCAGGAGAACGATCAGCAGTGACATCAGACATGCCCAATCAACACTGTCCCCAACAATCAGTTGGTCGGCCCCCCATACACAGCAGACTAAGGTTGGCTAACACTCTGATGTGCACGGGGTCCTGAGATGCCCCCGCTCCTTATACGTTTGGTGCATCTTAGGGCGTCCATGTGCCAGAAGTCAGTCTTTTCGTTGGTCATGCACCTTTTTGAAAGCAGCCCCCTTTATAGAAAAGAGTTGCAAACTTTTGTTTACAGGAAAATTCTACTAAAAGTATAAGAAATGTAGAAATCTGGCCGTGAAATGTAACAATCCTATGTAACTCAAAGGTCAGACTGGAAACACCTGTAACAGATCCTGAGCTGTGAGAAGGAGGTTTATTTAAGTTTCTATCTCAGGATGATACATTCTCAGAATGTACTGCCAAGAATGGAAAAGCGGAGATACAGCTCAGGATGATACATTCTCAGAATGTGCTGCCGAGGATGGAAAAGCTGAGATACAGCTCAGGATGATACATTCTCAGAATGTGCTGCCGAGGATGGAAAAGCTGAGATACAGCTCAGGATGATACATTCTCAGAATGTGCTGCCGAGGATGGAAAAGCTGAGATACAGCTCAGGATGATACATTCTCAGAATGTGCTGCTGAGGATGGAAAAGCTGAGATACAGCTCAGGATGATACATTCTCAGAATGTGCTGCCAAGAATGGAAAAGCTGAGATACAGCTCAGGATGATACATTCTCAGAATGTGCTGCCGATATTTGGAAAGCTGAGCTGCAGCTCAGTGAAGATACTTTTTGAGGAGAGCTCGGATACAGTTAGGTGACTTGTGATCTGTCATTTCGTCAGTGATTCCGCCCTTCATCTACTCTTGTAGTGAGATCACAGTCTGAGATTTCCCTGCTGCGTCTCTCAGGATTTGTATCTCTCGGTGATCACCGCTAGAAAAGAACAATATTTTCTATTTTCTAAGATATAAATTAATACAATTAATCTCTAAAAATAAAAATATCTTAATTAGGCTTTAAAACAATACAAAAACGTCCCTTTAGGAATAGAACAGAGATCCTGAAGATTCTGATGAAAGTAAATTTGGATGAGGGGAAGGTTTTGTAAGGTGAAGGACTTTCCCGTCAGTAGTCGGCTCTAGTGGTGTAAGAAGTGCCGTCTTCTGTACGAGGTCTAGGAGGGGAATGTCGCCCTTCTCACCTGCACAATGATCAGCTTCATGTGGACGGGGGTTGTATCCGGGAACTCTTCCCCAAAGCACAATGTTACTCTGCTGTCCGGGAGTCTCAGCTGACTGGAGTAACACTGCTGAAATTCTGTAGGAAAAAAAAAAGAAGAGATGAAAACTGTCCGATTCCATCAGATCAGGGGAGAATTAGGCTGTACATGGCGGAGACCATCACCCATATAATATCCTGCACCTGTGTATTATAGAAGCTTTATATTCTGCTTCTGACCTTACAGGCCTATCAGGCTCCTGACGCCATCACATTGTTTGTGCACGAAGATAAGAAACATTTCTGGCCATATAAGTCACAGGTAATTCACCTGAAAGTCCCCGATCTACACTACAGCGATCCTGAGCTGACCCAGAAAGCACGTACTGGCAGGAAATGGTTAATCTCCAGCCTGAAGACGTCGGCAACATTTCCATTCATTATAAAGAATCAAAGAAGAGGAACTGAGACAAAGCGTCATAGAGGCCTCCGCGGCGCACAGAGATCTCCATGGCCCAGAGAGGCCTCCATGGCCCAGAGAGGCCCCCGCGGCGCACAGAGATCTCCATGGCCCAGAGAGGCCCCCGCGGCGCACAGAGATCTCCATGGCCCAGAGAGGCCTCCGCTGCACACAGAGATCTCCATGGCCCAGAGAGGCCCCCGCGGCGCACAGAGATCTCCATGGCCCAGAGAGGCCTCCGCGGCGCACAGAGATCTCCATGGCCTAGAGAGGCCTCCGCGACGCACAGAGATCTCCATGGCCCAGAGAGGCCTCCGCGGCGCACAGAGACCTCCATGGCCCAGAGAGGCCTCCGCTGCACACAGAGGCCTCCGCGGCACAGACGCTGGGATCGTCCGCTCACCTCTTATGTACTGATTGGTGTCGAATATCTTGATAACCTCATCACGCTCCAGCTTGACGGATCGGTCCTTGTACGGCATGCAGTTCCCGCTCCAAAAGACTCTTCCCTGGCAGAGCCTCTTAATGAAAATCCCATGTCTATTGCTATATAAGAGGACGCCCCTCTCCAAGTGTCCGAACAGTTTCTTGGTGATGTGTCGCTGCCGTTCACTGGCGATGTAGTCAGAGGATGGGAATCGGATGTTCTCTAGGCCCTCAGCCACCAACGCTTTCTCTCCAGCCAGATGACCGGCGGTCAGGCGGCATCCTTCGAGCCGAGTCGTTGTGACCTGACTGACCGCTTTCCCTCCGTAATAAAACTGGATAATCATCTGTGACATTGCTGCGGACAGGAAGGATACAATGAGTGCCGAAATACATAGTGACAAAGGACGTAAGGCGACTGAGGACACCGGGGGAGTCGTGGCCCCCCAGACACATTAGAGGCTGCTTTGTGCAACTTCAATATTTTTTGGGACCTTCAGCTAATCTGCCAAGTTCTAAATGCAGCTCCGGATGTGACTGGAGTATAAGACTGTGTTCCCATGATGAGTTTTTGGTGATTTTTTTTTACCCATCTTACTTAATGGATGCAGAAAATCTGCAACATCGAAAACTGATGGTGGGAACGTAGCCAAGACACGATGTGACTCGGTACAAGAGAAGCAAAATAAAGTCACTTTCAGAAGGGACTGTGATAATAAATGTGAGCGCAGGGGATATCGGGAGCGCTCGGCAGTCTGCCGTTTCCCCCCCACGGGTTTCTCTTGCGTCACGTTACGGAACAGTAACAGTTTCTTCTCGCCGCGCTCCAGTGACAGGGACGGTCACCTCCATGACAGGAGCGCAGGTGCTTCCTCTACGTGACTCAGTGCTTGTGGGGAAAGTTACGGGGCCTCCGCGCCCTCCAGGCACAAAGATCTGATACTTTGTTTATTTTTAACAAAAGCAACGATACAATGAATGGAAACAACAGACGCAACAAATGTATCAGTCAGCAAGGCGCAACTATGTATCTAGCAGGAAAGAGATAGGAACCCGCAACTATGTATCTAGCAGGAAAGTGATAGGAACCCGCAACTATGTATCTAGCAGGAAAGTGATAGGAACCCGCAACTATGTATCTAGTAGGAAAGTGATAGGAGCCCGCAGCTATGTATCTAGTAGGAAAGCGATAGGAACCCGCAACTATGTATCTAGAAGGAAAGAGATAGGAGCCCGCCACTATGTATCTAGAAGGAAAGTGATAGGAACCCACAACTATGTATCTAGTAGAAAAGTGATAGGAGCCCGCAACTATGTATCTAGTAGGAAAGCGATAGGAGCCCGCAACTATGTATCTAGTAGGAAAGCGATAGGAACCCGCAACTATGTATCTAGCAGGAAAGTGATAGGAACCCGCAACTATGTATCTAGTAGGAAAGTGATAGGAGCCCGCAACTATGTATCTAGTAGAAAAGTGATAGGAGCCCGCAACTATGTATCTAGAAGGAAAGAGATAGGAGCCCGCCACTATGTATCTAGCAGGAAAGTGATAGGAACCCACAACTATGTATCTAGCAGGAAAGCGATAGGAACCCGCAACTATGTATCTAGTAGGAAAGTGATCGGAACCCGCAACTATGTATCTAGCAGGAAAGCGATATGAACCCACAACTATGTATCTAGTAGAAAAGTGATAGGAACCCGCAACTATGTATCTAGCAGGAAAGCGATATGAACCCGCCACTATGTATCTAGTAGGAAAGTGATCGGAACCCGCAACTATGTATCTAGCAGGAAAGTGATAGGAGCCCACAACTATGTATCTAGAAGGAAAGCGATCGGAACCCGCAACTATGTATCTAGTAGGAAAGTGATATGAACCCGCAACTATGTATCTAGAAGGAAAGAGATAGGAGCCCGCAACTATGTATCTAGTAGGAAAGTGATAGGAGCCCGCAACTATGTATCTAGCAGGAAAGCGATATGAACCCACAACTATGTATCTAGTAGAAAAGTGATAGGAACCCGCAACTATGTATCTAGCAGGAAAGCGATATGAACCCGCAACTATGTATCTAGTAGAAAAGTGATAGGAACCCGCCACTATGTATCTAGCAGGAAAGTGATAGGAACCCGCAACTATGTATCTAGCAGGAAAGTGATAGGAACCCACAACTATGTATCTAGCAGGAAAGCGATAGGAACCCGCAACTATGTATCTAGTAGGAAAGTGATCGGAACCCGCAACTATGTATCTAGTAGGAAAGCGATAGGAACCCGCAACTATGTATCTAGCAGGAAAGCAATATGAACCCGCAACTATGTATCTAGCAGGAAAGTGATAGGAACCCACAACTATGTATCTAGCAGGAAAGCGATAGGAACCTGCAACTATGTATCTAGTAGGAAAGTGATCGGAACCCGCAACTATGTATCTAGCAGGAAAGCAATATGAACCCGCAACTATGTATCTAGCAGGAAAGTGATCGGAACCCGCAACTATGTATCTAGCAGGAAAGCAATATGAACCCGCAACTATGTATCTAGCAGGAAAGTGATAGGAACCCGCAACTATGTATCTAGCAGGAAAGTGATCGGAACCCGCAACTATGTATCTAGCAGGAAAGCAATATGAACCCACAACTATGTATCTAGCAGGAAAGTGATCGGAACTGCTGGAGCGTCTGTCCTCGGCCACCGACTTACAGGAAAACTCATTTAGGACAGCGTCTCGGCTACGGTAACAGAACTTATCTCTCGCCTTTTCGCCCAATCTACAGGAGAAGCTGTAACATCTATAAAGGTAAGATGTCTGAGGCTCAGTGTGAACAGTCGCCTCATACAATGGTGACGCATACAGATGTGACCTAGTAATCCATTATCATACCGCCTGGCCTCCGCGTCTGCCAGCGGTGAGAATCTGCTCCGGGGATCACTGGCTTTACAAGAACCAACCAGCGGCATGAAACAAACGTAGATTGGCGCTCATGTAATTGTCTGATGATGTCGGGCGAGAGCGCTACAGATCGCTCAGTGCCATTGCTATAGGGAGCGCAAATCATCTACACAGATGATAATTATTTTACCCGATGATCAAGAATTTTGCGCAATTGTCCGGTGATCGGCAGCATATTTACACTGCAAGGTTATAATGCATTTATCACCCCCTGTACCCGGCACTCATCACCCCCTGTACCCGGCACTCATCACCCCCGGTATCCGGCACTCATCACCCCCGGTATCCGGCACTCATCACCCCCGGTATCCGGCACTCATCACCCCCGGTATCCGGCACTCATCACCCCCGGTATCCGGCACTCATCACCCCCGGTATCCGGCACTCATCACCCCCGGTATCCGGCACTCATCACCCCCGGTATCCGGCACTCATCACCCCCGGTATCCGGCACTCATCACCCCCGGTATCCGGCACTCATCACCCCCGGTATCCGGCACTCATCACCCCCGGTATCCGGCACTCATCACCCCCGGTATCCGGCACTCATCACCCCCGGTATCCGGCACTCATCACCCCCGGTATCCGGCACTCATCACCCCCGGTATCCGGCACTCATCACCCCCGGTATCCGGCACTCATCACCCCCGGTATCCGGCACTCATCACCCCCGGTATCCGGCACTCATCACCCCCGGTATCCGGCACTCATCACCCCCGGTATCCGGCACTCATCACCCCCGGTATCCGGCACTCATCACCCCCGGTATCCGGCACTCATCACCCCCGGTATCCGGCACTCATCACCCCCGGTATCCGGCACTCATCACCCCCGGTATCCGGCACTCATCACCCCCGGTATCCGGCACTCATCACCCCAGATGTATCAAGAACAGGACGTGGACTGAAAATATGGTGGTGTGAACGTGGCCCACAGGGTCCCAATATCTACAGAAAAGCAGCCATGTTCCCACATCACGCTGACCCCCGCACAGAAACCATTGCATCGAGTCAAGACTTCGGAGAGTTTTACTTTGCATCTTACCGGCCGGCGAGGAGGAATCATTCATGTACATTGTGTAGCCGTCCAAACTGTGCAGACCTAAGGGGAACAGAAACCGCCATCAGTGACCTACGTCCAGAAACCCAGAGAAACCCCCACAGGGTCAGCACTGATACTGGGGACTGTGCCGCCACTGTGTATAAAGGCCCTTGTGACGTTCACCCCCATAGTCATTGCACATCATTGGGTATCGCAGCCCTGAACCAGAGCGACGCAAACTCAAACTCTGCAATACACGGATGAGGAAGAGGAGGAAGGGGGGGGATCCAAGAGGATCCTGAGAAGACCCTGAAATATTAAGACAGATCCCTGCCGTCCGCAAAGGAAACCCACCCAAACTGTGATTATAGAGCAGCCAGTCCTGCAGGATCTGCTTCTGACACGTGTCCTTGGCCGGGGACGGACTGCGCTTAATTACAGCCAAATAATCATCAGTAGACGTCTGAAACGAGAAATGAGGAGAAATAAGGAGACGTTACCAGAATACGGAGCGCGGTCTGCTCCTGGCTTACAGCATATGCTGGTTACTATCACTATAAGACCTCAACCTGCCTGTAATGGACACCGTTCATCTACCTGCTCCGGCTCATACACCCCCCGAGGTACGGCCTCTCCTGACATGTCGGGGACTACGGAGACCCCTGAGTGATACAGGATACATAAGAAGCAGGTTATCCCTGTAAGGTCTTTTCATATACCTGCTTTCTTATATATACAGCTCATACACTCCCCGAGGTGCGGCCTACCCTGACATGTCGGGCACTATGGAGACCCCCGAAGTGTTGCCGCTCTTGACATGTCGGGGACTACGGTGACCCCCGAGTGGTTCATTACATACAGGATACATAGGAGCCAGTTATCCGTGCAGGGTCTTTTCAGAAACACTGCAGAAATACCGTCCAACCCCACTGACACATAAATCCCCGATGCTGCAGGATACGATGTATCATCCACCTGCACAGTCACATCTGCGCTTTCCACCATGTTGCATTGTAACAGTGTATCAGGAGACTCATGCACGGAGGTGACATAATGGGACGAAGCGTCTACTGATGGCACAATGGCCGCCTTCATTCCTGCACTGGCGCGATATCCGCCTCGTTATCTCGCTCTCTCTTCTCACCTCGATGTCTGACGGGCTGCAGTCCATCTCTGTGGCTTCATTCAGACAGCCGCCCCCGAGCTTACCTAGAGGAGCAAAACCAAAATATGGAGATAATTATCGCTGCCGACAGATCGCAAACGAGCAGCTACTTATTAACGACGGCGGTTACTAAAAAGCCCCCGCTCTAGTGGGAACCTCATTACTCGCAGACACTGATCACATCATTTACTCCCTACAAGACCTTATCCCTCCACTCATATTGTGGGAGATATCCTGGTGTGGACTGGGGGGCATCAACCGCGTCATCCAGGCAGACCCTCGCTCCAGTAACTATAGGTGGGAGCTGCGATGGTCTCCAGAGCTTCCATCTTTGTTTTCTTGGGATTTTTCTTAGGAGAAACAGTGCACAATGTCTTTTCTGAGCCGACTTACCCTTTTGCTCTTCTTCTGGGACGATCCTGTAGACTTTGTAGGGCTCGGATATATCTAGCTGCGATCTGTCTGTCACCTCCTCAAAGTCAGGACTTTTATTTAAGGCGCAGCGTAACCGCGTCTTCCAGGTGGCCGGCTCCGCTCTGTCGCCTTCTTTGAATTTCCCTTTGAATATCGCCCAGGCCTGCAACAATAGGGGTGAAAGAGGCTCCTTCTATTAACAGGACCCAATCAATCAAAACAGCAGAAAATGTATAGAGAGACCAGCAGCTGCCTAAGACATCAGCATCGCTCATCAAGAAAATATTTGTCAGCAGCCAAGAGGAAAACCTGCAGAAAGGAGAAGGACCCAAAGTAATCCCAAAGCATTTCATGTAACCGATCACTAGAGATGCGTGTCCACGAAGAAGCCTCACCACACACAGATACCTGAGGAAGGAGATCTCAGTTAACAATAAAGGATTATTCCCACAATGACAAGATTACAGGACAAGAGAAACAAAGTTTTTCTTGATACTTTGTGTCTTTTTTTTACCCATTTCCTTCTGCTCCTTTGTGCATCCAGATTCAGAGAAACGGTCTGAACTGTTCTTATGTTCAAAAACTACATTTCCCAGCAGCACCTGATCCTCCTGAGTGCTGCACGCCCCCGTCTCTGCTCCTCCTCAGTGCTGCACGCCCCCGTCTCTGCTCCTCCTCAGTGCTGCATGCCCCCGTCTCTGCTCCGCCTCAGTGCTGCACGCCCTTCTCTCTGCTCCTCCTCAGTGCTGCACGCCCTTCTCTCTGCTCCTCCTGAGTCCTGCAGGCCCTCTCTCTGCTCTTCATCAGTGCTGCACGCCCCTGTCTCTGCTCCTCCTCAGTGCTGCATGCCCCTCTCTGCTGCACGCCTCTCTGCTCCTCCTCAGTGCTGCACGCCTCTCTTTCTGCTCCTCCTGAGTCATGGACGCCCCTCTCTCTGCTCCTCCTCAGTGCTGCATGCCCGTCTCTGCTCCTCCTCAGTGCTACACGCCCCTGTCTCTGCTCCTCCTCAGTGCTACACGCCCGTCTCTGCTCCTCCTCAGTGCTACACGCCCGTCTCTGCTCCTCCTCAGTGCTGCACGCCCCTGTCTCTGCTCCTCAGTGCTGCACTCCTCTCTCTCTCGGCTCCTCCTGAGTCCTGCATGCCTCTCTGCTCCTCCTGAGTCCTGCATGCCCCTTTCTGCTCTTCATCAGTGCTGCACGCCCCTCTCTCTGCTCCTCCTCAGCGCTGCACGCTCCTCTCTCTGCTCCTCCTCAGCACTGCACGCTCCTCTCTGATAATAGTTAAATCCTCCTGCATACATATTGAAGAAGGTAGAAGAAAAAATGCCGCAAATAAAATGAGGAGCAAAAAAAATATAGTTCTTACCAATAACGGTATTTCTCTGAGTCCATGACGGCACCATGGAGAGAGGGGATCCGCCCACCAAGGACAGGAAACCTACAGATAAAAAGGCGGTACCACTCTCCTGCATCAGTTGTTTACTAGAGAACGATGGGAGACTATGGAACAGCTTATTAGTTTCAATATTACTTAACTTAATTGAGATACCGCGTGACCTATCATAAAATAACCTATGACACTATATTAGCGTGCACACCCAAAAGTGAAGGGAGGGAATGTACAGGTGCCGTCATGGGCTCAGAGAAATACCGTTATCGGTAAGAACTATATTTTTCTCTGTCGCCCATGACGGCACCACGGAGAGATTTGCATAGATTGTACATTCAGGGAGGGACCACCGCTTCCAGAACCTTTTTTCCCGAAGGTAAGGTCTGAAAAGGAGATAAGGTCCAATCTATAGTGCCTATAGAATGTAGATGGTGAGGACCAGGTAGCAGCTCTACATATCTGGTCAATTGAAGCTCCAGCCTTCTCCGCCAAAGAGGCTGCTACTGCTCTCGTTGAGTGAGCCTTGACGTCCCCTGGAGTGGATACTCCACTTGCCAAGTATGACAGGCTGATGGCGACCGTGATCCATCTCGCTAGAGTGGCCTTGGAGGCTTTTTTCCCCTTTTGGGGACCCTGAAAACACAAAAAAAGAGAGGCATCCTCCCTACTCTCTCTGGTGGCTTCTAAGTATTGCAAGAGGCATCTTCTGACATCTAATGTATGTAATATTTGTTCCTCCCCGTTTTTAGGGTTGAAACAGAAGGAGGGGAGCGATATCTCTTGAGATCTGTGAAACCTGGAAGCCACCTTCGGGAGGTATGCTGGGTCTATCTTTAAAATGACCCTATCGTCTAAGAACTGTGTGTAAGGGGGGTTAGCTGAAAGTGCCTGTATGTCACTAACCCTACGGGCAGATGTGAGGGCGACCAACAGGGAAGTTTTGAGAGATAGGGTTTTTCAATGAGATTTCATCTAATGGTTCAAAGGGAGGTTTAGTCAGGGCTTTAAGGACCAAATTTAAATCCCATTGGGGGATAACCCTTACTGGAAGAGGTCTTGATCTCGCAGCTGCTCTGATAAACCTAGAGACCCACCTATTTGAAGCTAAATCAAAATTAAATAGGGCTCCCAACGCTGCCACGTGAACTTTTAGGGTGCTCGTGGCTAACCCAATCTCCAACCCCTTTTGCAAAAATTCTAATATGGATTTAAGGGGGATTTTTTCCCCTATTTCCGCACCTGATGATGAAAGGAATTTTTTCCATATCTTCCCGTATTGTTTTGTTGTGACAGGTTTTCTACTTTGTAATAGAGTTGAGATTAGCCCTGGAGAGAACCATCTGCCTTCTAATAGCTTCCTCTCAAAAGCCATGCTGTCAAGTGTAAGCTCTTGACTTGTGGATGATGAACCGGGCCCTGGGATAGTAGGTTTGGGAGGTCTGGTAATACCCATGGGTCGGATATTGACATTTTCCTCATCCAAGAAAACCAAGGCCTCTTCGGCCAGAATGGGGCTATTAAGATTACAAGAGCCCCGTCCTCCCGAATCTTCCTCAGCACTGCCGGAATCAGAGCCAGAGGAGGAAAAGCATAAGCCAGCTGGTGTTGCCAAGGGATTAGGAATGCGTCCACTACTACTGGGTTTCCCAGGGGAGCTATGGAGCAAAAGGAGTCTACTTTTTTGTTTAGGTGGTTTGTGAAGAGGTCTATCTTGGGTACCCCCCATCTTTTTGTGATCTGGGTAAAGACTGCCTGATTTAGCTCCCATTCCCCTTGTCTTAGACTGGAACGACTGAGGAAGTCTGCTTTGTAGTTGTCCACTCCCTTTATATGTAGGCTTGTCAGGGATAGAAGGTTGCTCTCGGCTATTTGTAGAATTGACTTGGTCACCTCCATTAGATTTTTGGAGCGAGTACCCCCTTGGTGATTTAGGTATGATACCACCACCTGATTGTCTGACATCACCCTGACATGGTGAGAGTGAAGGGCTCCCAAGAATTCCCGCAGGGCAAACTTGACCGCTAGGAGTTCCTTCATATTGGAAGATTTGCTTGCTAGTGCTAATGACCAAGTGCCCTGGGCTACTAAATCGCCGAGATGAGCTCCCCACCCCGTGGGACTTGCGTCCGTGGTCAGGACTTTTGAAACTGGGAACACCCACGGGACTCCCCGGGAAAGATTTTCCTGCGATGTCCACCAGATTAGTGAGTGACTTGTGTGAGGAGATAATGTTAACCGCCCTTCTAAGTGCCCCCCTAGAGAGACTTGTTCTGATAGGACTTGCCATTGGAGGTCTCTTGAATGGAGCTGAGCCCACTGGACTGCGGGGATGCATGAAGTCATGGAGCCTAAGAGGGACATAGCCTGTCGGAGAGTTATGGAGGGTAGAGATTGGATTTTTGATACTAGACTTTTTACTTTTTGTATTTTGTCCCCCGGAAGCCGACATTCCATTTTTATGGAGTCTAGGGTGAGACCTAGATACTCCTGGACGACCTGGGAAGGCGATAGTCTGGACTTTCTTAAGTTTATTAGCCAGCCCAACTCCTTTAAAGAATGTATTACTGTTGCCAGCTGATTTTCGCAGTGTTGGGGGGAAGGAGCCTATCACCAAAAAGTCGTCTAGATATGGTACAATCAGGGTGTTTTGTTCCCTGAGATGAGCCATTACCTCCGCAACCAGTTTCGTGAAAACTCTTGGGGCTATGGCTAGACCAAAGGGTAGAGCCGAGAATTGGAAGTGGCGTAATACCCCCCCGATGTGAACTGCCATCCTGAGAAACCTTTTGTGATCTTTGTGTATGGGGACGTGGTAAAATGCGTCCTTCAGGTCCAGGACTACCATGAAGCATTGGGGAAACAGCATTTTTATAGATGACTTTATTGTTTCCATTTTGAATGCTTGAATCTCTAGGAAACTGTTTAGGGTTTTCAAGTTTATGATCGTCCTGTAGGACCCGTCTGGTTTTTTTCTCAGGAATAGAGGGGAATAGTACCCTTGCCCTCTTTCTACTGGGGGAACTTCCAGGAGCACTCCTTTTTCCACTAACCCGATGACTTCGTTCTCCAACGCCAATTGTTCCTCCGCTGAAGACGGAGGTGTTATCATAAAGGAGGGACGAGGGTATTTTTGAAACGTCAATTTCAGTCCTGATTCTATTATGCTCAGAATCCAATGACTGGAAGTAATTTTTACCCAGGCCGAGAGAAAGAGAGACAGTCTTTGCCGGTCTGAAGCAGCCCCTTCTTATGCGGGAGATTCACGCCGCTTTTTTGAACTTGCGCCTGCGCACTCGGTGACGGCGCCAAGCGCCGTTTGCTAGTGCCTGCACAGACGATGCTCGCCTGCGCAGAAGCGCCTCTCGCCGGCGCCTGCGCAGAAGCGCCCATCGCCAGCGCCTGCCCAGATGCTCTGTTCGCAGACCCGGCGCAGATGCCCATCGCTGGCGCCCGCGCAGATGCCCCACGCCGGCGCTTGCGCAGACGCGCCTACTGCCGGCGCCTGCGCAGAAGCGCCCACCCGGCGCCTGCGCAGCTCCAGTGCTCCTGCGCTATCGAGAGATCTGTGAATCTCGGGCATGCGCTGTAAGCACATATGGAGTAGTCTGCCGGGCTCCCGGTCCTATGTAGCCCCTTAAAGCGCGGCTCTGCACGCCGACGCTTTTTAGGGAGGGCCGCGCCGCTCCTCCCGCAACCACAGAGGGACCCCCCTGGATGTTGCCGCTGCTGCATCTTACCCGGGGAGGTGACCGCGAACTCCATGTCACATCCCCGGCACACCCTAGAGGCCCACTAGCCCCAGCGGTGGCGCTTCGGGTAACCACACCAGCCGAGGCAGAGGGACCCCAGCTGCCTGAGTCGGACTGATTGGCCCCGGAATCCCACGTCGATCTTCTGGTAAGTCCGTAGGTCTCCCATCAAGAAAAGGAAACCAACTGATGTGGGAGAGTGGTACCGCCTTTTTATCTGTAGGTTTCCTGTCCTTGGTGGGCGGATCCCCTCTCTCCGTGGTGCCGTCATGGGCGACAGAGAAAAAGAGTCTTATCAATTGATGTTTATCATTTATCAATTAGCGATAGACACTACTCTGCTGTCACTTTACATGATTAAAATATTTCCAGCTTTTATACCAACCTATCTCAATTATTGGATCTGTTGTGGGCAGTACGCATGCGCCGATTTCCCGGACCCAGGTGAACTTCCGGAAGTGCTCTTATCGTGACCGCTTGTGTTCCAGGCGTGCGGTTCACGGAGCAGTTTCCAGGAAGTTACGACATACAATGGGGTGCGGCATTGGCGTCATGTGTCTACACGCCCCTCCTTGATCCTCGGATCATAGGCACCTCCATTGGCCACCTCTTCACATAAATACACCACACCCCTCAGCAAGTCATACCCCAGGAAGAAGCCAGCAGCGAAACGTGCGTCGGGGTGAGGGGACACTACCATAATTCTATGTAAGTTAATTTGAGCTCTGCAAATCTAATTAATCCTTAGGTAAATGAGTATTTTGTCCTCCCACACTGTTTGGTTTGGGTCTGCGCTGTCACTGTACTATATAGGATTTTGACTTATACGGTCATATGTTGAGTTCCTTTTACTTATTACCTATATTATTTCCTTTGTGGACTCCTGTAATATTATGGCTATACTTTAATTATAAGCACAAAGTGTCAGTTCTGCTGTCTTTCTAAAGCTCATTTATTGAATTATTGTGATCCTACATTTAATATTAATAATTGAATTTCCCTGATTGGCACTGTGCACTTTATTAATGGATACCTCTTATAATAGAGTGTATATTTTACAATAATTGATGATTATTAGAAATAGGCAATCACCCATGCTAAAAATTATTTTCATTTTTTATTTTGAATATTTTGCTTAATTATGGTAATTATGTATATCTATATCCACTTATAAGGAATGTTTTGTGGCATCTCTCCTATTGTTGAGACATCTTGTTTTTTACATTTGTGTTTTAATGATATTGAAATAAATTTATACATTTTTACTCTTGGATCTCTTTATCTAGGATCAAAATATATCCTGGTTTTGTGTTTAGTTGTTATGCCTGGCTACTGTTATTGGTACAAACATGAATTTATAAACATTTAGTGTTACTTTTGTTACAAAATATATGTATCCAGATGAAATAATCAACATGAAGAGTAATCAGACTGATGGCAGGGTGTACAAACATTGTAGAGACATATTTTATGAACATGTCACATTGAATGCTCTAGTCTCCTGTAGGAAACCTGATCACGCCCTGGCCAGCATGCGCAGCAGAGCCCGAACATAGCAGAGCTGAGCTGAGCTGAACATAGCAGAGCTGAGCTGAGCTGAACATAGCAGAGCTGAGCTGAGCTGAACATAGCAGAGCTGAGCTGAGCTGAACATAGCAGAGCTGAGCTGAGCTGAACATAGCAGAGCTGAGCTGAACATAGCAGAGCTGAGCTGAGCTGAACATAGCAGAGCTGAGCATAGCAGAGCTGAGCTGAGCTGAACATAGCAGAGCTGAGCTGAGCTGAACATAGCAGAGCTGAGCTGAACATAGCAGAGCTGAGCTGAGCTGAACATAGCAGAGCTGAGCTGAGCTGAACATAGCAGAGCTGAGCTGAGCTGAACATAGCTGAGCTGAACATAGCAGAGCAGAACATAGCAGAGCAGAACATAGCAGAGCTGAACATAGCAGAGCTGAACATAGCAGAGCTGAACATAGCAGAGCTGAACATAGCAGAGCTGAACATAGCAGAGCTGAACATAGCAGAGCAGAACATAGCAGAGCAGAACATAGCAGAGCTGAACATAGCAGAGCTGAACATAGCAGAGCTGAACATAGCAGAGCTGAACATAGCAGAGCTGAACATAGCAGAGCTGAACATAGCAGAGCTGAACATAGCAGAGCTGAACATAGCAGAGCAGAACATAGCAGAGCAGAACATAGCAGAGCAGAACATAGCAGAGCAGAACATAGCAGAGCTAAGACAGAGTTGCACTTAGAATATCAGAGCTGATAATTGCATAGCAGAGCTGTGAATGACAACAGAGCTGAGCATAGTAGAGCTGAGATGAAAAATGACAGCAGAGATGAAAATGACAGCAGAGCAGAGTTAAGAATGACACAGCAAAGCTGAGCATAGTAAAGCTGATGGTGACATAGCAGAGCTGAGCATAGCAGAGATGTTGTACTACAACAACCAGTGACGTCGCTACCATGAGGCGAGTTGAGCTCTCCGGCTCAGGCGGCAGTGCCGCCCCTGAAGAGAGGGGGCGGCAGATTCTGTCGGTGTAGTAACTGGATTTGCGTCGGAGACGCAGGTTCAGTTACTACACTACGCTGTTGAGTCTAATCAGGGCTCCGTCCTGGATCTCCTCATCCAGCCCTCCCCAACTCATGTGACGTCATCACAGGTCCTGACGCTGAAGTCGCTCTTCTCTATGCATCTCCTCGGGTTGCTGATGGATGGCTGCTCTGTGCACACAGGACCTGTGATGAGGTCACAGGAGGGGAGGAGTCAGCGGTCACATGGTCCTCGTGTATGCAGGACTCTGCTGTGTTGATTGTCATGGTGCTGGATGAGGGGAAGTTGATGTGTGGGGTCAGGAGGGGTTTGCAGGGTGGATGTAGCAGAGCCATGTGTGTACAAGGTATACGGAGCGGAGGCGGAGCCGTGTGTGTACGAGGTGTGTGGAGCAGAGCCGTGTGCGGAGCAGAGCCGTGTGTGTACGATTTGTGCAGAGCAGAGACGCATGTGTACAAGGTGTACGGAGCGGAGCCGTGTGTGTACAAGATGTACGTAGCGGAGCCGTGTGTGTACGAGATGTACGTAGCGGAGCCATGTGTGTACGAGGTGTACGTAGCGGAGCCGTGTGTGTACTTGGCGTACGGAGTGGAGCCGTGTGTGTACGAGGTGTACGTAGCGGAGCCATGTGTGTACGAGGTGTGCGGAGCCGTGTGTGTACGAGGTGTATGGAGTGGAGCCGTGTGTGTACGAGGTGTACGTAGCGGAGCCATGTGTGTACGAGGTGTACGTAGCGGAGCCATGTGTGTACGAGGTGTACGGAGCGGAGCCATGTGTGTACGAGGTGTATGGAGCGGAGCCATGTGTGTACGAGGTGTACGGAGCGGAGCCATGTGTGTACTTGGCGTACGGAGTGGAGCCGTGTGTGTACGAGGTGTACGTAGCGGAGCCATGTGTGTACGAGGTGTATGGAGCGGAGCCGTGTGTGTACGAGGTGTACGTAGCGGAGCCATGTGTGTACGAGGTGTATGGAGAGGAGCCATGTGTGTACGAGGTGTACGTAGCGGAGCCGTGTGTGTACTTGGCGTACGGAGTGGAGCCGTGTGTGTACGAGGTGTACGTAGCGGAGCCATGTGTGTACGAGGTGTATGGAGCGGAGCCGTGTGTGTACGAGGTGTATGGAGTGGAGCCGTGTGTGTACGAGGTGTACGTAGCGGAGCCATGTGTGTACGAGGTGTACGTAGCGGAGCCATGTGTGTACGAGGTGTACGGAGCGGAGCCGTGTGTGTACGAGATGTACGTAGCGGAGCCATGTGTGTACGAGGTGTACGGAGCGGAGCCATGTGTGTACGAGGTGTACGGAGCGGAGCCGTGTGTGTACTTGGCGTACGGAGTGGAGCCGTGTGTGTACGAGGTGTACGTAGCGGAGCCATGTGTGTACGAGGTGTATGGAGCGGAGCCGTGTGTGTACGAGGTGTATGGAGTGGAGCCGTGTGTGTACGAGGTGTACGTAGCGGAGCCATATGTGTACGAGGTGTATGGAGCGGAGCCGTGTGTGAACTAGGCGTACGGAGTGGAGCCGTGTGTGCACGAGGTGTATGGAGTGGAGCTGTGTGTGTACTTGGTGTACAGAGTGGAACCGTGTGTGTACGAGGTGTGCGGAGTGGAGCCGTGTGTGTATGTGGTGTACGGAGCGGAGCCGTGTGTGTACAAGGTGTACGGAGCGGAGCCTTGTGTGTATGATTTGTGCAAAGTAGAGATGCGTGTGTGCAAGATATATGGAGCAGAGCCATGTGTATACTTGGTGTATGGAGCGGAGCCATGTGTGTACTTGTTGTACGGAGTGGTGCCATGTGTGTACGGAGTGGTGCCATGTGTGTACGGAGCGGTGCCATGTGTGTACGGAGCGGAGCAGCATGAGTACGAGGTGTATGGATCAGAGGCGCATGTGTACAAGGTTTACGGAGTGGAGCCGTGTGTAGGAGGTGTACGTAGCGTGGCCGCGTGTGTACAAGGTGTACAGAGCAGAGCCGCATGTGTACAAGGCTTACGGAGTGGAGCCATGTGTGTACTGAGTGGAGCTGTGTGTGCGCAAGGTGTACGGAGCGGAGCTGTGTGTGTAAGAGGCATACAAAGCGGATCCGTGTGTGTATGAGGTGTGTGGAGCCGTGCGTGTATGATGTCGGTGTATGGTGGGGAGCAAATTTCATACCTCCCAACCGTCCCGGATCCAGCGGGACAGTCCCGGCTGGGAGCTTACTTTTCCTGTGGACACAGGAGTATACGGCGGAGCACTTTAAAACTCGCAACTGACGTTCCACCGGAAGTGACGTGCTGGAAGCTGACCGGAAATGATGTAATTTCAGGAGGAGATTGTGACGGAACCATGGAGGCATTCAGGGAATGCTTCAGATCCATCACCATGTCCTCCTCCGACAGCGTGGATAGCGGGATCGCCTTGGAATCGGGGATGCCGGCCATGTGAGCAGATCATATGTCCTGCAGCGGGATGCTCAGGTGGGCATTACAATGGGAGCCGGGCCGCTATAGTTTCTTTATAGAATCTTTCTCTCTTTCTCTCTCTGTGTTCATTCTTTCCCTCTCTAATCTTTCTCTCTCTGTTCTTTCTTTCTGTGTTCTTTATTTCCCTCTCTAATCTTTTTTTTCTCTCTCCTTTCTTTTTTCTCTGTTCTTTCTCTCGCTGTTCTTTCTTTCCCCTCTTTCTTTCTTTCTCTCTCTCCTTTCTTTACCCTCTTTCTTTCTCTCTCTGTTCTTTCTTTCATTCCCCTCTTTCTTTCCCTTTCTCTTTCTGTTCGTTCTTTCCTTTTCTCTCTCTCTCTCTGTTCTTTCTTTCCCTTCTTTCTTTTTTTCCTTTCTCTCTCTCTGTTCTTCCTTTCCCTATAACCAACGAACAAAAAAAGGGGGAGGGGGTGTTAAAAAGGTACTACTGGCCTCTCAGATCCTCAATATTAATCTGACCTGATAGCAAAATGACTATAGTTGCCCATAGGATATCAGGTCAGATTAATATTGAGGATCTGAGAGGCCAGTAGTACCTTTTTAAAGGGCATCTGTCACCCCAAAAATCATATATGAGCTGCGGCCACCGGCATCAGGGGCTTATCTACAGCATTCTGTAATGCTGTAGATAAACCCCCGATGTAACCTGAAAGATGAGAAATAAAGGTTAGATTATACTCACCCAGGGGCAATCCCAGTCCGTTACGGGTCAGATGGGCGTCGCTGTCCGCTCCAGCTGTTTGCGGGAAGTCAGAAGTATCAGAAACACGCTATCAGGCCACGTTCACATGTTCAGTATGTTACCTCAGTATTTGTAAGCCAAAACCAGGAGAGTAACAATCAGAGGAAAAGTATAAAGAAACACGTCACCACTTCTGGATCTCTCACCCACTCTCGATTTGGCTTACAAATACTGAGGTAAAATTCTGACCAAATACTGAACGTGTGAATGTGGCTTTAGGCTGGTTTCACACATCCTGATATTTCCGGTACCGGAAAAAACGGTACTGGAGATATCCGTGTCCGTTTGTGTGTAACACGTGTGGCAACTGTGTGCCGCATCTGTACGACACGGACGCCTGCCAGGGAAGAAGCACTACAGTAAGCACTGTTCCCCAGCCAAGGGCACACTAAGCAAGGTGATCACTTCACCGCAGGCGGCATTTAGTCCCTGAAGAAGTGTAAAGATCGATGTTTCAAATATATTCCTATTTAAAAGTGTATGTATTTTCCATGTGTTCAGGTTAGGCTAGTAAAGAGTAAACCAGATTTATTTGTACTGATTTTATTACAGGGGGGGGGGGGGGGGGGGCGCCATTTTTCTGTTCGCCTCAGGCAGCAGAGAGGCTAGGTTCACCCCTGACTACAACCCGGCTGTAAGGGCAGTGAGGATGTGGTAAGGGTGCTTTATTACACAGGGTGATTGGGAGCTGAGTATAACATATCTGAGCTGTGCTACAAGTGGTCACATCAGTGAGGACCCCAGAGAGAGGGTTTTATCACACAGGGTTATTCGGTGCATCTGCACACGCTCCACTGATCACATTGGACCTACTGGAGGACAGATCCAGGGACAACAGAGGGTAAGGAGAGCCAAGCGGCGGCATCATTAGGGGGCAGCAAACCAGGGCAGAGTTCACAACTAGGTGGTATTGGCAGACAGGAGGAATACTGAACACTGAGGTCGCTGAGATTTGGGGAATAACTAATGAAATGTAACAGGATTATAATTGTAATGAGTCTTCTGGATGAGGAAAGCACGAGTCTCATCAAATTATTCCAGTCTCTTACAGTAATTTTTCGAAAATCTTCTTGGAAACTTTATCAAGTGTCGCAGTAAAAACCCAAAGTCATAAAAATTCCCAAGAGTCTTTCACTTTCTGTAAAGGCCCCGTCACACTTAGCGACGCTGCAGCGATACAGACAACGATGCCGATCGCTGCAGCGTCGCTGTGTGGTCGCTGGAGAGCTGTCACACAGACCGCTCTCCAGCGACCAACGATGCCGAGGTCCCCGGGTAACCAGGGTAAACATCGGGTTGCTAAGCGCAGGGCCGCGCTTAGTAACCCGATGTTTACCCTGGTTACCAGTGTAAAATAACAAACAGTACATACTCACCTTCGCGTCCCTTGCCATCCGCTTCCTGCACTGACTGAGCGCCGGCCCTAACAGCAGAGCGGTGACGTCACCGCTGTGCTGTGGTTTCACTTTACGGCCGGCAGTCAGTCAGTGCGGGAAGCAGACGGCAAGGGACCTGACGGACACCGGAATGTGAGTATGTAGTGTTTGTTTTTTTTACATTTACGATAGTAACCCGATGTTTACCCTGGTTACCAGTGAAGACATCGCTGGATCGGTGTCACACACACCGATTCAGCAATGTCAGCGGGACCTCAACGATCAAAAAAAGGTCCAGGCCATTCCGACACGACCAGCGATCTCACAGCAGGGGCCGGGTCGCTGGTGCGTGTCACACATAGCGAGATCGCTACTGAGGTCGCTGTTGCGTCACAAAACTTGTGACTCAGCAGCGATCTCGCTAGCGATCTCGCTAAGTGTGACGGGGCCTTTACACAGAGAATGAAAGGAGCAGAGAGATAAGATATCAGTGAGGAGGAGGATGGAAACCTGAGAAGGAAGGATAAGTAATAGTGATGAGCGAATATACTGGTTACTCGAGATTTCTCGAGCATGATCGGGGGTCATCCGAGTATTTTTTAGTGCTCGGAGATTTAGTTTTTCTTGCCGCAGCTGAATGATTTACATCTGTTAGCCAGCATAAGTACGTGGGGGTTCCCTAGCAACCAGGCAATCCCCACAGGTACTTATGCTGCTATCAAATGTAAATCATTCAGCTGCGGCAAGAAAAACTAAATCTCCGAGCACTAAAAAATATTCGGATGACTCCCGAGCGTGCTCGAGTAATGAGTATATTCGTTCAGCACTAATAAGTAACCACACAGATGCCACAGGACTGAGAAATCTCTGCTGAGAGACCACAGAACAGGAAGCATCAGAGACATGAAGCCAAAATGTTCCTACAGGCCCCCCAGTATCAGCTGCCGGACCCCCGGCCATCAGACATCAGTGCAGCATTAATTTCTTCTGAATTCTCACAAAATAAACAAAAACTACAAAAAAAGTGAACATTAAAAAATACAAAGATATGGAGCATATCAACCACTAGACAATCACATAATAATTAAAAGATAAAAGTTTAATAACAAAGATGAATAATGACAAATATTGAAACACATATTACAAAGGTCAAAAACAGAGCTATCGGAGTTCAGCTAAGGGTGCACCAAAAAAGTGGTGTTACATCACAGACATTAAACATGGAAAATGGGGGAAATCACATAGCCAGTCATATAAACAAAAACCCCACTGGAAATATGTAAAGTAACAATACAAAAAAAAGGTTTTGTTTTTTTTATTAGGGGATAGCAGCCTCCCTACTACCACATAGGTAAATTTAAGCAAAACATCGTAACATTATTTTTAAAAAAGTCAGTGACCATTAGTTCACAGTATCTACATAGCAAGGGGCATAGTATTCCCTTTAATGGCTCTTATCCATATCTATGTCTGTGGATGAAAACACACGCCCCAATGCGCTTTTCACATCCGCTTCCTCAGGGGGCAGGATGGTCATAATGTCCTCTTTCTATACCCCTTTTTTTGTATTTTAATTGTACACTTCACCTTTAATATATTGGAATTATTTTTCTTGCATTTATTATATTGCTCATATATATATGTACTGGCACTTCCGACCACATGCGCCACCAATGGTGATTATATAAAGAGGAGATTGGGGACATTATGACCATCTTGCCCCCTGAGGAAGCGGATGCGAAACGCGCGTTGGGGCGCGTGTCTTCATCCACAGACATTGATATGGGTAAGAGCCATTAAAGGGAATACCATCCCCCTTGCTATGTAGGTACTGTGAACGAATGGTCTTTTTTGGTGCACTCTTAGCTGAACTCAGATAGCTCTGTTTTTGACCTTTGTAATATGTGATTCAATGTTTGCCATTATTTATTTTTGTTATTAAACTTTTATCTTTTAATAATTATGTGATTTCTAGTGCTTGATATGCTCCATATCTTCATATTTTAATGTTATCTGGGAGCTCCATAGGGTACATATCCATATTAGTTTCGGTTGACAAACCCAGGATCATTTTTTCATACTATGGTATCTGAATCTGAGATTTTGTCTCTTAAAAAAGTGAACATATTGCAGAACCAGGTAAAGAGAAAGCTCCTCAATGAGCAGCCGGAGGAGACAGAAGAAACCGCACATTGTGCTCCTCGCTGGATACAAATGTATCAATACAGAGCAAACAACAAACAAGATCAGATCACTGCAGAGAGTAATGTGCCCGGCATGGATGATCTGTGTGTGTAATGTGCCCGGCGTGGATGATCTGTGTGTGTGTGTAATGTGCCCGGCGTGGATGATCTGTGTGTGTGTGTAATGTGCCCGGCGTGGATGATCTGTGTGTGTGTGTAATGTGCCCGGCGTGGATGATCTGTGTGTGTGTGTGTAATGTGCCCGGCGTGGATGATGTGTGTGTGTAATGTGCCCGGCGTGGATGATGTGTGTGTGATGTGCCCGGCATGGATGATGTGTGTGTGATGTGCCCGGCATGGATGATGTGTGTGTGATGTGCCCGGCATGGATGATGTGTGTGTGATGTGCCCGGCATGGATGATGTGTGTGTGATGTGCCCGGCATGGATGATGTGTGTGTGATGTGCCCGGCATGGATGATGTGTGTGTGATGTGCCCGGCATGGATGATGTGTGTGTAATGTGCCCGGCATGGATGATGTGTGTGTAATGTGCCCGGCATGGATGATGTGTGTGTAATGTGCCCGGCATGGATGATGTGTGTGTAATGTGCCCGGCATGGATGATGTGTGTGTAATGTGCCCGGCATGGATGATGTGTGTGTAATGTGCCCGGCATGGATGATGTGTGTGTAATGTTTTATTTGCTCAGTAAAAGGGAAGTACCTGAATGTCCCATAACCTCATCCTTTCCGGGACAGCAGGATACACGGCAGTGTCCATTGCTCCGTTCAGCCCGAGCCGCAGACACAACATTCAGTCATTATTCCCTTCCTATCTCTGATAATAAACGTTTACTAGAGAGAAGTACAGACCCCCAATGTCGTGGTGTCACCCGCGCCCCTCACCTTAAATATGGAGGCGTCCACGTCTTGGTTATAGTCCTGCTTTCCTGCGTGTTTCCATGGAATACGGAACAGCGTCTTGCTGCCATTTTCCCACACCAGTCCTGGGTACATGCTGCTGTCGATCTGCTCAATCAGCCATTGCCGGAGCCGCCGGCCGCCGTTACGATCGCACATCTGCCGGGAAAAGTGTCAAAGTAGAAGGAAACGTGTGCACAATCCTGGCTCAGTGGCTACTAGTACAGGAGCCGGCGACGGAGGCGAATGCCAAGGAAACGTGCGCGCAATCCTGGCTCAGTGGCTACTAGTACAGGAGCCGGCACAGCCGGGGACGGAGGCGAATGCATGCCTTTATTAAAAATATAATGGGCAAAAATGGCACATACAAAAGTGTGCCTGTACCTGGAGGTAAGTATAGACTATATGCTGAGAAAATATATATACATATGTATATCAAAATATATATGTGAAGATACACTAGCACCAATAAAACGGACACAAAAAATGCCAGGTATGTATATAGGAGAAATGCCTGAAATTCATCTGCTCGAACCACGAGGCACACAAAAGTGCATCAAAAGGTATATATAAAGTGCAACACACTATATAAAAAAATTGAACTGCAAGAAAAGTGCATATAATATAGTAATAAAAACTAGAAAATGTGTGTGTAAAAAGTGCAAATAAAGTGCAAAAACAAAATATATGTGAAGCCTATTATAGGCAAAAATATAAACAATGTAGATAGCAATATATGCGCCAAGAAAAATAATAATATATGTGAACTATATAAGTGATAATATTTACACCCAGAACACATATAATGAGCGCCAGGTTCGGTGAGCAAGAAAAAATGAAAAAATTAAGTACATACCTGATCCTTTTAGGGGTCCGATCCTCCAGGTACAGCGCACCCCTGGAGGATCGGACCCCTAAAAGGATCAGGTATGTACTTCATTTTTTCTTGCTCACCGAACCTGGCGCTCATTATATGTGTTCTGGGTGTAAATATTATCACTTATATAGTTCACATATATTATTATTTTTCTTGGCGCATATATTGCTATCTACATTGTTTATATTTTTGCCTATAATAGGCTTCACATATATTTTGTTTTTTCACTAGTGCACTTTATTTGCACTTTTTGCACACACATTTTCTAGTTTTTATTACTATATTATATTTTGATATACATATGTATATATATTTTCTCAGCATATGGTATCAGGCTGGTATAAGACCCGATATAAGGCTGGTATAAGGTAGGTACATACAAGACTCGGTATAACGTAGGTACATACAAGGCTCGGTATAAGGTAGGTACACAGGTCACCCACTGAACCGCGCAGACACAGCACATAGGTCACCGGACCTGCTACACATCGCTAAGCTTAGGATCGGCAGGGAAAGAGATAATACCAAATAAAAGGGCCCAGATGACCCTAGGGGGCCACGGCTGTTACTCAGTGATATTACATCCCCCACGCCCTCATTAGCTGAGGAAGTAGAGCAAAACCAAAAACCACCTGCAGCTTCCTGTGCATCTCTCTATAGCGCAGGTAGTGTCCCCCCCCCCCCGAGAGTGCAGTCTGAAGGCCCCCCCGAGAGTGCACAGAGGTACCTGTCATCCCCCTGTATATACATAGTAGCACAGCACACAGGTGTATATACTGTATACTCTGCCTCTTCTCACCTTGCTGCCGCCGGTGATCGCCCGCCGCTGTCCTCGCGCACTGTGTGACTGCCGATCACTGACAGCTCTCAGTATAGTAATGGACGGCCCCGCCCCTCAGCCAATCAGAGACCGCGGCCGCAGAGGGGCGGGGCAGGCTGCTCTGAGCTTCTTTTAAGCGGAGGCTTTTCCGAGAAACTACAGAGCGGATCCGCCCCAGAAATCACCGCGGCCGCAACCGGAGCAGGGGGCTGATGGGAAAGCAGCGGGGGATGGCGCTGACATATAGCGTGGAGGGACGTGGGAGGTCACCTCATATCTACACCGATCCTCCATCACCTCCTGCAGGTTCTGTGTCTGCCCATACATAAGGGGGATGTGCCGGGATCTCCATCACTTCCTGCAGGATCAGTGTCAGCACAGACATAAGGGGGATTATTATTATTATTATTTATTTATATAGCACCATTAATTCCATGGTGCTGTACATGAGAATGGGGTTACGTACAGAGTTACAGATATCGTTTACAGTAAACATTTACAGTGACAGACTGGTACAGAGGGGAGAGGACCCTGTCCTTGCGGACTTACATTCTATGGGATAGTGGGGAAGAGACAGAAGGTAGGGAGCGAGGCGATGCGGTGGCTCTGGTGATGGAGAGGCGGCGGCTCTGGCGATGGTGAGGCGGCTGCTCGGTTATTGTAGGCTGTAGGCTTTCCTGAAGAGATGGGTTTTCAGGTTCTGTCTGAAGGATCCGAGGGTGGTGGATAATCGGACGTGTTGAGGCATGGAATTCCAGAGGATGGGGGATATTCGGGAGAAATCTTGGAGGCGGTTGTGTGAGGAACGAATAAGTGTGGAGGAGAGTAGGAGGTCTTGGGAAGATCGAAGATTACGTGAGGGAAGATAGTGGGAGATTAGTTCAGAGATATAGGGAGGGGACAGGTTGTGGATGGCTTTGTAGATCAGTGTTAGTAGTTTGAACTGGATTCGTTTGGGAATTGGGAGCCAGTGGAGGGATTTGCAGAGGGGTGAAGCAGGGGAGTAGCGAGGAGAGAGGTGGATTAGCCGGGCAGCAGAGTTGAGGACAGACTGGAGTGGTGCAAGAGAGTTAGCGGGGAGGCCACAGAGGAGGATGTTGCAGTAGTCGAGGCGGGAGATGATGAGGGCATGCACAAGAGTTTTGGTAGATTGTGGGCTGAGAAACGGATGGATTCTGGCAATATTTTTGAGTTGGAGGCGACAGGAGGTGGCAAGAGTTTGGACGTGCGGTTTGAAGGACAGGGCAGAGTCGAGGGTTACCCCGAGGCAGCAGATTTCAGGTGCGGGAGAGAGCGTGATGCCGTTTACCATAATAGATAGATCAGGTAGGGGGGATTCGTGAGATGGGGGAAAGATGATGAGTTCGGTTTTGTCTACATTGAGTTGTAGGAAGCGAGAGGTGAAGAAGGAGGATATGGCTGACAGACACTTCGGGATTCTAGACAGCAGAGAGGTGACATCTGGGCCAGAGGGGTAGATCTGAGTGTCATCCGCATACAGGTGGTACTGGAAGCCATCGGACTTTGAGTTGTCCTAGGCCAAGGGTATAGATGGAAAAAAGTAGGGGCCCTAGGACAGAGCCTTGAGGGACTCCAACAGAGAGAGGGCGGGATGAGGAGGTGGTGTGAGAGTGGGAAACACTAAATGTGCGGTCGGAAAGGTATGAGGCAATCCAAGACAGGGCAAGGTCTTTCATGCCAAGGGAAGAAAGAATCTGTAGCAGTAGGAGGTGGTCGACTGTGTTGAAAGTAGAGGACAGGTCGAGAAGGAGGAGGATGGAGAACTGTCTGTTAGCTTTGGCTGTAAGTCATTAGTAATTTTGGTCAGAGCAGTTTCGGTGGAGTGGTGGGGGCGGAAGCCAGATTGGAGGTTGTCAAGGAGAGAGTTAGATGAGAGGTGGGAGGAAATTTGAGCATGGACATGCTGCTCAAGGAGTTTTTAAGCAAACGGGAGCAGTGATATGGGGCGGTAGCTGGGCATAGCAGTTGGGTCAAGGTTAGTTTTTTTGAGGATGGGTGTGATGGTGGCATGTTTGAAGGCAGAGGGGAAGGTACCAGAAGATAGCGATAGGTTGAAGAGATGGGTTAGGGCTGGAATGAGCATGTTAGTGAGGTTGGGGAGCAAGTGGGAGGGGATGGGGTCAAGTGCACAGGTGGTGAGGTGTGATTTGGAAAAGAGGCGAGTAAGCTCTCCTTCAGTGATGTTGGAGAGGGAGGTTATTAGGGAAGGGCAGAGGTCTGGTATATGGAGTGGTTGGGGGGGTGGAACAGTTAGGGCTTGCCTTGTTTGGTCGATCTTGTTTTTGAAGTAGGTGGCAAAGTCCTCGGAAGAGATGAGGGGAGTTGGAGGTGGCAGTGGTGGGCGGAGGAGGGAAGTAAATGTGCTGAATAGTTGTTTTGGGTTGTAGGATAGTGAAGATACAAGGTTAGTGAAATAGGTCTGTTTAGTGGAGGTGAGGGCTAATTTGAAGTCAAGTGTAGCTTGTTTGAAAGCAGTGAAGTCATCTGGCAGGTGTGTTTTCCAACGCCGCTCCGCAACCCTGGATGCTTGTTGAAATTTTTTTGTGAGATTGTTATGCCAAGGTTGCCTATTGGTTCTTCGCACTGTGCCATGGATCAGAGGGGCGACTGAGTCTATGGCTGATGTGAGGATGGAGTTATAAAAAGCGGTGGTGCTGTCCGTGTCGTGGAGTGAAGATATGGAGGACAGAGGTAGAAGAGAGTCTGAGAGTCTGTGAATGTCTAGATGTGCGAGGTTTCTGCGAGGATGTGGTAATGGCTGGACATGGGGGGTGGGTGAGGAGGACAAGGATGAGAAGGTGAGTAGATGGTTGTCAGATAGGGGGAAGGGAGAGGTTGTGAGGTTAGATAAGGAACTGAGGCGGGTGAAGATGAGGTCTAGTGTATGTCCATCTGTGTGGGTGGCTGTGGAGGACCACTGAGTGAGTCCACAGGATGAAGTAAGGGCCAGGAGCTTGGAGGCTGCTGGCTGGCGGGTGTCAGTAGGGATATTAAATGGATGTGCCGGGATCTCCTCCATCACCTCCTGCAGGTTCAGTGTCTGCCCAGACATAAGGGGGATGTCCTGGGATCTCCTCCATCACCTCCTGCAGGTTCAGTGTCTGCCCAGACATGAGGGATGTGCCGGGATCTCCTCCATCACCTCCTGCAGGATCAGTGTCTGCCCAGACATAAGGGAGATGTGCCGGGATCTCCTCCATTACCTCCTGCAGGTTCAGTGTCAGCACAGACATAAGGGGGATGTGCCGGGATCTCCTCCATCACCTCCTGCAGGTTCAGTGTCTGCACAGACATAAGCGGCATGTCCTGGGATCTCCCCCATCACCTCCTGCAGGTTCAGTGTCTGCACAGACATAAGGGGGATGTGCCGGGATCTCCTTGCAGGTTCAGTGTCTGCACAGACATAAGGGGGGTGTCCTGGGATCTCCCCCATCATCTCCTGCAGGTTCAGCATCTGCACAAACAAAAGGGGGTTGTGCCGGGATCTCTTCCATCACCTTCTGCAGGTTCAGTGTCTGCACAGATATAAGCGGCATGTCCTGGGATCTCCTCCATCACTTCCTGCAGGATCAGTGTCTGCACAGACATAAGGGGAATGTGCCGGGATCTCCTCCTGCAGGTTCAGTGTCTGCACAGACATAAGGGGGATGTGCCGGGATCTCCTGCAGGTTCAGTGTCTGCACAGACATAAGGGGAATGTGCCGGGATCTCCTTCATCACCTCCTGCAGGTTCAGTGTCTGCCCAGACATAAGGGGGTTGTGCCGGGATCTCCTCCATCACCTCCTGCAGGTTCAGTGTCTGCACAGACATAAGGGGGATGTTCCGGGATCATCTCAGTCACCTCCTGTAGGTTCAGCGTCTGCACAGACATAAAGGGGATGTCATGGGATCTCCTCCATCACCTCCTGCAGGTTCAGTGTCCACACAGACAAGGGGGATATATAGGGATCAAAACACCAAACTCGAATAGCTCGGAATCCTAGAGAAATAGAAAACCAAAAAAAAAGACCAAGGATCCCTAAAATTTAACCTTTATTAAGAAAATTAAAAAAGACTCTATTACTCATAAAAGGGGTAAGGAGGCATGCAATCTACCTACACCACCCTATATAATACACTAAATAAATAAAACGTGTCACCTACAAAATATAGATATAGAGTATGTTATTTATATTCCTCTATCAACTATAGCAATCTCATCTTGTTTAGCCGTATCATATTAGATATACAGAGGATAGATATTCAAACAAATATGATTGTACATATGCATTCATAGACTTCCTATGACTCAATAGTCAAAAGGCTTTTAGCCTTATCTATATTTTTGAGGGCACTCTGGTGCTTGATATACATTTAAAAATTCATTTGGACTAATGTGTATTGTTACACTCTGGTTACCCGTATTTATGTCTTGTGGGCTAAGTTAGCTCATTGTACATATGGACATTGTGCCTTACAATATTCCCTCTGGGTGCTAGTATTATAAATACAATTCACACTATTTGTTTTTTGTTTTATTAATTTTTTCTGGTCATTTTTCCATTTTTTTCTTTTTCTTCTTTTTTCTACGGGTATCAATGGTGTATTGGGGACATCATCTTTTGTCTATCCTATTTTGAGGGTTTGTGAGGGACCCTAGGGTCAGCCACCGTTGAGTGGGGGCACCTACCGCAACAAATTAGGGTGTCTACCTCCACTGTCAGGCAGTTGGTCTTTCAGGGATTGTACCTAGGGTTCACCAGGTTTCCATGATTATAGGCATTTATTAGGGTATCAATAGGGTGAGCCGTCGAGGAGTGGGGGCGCCGACCGCAGTAAAGTAGGGTGCCTACCTCCACTGCTAGGCAGTATTTATTTAGAGTATTATATAGGGTGGTGTAGGTACATTGCATGCCTCCTTACCCCTTTTATGAGTAATAGAGTCTTTTTTAATTGTCTTAATAGAGGTTAAATTTTAGGGATATACCGGGATCTCTTCCATCACCTCCTGCAGATTCAGCGTCTGCACAGACAAAGTGGATGTGCTGGGATCTCTTCCATCACCTCCTGCAGGTTCAGTGTCTGCTAAGACATTCACTTGTGGTTTGTCCTGAGGAAGAAGTCATTTGAACCTTGAAACGCATTGAATTAAACCACTTTTCATTATTTGAACACTTTGACTTTATATCATTATCGGCAGCGCGGACTATAGCCACAAAATCCTCTATCTTGTCATATCTGATACGGTCACTTGCGGACCAGTGGATCTGCTGCAGCTGGAATCCTCATTGGGATCTATGTGCCTTACCGATAGATCTATCAGGTTGGTGCAATCTGAATTGAATGAAATTTGTATCCATCGGATAAGACCCTATTGCGCCGATTTCTCCTACAGTTCATTCCTGAGGAAAATATCGGACATGTGCACGGCGCCATACAATAACATTGGTCCGAGTGCCATCAAATGGATCCAACTTGGACCGATGCGCTGGTCTGCACCCGACCCAATAGACGGCCATTATTGGAAGACTCCAAGTCACCTCCATATTGTTCTGTGTTCAGGATATTTGTGCTGTGATCTGTGACTGTATATAACCGTCCTGGGGAGAGGTCACTGCCTCAACAATCAGTGCAGTGCTTCCGGAGAATGACACTCATCTATCAGGTTTCCTGTCCTTACTGAATAAATAAATGGGAATTGTGCAATTACATCTCCAAGACTCATGATTCAGCCAAAGACCGGAGGGGGGACAGAAATGTCCTAAATCGCCCTCCAATATCAGGGCTCCTGCACAGTAGAGCCCCTCACTATCCAGGAGACATGATAACTTGCTGATTAGTGGGGGCCGACTGCTGAGAGCCCCCCAATCCTGAAACTGGGGTTGGAAAAGCTTCATAGGGTGCAGAATACAGTATATCTGCAGCAGCTCCACAGACATGGGATATAGCAGAGTCGTCCATGCGCAAACACTTCTTCATTCTGAAAGGGCATTTCAGAGCCTCGTCTCTGGGATCGGTGGTCGGCTATGTGACAACCTGCATTGTGCGGAATATTTTTTTTCCTAATTTTTATAAAGTCCTCCCTTTCTGACTTGATGTCTCCGGAGTCAGACGAGTCCATGTTATGCTGTGATTGACATATATCCGATGTCACCTTCCAGCCGCTCACGGCCTTACTGCACCCCGAGGAAATTGCTGAACGTTTGTAGGTGACACGTTCATGAGTCACATCAGATTTCTGCCAAAACAGAGTGGAAGGAAACGCTTTGATCAGTTGAGTATTTCCTACCAGTCTCCATTCACAAATGTCAAAGCATTTATCTAGAAAAAAAAAAGCTTTTTATTTTTGATTAAACAAGAGCTGATACCAGAGAGCAGCAGATAATCTCCCCATAGAATGGGTCGCAGGAGTAATAATCTTCAGCTCTAGAAATTAGATATTTCCATTTGTTGCTAAATATTAAAAGAACATATAACAACATATCTGGAGGCCACGTCGTCAGTGATTCCATCATCCAAGCGCAGGACAACTTGTAACATTGTATCCGTCGGTGATTCCATCATCCAAGCACAAAGCAACTTGTAACTTTGTGTCCATCGGTGATTCCATCATCCAAGTGCAGGACAATTTGTAACATTGTACCTGTTGGTGATTCCATCATCCAAGCGCAGGACAACTTGTAACATTGTATCCGTCAGTGATTCCATCATCCAAGCACAAAGCAACTTGTAACATTGTGTCCATCGGTGATTCCATCATCCAAGCGCAGGACAATTTGTAACATTGTTCAATACAAATAGCAAGTAGCTGACAGCACAACAGACATGTAGATGCAAGTCCTAAATCCACTGGACCACATGGAAAATGTACATACCAAAATAGCAATGAAGGACAGCATCCAATCCAGGTGAAATATACAAAACGATTCCTTTATTTGCCAAAATGCAACGTTTCAACCACAAGGGTCTTGCTTGAAAAAGACCCTTGTGGTTGAAACGTTGCATTTTGGCAAATAAAGGAATCGTTTTGTATATTTCACCTGGATTGGATGCTGTCCTTCATTGCTATTTTAATTTGTAACATTGTGTCCGTCGGTGATTCCATCATCCAAGCGCAGGACAACTTGTAACATTTGTATCCACTAATAGTTGTGTCGCTTTGTAAATACTTAATTGTCATTTTTCATCTTTTCCTAAACCTTGTTCTGACCGGTTTTCAACATTTTGCTGCTTACAAATGGAAACATTCAGCGGTTTATCAACCCCTCGTTGTCACTCTTTGTCATCTGCTCAGGTTAAAGGTAAACCCCCCAGAATTCCGAGTGCAGCTTTCCATAAAAAAAAAGAGCAAAAGATTTACAATTTCTTTGGGGATGGGGGGGCGACACCAGACTTTTCTGATTTACTTTAAATCTTTCTGACAGTCACCAAGTCTGATAAAAAGTTTGTTCTTAAAATCTATCCGACTACCAGGTCCGCAGTCCTCCCGTTCACCCCATGTGACCGCTGCAGCCAATCACTGGCCCTAGCCTAGTCATTGGCTACAGAGATCACATGCGGAGGACGTGATGTCATCACTGCAGCCAGGTAAACACAAGGCCAGTACAGCAGACATGATATAAGTGATTACACATTACTTACCTTTTTTTGTCAGAATTGGATGCGGCACTGAAGTTTTTTTTAAAACAAGCAAAAAAAAAAACCTTCAGTGTCAGCATTAATAGGAGAAGCCATCCTGCGGGAAATATCGGCAAGCTAATACCAATAACTGCCGTCCCATATGGTCTGCCGTATTGCTTCTTTACTGTCCTTCCAGGAGGATCAGATGGCTGCCCTGGGAAGTGTCTTTATTTCTTCATACTTCCTTAATATTTTGGTGCACACGGATTGGGATATTAATAATAATAATCTCTTATATAGCGCCAACATATTTTCCTGCAGCGCTTTACAGTTTGCACACATTATCATCGCTGGCTCACAATATAAATTCCCTATCAGTATGTCTTTGGCATACCCCTTCACGACATACGACGTACTATTACTGCGCATGTCGTGTCTCCCCCTTTGATGTGGGCTCCGGCGGTGAGCCCACATCAAAGTCGCGACATGTCAGCTGTTTTGTGCAGCTGACATGTGCGCGCAATAGCGGCGGGTGAAATCGCGATTCACCCGCCGCTATTAACCTGTTAAATGCCGCTGTCAAACGCAGACAGCGGCATTTAACCGGCGCTTCCGGCCGGGCGGCCGGAAATGACCTCATCGCCGACCCCTGTCACATGATCGGGGGTCGGCGATGCATCAGGATGGTAACCATAGAGGTCCTTGAGACCTCTATGGTTACTAATGCCGGCCTGCTGTGAGCGCCACCCTGTGGTCGGTGCTCACAGCACACCTGCATTTCTGTTACATAGCAGCGAACATCAGATCGCTGCTATGTAGCAGAGCCGATCGAGTGGTGCCAGCTTCTAGCCTCCCATGGAGGCTATTGAGGCATGGCAAAAGTAAAAAAAAAAATGTTTTTAAAAATATGAAAGAAATAAAAAAAATATGAAAGTTTAAATCACCCCCATTTCGCCCCATCCAAAACAAAACAATAACAAAAAAAATCAAATCTACACATATTTGGTATCGCCGCGTTCAGAATCGCCCGATCTACAAATAAAAAAAAGCATTAACCTGATCGCTAAACAGCGTAGTGAGAAAAAAATTCGAAACGCCAGAACTACTTTTTTTTGGTCGCCGCAACATTGCATTAAAATGCAATAACGGGCGATCAAAAGAACGTATCTTCACAAATGTGGTATCATTAAAAACATCAGCTCAGCACGCAAAAAATAAGCCCTCACACGACCCCAGATCACGAAAAATGGAGACACTACGGGTGTCAGAAAATGGCGCATTTTTTTTTTTTTTTAGCAAAGTTTGGAACTTTTTTTCACCACTTAGATAAAAAATAACCTAGACATGTTTGGTGTCTATGAACTCATAATGACCTGGAGAATCATAATGGCAGGTCAGTTTTAGCATTTAGTGAACCTAGCAAAAAAGCAAAACAAAAAACAAGTGTGGGATTGCACTTTTTTTGCAATTTCACCACACTTGGAATTTTTTTCCCATTTTCTAGTACAAGACATGGTAAAACCAATGAAGACTTTCAAAAGTACAACTCGTCCCGCAAAAAACAAGTCCTCACATGGCCATATTGACGGAAAAATAAAAAAGTTATGGCTCTGGGAAGGAGGGGAGCGAAAAACGAAAACACAAAAACGAAAAAGGGCCGCGGCATGAAGGGGTTAATTATTATTGCATTTCTTGATCTATCTAAAAAGCATGATGTCGAATAGAAAAAATGATGAACACCAACCAAAACAGATATACATGATCAACCTATAACCCATACAACTCTGCCAAATTCAATAAACAATATATCGCAGAAGCTGGAGCATGTAAATAGAGTTGGTACTCATCGTTAGGTGAGGTGCCGTCCGCCTAGTATGTAAGTAGCCTCAACGCGTTTCGCCTCTCTGGCTCATCAGGAGGCCCGATTTTATGTCATGTGTCTCGATAGGTTGTGATAAGTCTCATTACAACACATCTATTCGACATCATGCTTGTATAAGACATATATTCATTTGGCCCAGAGAGTATTTATCATTGGGTTGCTGGTCAGCTTTGATCTGTTCGGTGGAAAATGCTTTTTCAATTGTATTACAGTTGAGGTTAATGGAAAATGCAGTAATTTGTACAAATGCACTTTTTGTCATAAATTATCCAGAATCATTGTTACAAGTGCATTTTCATTTCCGTCAAACGCCTACTAACATGTTCTCTGATCGTTTTTAATTGCACGGTGTGGGATATAGGTCTCCCTATTTATAGGTGTGTTTCATGTATAGTCCATAGGGGTACCTTTAGTGCATCATTGTGTGGGTAGAGGGACCCATTGGGCCAATCAGGGTCAATCTAGCGACCCCAGGGTCAGCCGTCCCCGAGCGGGGGCGCCAATACACTTCCCCTAGGGCGACAACCCCCGCAGACAGGCAGACTTCAGCATAGACACACATCAGGGCATGTCTCTTTTCCCATCCCAGTTTTTTCACGGTGTGTTTTTGTTTAGTTTTTGGTGCAGCCACAGGTTGGTGGCATTTTAATAATATTTAATAAAATCATTTTTTAGGGTATTATATGATTACAGCCATATCAGTGAATAAAATAAATAAATCTCATCCCAGCCATTATTACATAAAGGTGCAGAACCGGAGCATGAGAAAATGTATAAAAACAAATCAAGATTGGGGAAAACCAAAGGGGGAAGTTACCAGAAAGCAAAATACATGGAATTAGCTCTGCAAAAAAAAGAAAAGAGCTGAGACGAGGCGGCACGCAGGCGGGGGTCTGCCAACTTCCCCAATACAGAGCCCCAAAATATCAGCAAGGTTTCATTTCACTACCTGTATATCCCTTTACCGTGACCACATCGAAACTTAGCTTGGGTGCGCAGCTCCTCGGTGCAGATATATTTTGGAAGTTCATCTCCTCCTCGCTTCCATCAGAGCTAATTTTGCTCCGAAAGTGTAAAGGAGAAGCCTGCGGGGTCTTTGGATCCTTTTTTTGCAGTTTCTTTATGATGGGTCTAAAAGCCACAAAGGCCATTTTTACCTTTGGAGATGACAGGGAACAGGTGTGATCAACGGTAATGGCAAAAGGAAAGGACGCGGCTCACGGGGAACCTAATGCAATAAGTGTCACTGCGTATTCTGGTGGGGGGCACCGGCGCAGGACCCACCTCTCCACATCACAGGAGGGAACCACCAGGTGCCATCTACATCACCTAGAAGACGAGAGCCAAGATCTGCCCAACCCTCCTCGGCCGGAAGGAACCAGGACTGTCCCCGACCGCGGACCACCATAAAGTGGCTGTCAGAGATTAATGTAACTTGTGATGTTGGGAATTTGGCCGAGGAAACAAATGCTGTAATTACAGGGGGTACAGAAAGATTTCAGACCTCTTTACATTTTTCACTCTGTTTCATTGCAGCATTTGGTAAATTAGAAAAAGTTATTTTTTTTTCTCATTAATGTACACTCTGCACCCCATATTGTCTGAAAAAAAAAAACAGAAATGTAGAAATTTTTGCAAATCCTTCTATAATTACTTCAAAACACTCGTTTTTGGTGATTACTTTGTATCTCCGTTCATACTGCACCCACACACACAAATGATACACCAATTGAAAGGCAAACTTGCCCCCTTCAGCAAGAAAATAGCCAAGCAAACCACACATCCACAATGTGATCACAAAATACAGTTTAAACATGAATTTTCATAAACCTGCAGTAAGGAAAAATTACCTACAGGTGGCACCACATTACCCCAAAGCACGCTACCACAAAGCTGAAACAAATCCTAACATTTGCCTTGGGGGCTTTCCAGCTTGCCGAACTCCATCCTCAGCCGGTTTCAGGCAGGTACATATAAAATATTTGCTACATATGTGGAAGTAGAATAAAAGTAAAACTTTACTTGTTTAAGACTTCAGCTTTAAAACTGAAGATATAAATAAATGCAGCCTAAAAGGGACCGGACAGGTTCTGAACCATCAGATTTTCTGTATTATCGGACAGTCATTGAAAAGTCTATCTTCCTTCTACGGTTGCAGCTTATTGGTGACCTGGAGTCACCTCTGGTTCCAAGTAAAAAACTGCAGCGTTGACATAACTCAGACTGTACATTGTTTGCCAATGGGAGAGATTGGTGGAAACAACCTTGCAAAAAAAAAGTTAAAATAATCTGCAGATATTACTTTTCTTTTTTTTGTAAAGGGATATTCCCAATTATTATACAATGGTGTAAATACGCTCAGTTATGGGGTCAATTCTCCTTCATCATTTTTGCTGTCAAAGAGGCTCTGCTGTACAGGGAGCTGCTCCGTTCACATACATATGGCTGTGTTGCACTTCCCTACACTGCAGATAGATGGCAGTGCTGCCGTGGCGGGGAAACAAATGCTGCTGCCTTTGTTCCTTTGCAAGGTCCTGACAATCAGACGCCTTCTGATCAGTAAGTAAAATACTATTATGTTTAACCCCTTTCTACCATTGGACGGAATAGTACGTCCATGTGACCTGGTGTAACAGGGCGGGGGGGGTTAATCTGGCCTGTTACAGGGGGCCCTAATTCCCTTAGTACGTCCAACGCGATCAGCGACGCGGGGGGAGTGCGGCTGGGTGTCAGCTGATTATCACAGCTGACCCCCGGCACTATGTGCCAGGATCGGTCACGGACTGCTCCCGGCACATTAACCCTCAGAACACTGCGATCACACAAGATCGCAGCGTTCCGGTGGCATAGGGAAGCATCGCGCAGGGAGGGGGCTCCCTCCGTGTTTCCCTGAGACCCTCAGAACAACGTGATGAGATCGTGTTGTTCCGAGGATCTCCTCCGTTCTCCTCCCTGCAAGCCCCCTGATACAAGTCCTTCCGGGTTGTGGCTTGTCAGTGCCTGCTGAGAGCCTCCTGCTCTGATCGCTGACTTGACCCAGTGCTCTGCAAAGTGGCCGATCAGAGATCTTACTTTTTACAGTGATGTTCCACCCTGGGACAATGTACAAAAGTAAAAAAATATACATTGTACTGTGTAATATATTTTTTAAAATTCCTAAATAAAGAAAAAAATAAATAAATATTGTTCCAATAAATACATTTCTTTATGTAAATAAAAAAAAAACAATAAAAGTACACATTTAGTATCGCCGCGTCCATAACGACCCGACCTATAAAACTGTCCCACTAGTTAACTCCTTCAGTGAACACCGTAAAAAAAAAAAAAAAAGAACGAGGCAAAAAACAACGCTTTATTATCATACAGCCGAACAAAAAGTGGAACAAGTGATCAAAAAGACGGATATAAATAACCATGGTACCGTTAGGGTTGGGATTAGGGGTGTGGTTAGGATTATGGTTGGGATTAGGGTTATGGTTGGATTAGGGTTTCAGTTAGAATTGGGGGTTTCCACTGTTCAGGCACATCAGGGGCTCTCCAAACGCAACATGGAGTCCGATCTCAATTCCAGCCAATTCTGCGTTGAAAAAGTAAAAAAGCGCTCCTTCCCTTCCGAGCTCTCCTGTGCTCTCAAACAGTAGTTTACCCCCACATATGGGGTATCAGCGTACTCAGGACAAATTGCACAACAACTTTTGGGGTCCAATTTCTCCTATTACCCTTGGGAAAATACAAATCTGAGGGCTAAAAAATAATTATTGTGGGAATAAATGATTTTTTATTTTCACGGCTCTGCGTAATAAACTTTAGTGAAACACTTGAGGGTTCAAAGTTCTCAAAACACATCTAGATAAGTTCCTTGGGGGGTCTAGTTTCCAATATGGGGTCACTTGTGGGGGGTTTCTACTGTTTAGATACATTAGGGGCTCTGCAAACGCAATGTGATGCCTGCAGACCAATCCATCTAAGTCTGCATTCCAAACGGTGCTCCCTCCCTTCTGAGCTCTGCCATGCGCCCAAACGGTGGTTCCCCCCCACATATGGGGTATCAGCGTGCCCAAGACAAATTGCACAACAACTTTTGGGGTCCATTTTCTCCTGTTACCCTTGGTAAAATATAAACAAATTGGATCTGAAGTAATATTTTTGTGAAGAATAGTTAAATGTTCATTTTTTTTTTTAACATTCTAAAAATTCCTATGAAACACCTGAAGGGTTAATAAACTTCTTGAATGTGGTTTTGAGCACCTTGAGGGGTGCAGTTTTTAGAATGGTGTCACACTTGGGTATTTTCTATCATATAGACCCCTCAAAGTGACTTCAAATGTGATGTGGCCCCTAAAAAAAATGGTGTTGTAAAAATGAGAAATTGCTGGTCAACTTTTAACCCTTATAACTCCCTAACAAAAAAAAAAAATTGGTTCCAAAATTGTGCTGATGTAAAGTAGACATGTGGGAAATGTTACTTATTAAGTATTTTGTGTGACATATTTCTGTGATTTATGGGCATAAAAATTCAAAGTTGGAAAATTGCTAAATTTTCAAAAACTTTGCCAAATTTCCGTTTTTTCACAAATAAACGCAGGTAATATCAAATAAATTTTTACCACTATCATGAAGTACAATATGTCACGAGAAAACAATGTCAGAATCATCAGGATCCGTTGAAGCGTTCTAGAGTTATAACCTCATAAAGGGACAGTGGTCAGAATTTTAAAATTGGCCCGGTCATTAACGTGCAAACCACCCTTAGGGGTAAAGGAGTTAATGTTGGGGGATCTCCTTTAGGAAGGAGTCACACACAAAGAATAAAAAAAAAAAAAAAAAAATCGGTCTGTTTTACACTGACGAGAATCGCAGAAATGTTCCCTGAACAGTGATCCGTGTGTGCAGTGCGAGGATGCAATTTTCTCACATGTAAGTATCCGTGTGACATCCGTATGGCGAGATTTTCTTGCCGGCTTGCAAAATGGACATATAATGGATCCATGGGCTCAAATATTCATGAAAACATATACACAGTGTATATATATATATATATATATATATATATATATATATATATATATATATATATATATATATATATATGTCAGTGACACACATATCTCTATGTGTTCATCATCTCATTATACACATTTACATTTGACCAGCTTGATTTTCCTGAAATTGCCTGCGCCCCCGACAACCAATGTGCAAAAAGAAAAACTGAAATATCACATGGCCATAAGTCTTCAGCCCCTTTGCTCAGTGTTGAGGAGAAGCCCCTTTTGAGCTAGTACAGCCATGAGTCTTCTTGGGATTGATACAAGTTTTTCACCCCTGGATTTGGGGATCCTCGGCCATTCTTCCTTGCAGATCCTCTCCAGTTCCGTCAGGTTGGATGGTGATCATTGGTGGACGCCATTTTCAGGTCTCTCCAGAGATGCTCCATTGGGTTTAGGTCAGGGCTCTGGCTGGGCCGGTCAGGAATGGTCACAGAGTTGTTCTGAAGCCGCTCCTTTGTTATTTTAGCTGTGTGCTTAGAGTCGTTGTCTTGTTGGAAGGTGAACCTTCGGCCAAGTCTGAGGTCCAGAGCACTCTGGAAGAGGCTTTCATCCAGGATATCTCTGTACTTGGATGCATTCATGTTTCCTTCAATGGCAACCAGTCGTCCTGTCCCCGCAACTGAAAAACACCCCCATAGCATGATGCTGCCACCACCATGCTTCACTGTTGGGATTGTATTGGGCTGGTGATGAGCAGTGCATGGTTTTCTCCACACATACCGCTTAGAATTATCACCATAAAGGTCTATCTTCATCTCATCAGACCAGAGAATCTTATTTCTCATAGTCTGGGAGTCCTTCATGTTGTTTTAGTAAACTCTATGCGGGCTTTCATATGTCTTGCACTGAGGAGAGGCTTCCGTCGGGCCACTCTGCCATAAAGGCCCGACTGGTGGAGAGCTGCAGTGATAGTTGACTTTGTGGAACTTTCTACCATCCCCCTACTACATCTCTGGAGCTCAGCCACAGTGATCTTGGGGTTCTTCTTTACCTCTCTCACCAAGGCTCCTCTCCCACCATTGCTCAGTTTGGCTGGACGGCCAGGTCTAGGAAGACTTCTGGTGGTCCCAAACTTCTTTCATTTAAGGATTATGGAGGCCACTGTGCTCTTAGGAACCTTGAGTACTGCAGAAATTCTGTTGTAACCTTGACCAGATCTGTGCCTTGCCACAATTCTGTCACTAAGCTCCTTGGCCAGTTTCTTTGACCTCATGATTCTCATTTGGTCTGACATGCACTGTGAGCTGTGAGGTCTTATATAGACAGGTGGGCGCCTTTCCAAATCAAGTCCTATCAGTTTAATTACACACAGCTGGACTCCAGTGATGGAGTAGAACCATCTCAAGGAGGATCACAAGGAAATGGACAGCATGCGACTTAAATATGAGCTTCTGAGCAAAGGGTCTGAATACTTATGACCATGTGATATTTCAGTTTTTCTTTTTTAATAAATTTGCAAAAATTTCTACATTTCTGTTTTTTTTTTCAGTCGAGATGGGGTGCAGAGTGTACATTAATGAGAACAACATGAACTTTTTTGAATTTACTAAATGGCTGCAATGAAAAAGTGAAAAATTTAAAAGGGTCTGAATACTTTCCGCACCCAATGTATGTATCAAATATCAAAACATGGGGAAAAACGCTGAAATACTGGACGGAAAATCAGCTTTACTATCAATGTCAGGCAGCAGCTGCCAAGGCAAATACAGGAGCCGAGGGCGGCCCACCAGTCACGAGGCCAGCCACACCGGAAATTATGTGCGGACCACCTGTGTATGAGGAGGACGGCGTGAGACTACAGCCGAGGCAGCGCAGGATATTATGGGAATGGCTGTCTTGAAGAACCCTAGGGGGTTCAGTGCGGAGAAAAGACATGGTAAAAGCCATGTTATCACTGTGCGGATATAGGAGCGGACCGTACATACATCTGTATAATGATGTTCATACCTGGGTCTGTGACGGGGACAAGGGGGCATTCGCTACAACTAGGGGAAAGGTGTGTGTACTGTACAACCTGTGAGACCATGGGTTCTTTATCATACAATCAGTAAAACTATGGATTCTTTACTATCCGAGCAGGGAGATTACGGATTACTGTTCAGGTAGTGAGACTGTGGATTCTTTACTGTAAGAGCAGTGAGACTATTGCACTCTCGGTCACATGATGGTCAAATCACTAAATAAGTTCTAGAAGGACCTCGATGCCTTTCTAGAAAGTAGAATATTACAGTTTATGCGACCTGGACTCCAGAGATCGGGATGTGGATCCAGTCAGTTATTCTGATTGCCAGATTCAGCGTTGGGAAGAGAAGCCTGCGCAGAAGAGAAGCATCAGCCCGATCACATTATTCACAAGTGAGACGACTGAAAGTAAAAGACAATTGTGTGAATAATGGAACATTTTATTCCGACTTGATATAATTCCAAAGAAAAGAGAAGTAGAATGCAGACAATGAATGTTCAGGGCACAGAGGTGGGTCCGTGACCCGGCCTGAAAGTGTCCAGATACTCACACCCACAGGGGCGCTCGTCAGTGCTGAAGTTGGGGGGACTTCTGCAGTCATTCCTTGTATCTGCTGACCACCTGCAGCAGACCCCATGGTGGGCAGTGAAGCACACAAACCCACCTGGCACATTGCACATTCCTCCGCTTGCCCCTGTTATCCTATACGTCGCTCCACCTGTTTTTGGAGCCGTAGGCTTTGTAAGGAAGCGAGTAGTCCGTCTCCGAGCAATTCATCCAGTGCTTCTGTGTTTGCCTCAGTTGCTCCTTCTGTTCTTGTTCGGACAGTAATCTGAGGACCCTCTCCTGATCTTTGAAGGGGCTTCTTCCATATTCCTGCAGCAGCCACATTCTGTACTGTAGGGACGAAAACAGGGATCACCATAGGTCTTATAGGCTGTCCAGAATTAGAGAAACATGGCTGCTCTCCTCCAAAAATTAGCGGCACCTGCGTATATTGGGCTGAGCTGCAGTATCAGACACAACCAGTAGGCAGCTGTGGTGCTGTTCCTGTGAAGAAAGCGGCCATGTGTCTACTCCTTTAAATGTCTCCTCCAGCCCAATACCGGGGTTATATGCTCCGGGACACTTGTCTTTTTTTTATGCATTGTCAGATTTTGTGCCAAATCCTGCAGAATGGTGCACGCGGTTCATGAATTTGCCACAAAAACACTTTTTTTTAAAATATATATATAGATATATATATCTATATATATATAAGAGGCATCGTGATTACTCGCTAATCTCGTCCCCTGCACAGTAGCTCCGCCCCCACCACATCACCACACATAATCCCGCCCCCCACCACATTACCACACACAATCCCGCCCGCCCACCACATCACCACGACACATAATCGTGCCCGCCCACATCACCACACATAATCCCGCCCCCCACCACATCACCACACACAATCCCGCCCCCCACATCACCACACATAATCCCACCACCCCACCACATCACCACACATAATCCCGCCCCCCAACACATTACCACACATAATCCCGCCCCCCCACCACACGTAATCCCGCCCCCCAAGACATCACCACACATAATCCCGCCCCCACCACATCACCACACATAATCCCACCCCCCCACCACATCACCACACACAATCCCGCCCCCCACCACATCACTACACATAATCCTGCCCCCACATCACTACACATAATCCCGCCCCCCACCACATTACCACACATAATCCCGCCCCCTCACCACATTAGCACACAACTCCGCCCCACCACATTACCACAGATAATCCCGCCCCCACCACATTACCACAAATAATCCCGCCCCCACCACATTAACACATAATCCCGCCCCACACCACATTACCACACATAATCCCGCCCCCCACCACATTACCACACATAATCCCGCCCCCCACCACATTACCACACATAATCCCACCCCCACATTACCACACGAGGCTCCGTCCCCACACATTACCACACGAGGCTCGTCCCCACACATTACCACATGAGGCTCCGTCCCCACACATTACCACGCGAGGCTCCGTCCCCACACATTACCACATGAGGCTCCATCCCCACACATTACCACACGAGGCTTTGTCCCCACACATTACCACATGAGGCTCCGTCCCCCCACATTACCACACGAGGCTCCATCCCTACACATTACCACACGAGGCTCCGTCCTCACACATTACCACACGAGGCTCCATCCCTACACATTACCACACGAGGCTCGTCCCCACACATTACCACATGAGGCTCCGTCCCCACACATTACCACGCGAGGCTCCGTCCCCACACATTACCACATGAGGCTCCATCCCCACACATTACCACACGAGGCTTTGTCCCCACACATTACCACATGAGGCTCCGTCCCCCCACATTACCACACGAGGCTCCATCCCTACACATTACCACACGAGGCTCCGTCCCCACACATTACCACACGAGGCTCCGTCCCCACACATTACCACACGTTAATTTACCACCTGCGTAAACGCTATTGAATGTTGTCATTATTTACTTTAGTTTAATCACCAGCAGCGTTAATTAGATATCAATGAGCGTGCCGAGCGTTAGCTGGCTGGAAACACCTAGTATATATATATTTTTTTTTATTTGGCACATATTGGTCTTAAAATGCGCCAGAACCTTACCGAGATACCGTAAGTTAAAAAAAGTCACATTTAGTAAAAGTCGCATTTAAAAAAAAATCTAAAATATCTGGATAAGTAAAGTTGCCGAGAAAAGAAAGACTTACGGTAATTAAAAAAAAAGAAAAAAAACTTTAAAAATTTCACAAAATGAGTAGAGAATTTGGCCCAAAATAATTAAGACGATAAAAAAACCCTGTAAATTACTCCAGAAAAGAAGAGCAACTGCAATGAAGAATCGGGGCCCAAGTGTTAATGAGCAGCAGATACTTGCGTCATTGTGCAGAGGCCACTCTCTTCAGATTAGAGCCATACTCAATGGTTTCCCTGCTTGCTGATTGTTTCCAGATAGCAAAAAGAGTTTATTTACACATTACAAAAGTTTTACACAATGGAGGAGCCGTCCAGTGATACATTGTAACGCACTGATGTGAATGGACATGGTGCAGTGCTTAGTTTCCCCTGTGGGGGCGCTGTGGGGAGACTGAACACTTACTGACCGTTTACTGACTGATTACAGCAGATCGCTGGGGGGTCCCCATAGAAAAGCATCAGGTGAAGGGGGAAAACAAAAGCCACACAGCGGAAAGTATCCACCGGTCCCCTGCCCGGCGAGGAGCCTTGCCTGCCACAGACGAGCCCCACACTCCTCCATCACATCAGCTACCAGCTTCCTTTTCTTCACAATGAGGTTTTCTCTCCTTTCTGGTCTCCTCGGCTCGGCCATTTTGCTGGCATTTAGTTCAACCACAGACTTGGTTTTGGTTGATGCCTCTGCTCATGGCTGGGGCCCCTGACACGCGATGTGTCCCCCGAGCAAAGGGTGGAGACACAAAGCGAGTGAGGTGGCAAATGGCCACAAGTCCTGCACATCGGTGACATTATACAGCGCAAACGACATTACACAAAAGAACGCGGAGAGTCTGGTGGAAACCTCGACAATGGAGAAGTGGGGACGGTCCATGCGCTCAGCCCCCCGACCGGCGACCCCTCCAGGTCATCAGCGCCATGATGAACGATGCATTGAGATCTAACCCTACATGTCCCAGATGTGCCCCCTCACTACAGGGACCCCTACATGTGCCCCCTCACTACAGGGACCCCTACATGTGCCCCCCCTCACTACTGCGACCCCTACATGTGTCCCCTCACTACAGGGACCCCTACATGTGCCCCCTCACTACTGCGACCCCTACATGTGCCCCCTCACTACAGGGACCCCTACATGTGCCCCTCTCACTACAGGGATCCTTACATGTACCCCTCACTACTGCGACCCCTACATGTGCCCCCTCACTACAGGGACCCCTACATGTGCCCCCTCACTACTGCGACTCCTACATGTGCCCCCTCACTACAGGGACCCCTACATGTGCCCCCCTCACTACAGGGACCCTTACATGTGCCCCTCACTACTGCGACCCCTACATGTGCCCCCTCACTACAGGGACCCCTACATGTGCCCCTCACTAGTGCGACCCCTACATATGCCCCTCTCACTACAGGGACCCCTACATGTGCTCCCTCACTACAGGGACCCCTGCATGTGCCCCTCACTGCGACCCCCTACATGTGCTCCCTCACTATGGCGACCCCTACATGTGCCCCTCACTACAGCGGGAGTCAGACGCCGCTCCGACCTCACACCCTGTATCCTGCCAAGATTGTGCCACTGGTGACGGCTGCAGCGCAGGATCCTGGACACGGCCAGAGCGATGCTGCACGCACACAATCATGGGTTCTTATCTGTCCCGCTGATCAAACCACAGATCAACTGCAGCAAGACAAAGGGATTTTCCAGACGGCAAAATGCTTCTCCCTGAAGCCTCCCCGTGCCCCCACTACCCTACCGTTGCTGATGACCGCTCTCCATAGACTATAGAGGACCACAGGAGTCGTTGTACCTGCAGCCATCACGTCTTGTAACGTGCAGGAGGCAAAAAATTATCATTTTTGCAAAAATTTGATCAGTAAATTGTATGTGGTGAGCATCGTCACAAATGTCCAGATCAGATTAGCAAATTTGTGGATTGGGAAAGTCCTGATTATTCTCATTTGCACTCTACCTGTAGAAGGACGGGACTACATCATAGAATACCCCGGTCCTAAGGCGGCCATGCACGACAGCTGGGGGTTAAATGTTCATTTGGCCAATGGCGATTTATCCTGACCCCTATCCCATATACATATAGAAAGGTGTTTTCACTAGGAAAAGGGGAGCGAGGAGCTGACAGACCCCTCTGTCTCCTTCGACACCCTTCCGTCCCCCTCCAGACCCCTCGGTCTCCTTCCACACTCTTCCGTCCCCCTCCAGACCCCTCTGTCTCCACAGCCTTCCATCCCCCTCCAGACCCCTCTGTCTCTTTCCACACCCTTCCATCCCCCATCAGACCCCTCTGTCTCCCTCCACACCCTTCCATCCCCCTCCAGACCCCTCTGTCTCCCTCCACACCCTTCCGTCCCCCTCCAGACCCCTCTGTCTCCTTCCACACCCTTCCATCCCCCTCCAGACCCCTCTATCTCTTTCCACACCCTTCCGTCCCCCATCAAACCCCTCTGTCTCCCTCCACACCCTTGCGTCCCCCTCCAGACCCCTCTGTCTCCTTCCACACCCTTCAGTCCCCCTCCAGACCCCTCTGTCTCCTTCCAAACCCTTCCATCCCCCTCCAGACCCCTGTCTCCTTCCAAACCCTTCCGTCCCCCTCCAGACCCCTGTCTCCTTCCAAACCCTTCCATCCCCCTCTGTCTCCTTCCAAACCCTTCCATCCCCCTCTGTCTCCTTCCACACCCTTCCGTCCCCCTCCAGACCCCTCTGTCTCCTTCCAAACCCTTCCATCCCCCTCTGTCTTTTTCCACACCCTTCCATCCCCCTCCAGACCCCTCTATCTCTTTCCACACCCTTCCGTCCCCCATCAGACCCCTCTGTCTCCCTCCACTCCCTTCTGTCCCCCTCCAGACCCCTCTGTCTCCCTCCACACCCTTGCGTCCCCCTCCAGACCCCTCTGTCTCCTTCCACACCCTTCAGTCCCCCTCCAGACCCCTCTGTCTCCTTCCAAACCCTTCCATCCCCCTCCAGACCCCTGTCTCCTTCCAAACCCTTCTGTCCCCCTCCAGACCCCTCTGTCTCCTTCCAAACCCTTCCATCCCCCTCTGTCTCCTTCCACACCCTTCCGTCCCCCTCCAGACCCCTCTGTCTCTCCTTCCACACCTTTCTACCCCATTACAGAAATTCCTGTGACCCTCCAAACTCTTCTGTCGCCTATCGGATGCCTACAGACAGTTCTGTTCCCATCCAGACCCCTCTGTCCCCGTCAAGAAGCTTCTGGCCTCATGCAGACTCTTACGTGTCCCTCTACATCGCTATAGACCCTTCTGTCCCCCCCTCTAGATCCCACTGTCCCCCACCAGACTCCTCTGTTCCCCCCAGATCCTTCGGTCCCCCTCCAGACCCCTCTGTTCCCCCCTGTCCACTCTGGGACAGCTGGCCGCTGTGTTACAGGAGACAATCCTGGGGACCCCCATCACCACGGCTGCACGGTCCAGCACCGTCACATCGGAGGGTCCGATCACTACTAACCAATGTGACGGTGTCCTAAGTGAGGGAACCACAAGTGTCACAATAGCAGGAAGGGTTAATCTACACGGTGTTGCAATCGACATCAGCAGTTACTAGTACATGTGATGGACGGATCGTGACCCGGGAGAATTTCTAGATGATGTGTAAACCCTCGTGTGGGTGAAAAGGTGCAACGTCAGGACCCTATGACCCTCTGGGCCGCTCTGGGGTGTAATATGACGGCCACACAACAACATAAACACAATGACGAATATTAGTCAGCACACAACGTACGCCGTGTGTGCAACTGAGCCGCAGGCAGAGCCCCCCATACATGATAGCGATACTGGGAGTAGTAATATATAGTATCAGCCCTCATAGCAGCTCCTCTATAGTCCCCTCTAATATCCCCTCTATAACCGCCTGTATAATATTCCCTCTATAGCCCCCTCTAATATCCCCTCTCTAATATCCCCACTACAGTCCCCTGTAAGTGCAGCGCCCCAGAGTCCTGGTCGTTGCAGTACTGTGGCTCCGCCACTATGGGGAGCTATGGTGCGTCTGATGGCACTGAAGGAGTTCATCTGATCAGGTATCAAAGACACCAATACATTTCACAGCTGGGCCTCCGGGGGGAGCTAAGGGTGCTATTCATTAGGCCACTCCCCACCATAGTGGGTAAACTGGGGGTCAGGCAGGAAGTTAGATCAGAAAGCTGACTGGGTTGGAACCAGGCAACACCTTGTGGCAGAGGGTGTTGTGGGGGAAGATACAGTAGGGTCTCTGTCAGGGGTGGGATCCTGACAGGGGCTTGGCACCAAGAACGAACGTAACAGGACCGTGCCTGCTCCGGGTAGTGGCGGTGCCCAAGAAAGGATTAGAAGAGAGATAGATTGTGCTGAGTGAGAAACGAGATCACGCAAAGGAGAAATACCAGTAGGAGTCGTGCTGTAAGACCGAAGCAACATCCTACTGAGGCGCACTACCGGTGGCCGGAACGCCGAGGGAGTAGAATAACATTCAGCTTCAAGCAATACTCCAAACAGCGGCAGGACAGTCAGTCTTAGGCGGGCTGTCTAACCTTAAATCACCTATGCAGTCTTGGGGGGCAACTTGTGGAGAGGGGCGACTCTAGGGTCCCGGAAGAGCTCCGAGCCTACCCGTCAAACGGGTGCCGTCCCAACCAGAACATCAGGGAGGGACGGAGGATTAGCAGAACATCATCTAATCGAGTTGTGAGGGAACTTAAGAAACAGACACAACAGTTGTGGGGGACTTTCCGTAAGCACAGCAGGGAAGGACCACAACACATAGCGCTAGAAGGAAGGCACCGATTTCCACCTGTGAAGAGAACTCTGGAGGTGCCATTGGACCGGCCGGACTTGCGCAGCCTGGTGAACCGTATTCCGGACTGAGGACCCAGAGATCTTCAGTAAAGAGGTAAAGAGACTGCAACCTGGTGTCCTCGTTATTTACTGCACCGCACCATCACCACCATCATCCACCCATCCACACCTGTTATTCACTGTGCGCCCCACGGCAGGGTCACGGACCGGGGCCTAGCCGCCGTGACAACCCCAGAGCAGAGACTTGGAGGCCCGGTACCGGGTACCCCTCGGCCCTGCGGTGGTGGGGGCGCTCCAACTTGGCGTCACGAACAGGATCTACTTAAGCCTGAAGAATCAGGTCAAGTGTGCCTTGGAACTGTGATTTGTTGTGCTTGGACTGTACTTTATTGCAAAGACTGGGCTGTGCCATTTACCGCCAAAATCCGCCGCCATTACAGCGCTGAAGAGAGCGCAGGAGAAGAGGAGGGGCGTGGAGTAGGCGTAGGCAAGCTGGAGAGCGCGAACAACAATGGCCGCCCAGTCTAAATATTTCTGTGTCCTGAGGACGTGTCCGTCAACAGCTGAGGTCCGCCTCCTGATCCTGGTTGGAGGGTGGAGACCATGGGGACGGGGCCGCCCACGAAAGAGACCGCGGGAAGAAGACACTGGAGAGGAAATAAAGATGGCGACGCCGGAGGCACCGCGCGGGAATGGTCGAACCCGGAGAGAGGCTGGACAGCCCGAGGTGGCCCAGGGTACGCCGTCACTGCGAGAGCTGACCCTTACAGAACCAACGATGGGCCGACCTCCCCGGCCGCCGTCGGAGGAGCGTATGGCCGCGGCCGAAGCCCGGCGGATCGCTGCCCGCCTGGAGGCCGATGCCCGCGTGATTGCTCGGCTGGGCCAGCCCACGGAGGTCCGCTTGGCTCCAGTGTCCCCTGCTCCTCCCGACCCGGTCGCGGCTGAAAGTGCGCTGCAGATACAGGGCCTGAAGCTTATGCCTGAGGCCGAACACCTGCGGCGCCTGATGGCTGCATGGCGAGCCCGACCACAACCGGCGACCCAGGTGGATCTAACCACCGTTGCGGAGCCCCCCTTGTCCCACTGGGGTGTAGTGGTCTCCTTCAACCCCCGACATGGACGCGGGGTTATCCAGGAGATCGGGGAGCCGCTACAAGTCCACGTGGACCGAGAGGAGGTGGAACCTTGCAGTGGAAGGTTTGATCGCGACCTGGAGCCGGGTGACGCCGTCACGTACACCAGGTGGAGGAGAGCAACCGGCGAAGCAGGCTGGATGGCGCGGGGCGTCCAGCGGTGCGTCGCGCTCCAGGCCGCCGCTGCAACCCCCGAAGATGAACCTCCCGCCGAAAAGACCACAGAACCTTATCCTGTGGAACAGCGGAGCAACCGGACTCACCGTGTACCTTGGGGGCGTGCCGGAGCTTCGGTGAAAAGAACATCCCGGTGAGGGATCCTGTCGTTGTTGGGGCGGGACCCGATCCTTGAACCAGCAGGACGACCCGTTGGACTGGTGATGCCCGGGAGGAAACCACCTTCCTCCCCGAAGAACGAGTAAGCATAATGCTTTAAAGATGTACATAGTTTTTTTTAACTGTTTGTCTCCTGATTTTTGCTGCTGAACCCGTCCAGGGTTAACTCTTAAGGGGATCCTTCTGTGGACCTGGGATCCCTATTGGTTGTTTTTGTTTGTTTTTCTAAAGTTTTGCACAAGTTTCTAGTTAAAAAGAACTGCTGAAATCATGAACAGTGCATGATCCGAACTTCTTGTATATAGTTTGCACCTTATTAAAGGCGCCCCCTACTGGTTTTACTTAAAGAAGGACTCTTTGTGAAGATACCACACTGGAACCTTTGTTGAGTATGGACTGGTAGCTTGAGAAGGCGCGCTACCTCATAGAGACTTGGTCCCCTCTTAAAGGGGATGTTCATTTGTTGCACTTAAACCGTGATATTGCTTTAAGATTGGAAGCAATAATGTCTTGACCAAAGAAAGTGATGATAATGTTTACATGAGAAAGTTATATGTATTTAATTAGTTAATTGTGAAGAAAAGCTGATGATGCTCTCTGAGAAGGAAAAAGTGAAAGATGGAAGGAGGATGCAGTGGGCCCATAGGGATAGACGTGGTGTCCAGCATGCATGATAGAAAGAAAGATAATGAGAAGGCTTAATGTTCAATAGAAAATGTTTTGATAATGTTGAAAGATAGTTAGGATAGAAGGTAAACCCTGAGTCCTCATAGGAGTCATGTAGAGATGGTTCAGTGCTCTTAAACTGAAAGTAATGTTATGTTCTATACTGTGTATAGTAGTTGAAAAGGCAGTAGGCTCTGGCTGAACGGGGCGGTCCTGTAACCGAAAGGAGAGGCAGTAGGTCTGGTGCCGATAGGACAGGCGGTCCTGCAGATCTAAAGAAGGAGAATGAAAAAGTTAAATTACCTTATAATGTGATTATAGGAAGGTCTTTAGTGGATTCAGAGTGTATGTCCTTAAAGGCAATGTTAAATTATTGTTCAACAATTTTGCACTTAGTAGAATACCCGGTTGGGTAACAGGAGTTATTTATAGCCTGTAATTTATAACGTTAACCATGTTTGTAACGTTCAAGTGTCCTTACCTCCCATAAAGGGAAGCCTGTTCAAGTATACTTATTGTTATAGCACTCAACAAAACTGTATGTCTTTTTGCTAACTTGTATTGTTGTTTTCTTCCCAGTCCCGGAGTACTGTGTTTAACCAGGGGGGAGTGCAGCGCCCCAGAGTCCTGGTCGTTGCAGTACTGTGGCTCCGCCACTATGGGGAGCTATGGTGCGTCTGATGGCACTGAAGGAGTTCATCTGATCAGGTATCACAGACACCAATACATTTCACAGCTGGGCCTCCGGGGGGAGCTAAGGGTGCTATTCATTAGGCCACTCCCCACCATAGTGGGTAAACTGGGGGTCAGGCAGGAAGTTAGATCAGAAAGCTGACTGGGTTGGAACCAGGCAACACCTTGTGGCAGAGGGTGTTGTGGGGGAAGATACAGTAGGGTCTCTGTCAGGGGTGGGATCCTGACAGGGGCTTGGCACCAAGAACGAACGTAACGGGACCGTGCCTGCTCCGGGTAGCGGCGGTGCCCAAGAAAGGATTAGAAGAGAGATAGATTGTGCTGAGTGAGAAACGAGATCACGCAAAGGAGAAATACCAGTAGGAGTCGTGCTGTAAGACCGAAGCAACATCCTACTGAGGCGCACTACCGGTGGCCGGAACGCCGAGGGAGTAGAATAACATTCAGCTTCAAGCAATACTCCAAACAGCGGCAGGACAGTCAGTCTTAGGCGGGCTGTCTAACCTTAAATCACCTATGCAGTCTTGGGGGGCAACTTGTGGAGAGGGGCGACTCTAGGGTCCCGGAAGAGCTCCGAGCCTACCCGTCAAACGGGTGCCGTCCCAACCAGAACATCAGGGAGGGACGGAGGATTAGCAGAACATCATCTAATCGAGTTGTGAGGGAACTTAAGAAACAGACACAACAGTTGTGGGGGACTTTCCGTAAGCACAGCAGGGAAGGACCACAACACATAGCGCTAGAAGGAAGGCACCGATTTCCACCTGTGAAGAGAACTCTGGAGGTGCCATTGGACCGGCCGGACTTGCGCAGCCTGGTGAACCGTATTCCGGACTGAGGACCCAGAGATCTTCAGTAAAGAGGTAAAGAGACTGCAACCTGGTGTCCTCGTTATTTACTGCACCGCACCATCACCACCATCATCCACCCATCCACACCTGTTATTCACTGTGCGCCCCACGGCAGGGTCACGGACCGGGGCCTAGCCGCCGTGACAACCCCAGAGCAGAGACTTGGAGGCCCGGTACCGGGTACCCCTCGGCCCTGCGGCGGTGGGGGCGCTCCATATATCTCCTCTATAGCCCCCTCTATAATATCCCTTCTACAGCCCCCATTGTAGCCTGCTGTATATTTATCCCCTCTATAGCCCCCTGTATAATATCCCCTCTATAGCCCCCTGTATAATATCTCCTCTATAGCCCCCTGTATAATATCCCATCTATAGCCCCCTGTATAATATCCCCTCTATAGCCCCTGTATAATATCTCCTCTATAGCCCCCTGTATAATATCTCATCTATAGCCCCCTGTATAATATCCCTTCTATAGACCCCCTGTATAATATCCCCTCTATAGCCGCCTGTATAATATCCCCTCTATAGCCCCCTCTAATATCCCATCTACAGCCCCCTGTATATCTCCTCTATAGCCCCCTCTAATATCCCCTCTATAATATCCCCTCTACAGCCCCCATTGTAGCCTGCTGTATAATATCCCCTCTATAGTCCCCTGTATAATATCCCCTCTATAGCCCCCTGTATAATATCCCCTCTATAGCCCCCTGTATAATATCCCCTCTATAGCCCCCTGTATAATATCCCCTTTATAGCCCCTGTATAATATCTCCTCTATAGCCCCCTGTATAATATCTCATCTATAGCCCCCTGTATAATATCCCTTCTATAGACCCCCTGTATAATATCCCCTCTATAGCCGCCTGTATAATATCCCCTCTATAGCCCCCTCTAATATCTCCTCTACAGCCCCCTGTATATCTCCTCTATAGCCCCCTCTAATATCCCCTCTATAATATCCCCTCTACAGCCCCCATTGTAGCCTGCTGTATAATATCCCCTCTATAGTCCCCTGTATAATATCCCCTCTATAGCCCCCTGTATAATATCTCCTCTATAGCCCCCTGTATAATATCCCCTCTATAGCCCCCTGTATAATATCCCCTCTTTAGCCCCCTGTATAATATCTCCTCTATAGCCCCCTGTATAATATCTCATCTATAGCCCCCTGTATAATATCCCTTCTATAGACCCCCTGTATAATATCCCCTCTATAGCCCCCTGTATAATATCCCCTCTATAGCCCCCTGTATAATATCCCCTCTATAGCTCCCTGTATAATATCCCCTCTATAGCCCCCTGTATAATATTTCCTCTATAGCCCCCGTATTATATCTCCTCTATAGCCCCACGTATAATATCTCCTCTATAGCCCCCCGTATAATATCCCCTCTATAGCCCCCGTATAATATCCCCTCTATAGCCCCCCGTATAATATTTCCTCTATAGCCCCCTGTATAATATCTCCTCTATAGCCCCCTGTATAATATCTCCTCTATAGCGCCCCGTATAATATCTCCTCTATAGCCCCCCGTATAATATCCCCTCTATAGCCCCTGTATAATATTTCCTCTATAGCCCCCTGTATATCTCCTCTATAAACCCTGTATAATATCTCCTCTATAGCCCCCTGTACAATATCTCCTCTATAGCCCCCCGTATAATATCTCCTCTATAGCCCCTGTATAATATCTCCTCTATAGCCGCCTGTATAATATCTCCTCTATAGCCCCCTGTATAATATCCCCTCTATAGCCCCCGTATATCTCCTCTATAGCCCCCCATAGCCCCGTGTATAATATCCCCTCTATAGCCCCCGTATAATTTCTCCTCTATAGCCCCCTGTATAATATCTCCTCTATAGCCCCCATATAATATCTCCTCTATAGCCCCCCGTATAATATCTCCTCTATAGCCCCCAGTATAATATCTCCTCTCAGGCCCCCCCCCGTATAATATCTCCTCTATAGCCCCCCGTATAATATCCCCTCTATAGCCCCCCGTATATCTCCTCTATAGCCCCCCATAGTCCCCTGTATAATATCCCCTCTATAGCCCCCGTATAATATCTCCTCTATAGCCCCCTGTATAATATCTCCTCTATAGCCCCCCGTATAATATCTCCTCTATAGCCCCCCGTATAATATCTCCTCTATAGCCCCCGTATAATATCTCCTCTATAGCCCCCCAGTATAATATCTCCTCTGTAGCCCCCATCGTAGCCCCACATATAATATCTCCTCTATGGGGGTCTCTGCTGTCCTTTTCATGCTCTTTTACCTCTTTCGCTGTTGTCCTCTCATATTCCTGCAGCTGCTGCTGAAATCCGAGGTTGGGCCCCACATACGCCCTCACGGCCCTCACCGCAGACAGACAATCCTCCCATCCACAGGACGTCACCGTCATCAGATAGGCGACCAAGATGGTGGTGCTGCGCGACACGCCGGCCAAGCTGTGCACACAAGAGACACCAGTGTCAGCCATCATCACCTGCCCGGGGCCCACAGAAGTCCTGTCATTATCTAATACGCCGTGTCCCAGCTCTGCGCCATGTTAACACCTCTGCTTGCTGTAGGTATATGTATGGCTGCCTTGTCTCCGGCACCGAGGACTGTCTACACTGGATACAACTGTAACAAACTCCCAGAAGAAATATTCCTAATGTTCGGGGATATGTCACTTGTTAACATTCACCGACAGCAAGTGGAGATCTTAAAATGAAACAGTTACAATTATAAAAGTTCAACAATACAGAACTTTTATATTTTCTGGATATTAAAAGTTCCAATAATTCAGAAATCTGCTATCTGTAACATGCACCTTCTGTGTGCGGCACTGACCAGTGGACGAGGCAGCGGCCGCCGCTCACACGACACTCGTGGATGAACCGGACGCTCTCCTGAAAATGCTGAATCCTAGAAAAGAAAGAACGAAAAAGAAGCGACAGAATCTAACCGGTCCTCATCTACGGCTGCTGACAACCGGCCGCCTGTGCGTGCTGTGTCACAGGTTGTCAGACCCCCTTTTTCCTTTAGTCTCACAGTCAGAATATGAGAACTTTCTAGACATATCCAAATAATCCAGGAATGTTCTGCCAAACTCTCTTCAATGTCTTTTCCTTTCAAACTCTCCGCTTGCTGTCAGTGAACATAAGCGTATTACTACTTCAGGATATTGATAAACCTAAGCTTTTCCTGCTCACACAACTGATCTGCTTGTTACAATATATCAGTATAGGTGGAGTGCTGGATAGGAGAGGGCTCACAGAGCATGGTCTCCGCTCCAGCAGCTGTGTGAGGAGCACTAGGATTGGACTCATCCCCTGCATGGTGAAAGTCCGCATCAACGCTACAGCAGCTGTGTGAGAAGCACTAGGACCAGACTCATCCCCTGCATGGTGAAGGCCTGCATCAACGCTCCAGCAGCTGTGTGAGAAGCACTAGGACTGACTCATCCCCTGCATGGTGAAGGCCCGCATCAACGCTCCAGCAGCTATGTGAGAAGCACTAGGACTGTACTCATCCCCTGCATGGTGAAAGTCCGCATCAACGCTACAGCAGCTGTGTGAGAAGCACTAGGACCAGACTCATCCCCTGCATGGTGAAGGTCCACATCAACACTCCAGCAGCTGTGTGAGAAGCACTAGGACTGGACTCATCCCCTGCATGGTGAAGGCCCGCATCAACGCTCCAGCAGCTGTGTGAGAAGCACTAGGAATGGACTCATCCCCTGCATGGTGAAGGTCCGCATCAGCGCTCCAGCAGCTGTGTGAGAAGCACTAGGACTGGACTCATCCCCTGCATGGTGAAGGTCCGCATCAGTGCTCCAGCAGCTGTGTGAGAAGCACTAGGACTGGACTCATCCCCTGCATGGTGAAAGTCCGCATAAACGCTACAGCAGCTGTGTGAGAAGCACTAAGACTGGACTCATCTCCTGCATGGTGAAGGTCCGCATCAACGCTCCAGCAGCTGTGTGAGAAGCACTAGGACCGGACTCATTCGCTGCATGGTGAAGAAGGTCCACATCAACGCTCCAGCAGCTGTGTGAGAAGCACTAGGATTGGACTCATCCCCTGCATGGTGAAGGTCCGCATCAACGCTCCAGCAGCTGTGTGAGGAGCACTAAGACTGGACTCATCCCCTGCATGGTGAAGGTCTGCATCAACGCTCCAGCAGCTGTGTGAGAAGCACTAGGACCGGACTCATTCGCTGCATGGTGAAGAAGGTCCACATCAACGCTCCAGCAGCTGTGTGAGGAGCACTAAGACTGGACTCATCCCCTGCATGGTGAAGGTCCGCATCAACGCTCCAGCAGCTGTGTGAGAAGCACTAGGACCGGACTCATTCGCTGCATGGTGAAGAAGGTCCACATCAACGCTCCAGCAGCTGTGTGAGAAGCACTAGGATTGGACTCATCCCCTGCATGGTGAAGGTCCGCATCAACGCTCCAGCAGCTGTGTGAGGAGCACTAAGACTGGACTCATCCCCTGCATGGTGAAGGTCTGCATCAATGCTCCAGCAGCTGTGTGAGAAGCACTAGGACCGGACTCATTCGCTGCATGGTGAAGAAGGTCCGCATCAACGCTCCAGCAGCTGTGTGAGGAGCACTAAGACTGGACTCATCCCCTGCATGGTGAAGGTCTGCATCAACGCTCCAGGAGCTGTGAGGAGCAGTAGGACCGGACTCATTTGCTGCATGGTGAAGAAGATCCGCATCAACGCTCCAGCAGCTGTGTGAGAAGCACTAGGACCGGACTCATTCGCTGCATGGTGAAGAAGGTCCGCATCAACGCTCCAGCAGCTGTGTGAGGAGCACTAAGACCAGACTCATCCCCTGCATGGTGAAGAAGGTCTGCATCAACGCTCCAGCAGCTGTGTGAGAAGCACTATGACCGGACTCATCCCCTGCATGGTGAAGGTCCGCAGTCACTATGTGCAATGAGCACACTGTCACGATTCCCCGTGGCCCACTAGATTCTCATCCAGCTTCTCAATAGATCGTCGCTACCATTCACTGACACCGGACACAGATCCGAAAAGTGGTGAAGAAACTAACAAAACCCTGCTGAAAAATGAAGGCCTTTAAGATGCTATTGTTCTCTGGTGTCAGGATGGCGTCTTGGCTTTTTCTCACATATGTCGCGGTTTTGGATCATATGATGGCGGTCGTCCCGGCTGGGAAATGCTGAATGTACCGCGTGTATGCGCTGACATTTCAGATCTGCAGCCGAGATGATTCACGCTGACATTTCTGCAGCCGTCTCCAGAGACGACCAGGACTGTGAAGAACATGCGTAATCCCCCCCCAGGCAGGAAACCACTGGGGGCCGAGCTGAGAGCTGCCGATAAGCTCTACACGTTTAATACATGGGCACATAGCTTCAACACGTGCAGAGGCGCAGTACAGAGATCGCCATACGTGCAACATTGCATCCTGACAAAACCTCAATGAGGGTCTATTATAGGATAGCCCCCTGAGCCAGCCCTACAGAAAACAGGCCAAGTACCACCACAACATAAAGGGGGCGCCCATCCCCTTCCTCAAGAGGTTGGAGAAAATAGTCCCATAACTCTCAGCATAACCTGCACAGACACAAACTGGGAGTTGTAGTTTTGCAGAGACAGACATTGGAGCAATATTACAGACACCAGTGAAAATGGCGCGGTGGGTGGAGCGGGGAGGTGGATAATCAGTGTCTCGCACCTCCTGCAGCGGTTGTTACAATGTATCAGTGCAGATAACAGGTGTCAGCTGATCTCTGATTCCCAGAATGGATACAAATGTATCAAAATAGATATAAATAAACACAAATGTATCACAACCTCATCTTATGCCATCCACTGGCAGCAAGCAGAGGTATGGAAAAAGGTGATGAATTAAAAGGCAAAGTTGTCTATTAAGGCAGAACTTTTCATTACACCGCGATTTATAATAACCCAAAAGACGTCACCGTGGCTCAGTGGGTAAGACTAGATTATAAATACTCATTGCTGTAGGACCCCCACCCATTACCACTATATACAGCGTGTTACACTACACACAGATGGAGGCGTCTTCTCACAAGGTGAGAAACCCACATCCTGAACAGGGGTCCGCAGTCTGGACACTAAAACACCACCAAAAACTAGAAGGAAATGACAGCGAGACAGAAAATGGGGCAAAATGACCACGCACCCGCGGCCCCTGAGAACCGGCCCGGGGTGAGAACTGCAGCAGGAGGCTCAAGGTGCCCCCCAAACTCCAAGAAATGCTTCCCTGCACGTTCCTTCTCGCACCCTGCGTCCTATTGTACTGATCAAGGGCCACAGCCTGCACTGAGACATTGTAACGAACCATCAGTGCAGAAGATGTGTTTAATCTCACACTGGATACAAGTGTAGCAAACCCCATGCTATAGGGACAGGTAGGCTTATATGAGATTTCAGTCTCTCCCTGATTTTTTTTTTTACATTAACTGACAGCAAGCAGAGATCTTGAAAATGGAAGTTAATGGAAACACAAAGTCTAGAACATCTCACTGTACGGAGATTAGTCTCAATTTACAGTTTTAGGTTCATCAGGAAAATGCAAAAATGTGATAATATCGCTGTCTCATCTTCCCAACGCAGATCTCAATAATCAACAGCGCCACCTACAGGCGGGAAAATCAAGAAATGCCGGAGCGCAAACGAAAAAAATGTGTTTCAGAATGAAACGTTTCACAAATCAATGTTTCTATTTTCGCAGAAACGATTGTAAAACCTGAACTTGAGACGGCTTCGAGGTCGGCAGCAGCGATTGCATCATCGCACGCCCGGGCGAAAAGAGAGCAGATGAATGAACGAGACGCCCCTTCCCGCGGTGAATCTGCAGCAAGTGAGTAACGTGGCCAGGAGAGCGAAGGCCGAGGCACGCTGCATGAAAAACAGCCATGTTCTGCAGATCACAGCTGTAATAACCTGCAAGCAAGCCTGATAGTGCCTTAAAAAAGTCTTCACACCCCCTGAACTTTCCCACATTTTTCATGTTACACCCACAAACGTAAATGTATTTTATTGGAACTTTATGTCCCACAACACAAAGTAACAAAAATTACTGACGTGTAAAGGAAACGATACAGGGTGTACTAATTATTGTAATAACATAGATCTGACAATTGTGCTGTGCATTTGTATTCAGCCCGAGTCAGTGCTTTGTAGGACCACCTTTCTCTGCAGGTTTTTGGGGTCTGTCTCTCCAGCTTTCTCTGCAGTCCTTTGGGGTCTCTCTTTGCACATCAGGAGGTGATATTTTGCCCCTTCTTTACCCCCTCGCTCTCGCTCAGTGACATTGGATGGAGACGTCTGTGATTAGTAATTTTCACATCTGGTCTCAGACTCTCTGGGATTTGGGTTCGGACGGTGACTGCGCTGTAAACACACAGGAATATGCTCTGATCTAAACCCTCCATTGTAGCTCTGGCAGGATGTTGAGGGTCGTTACCTTGCTGGAAGGTGAACCTACGCCCCAGTCTGAAGTCTCCTGCAGCTTCTCACAGGTTTTACTCTAGGATTGTCTTGTATTTAGCTCTATCCATCTTTCTATCACCTCTGACCAGCATCTCTGCCCCTGCTGAAGAAAAGCCTCCCCACAGCAGGATGCTGTCTTCAACATGTGTGACGGTTGGAATGGCGTTTTCAGGGTGATGTGCAGGGTTAGTTTTCCGCTACACATAGCATTTTTCCTTTGGTCTCATCTGACCAGAGCCCCTTCTTCCACATGCTCACTGTGACCATACATGCATTTTGCAAACTACAAAAAGGACTTCTTATGGCTTTCAATAAAGTCTTTCTTCCTTCCATTCTCCCATAAAGACCAGATTTATGGAGTATAGGACTAATAGTTGTTCTGTGGACAGATTCTCCCACCAGAGTTGTGGATCTCTGTGGCTCCTCCAGTGACCATGGGCCTTTTGGCTGCTTCTCTCATTAGTGCTCTCCTTGCTTGGGATGTCAGGTGTTGTGAATTCTGCTCTTGGGCTCCCTCCGGTGGTTGTAAGTGGTAGCGCTGCTGTCTCTGAATCGCAGCATTTATCAGGTGTGTTCACTTTTTGCAATTTTTACTGGGCTATTTAGTCTTGCTTCACCCTTTAGTCAGTGCCAGTTGTCCATTGTTCCTGGAGGATTCACATCCCTGCCTGGTCTCTTCTGCTTTGCAGTTCATTTCAACAAAGATAAGTTCTGGCCTTGATTTTTGCTGTCCACATGCTGTGGCCTTATTGTTCAGCTCTTTTCCATGTTTTTGTCTTGTCCAGCTTGGTCTGTATAAGGATTTGTTTAGCCAAGCTGGTATCTCTGGAGATGCAGATATACCCTCCATATCTTTAGTTAGCTGTGGAGATTTTGTATTTTCTGTGGTGGATATTTTCTAGTGTTTTAATACTGACCGCATAGTACTCTGTCCTACCCTTTCTATTTAGCTAGAAGTGGCCTCCTTTGCTAAATTCTCATTTCAGTCTGTGTATGTTTTTTCCCTCTCCTCTCACAGTCAATATTTGTGGGGGGCTGTCTATCCTTTGGGGATTTTCTCTGCGGCAAGATAGTTTTCCCTTTTCTATCTCTAGGGGTAATTAGTCCTCCGGCTGTGTCGAGATGTCTAGGGAGCGCTAGGTACATTCCACGGCTACTTCTAGTTGCGGTGTTAAGTTCAGGGTCTGCGGTCAGTACAGGTACCACCTTCTCCAGAGTACGTCTCATGCTGCTCTTAGGCCACCAGATCATAACAGTACAACTGGCCCACAATGAGTTAACCGCATCTCAGAAGAAGGGAAGGAAAGTGCTGAGCCATTTTTTTTCTGTAGTCTGTTGTGTTTTTTTTTTCTTCCCTCTTTACCTCTGGGTGGCTCAGGAGTTCGGCGCTGGTATGGATGTTCAGGGATTGGCTTCTCGTGTGGATCAACTTGCTGCTAGAGTACAGGGTATTTCCGATTATATCGTTCAGACTCCGGTTTTAGAGCCTAGAATTCCAACTCCTGATTTGTTTTTTGGGGATAGGTCCAAATTTCTGAGCTTTAAAGATAACTGTAAACTGTTTTTTGCTCTGAAACCCCGTTCCTCTGGTGATCCCATCCAGCAGGTTAAAATTGTTAAATCTCTGCTGCGTGGTGACCCCCAGGATTGGGCATTTGCCCTGGAACCTGGGAATCCGGCGTTGCTTAATGTAGACACCTTTTTTCAGGCGCTTGGGTTATTGTATGACAAACCTAATTCAGTGGATCATGCTGAGAAGACCTTGTTGGCCCTGTCTCAGGGTCAAGAAGCGGCAGAATCATATTACATAGTTACATAGTTACATAGTTATTAAGGTTGAAGGAAGACTGTAAGTCCATCTAGTTCAACCCATAGCCTAACCTAACATGCCCTAACATGTTGATCCAGGGGAAGGCAAAAAAACCCCATGTGGCAAAGAGTAACTCCACCATGGGGAAAAAAATTCCTTCCCGACTCCACATACGGCAATCAGACTAGTTCCCTGGATCAACGCCTTATCAAGGAATCTAGTGTATATACCCTGTAACATTATACTTTTCCAGAAAGGTATCCAGTCCCCTCTTAAATTTAATTAATAAATCACTCATTACAACATCATACGGCAGAGAGTTCCATAGTCTCACTGCTCTTACAGTAAAGAATCCGCGTCTGTTATTATGCTTAAACCTTCTTTCCTCCAGACGTAGAGGATGCCCCCTTGTCCCTGTCTCAGGTCTATGATATTGCCAGAAGTTTAGAAAATGGTCTGTACTGACTAAATGGAATGAGGATGCCTTGGCGGCAATCTTCAGAAAGGGTCTTTCTGAATCCGTTAAAGATGTTATGGTGGGGTTCCCCACGCCTGCTGGTCTGAGTGATTCTATGTCTCTGGCCATTCAGATTGATCGGCGCTTGCGCGAGCGCAGAGTTGTGCACACTATGGCATTGTCTTCCGAGCGGAGTCCTGAGCCTATGCAGTGTGATAGGATTGTGTCTAGAGCTGAACGACAAGGATTCAGACGTCAGAATAGGTTGTGTTTTTACTGCGGCGATTCTGCTCATGTTATTTCTGATTGCCCTAAGCGTACCAAGAGAATCACTAGTTCTGTTACCATCAGTACTGTACAACCTAAATTTCTGTTATCTGTGACCCTGATCTGCTCATTATCGTCATTTTCTGTCATGGCATTTGTGGATTCAGGCGCCGCTCTAAACTTAATGGACTTAGAATTTGCCAGACGTTGTGGTTTCCCCTTGCAGCCTTTGCAGAGTCCTATTCCTTTGAGGGGCATTGATGCTACACCGTTGGCTAAAAATAAACCTCAGTTTTGGACACAGCTGACCATGTGCATGGCGCCAGCCCATCAGGAAGATTGTCGTTTTCTGGTGTTGCATAATTTGCATGATGCTATTGTGCTGGGTTTCCCATGGTTACAGGTGCATAATCCGGTATTAGATTGGAAATCTATGTCTGTGACTAGTTGGGGTTGTCAGGGGGTTCATGGTGACGTTCCTTTGATGTCAATTGCCTCCTCCCCCTCTTCTGAAATTCCTGAGTTTTTGTCAGATTTCCAGGATGTATTCAATGAGCCCAAGTCCAGTTCCCTTCCACCGCATAGGGACTGTGATTGTGCTATTGACTTGATTCCAGGCTGTAAGTTTCCTAAGGGCCGACTTTTCAACCTGTCTGTGCCAGAACATACCGCCATGCGGAGCTATGTTAAGGAGTCCTTGGAGAAGGGGCATATTCGGCCATCTTCTTCACCATTGGGAGCAGTTTTTTTTTTGTTGCCAAAAAAGATGGCTCCTTGAGACCCTGTATTGATTATCGCCTCTTGAATAAGATCACGGTCAAATTCCAATACCCTTTGCCTTTGCTTTCTGATCTGTTTGCTAGGATTAAGGGGGCTAGTTGGTTTACTAAGATTGACCTTCGAGGGGTATATAATCTTGTTCGTATTAAGCAGGGTGACGAATGGAAAACTGCGTTTAATACGCCCGAAGGCCATTTTGAATACCTTGTGATGCCATTCGGACTCTCTAATGCTCCATCTGTGTTTCAGTCCTTCATGCATGATATATTTCGGAATTATCTTGATAAATTCATGATTGTATATTTGGATGATATTTTGATTTTTTCAGATGATTGGGAGTCTCATGTGAAACAAGTCAGGATGGTATTTCAGATCCTTTGTGATAATGCCTTGTTTGTGAAGGGGTCTAAGTGCCTCTTTGGAGTACAGAAGATTTCTTTTTTGGGCTTCATTTTTTCTCCTTCATCTATAGAAATGGATCCGGATAAGGTTCAGGCCATTCATGATTGGATCCAGCCCACATCCGTGAAGAGCCTTCAGAAATTTTTGGGCTTTGCTAATTTTTATCGCCGTTTCATTGCCAACTTCTCCAGTGTGGTTAAACCCCTGACCGATTTGACGAAGAAAGGCGCTGATGTGACGAATTGGTCCTCTGTGGCTGTTTCTGCCTTTCAGGAGCTTAAACGCCGATTTACTTCTGCCCCTGTGTTGCGTCAGCCGGATGTTTCTCTTCCTTTTCAGGTTGAGGTTGACGCTTCTGAGATTGGGGCAGGGGCCGTTTTGTCTCAGAGGAATTCTGATGGTTCCTTGATGAAACCGTGTGCCTTCTTTTCTCGAAAGTTTTCGCCTGCGGAACGCAATTATGATGTCGGCAATCGTGAGTAGTTGGCTATGAAGTGGGCATTTGAGGAGTGGCGACATTGGCTTGAGGGGGCCAAGCACCGTATTGTGGTCTTGACCGATCATAAGAATCTGATTTATCTCGAGTCTGCCAAACGGCTGAATCCTAGACAGGTCCGATGGTCCCTGTTTTTCTCCCGTTTTGATTTTGTGGTCTCGTATCTTCCGGGTTCTAAGAATGTTAAGGCTGATGCCCTCTCTAGGAGCTTTTTGCCTGATTCACCTGGGGTCCTTGAGCCGGTCGGTATTCTGAAGGAAGGGGTGATTCTTTCTGCCATCTCCCCTGATTTACGATGGGTTCTTCAGGAATTTCAGGCTGATAAACCTGACCGCTGTCCAGTGGGGAAATTGTTTGTTCCTGACAGATGGACTAGTAAAGTGATTTTGGAGGTTCATTGTTCTGTGTTAGCTGGTCATCCTGGGATTTTTGGTACCAGAGATTTGGTTGGTAGGTCCTTTTGGTGGCCTTCTTTGTCACGGGATGTGCGTTCTTTTGTGCAGTCCTGTGGGACTTGTGCGCGGGCCAAGCCTTGCTGTTCCCGCACTAGTGGGTTGCTTTTGCCTTTGCCAGTCCCTGAGAGGCCTTGGACGCATATTTCTATGGATTTTATTTCGGATCTTCCGGTTTCCCAGAGGATGTCAGTTATCTGGGTGGTTTGTGACCGGTTTTCTAAGATGGTTCATTTGGTACCTTTGCCTAAGTTGCCTTCCTCTTCTGATTTGGTTCTGTTGTTTTTTCAGCATGTGGTTCGTTTGCATGGCATTCCGGAGAATATTGTGTCCGATAGAGGTTCCCAGTTTGTTTCTAGGTTTTGGCGGGCCTTTTGTGCTAGGCTGGGCATTGATTTGTCTTTTTCTTCCGCATTTCATCCTCAGACAAATGGCCAAACCGAGCGAACTAATCAGACTTTGGAAACTTATTTGAGATGCTTTGTGTCTGCTGATCAGGATGATTGGGTGGCTTTCTTGCCATTGGCCGAGTTTGCCCTTAATAATCGGGCTAGTTCTGCTACCTTGGTTTCACCCTTCTTTTGTAACTCTGGTTTTCATCCTCGTTTTTCTTCGGGGCAGGTTGAGCCTTCTGATTGTCCTGGGGTGGACTCTGTGGTTGACAGGTTGCAGCAAATTTGGGCTCATGTTGTTGACAATTTGGTGTTGTCTCAGGAGGGGGCTCAGCGTTTTGCTAACCGTCGTTGGTGTGTTGGTTCCCGGCTTCGGGTTGGGGATTTGGTCTGGTTGTCTTCCCGTCATGTCCCTATGAAGGTTTCTTCCCCTAAGTTTAAGCCTCGGTTTATTGGCCCTTATAGGATTTCTGAGATTATCAATCCAGTGTCTTTTCGTTTGGCCCTTCCAGCCTCTTTTTCCATCCATAATGTTTTTCATAGATCTTTGTTGCGGAAATATGTGGTGCCCGTTGTTCCCTCTGTTGATCCTACTGCCCCGGTGTTGATTGATGGGGAGTTGGAGTATGTGGTTGAGAAGATTTTGGATTCTCATTTTTCGAGGCGGAAGCTTCAGTATCTTGTCAAATGGAAGGGTTATGGCCAGGAGGATAATTCTTGGGTTGTTGCCTCCGATGTTCATGCTGATGATTTGGTTTGTGCCTTTCATTTGGCTCGTCCGGATCGGCCTGGGGGCTCTGGTGAGGGTTCGGTGACCCCTCCTCAAGGGGGGGTACTGTTGTGAATTCTGCTCTTGGGCTCCCTCCGGTGGTTGTAAGTAGTGTTGAGCATTCCGATACTGCAAGTATCGGGTATCGGCCGATACTTGCTGTATCGGAATTTCCGATACCGAGATCCGATACTTTTGTGGTATCGGGTATCGGGTATCGCAACAACATTAATGTAATAATGTGTAAAAAAGAGAATTAAAATAAAAAATATCGCTATACTCACCTGTCCGACGCAGCCGGGACCTCAGCGAGGGAACCGGCAGCGTTGTTTGTTTAAATTTCGCGCTTTTACTTGGTTACGTGAAGTCCCGGCTTGTGATTGGTCAGGGCGGCCATGTTGCCGGGACGCGGACCAATCACAGCAAGCCGTGACGAAATTACGTCACGGCTTGCTGTGATTGGTCCGCGTCCCGGCAACATGGCCGCCATTAACCAATCACAAGCCGTGACGTCACGGGAGGCTGGACATGCGCGTATTTTGAAAAGCGCGCGTGTCCAGCCTCCAGTGACGTCCCGGCAACATGGCCGCCATTAACCAATCACAAGCCGTGACGTCACGGGAGGCTGGACATGCGCGTATTTTGAAAAGCGCGCGTGTCCAGCCTCCCGTGACGTCACGGCTTGTGATTGGTCAGGGCGGCCATGTTGCCGGGACGCGGACCAATCACAGCAAGCCGTGACGAAATTACGTCACGGCTTGCTGTGATTGGTCCGCGTCCCGGCAACATGGCCGCCATTAACCAATCACAAGCCGTGACGTCACGGGAGGCTGGACATGCGCGTATTTTGAAAAGCGCGCGTGTCCAGCCTCCAGTGACGTCCCGGCAACATGGCCGCCATTAACCAATCACAAGCCGGGACGTCACTGGAGGCTGGACACGCGCGCTTTTCAAAATACGCGCATGTCCAGCCTCCCGTGACGTCACGGCTTGTGATTGGTTAATGGCGGCCATGTTGCCGGGACGCGGACCAATCACAGCAAGCCGTGACGTAATTTCGTCACGGCTTGCTGTGATTGGTCCGCGTCCCGGCAACATGGCCGCCCTGACCAATCACAAGCCGGGACCTCACGTAACCAAGTAAAAGCGCGAATTTTAAACAAACAACGCTGCCGGTTCCCTCGCTGAGGTCCCGGCTGCGTCGGACAGGTGAGTATAGCGATATTTTTTATTTTAATTCTTTCTTTTACACATTAATATGGTTCCCAGGGCCTGAAGGAGAGTTTCCTCTCCTTCAGACCCTGGGAACCATCAGGAATACCGTCCGATACCTGAGTCCCATTGACTTGTATTGGTATCGGGTATCGGTATCGGATTGGATCCGATACTTTGCCGGTATCGGCCGATACTTTCCGATACCGATACTTTCAAGTATCGGACGGTATCGCTCAACACTAGTTGTAAGTGGTAGCGCTGCTGTCTCTGAATCGCAGCATTTATCAGGTGTATTCACTTTTTGCAATTTTGACTGGGCTATTTAGTCTTGCTTCACCCTTTAGTCAGTGCCAGTTGTCCATTGTCCCTGCTTGGTCTCTTCTGCTTTGCAGTTCATTTCAACAAAGATAAGTTCTGGCCTTGATTTTTGCTGTCCACATGCTGTGGCCTTATTGTTCAGTTCTTTTCCATGTTTTTGTCTTGTCCAGCTTGGTCTGTATAAGGATTTGTTTAGCCAAGCTGGTATCTCTGGAGATGCAGATATACCCTCCATTTCTTTAGTTAGCTGTGGAGATTTTGTATTTTCTGTGGTGGATATTTTCTAGTGTTTTAATACTGACCGCATAGTACTCTGTCCTATCCTTTCTATTTAGCTAGAAGTGGCCTCCTTTGCTAAATTCTCATTTCAGTCTGTGTATGTTTTTTCCCTCTCCTCTCACAGTCAATATTTGTGGGGGGCTGTCTATCCTTTGGGGATTTTCTCTGAGGCAAGATAGTTTTCCCTTTTCTATTTCTAGGAGTAATTAGTCCTCCAGCTGTGTCGAGATGTCTAGGGAGCGCTAGGTACATTCCACGGCTACTTCTAGTTGCGGTGTTAAGTTCAGGGTCTGCGGTCAGTACAGGTACCACCTTCTCCAGAGTACGTCTCATGCTGCTCTTAGGCCACCAGATCATAACAGTCAGGTTAGGTGGACGGCCATGTCTTGGTAGGTTTGCAGTTGTGCCATACTCCTTCCATGTTTGGATGATGGATTGCACGGTACTTCATGAGATGTTCAGAGCTTGGCTATTTTTTCTAACCTAACCCAGCTTTCCTCTTTACCACAACTTTATCCCTGACCTTTCTGGTGAGCTCGTTGGTTTTAATGATGTTGTTTGGTCTCTAATGTTCTCACACAAATCTCTGAGAAGAAATCACACCCAGGAGGATACAAATTTGCTGGTTCCTCCTCCTCTCACCTTCCCCTTACTGTTGGGGTTCCTCAAGGATCAGTCTTAGGTCCCCTCCTCTTCTCTTTGTATACTGCCCCTATTGGACAAACAATCAGTAGATTTGGTTTCCAGTACCATCTCTATGCTGACGACACCCAATTATACACTTCTTCTTCTGTCATCACGCCGACCTTTTTAGAAAACACCAGTGATTGTCTTACCGCTGTCTCTAACATCATGTCCTCCCTCTATCTGAAACTGAACCTGTCAAAAACTGAACTCCTCGTGTTCTCTCCCTCTACTAACCTACCTTTGCCTGACATTGCCATCTCTGTGTGTGGTTCTAGCATTACTCCCAAGCAACATGCCCGCTGCCTTGGGGTCATCCTTGATTCCGAGCTTCCATTCACCCCCCACATCCGATCACTGGCTCGCTCTTCTTCTTATCTGCATCTCAAAAACATTTCTAGAATTCGCCCTTTTCTTACTTTCGAATCTGCAAAAACTCTTACTGTTTAACTTATTCATTCTGGTCTGGACTATTGTAACTCGCTACTAATCGGCCTCCCTCTTACCAAACTCTCCCCGCTCCAATCTGTCCTGAATGCTGCTACAAGGATCATATTCCTCACCAACCGTTACACCGATGCCTCTACCCTGTGCCAGTCATTACACTGGCTACCCATCCACTCCAGAATCCAGTACAAAACTACTACCCTCATCCACAAAGCACTCCATGGCTCAGCACCACCCTACATCTCTTCTCTGGTCTCAGTCTACCACCCTACCCGTGCCCTCCGCTCCGCTAATGACCTCAGGTTAGCATCCTCAATAATCAGAACCTCCCACTCCCGTCTCCAACAGGTGCTGCGCCGATTCTTTGGACTGCACTAACCAGGTTAATACGATTAATCCCCAATCCCCACAGTTTTACGCATGCCCTAAAAACTCATTTGTTCAGATTGGCCTACCGCCTCAACGCATTAACCTAACTATCCCTGTGTGGCCCATTAAAAAAAAAAAAAAACCATAATCAGGTTCCTCGCATCATGTTCTCATACACTTTACGCAGTTAATAGCCCTCTGTGTCTGTACTGCTACACACTTAGGCAGTTAACTGGTTCATGCAGCTTTACATGAACACCTGATCCTTACACTATGGCTGGTCCGAATAACTAAAGCAATTGTAACCATCCACCTCTCTCCCCTTTTCCTCATAGATTGTAGCTTGCGAGCAGGGCCCTCACTCCTCTTGTATCTGGTGATCAGGGCCCTTATTCCTCCTGGTATCTATTTTGAACTGTGATTTCCGTTATGCTGTAATGTCTATTGTCTGTACAAATCCCCTCTATAATTTGTAAAGCGCTGCGGAATATGTTGGCGCTATATAAATAAAATTATTATTATTAATAATATTATTATTATTATTATAATGTACTAATTATGTGACTTCTGGAGGCGATTGGTCACTCAGGATTTTATTGAGACATCAGACTACAGGGGCCTGAATACTATTGCACCTCGCCATTTTCAGATTTACATAACATAAATAGAAAACCTTGTATCGTTTCCTTTACAATACATTGTGTTGTTGTGTTGTGTTGTATCACAGAATATCCCAATAAAATACATTTACGTTTGTGTTTGTTACGTGAAAAATATGGAAAAATCACAGGGTATGAAGACTATCAAGGCGCTGTAATACTATGTATCTGTCAGGAGGTGGAGGAGCGATGTTCTGCAGTGGTGTAATGCTCTGCAGGCTATACTTAAACATGTGAAGCCACCCCTCTCACAAGCACCCGTGCCATGGGTCGCCCAGATCTGCAGACTGCAGGGGTGGCTGTTCATGGAGAAGAGGAAGTGGTCGGAGGGGTCAGACAGAGAGGCTGGAGAGCACCAGATTCGGGGGAAAGGCGAGGAAGTGTTTTTTTTTCACAGTAAAAGTTCTTGGAAGAAGTGACACTTATTGGGCAAGTTGTTTATCAGCTGCCACAGTCCACTGCGGCCCCCACAGAGCTGGAGATCTCAGGAGACACAACTGTGTGGGGGTCCCATGAGGTGTTTGTGGGGTGTCCAGATAAGATGTTCCCACCATATCGCCCACATGTCAGTGCTCTCACCACAGGGGGACACCAGGGGCCGTGACGGAGGGACACCAGGGGCCGTGATGGAGGGACACCAGGGGCCGTGACAGAGGGACACCAGGGGCCGTGACGGAGGGACAACAGGGGCCGTGACAGAGGGACACCAGGGGCCGTGACGGAGGGACACGAGAGGCCGTGACGGAGGGACACGAGAGGCCGTGACGGAGGGACACAAAGGGCAGTGTGAGGGGACACAAGGAGCAGTTTGGGGGACACGAAGGGCTATGCGGAGGGACAAGAGGGACTGCTCCGGGGGACACGAGTGACTGCATTGGAGGGACACAAAGGGTTGTACGGGGACCCGAAGGTGTGTGCGGGGAGACACGGGGTTGTGTGGAGGAGATGGCAGAGTAGAGTATTTCTACACCCGGTCCGGAGATTGCCCAGTGCCTAATAATCCAATTTACACAAATCCGATTTCCAGGCCAAATCCGCTGGTCACGCCTGTATTTGTGTGCGGCATCACAGTTATATTAGATTGCGAGCTCCTATGACGAGAAGCTCCCCGGCCGTCATACCGATACTCCACAATGGGTGAGAAAATGTAAGAATGAGAGAAACCTCCGACTGCGGAAGAAAACAGACGCTCGGGTTTCCACTGAATGGCAGCGACCGAGGAGAGTGGCGACAAGTGCAATAGATGAAACTTATCTGCAACATGACACAAGATAAATCCGGAGATTCTTACAGGTTCTGCCGCTCAGAGTCACAGGCCACGATACACAGATAGGTCATTCCCTGCAAGGGAGAGAGCAGAAATCATGGTCATGAATATGGGGAGACCTTGGCGGCAGTAACACACGAAATGTACAGCCACATTCATGTATAAAACACTCCAGATTATATCAGGCACATCACAATGTGAACAATCAGGGTTCAGCCTCATTGATTTCATTGTGTGTTTGGGGGAAGCCTGGGGGGGTCCCAGCGGGGTCCTTGGAGCATCTGCTGAGCGGTATAACTTTTGCTGGGTGGATCGGCAGACATTTATAATGGTTGGTACTAAGCTGTGCACCTGTGCCTCCTTCTCACACCGTGCAGCAAGGCTCACAGCACTGCACAGTCCGTCATGTCCGCTAATATTGTGTCCCTGTGTGCATACTGCAGAGCGGACAGCTCACAAGTTTAATTCTACACAGAGGAGACAGAACAAGGCAGCGGTTCATCCTCAGCCCCAGAGATCTCTGCAGAAATAAAAATAACCTGCGCAGCGCTGAAGCAGAGCCACGTCGCACACCATGCCCCCTGTGTGTGGCAGGAAGAAATAGGAACAGGAAAGGGGTGACCGATTGAGTAACACATCGAGCAGAGATTGAGGGCAGGGACCGCAACGTCGGGAGGATGGGACTCTGCATCCTCCCCAGATGTCTCTGCTCCTTCTGCTTCTCCCAGAGACAAGAAAGGAAACAGCTGCAGGGCGTTCAGAGCACAAGAGATGCTCCCGAAAACCACAGGACACTGCCTGTCACTGAGCAATGGCGGCATCACAACGTACTAAGAAGGGGATCAAGGCCCCCTAAAGTCCAGGAGCGTCCCCCCAACAACAGCACCGGGCAGAGCAGTGGCAAAGACACTGTCCTGTGCTGCACAACCTGCAAATCAGCATCCAATCACTGCATCCTCACTACTGACTGATCCTGATAATGGGGAGAAGAGATGATAATGGGGGAGAAGATACATTGCATTCACTACTGACTGATCCTGATAATGGGGGAGAAGAGACGCTGCATTCACTACTGACTGATCCTGATAATGGGGAGAAGAGATGCTGCATTCACTACTGACTGATCCTGATAATGGGGGAGAAGAGACGCTGCATTCACTACTGACTGATCCTGATAATGGGGAGAAGAGATGCTGCATTCACTACTGACTGATCCTGATAATGGGGGAGAAGAGACGCTGCATTCACTACTGACTGATCCTGATAATGGGGAGAAGAGATGCTGCATTCACTACTGACTGATCCTGATAATGGGGGAGAAGAGACGCTGCATTCACTACTGACTGATCCTGATAATGGGAGAGAAGAGACGCTGCATTCACTACTGACTGATCCTGATAATGGGGGGGGGGGAGAGAGACACGCTGCATTCACTACTGACTGATCCTGTTAATGGGGAGAAGAGATGCTGCATTCACTACTGACTGATCCTCATAATGGGGAGAAGAGATGCTGCATTCACTACTGACTGATCCTGATAATGGGGAGAAGAGATGCTGCATTTACTACTGACTGATCCTGATAATGGGGGAGAAGAGATGCTGCATTCACTACTGACTGATCCTGATAACGCGGAGAAGAGATGATAATGGGGGAGAAGAGACGCTGCATTCACTACTGACTGATCCTGATAATGGGGAGAAGAGACGCTGCATTCACTACTGACTGATCCTGATAATGGGGGAGTAGAGATGCTGCATTCACTACTGACTGATCCTGATAATGGGGGAGAAGAGACGCTGCATTCACTACTCACTGATCCTGATAATGGGAAGTAGAGATGCTGCATTCATTACTGACTGTTCCTGATAATGGGGGGGGGGGAGAGAGACACGCTGCATTCACTACTGACTGATCCTCATAATGGGGAGAAGAGATGCTGCATTCACTACTGACTGATCCTGATAATGGGGAGAAGAGATGCTGCATTTACTACTGACTGATCCTGATAATGGGGGAGAAGAGATGCTGCATTCACTACTGACTGATCCTGATAACGCGGAGAAGAGATGATAATGGGGGAGAAGAGACGCTGCATTCACTACTGACTGATCCTGATAATGGGGGAGAAGAGATGCTGCATTCACTACTGACTGATCCTGATAATGGGGAGAAGAGATGCTGCATTCACTACTGACTGATCCTGATAATGGGGGAGAAGAGACGCTGCATTCACTACTGACTGATCCTGATAATGGGGAGAAGAGATGCTGCATTCACTACTGACTGATACGGATAATGGGAGAGAAGAGACGCTGCATTCACTACTGACTGATCCTGATAATGGGGGAGTAGAGATGCTGCATTCACTACTGACTGATCCTGATAATGGGGAGAAGAGATGCTGCATTCACTACTGACTGATCCTGATAATGGGGAGAAGAGACGCTGCATTCTCTACTGACTGATCCTGATAATGGGGAGTAGAGATGCTGCATTCACTACTGACTGATCCTGATAATGGGGAGAAGAGACGCTGCATTCTCTACTGACTGATCCTGATAATGGGGAGAAGAGACGCTGCATTCTCTACTGACTGATCCTGATAATGGGGAGTAGAGATGCTGCATTCACTACTGACTGATCCTGATAATGGGGGAGTAGAGATGCTGCATTCACTACTGACTGATCCTGATAATGGGAAGTAGAGATGCTGCATTCATTACTGACTGATCCTGATAATGGGGGAGTAGAGATGCTGCATTCACTACTGACTGATCCTGATAATGGGGAGAAGAGACGCTGCATTCTCTACTGACTGATCCTGATAATGGGGAGAAGAGACGCTGCATTCTCTACTGACTGATCCTGATAATGGGGAGTAGAGATGCTGCATTCACTACTGACTGATCCTGATAATGGGGGAGTAGAGATGCTGCATTCACTACTGACTGATCCTGATAATGGGAAGTAGAGATGCTGCATTCATTACTGACTGATCCTGATAATGGGGGAGTAGAGATGCTGCATTCACTACTGACTGATCCTGATAATTGGAGAGAAGAGACGCTGCATTCACTACTGACTGATCCTGATAATGGGAGAGAAGAGACGCTGCATTCACTACTGACTGATCCTGATAATGGGGGAGTAGAGATGCTGCATTCACTACTGACTGATCCTGATAATGGGGGAGTAGAGATGCTGCATTCACTACTGACTGATCCTGATAATGGGAAGTAGAGATGCTGCATTCATTACTGACTGATCCTGATAATGGGGGAGTAGAGATGCTGCATTCACTACTGACTGATCCTGATAATTGGAGAGAAGAGACGCTGCATTCACTACTGACTGATCCTGATAATGGGAGAGAAGAGACGCTGCATTCACTACTGACTGATCCTGATAATGGGGGAGTAGAGATGCTGCATTCACTACTGACTGATCCTGATAATGGGGGAGTAGAGATGCTGCATTCACTACTGACTGATCCTGATAATGGGAGAGAAGAGACGCTGCATTCACTACTGACTGATCCTGATAATGGGAGAGAAGAGACGCTGCATTCACTACTGACTGATCCTGATAATGGGGGAGTAGAGATGCTGCATTCACTACTGACTGATCCTGATAATGGGGGAGAAGAGACGCTGCATTCACTACTGACTGATCCTGATAATGGGGGAGAAGAGACGCTGCATTCACTACTGACTGATCCTGATAATGGGGGAGAAGAGACGCTGCATTCACTACTGACTGATCCTGATAATGGGGGAGAAGAGACGCTGCATTCACTACTGACTGATCCTGATAATGGGGAGAAGAGACGCTGCATTCACTACTGACTGATCCTGATAATGGGGGAGAAGAGACGCTGCATTCACTACTGACTGATCCTGATAATGGGGGAGAAGAGACGCTGCATTCACTACTGACTGATCCTGATAATGGGGGAGAAGAGACGCTGCATTCACTACTGACTGATCCTGATAATGGGGGAGAAGAGACGCTGCATTCACTACTGACTGATCCTGATAATGGGGGAGAAGAGACGCTGCATTCACTACTGACTGATCCTGATAATGGGGGAGAAGAGACGCTGCATTCACTACTGACTGATCCTGATAATGGGGAGAAGAGACGCTGCATTCACTACTGACTGATCCTGATAATGGGGGAGAAGAGACGCTGCATTCACTACTGACTGATCCTGATAATGGGAGAGAAGAGATGCTGCATTCACTACTGACTGATCCTGATAATGGGGGAGTAGAGATGCTGCATTCACTACTGACTGATCCTGATAATGGGGGAGTAGAGATGCTGCATTCACTACTGACTGATCCTGATAATGGGGGAGAAGAGACGCTGCATTCACTACTGACTGATACGGATAATGGGGGAGAAGAGACGCTGCATTCACTACTGACTGATCCTGATAATGGGGGAGAAGAGACGCTGCATTCACTACTGACTGATACGGATAATGGGGGGGGGGGATGCCACATTCATTACTGACTGATGTTTGCTAATAAAACCCCTAATAATAACTGTCATAGTAAATAAAGCATTAGATCCAGATTACCATTAGGGAACAGTTCTAAAACAAAATTGAGATTATCTAATAGCATTGTATTACAGAAACTGCGCCAGCAGCACTGATAATCCTCACGCCACGCTGCAGTATAGGCAATGCAATACTGCCCTCTAGTGTCCAGATAATACGCTGCAGTAATAGTACACTGTAATACTGCCCTCTAGTGTCCCAGATAATACTGTGTTTTAGGTTAATGATCTAACATCATAATTACAAAAATATGGTTTAAGAGGTAACTTTTCGCATTGTGTAGAGCGCCAGGTTGGTGTAAGACTTAAAGGCCATGCAATGCTCGACTAGAAATGCAAACAGCATCTTCATAAAGGAAAAGGACTGGAACTCTAGTGCCCCTTATTGTAGTAGCAATCATAAAAGCTAAAAGCCAATATCGACCCTTTAGCGCCAAATCAGGCCTCCAGCTGTGCACTTATGAGAGTTAAACATCGTGGTTAATAGGATGATGGGAGTGATGACAGCTTGTGTGTTATGTAGCGAAGCCTGACACAAATATACTCATTGTATCTCATGCGAGATTCTCACCGGCAGCAGCGGTTTGGCGTTGTTATGGACGGACACAATGTGGGTGATTCCATGTCTGCTCAGAGACGCCTTGTCCTCAGCATCTGCAATCAGAAATAAGTGCAGAAATCATGTATCATGTAACACCATCACAGTGCCCACAATCACTACAGAGCACCATCACAGTGCCCACAATCACTACAGAGCACCATCACAGTGCCCACAATCACTAAAGAGCACCATCACAGTGCCCACAATCACTAGAGAGCACCATCACAGTGCCCACAATCACTACAGAGCACCATCACAGTGCCCACAATCACTACAGAGCACCATCACAGTGCCCACAATCACTAAAGAGCACCATCACAGTGCCCACAATCACTACAGAGCACCATCACAGTGCCCATAATCACTAGAGAGGACCCTCACACCATCACAGTGCCCATAATCACTAGAGAGGACCCTCACACCATCACAGTGCCCATAATCACTAGAGAGGACCCTCACACCATCACAGTGCCCATAATCACTAGAGAGGACCCTCACACCATCACAGTGCCCATAATCACTAGAGAGGACCCTCACACCATCACAGTGCCTGTAATCACTTGAGAGCAACATCACAGTGCTCATAATCACTAGAGAGGACCCTCGCCCCATCACAGTGCCCATAATCACCAGAGAGGACAATCACAGTGCCCATAATCATTAGAGAGGACCCCCTTGCTGGCTCTGGGGCAGGGGTCCCTCTTCTCTCCCTGGTGCAGACTGCACATCATCTCTTCGGTACAGGTGGGCAGCGAGGTATCGGTGTCTTAGTCTTTTCTGATCCATCGGCTCGTACTCACCCCGTATGTTCCCCAGATATAAACCATCCAGAACCTGCAACATAAAACATGGAAAACGCTGACACTCCGATGATCCAGCATCTGATAATCAAGAAACAATCAGGATCAAAGAGCTGCCTTCAGATCAGTGGAGTCTGACCCCAAATGTATCACTCCCATCATCTGCATCACTCCCATCATCTGCACAGCTGGTGCTGCAGCTCAGCACCTTCATGTGAGTGGAGTGCCCCATCACACAGTGGAGACCGGTCCTGACAGCCACAGACACGCGGTAATTATTAATACTGTATACGGGGTGACTGTCAGCAGCGGCTCAAGCACACAATGTCCGGCCACAGCACCTGGACCACCCAGACCCCAATCCCCGCACACCCTCCTGTCTAATCTGTGCAGGGCCAACACTCCGCGTTTACTGCAGCTATTTATATGTCCTATTTATCCCATAGAGAAGCTATTAATAAAAATCCACAGCGGAGACTCATCGCACGGTCCAGAATGGGCAATCGGGGGCACACCACTCATCTACCCGGTGAAGAAACTGCACCAGCAGAATTCTGAGTGCAGCTCTGGGGGTATAATACAGGAGGTAACTCAGGATCAGTAATGTAATGTATGTACACAGTGACTGCACCAGCAGAATAGTGAGTGCAGCTCTGGGGTATAATACAGGATGTAACTCAGGATCAGTAATGCAATGTATGTACACAGTGACTGCACCAGCAGAATAGTGAGTGCAGCTCTGGGGTATAATACAGGAGGTAACTCAGGATCAGTAATGTAATGTATGTACACAGTGACTGCACCAGCAGAATAGTGAGTGCAGCTCTGGGGTATAATACAGGATGTAACTCAGGATCAGTAATGTAATGTATGTACACAGTGACTGCACCAGCAGAATAGTGAGTGCAGCTCTGGAGTATAATACAGGATGTAACTCAGGATCAGTAATGTAATGTATGTACACAGTGACTGCACCAGCAGAATAGTGAGTGCAGCTCTGGAGTATAATACGGGATGTAACTCAGGATCAGTACAGGATCAGTAATGTATGTACACAGTGACTGCACCAGCAGAATAGTGAGTGCAGCTCTGGAGTATAATACAGGATGTAACTCAGGATCAGTAATGTAACGTATGCACACAGTGACTGCACCAGCAGAATAGTGAGTGCAGCTCTGGAGAATAATACAGGATGTAACTCAGGATCAGTAATGTAATGTATGTACACAGTGACTGCACCAGCAGAATAGTGAGTGCAACTCTGGAGTATAATACGGGATGTAACTCAGGATCAGTAATGTAATGTATGTACACAGTGACAGCACCAGCAGAATAGTGAGTGCAGCTCTGGAGTATAATACGGGATGTAACTCAGGATCAGTACAGGATCAGTAATGTATGTACACAGTGACTGCACCAGCAGAATAGTGAGTGCAGCTCTGGGGTATAATATAGGAGGTGACTCAGGATCAGTAATGTAATGTATGTACACAGTGACTGCACCAGCAGAACAGTGAGTGCAGCTCTGGAGTAGAATACAGGATGTACTGTAACTCAGGATCAGTAATGTAATGTATGTACACAGTGACTGCATCAGCAGAATAGTGAGTGCAGCTCTGGAGTATAATACAGGATGTAACTCAGGATCAGTAATGTAATGTATGTGCACAGTGACTGCACCAGCAGAATAGTGAGTGCAGCTCTGGGGTATAATACAGGATGTAACTCAGGATCAGTAATGTACGTACACAATGACTGCACCAGCAGAATAGTGAGTGCAGCTCTGGAGTATAATACAGGCTGTAACTCAGGATCAGTAATGTATTGTATGTACACAGTGACTGCACCAGCAGAATAGTGAGTGCAGCTCTGAGGTATAATACAGGATGTAACTCAGGATCGGTAATGTAATGTATGTACACAAGTGAGTGCACCAGCAGAATAGTGAGTGCAGCTCTGGGGTAGAATACAGGAGGTAACTCAGGATCAGTAATGTAATGTATGTACACAGTGACTGCACCAGCAGAATAGTGAGTGCAGCTCTGGAGTATAATACAGGATGTAACACAGGATAGGTAATGTAATGTATGTACACAAGTGAGTGCACCAGCAGAATAGTGAGTGCAGCTCTGGGGTAGAATACAGGAGGTAACTCAGGATCAGTAATGTAATGTATGTACAGAGTGACTGCACCAGCAGAATAGTGAGTGCAGCTCTGGAGTATAATACAGGAGGTAACTCAGGATCAGTAATGTAATGTATGTACACAGTGACTGCACCAGCAGAATAGTGAGTGCAGCTCTGGAGTATAATACAGGAGGTAACTCAGGATCAGTAATGTAATGTATGTACACAGTGACTGCACCAGCAGAATAGTGAGTGCAGCTCTGGAGTATAATACAGGAGGTAACTCAGGATCAGTAATGTAATGTATGTACACAGTGACTGCACCAGCAGAATAGTGAGTGCAGCTCTGGAGTATCATACAGAATAGAAGGGTCCTTTCTGGTTATTATGGGTGCTACAACCTACAGTATGAGGACCCTATCCAATTTTTTTTTGTTAGAAGTTCCTTTGGAAATAAATTCACCACCCTCTACCACCTTAAGGTACCTTCACACTAAACAACTTTCCAACGAGAACGACAACGATCCGTGACGTTGCAGCGTCCTGGATAGCGATCTCGTTGAGCTTGACACGCAGCAGCGATCTGGATCCCACTGTTATATCGCTGGTCGGAGCTAGAAGTCTGGAAGTTTATTTGGTCGCTAGATCGGCGTGTATCGTCATGTTTGACAGCAAAAGCAACGATGTCAGCAATGTTTTTACATGGAGCGTGAACGATAAGTGAGTCGCCGTTATGTCACTGGATCGCTCCTGCATCGTTCTGGAGCTGCTGTGTTTGACGTCTCTACAGCGACCTAACAGTGACGTTCCAGCGATCTAGTTTAGGTCAGATCGTTGTCTATATCGCTGGAGCGGCGCTTAGTGTAACGGTACCTTTACTCTGGCTTATCTGACAATAATCCTAAACAACCCTCCTCCATCACTTCTCTCATGCTGCACGAGTTCTGTGGAATGCTCTACCCAGTCAGGTTCTCCTTCAGGTTTCGGCAGACTGATCACCCACTAGTCTGACTCCTTTCCTTTCACTTCTGATAAATCTCTACATCAGAAAGTGTCAGAACGTACAACAAAGAAGCTTCATATACACACGGAGCAGCTGTGATGTCGCCTCTCCACCTCCGCACATACCTGGCTCATTCCTCCTCCCATGACGCTGGTCAGGATCTGTAAACGCAGGACAGGTGGTGACGGAGGAAAGGTGCAGCGTGAGCACAGGGGATAGACGGGGGTCCGCAGGCAGAGAATGGAGGCAGTCACCGACCCGGGAGAAGTCGCTGCAGAGCAACACGGTTGTCACAAACAGCGCACGACTCATCCCCAGGGCTGAGGCATCAGGTTACCCCGAGCCGCCCTCTGCGCAGTGACAGGTTACAGCAGGCGGCACAGCCCCAGCCCTCTCCGGGACCACGACACCAATTGTAACCAGATACTATCTGGTTCCAAATCCATTTATTTTCTGACAGTAATTCTCTTTTTACTCCAGATCCTGCACGGGATGATGAGGGCGTCCTATCCAGCATTTAGAGATTTGCTTCAGAGCAGCTACATGGACCAGAGAATGCAAAGGAGTCGAAAAATTCACAGGCTTCCATGGGATAGTGTTGTAGGGAGGGGGAGGAGGCGAGATGTGACCGTAACTCATGAACTTCTATAGGGAGTGAAGTGAGCATGCTCTACAGAGGTAATCGTGCAGGGAGGAGAGAAGCCAGGACCAGCATTCATTGGCTTCTACTGGAAAGTGTCGCGGTCATGCTCATTAGGTGAGGAGAGGTGTGGGGGAAAGGTAACCATTCAAATTTCTATGGAAGAGTTGTGTGCATGCTCAGTGGCTCCAGGGGTGAGCTAGGACATCACCGGTTCATTCCAAAGGCAGAGTGTTGTAGGCGTGCTCGGTGTCCTGTGCAGAGGTCATTGAGCAGGGAGAGGGAAGTGGATGACTCATTAATTGATATACCTTGAGAAAGAGGGACGTTACCCTCGAAACGCGTCGGGTTTGGCCCCTGCTTGTGTCCGTCTTATGGACAGGTGACGTCACCGCTAAGCTACGCCCCTCACTCGCTACGCTACTGTTCGGCGGCGCCATCGGCCGAGGCACCTGCCGTGCACCTCAGCGGCGAGCGGTGTGAGGAGTTCTGCACTACGGGAGGACGCTCCCTGTAGATTTGTGCAGTATCAACACCACAGTCCTTCTAACAGCACGTAGGACGTCTTTGCAGCAGCCGACCTCCTTATCAAGGAGACACGCCGACTTCCATCTGTAAGGTAGGGGAGTGGGAGTCTTTAACTTTTTAGCTATAGTTTCATTTTCCAGCGGGGCACCCTCATTTAATTATTAGCAATGACTCATTAATTGCTATGGGAGAGTGTTGTGTTGTGGGCATGCTTGAGGCTATGTGCACACGTTGTGGATTTGTGTGCAGATTTTTTTGCACCATTTTTGCAAAATCCGCAGGTAAAATGCACTGCGGATTACCTGCAGATTTAGGCGCAATGTGCACACATTGCAGATTTTTGGGCGGATTTCTTCCTTTTTTTACCCCTGCAGATTTCTATTATGGAATGAGTGCAGAAACACAGCAGATCTGCACAAAGAAGTGACATGGTCCTTTTTTGAATCTGCTGCGTTTTCCGTGCAGATTTTTCCGCACCATTAGCACAGCATTTTTTTTTCTTGCCATTGATTTACATTGTACTGTAAATCACTTGCAGAACTGCAGCGTTTCTGCGCGGAAAAAAAAGCTGCAGATCTGCAGGAAAACTGCAACGTGTGCACACAGCATAACAGTGCAGGGGTGAGCTGTGAGCAGCGTCAGACTGGAGTAGATTGGGCCCACCACAGAAAATCAATCTTGGGGCCCACTATGCATAAGCTGCAGAGTCACCTGACAAACCAGCAAAACGCTCATTTGTTGGCTGCAATTATATTTATGATTGATTTAAAAACATCATCATCGGCTGCAGATAATTTTGTGCAAACAAGTCGAGTGTAGCCGAGAACAAGGATATTCTAGAAACACAGAAAGATCGTATTAACTAGATATGTACCACATACACACCGGTCACACGCTAGACACAGGATACACACACACCAGTCACATGACACAGGATGCACACAGGTCACACGCTAGACACAGGACACGTACTCACAGGTCACACGCTAGACACAGGACACGTACACACTGGTCACACGCTAGACACAGGACACGTACATACTGGTCACACGCTAGACACAGGACACGTACACACCGGTCACACGCTAGACACAGGACACGTACACACAGGACACGTACACACAGGTCACACACTAGACAGGACACGTACACAGCGGTCACACGCTAGACACAGGACACATACACACAGGTCACACACTAGACACAAGACACATACACACTGGTCACACGCTAGACACAGGACACGTACACAACGGTCACACGCTAGACACAGGACACGTACACAGCGGTCACACGGTAGACACAGGACACGTACACACAGGTCACACGCTAGACACAGGACACGTACACAGCGGTCACGCTAGACACAGGACACGTACACACAGGTCACACACTAGACACAGGACACGTACACACCGGTCACACGCTAGACAAAGGACACGTACACACAGGTCACACGCTAGACACAGGAAAGGTACACACCAGTCACGCGCTAGACACAGGACACGTACACACCGGTCACGCGCTAGACACAGGACACGTACACACCGGTCACACGCTAGACAAAGGACACGTACACACCGGTCACGCGCTAGACACAGGACACGTACACACCAGTCACGCGCTAGACACAGGACACGTACACACCGGTCACGCGCTAGACACAGGACACGTACACACCGGTCACGCGCTAGACACAGGAACACGTACACACCGGTCACACGCTAGACACAGGACACGTACACATCGGTCACACGCTAGACACAGGACACGTACACACAGGTCACACGCTAGACACAGGACACGTACACACCAGTCACGCGCTAGACACAGGACACGTACACACCGGTCACACGCTAGACGCAGGACACGTACACACCGGTCACACGCTAGACGCAGGACACGTACACACCGGTCACACGCTAGACGCAGGACACGTACACATCGGTCACACGCTAGACACAGGACACGTACACACAGGTCACACGCTAGACACAGGACACGTACACAGCGGTCACACGCTAGACACAGGACACGTACACACAGGTCACACGCTAGACACAGGACACGTACACACAGGTCACACGCTAGACACAGGACACGTACACACAGGTCACACGCTAGACACAGGACACGTACACACAGGTCACACGCTAGACACAGGACACGTACACACAGGTCACACGCTAGACACAGGACACGTACACACAGGTCACACGCTAGACACAGGACACGTACACACAGGTCACACGCTAGACACAGGATATGTACACACAGGTCACACGCTAGACACAGGACACGTACACATCGGTCACACGCTAGACACAGGACACGTACACAGCGGTCACACGCTAGACACAGGACACGTACACACAGGTCACACGCTAGACACAGGACACGTACACACCGGTCACACGCTAGACAAAGGACACGTACACACCGGTCACACGCTAGACAAAGGACACGTACACACAGGTCACACGCTAGACACAGGACACGTACACACCGGTCACACGCTAGACACAGGACACGTACACACCGGTCACACGCTAGACACAGGACACGTACACACCAGTCACGCACTAGACACAGGACACGTACACACCGGTCACACGCTAGACACAGGACACGTACACACCGGTCACACGCTAGACACAGGACACGTACACATCGGTCACACGCTAGACACAGGACACGTACACACCAGTCACGCGCTAGACACAGGACACGTACACACCGGTCACACGTTAGACGCAGGACACGTACACACAGGACACGTACACAGCGTTCACACGCTAGACACAGGACACATACACACCAGTCACACGCTAGACACAGGATACGTACACACCGGTCACACGCTAGACACAGGACACGTACACACAGGTCACACGCTAGACACAGGACACGTACACAGCGTTCACACGCTAGACACAGGACACATACACACCAGTCACACGCTAGACACAGGATACGTACACACAGGTCACACGCTAGACACAGGACACGTACACACCGGTCACATGCTAGACACAGGACACGTACACACAGGTCACACGCTAGACACAGGACACATACACAGCGGTCACACGCTAGGCACAGGACATGTACACACAGGTCACACTAGACACAGGACACATACACACCGGTCACACGCTAGACACAGGACACAGACACACCAGTCATACGCTAGACACAGGACACACACACCAGTCACACACTAGACACAGGACACCTACACAATGGTCACACGCTAGACACAGGACACATACACACCGGTCACACGCTAGACACAGGATACATACACTAGTCACATGCTAGGCACATGACACACATACCGGTCACACGTAAGACACAGGACACATACACACCGGTCACACGCTAGACACAGGATACACACACACCAGTCACATGACACAGGATGCACACAGGTCACACGCTAGACACAGGACACGTACTCACAGGTCACATGCTAGACACAGGACACGTACACACTGGTCACACGCTAGACACAGGACACGTACATACTGGTCACACGCTAGACACAGGACACGTACACACCGGTCACACGCTAGACACAGGACACGTACACACAGGACACGTACACACAGGTCACACACTAGACAGGACACGTACACAGCGGTCACACGCTAGACACAGGACACATACACACAGGTCACACACTAGACACAAGACACATACACACTGGTCACACGCTAGACACAGGACACGTACACAACGGTCACACGCTAGACACAGGACACGTACACAGCGGTCACACGGTAGACACAGGACACGTACACACAGGTCACACGCTAGACACAGGACACGTACACAGCGGTCACGCTAGACACAGGACACGTACACACAGGTCACACACTAGACACAGGACACGTACACACCGGTCACACGCTAGACAAAGGACACGTACACACAGGTCACACGCTAGACACAGGAAAGGTACACACCAGTCACGCGCTAGACACAGGACACGTACACACCGGTCACGCGCTAGACACAGGACACGTACACACCGGTCACACGCTAGACAAAGGACACGTACACACCGGTCACGCGCTAGACACAGGACACGTACACACCAGTCACGCGCTAGACACAGGACACGTACACACCGGTCACGCGCTAGACACAGGACACGTACACACCGGTCACGCGCTAGACACAGGAACACGTACACACCGGTCACACGCTAGACACAGGACACGTACACATCGGTCACACGCTAGACACAGGACACGTACACACAGGTCACACGCTAGACACAGGACACGTACACACCAGTCACGCGCTAGACACAGGACACGTACACACCGGTCACACGCTAGACACAGGACACGTACACACCAGTCACGCACTAGACACAGGACACGTACACACCGGTCACACGCTAGACACAGGACACGTACACACCGGTCACACGCTAGACACAGGACACGTACACATCGGTCACACGCTAGACACAGGACACGTACACACCAGTCACGCGCTAGACACAGGACACGTACACACCGGTCACACGTTAGACGCAGGACACGTACACACAGGACACGTACACAGCGTTCACACGCTAGACACAGGACACATACACACCAGTCACACGCTAGACACAGGATACGTACACACCGGTCACACGCTAGACACAGGACACGTACACACAGGTCACACGCTAGACACAGGACACGTACACAGCGTTCACACGCTAGACACAGGACACATACACACCAGTCACACGCTAGACACAGGATACGTACACACAGGTCACACGCTAGACACAGGACACGTACACACCGGTCACACGCTAGACACAGGACACGTACACACAGGTCACACGCTAGACACAGGACACATACACAGCGGTCACACGCTAGGCACAGGACATGTACACACAGGTCACACTAGACACAGGACACATACACACCGGTCACACGCTAGACACAGGACACAGACACACCAGTCATACGCTAGACACAGGACACACACACCAGTCACACACTAGACACAGGACACCTACACAATGGTCACACGCTAGACACAGGACACATACACACCGGTCACACGCTAGACACAGGATACATACACTAGTCACATGCTAGGCACATGACACACATACCGGTCACACGTAAGACACAGGACACATACACACCGGTCACACGCTAGACACAGGAAACATACACACCGGTCACACGCTAGACACAGGACACATACACACCGGTCACACGCTAGACACAGGACACATACACACCGGTCACACGCTAGACACAGGACACACACATGTCACACGCTAGACACAGGACACACACACCAGTCACACACTAGACACATACACACCAGTCACACACTAGACACAGGACACATACACACCAGTCACACACTAGACACAGGACACACACACACCAGTCATACGCTAGACACAGGACACACACACACCAGTCATACGCTAGACACAGGACACACACACCAGTCACACACTAGACACATACACAACGGTCACACGCTAGACACAGGACACATATATACTAGTCACACGCTAGACACAGGACACATATACACAAGTCACATGCTAGACACAGGACACACACAGGTCACAAACTAGGCACAGGACACATACACACAAGTCACACGCTAGACACAGGACACATACACACCAGTCACACGTTAGGCACAGGACACATACACACCAGCCACACGCTAGACACAGGACACGCACACCAGTCACACGCTAGACACAGGATTAGAGATGGGTGGACCTCTGTATATTCGGGTCAAGCCAAATAGTTAAAAAAAAAAAAAAAAGTTTGGGTTCGGGTACCAGAACAGTACGCAGACTCCATTCATTTGAATGGGGGGCTCAAGCATCAAGTGTCTGCCATCCTGTCGTGTGCATGACTGTGCAGCAAACACTGCTTCTGATTGGCAGCAAAATCATTACCGTCGGTCAGTCGCGATTCCCACACTGTCAAATGACGGTGTGAGCCCGCAGCAGTGACTGTAGGTATAAAGTTTACCTACGGTCCCTGGTGTCGGCTAATGGGACTACTGCTCCCCATCAGCCTATGCCTGCTTCTACTATTAACGGTGATAGCAGGAGTATTCAGATTGCAGTCTAAATAAACAATTAGAAAAATAAACAAAACAAAAAAAAAAACGGGGGTTTCTCTGTATTTTTATTAACCAGCCAGGTAAAACTGACAGCTGGAGGCTGCAACTCTCAGCGATCAGTGTTAGGCTAGTTTCACATTTGCGTTAGAATCTGCAGCGTTTAATCCGCATGCGCAAGTGCAGGAAAAAACGCATAGAAACACGTCAAAACGCGGTGTTTTTAGACGCATGCAGTTAAAAAAACGCCGCGTTTGCACGCTTCTCAATGCGTTTTTTCCTGCATTTGCGTGTTTGGTGCGCATGGTGACAAATTTTACAGGAGAAAAATCTAGATAACCAGACACCGCCAATGGGACTACAGAGGGCGTGTATTATGGGATCTCTATATATAGACCCTAGGGCTGCTGAAATCTTACCAGTGTACTACTGTATCCTGTGTCATGATGGATCTTGGCATGGAGAGCTTTTATTTCAACCTGGATTTAAGCATCAAGCTGTTTCTTGCCTGTGCGTTTGCTTGGGAGCAAGACAGAAATCGCGAAAGATGGAGGAGACGTCATAGGCGTTTTCAGAGACACCCCATTATTGAATTACGTGAGAGCTGTGGAGCCTATCACACGCTGTATGGCGAGCTTAATGCCAACCCGGACAAATTCCCGGAATATACAAGGATGTCGCAAGACTCTTTCTGGGATTTGCTTGCTCGTGTCCAAGGAGCCATAAGGAGACAGGACACCCAGCTCCGTAGAGCGATTCCACCAGAGGAACGTCTGCTGGTTACATTAAGGTACGTAACAAATCTAAACCAATGGCAGTGCTAATTTTGGGTGTTCTGACATGTTTTTTTTTTGGTATTTTCCTTTATGTCTTTAGCATAACAACACCATAAATAGAATTGATTGTAACTGTTTTTTTTTTTTTCTTCCAGATTTCTGGCAACCGGAGAGAGTTTATCATCCCTCCACTTCCAATACCGGCTTGGAATTTCCACCCTGTCCGGAATAGTTGCGGACACCTGCCGGGCTTTGTGGAATGTACTTCGGGATGAGTTTATTCCCCTACCCACCTTGGACATGTGGATTGAAATTGCTGAAAAATTCTGGAGTGTGTGTGATTTCCCCAACTGTTTGGGAGCGGTGGATGGAAAGCACATCCGCTTTATCAAACCAGCCAGAACAGGATCGGAGTACTTCAATTACAAAAAATATTTTTCTGTTGTGCTCATGGCAATAGCCGATGCGGACTGTCGCTTCATCGCCGTGGACATTGGAGCTTTTGGCCGTGGCAACGATTCCCAGACTTTTAAGAACTCTGATATGGGCCGCCGTGTGTAGGGCAAACATTTTAATTTTCCACGGCCACAACCGCTCCCCAACACTCAAGGTCCACCAATGCCATTTGTTATGGTTGGTGATGAGGCCTTTCAGATGTGTGAAAACCTACTGAAGCCATATTCCAGTCGTGACTTGAACCACACTAATAGGATTTTTAACTACAGACTGACCAGGGCACGAAGAACAGTAGAGTGTACCTTTGGGATTCTGGTCTCAAAATGGCGCATTCTTGCATCAGCCATTAATCTAAAAATGCAGAAGGGAGCACATGGCACTGCTACTGAATGCCTCCGTCACCACCACATTGATTCAAGCTGCTGTGTCTAAAGAGCCTGCAGTTAGACACACGGGTGCACAATCTGAAAGTCCAAAATATTCCAAAGTAAGGACCCGTTGAAGCGCAACAGCGCGAAACGGCCGTTGTCCTTCTATTCCATGTCCTCCCTTTGTACCTGCACATGCATCAATAAAAATACTTTTTTTGCAACTTAGACCGGTGAGTGCACTTCTACTTTTTTCTTTACTTTGGAATTAATCTAAAAATGGAGACAGTCGACGAGGTGATCAAAGCCTGTGTGGTTCGGCACAATTACATAATGGCTAAGGAGCGGCCCAACATTGAACTGGATGAACCAGTTGCACCACTGCCCGATTACCAACATCACCCGCTGCGGTCAACAGCTGAAGTTGGCCACATGCGAGACCAATTTGCTGCCTTTTTTGATTCGGATATTGGGCGTGTGTCATGGCAGGACAATGTTGTGTAAATGTTCTGTTGGGATTTTATCTGTACCAGTTATTTTCTAAAATGTTACTAATATTTCTCGTTAATAAACTTTATTTTTTGGTGTCTTGACCGTGTCTCCTATGTCCTCTACAAACTAAGGCTGTCCTCACACTAGCTGTATTTGGTCTGTATTTCATATCAGTATTTTTAATCTAAAACCAGGAGTGGGTGATAATAGCTGAGGTGCTAGATATGTTATTATTATAATTTTCCTCTTAACATTTTCCTCTAATTGTTCCAATCATTGTTTTGACTTACTGATATAAAATACTTACCACATACTGTTAATGTGATGACAGCCATGTTGTTTTAAAGGTTGTTGATATCATTGCGTCCGGATTCTGTTCTGCAGTATCCATTGGACACAGAATGAAGAGCTAATGACTGTCATACAAAACAGATCTATACTCTTCAAGTCAGGTGTCAGAAATAATGAATTCATGAGGCACATAGCCTCATGAATTCACTATTTCTGACACATGTACAGGTGAGCATAGATATGCCGTGTATGACCGCCATCGTCCCTTCACTTTGTGTGAAATAGATTACGTACACAGAAGGGAAAATGGAGGTTATACAAGACAGTTATCTACTCACCAGGTCAGGTGTCCTAAAACTAATGAGTTTGTGGACACCTGACCTGTTGAGTATAGTTCTGCATTTTATTTCGGCCATTTTCTCTTCACTCTGCAACACTAGTCACAGACTAAGCAGAAGGAAGAGATTATGGAGATAATACAAGTATAAATATTTTTGCCCACCTCATATCTCTATACTAAAGACACACAATGCTGCAGTCTTTTATTTGCTAACTACTGGAGCTATGATGTGGCCAAAAAATTAAATGTTCGGCGCACGGGGCGTGTTGACGGCGGCGAAATACACAAGTAAACCACACATAATTGGGGGCAAAAAACAATATTACTTATTTTGTTACAGACAAAATTTCTATTTACTGCGCCTGCTTTGGGTACAGTGATGTAAACGGGGGGTGTGAAGCAGTGAGGCCTGGCTAACTGTGGACGACGCAGAGGTGGCAGGAGAAGGGGCAATGAAACTTGTGGGGTCTGGTAGTTCGGGGATAGGGCTTGACACATGAGAGGCTTGAGATGCACTGGAAGGGTGAGACAAACCTGACATTACAGACACACTGGGAGGTGAAGGGGGTGGAATACTAAGAGTCCGCTGTTTTTGTTTTTTTTTCCTTTCTGGGATTGCCGGGTTCTGGTAAGCCTCGGTGGGCTCATATGTCGGGGCATGGTCATGGTGGGTGACCTGTTAGGGTCCGGCTGCACTGTGTAAGAGTCCATAGTGCTTGTAGAGCGTGCAGCCATGCCAGAGTCCATAGGGCTCGTAGAGCGTGCAGCCATGCCAGAGTCCATAGTGCTCGTTGAGCGTGCAGCCATGCCAGAGTCCATAGTGCTCGTAGAGCGTGCAGGCATGCCAGAGTCCATAGCGCTTGTAGAGTGGAAGGCCATGCCAGGGTCCAGCTGCATCGTGGTGGTACGGAAGGCCATGCCTGGGTCCTGCTGCATCGTAGTGGTGGTGGTACGGAAGGCCATGCCTGGGTCCTGCTGCATCGTGGTGGTGGTGGTACGGAAGGCCATGCCTGGGTCCTGCTGCATCGTGGTGGTGGCGGTACGGAAGGCCATGCCTGGGTCCTGCTTCATTGTGGTGGTGGCGGTACGGAGGGCCATACCTGGATCCTGCTGCATAGTGGTGTCAGTGGAGGAGGTCCAAGCAGGAGCAGCGGTTGTCATGGTGGTGGCGGTGGGCTGTCCAACAGCACTCGGCATGGTGGTGGTGCTGTACTGGTGTCCGGCAGTGCTAGGAATAGAGGTGACCGTGCAGTGGTATGCAGCAGAGGTCGGCATTGAGGTTAATCGTGACAGTGAAGGCACAGGTGGATATGCCGCCACTGTCTGCTGAAAATACTGACTCTGCTGCATAGCCTGCACGTATGCAGCATTGCAGGCCTGCATGACACTAAGCTGGAGATCAGGAGTAGGGTGTTCCGATATGCCCTGCTCAATTTGGTTAAAAAAATGATGTGCTGGCCTCTGGAGGTCGGCTTTTACTTGGTCAAGGCTTTTGGTGACCTCCTGGATACGTGTATTCATGTGGCTAAGGGAAATATCCATTCGGTCACCCAAAGCCTTGAGTCCTTCATGAAAAACCGAGCTCAAGTGCAAAAACTTGGGCATGAGGGACCTGTCCGATGCCCTCTGCCGCTGCCGGGAGGAGCCCAAAAAAAAAGGGGCAGTGGCAGAGGACTGGGAAAGCGGAAGACCTGATGGACCAGCTTCCTGGTCTCCAGTTAGTGTGGCAGGCCCACTTGCTGCAGCGCTGCTGGATGGCTGGGACGGGTCCATGGCTGTCTAAGGAAGGACCGCTCCAGAACCTGGGTCAACAGTGCTGCTCCATGTGCTGTGAAAAAAGGAAAAAAAAAATTAATAACAAAAATTAACCAGACGCCAACTCCTGTGGAATAGAAACATACAGATTATGGCAATACAACACAACCTAATGCACGGAAGAAATACTTACATTCTCTTGGCAAGTAACGGTCTTAAAAATGCCAGAACTCGATGGTATTTGTACTTTCTGATCGTTGCTCCTGAACCACTGGGAACATGGCTCTCTTGACGCAGGTCCTTGTTGAAGCGGTCCTTCATCGAACGCCAACGTGTTTTGACTCGGCCACTGTTGAAAAAACAAAACATAATGGTCGGACAATGGACTTTTGGCCGTGCTCACACAACTGTGTGTGATGAGAGAAACTCCTGAGAGTTTATCTCATTACACACAGTTGTGTGAGCACGGCCAAGGTGTCTGCTGCTTCACACTGCACTGCAATACTTACCAAATGGATTTCGGACCCGAGTTGGGGAGTTGTCCCAGCCATTCCACATCTCTTTGGCCACCTCATTCCATAGGGGCCGGATCGTCACATTGTCCGAGTGCTGGGGAACCCGGGTGTCCCACAACGGGACTCGCTCCTGGACCAGGGAGATGAGGAGGTCATTTTCTATGAGGTCTACATCCCGTTCTGGAACCTAAAAATTAAATAAAGACATTAATGTTGGGTATATTAACATAAGGAAAAGAAAGAAAACAGAGGCTGAGAAATGGCATGTATAAGGAAAGTCAAGATACAAAAGAATTCCAGAAGAAAAATGTAAAGAAATAGGAATGTAAAGAAAGGAAGATTCAAAAATACTACAGTGAGGATACAGTAAACAGTCACCCTTGTATACGTACACGCTGCCGCCTTGCCACCCGACCGTGACTCCGCTGCTCCTGCCCAGTCTCTGCCGCAGTAGAAGTGGTGCTCTAAAAAAATGAAACACAAAAATTGTCATATGTGTAGATGTGACATTGAATACTTACCAATCTGAGGAGGTGAGTACTCACTTCACTGACATGTTCTACTTCAGAAGGCCCAGGACGTTGCTCCTCATCAGAAGAAGACATTCTGATGCATGCAGAAAGAAATGGCAGAAATTAGGACATGTAGAGACAGAAAATAGAAAATAAAGGCATTGGATAGGATATACTCACATTGTTCAGAGGCTTGTCTGCTCCAAGGTGCTGTGGTCTGTCTGCTCTGCTTGGCTGTCTGCTGAGTAGTGACCTGCAAATGTCCACTCCTTCCCTTTATCACCTTGTATGTGGGGGGTGGCTTATCAGTGTCTAGACATGTTTTTCTCTGGTGCAACGCATGCGTTCACGAACGCAAGCAAACGCATGTGCTTGTAAGCGCATGCGTTCACATAGACAGCAATGCGTTTTTTTGACACATTCCTTACGCAATCGACCGCATACGTTTCTAGGCGGCAAATTGACGCCTCTAAAAATTACTACATGTAGCATTTCTGTGACAAACCGCAGACGCCGAAGCGACGCATGCGTCGTCAAACGCGGCAAAAAGCAACCGATCACAGACGCATGCGTCCCTAATGTTAAATATAGGAATACACAACGCATGCGGATATTTGCGGAAGAAACGCTGTGGACACAACCGCAAATGTGAAACCGGCCTTAACAAGGCTGGATATCAAGAATAGAGGGGGTCCCCACTCTGTTTTTTTTTTTATTATTTAAAAAAATTATTGTAAAAGAGAACATGAGATATCCCCCCCCCCATTTTTTACAACAAGCCTTGCCAAAGCTCACCGCTGGGGGCTGATATTCTTAGGCTGGTAAGAGGCCACTGATATTGACCCCATCCCCCTAGCCTAAAAACAGCAGACCACAGCCGCCCACAAAAGCTGCATCTATTAGTTCTGCCAATTCTGGCCCCTCATCATCATCTTCCCTATATAGCCTCATTCAAGTTGCCTCAACCATTTCCAAAATACATCTTCAGAGTACTCACACTGAGCCCGAGTCCTCATTCCCATCTGTATAGGGCTCCATGGTGCAGCCCCTCAGTCCTCTACTCACACTCCTGCATAGTGCAGCCCCTTGGTCCTCTCCTTGCAGGCTCCATGGTGCTGCCCCTCCAGACAGGGCTCCATGCTGCAGCCCCTCAGTCCTCTCCTCACACGGCTCCATGCTGCAGCCCCTCAGTCCTCTCCTCACAGGGCTCCATGGTACAGCTCCTCGGTCCTCTCCTCACAGGGCTCTATGGTGCAGCCTGTCAGTTACCTCCTCACATGGCTCCATGGTGCATCCCCTTAGTACTCTCCTCACAAGGCTCCATGCTGCAGCCCCTCAGTCCTCTCCTCACACGGCTCCATGGTGCAGCCCCTCAGTCCTCTCCTCACACGGCTCCATGGAGCAGCCTGTCAGGTACCTCCTCACACGGCTCCATGGTGCAGCCCCTCAGTCCTCTCCTCACACGGCTCCATGGTGCAGCCCCTCAGTCCTCTCCTCACAGGGCTCTATGGTGCAGCCTGTCAGTTACCTCCTCACACGGCTCCATGGTGCAGCCCCTCAGTCCTCTTCTCACACGGCTCCATGGTGCAGCCCCTCAGTCCTCTCCTCACAGGGCTCTATGGTGCAGCCTGTCAGTTACCTCCTCACACGGCTCCATGGTGCAGCCCCTCAGTTGTCTCCTCACAGGGCTCCATGGTACAGCTCCTCGGTCCTCTCCTCACACGGCTCTATGGTGCAGCCTGTCAGTTAACTCCTCACACGGCTCCATGGTGCAACCCCTCAGTCCTCTCCTAACACGTCTCCATGGTGCAGCCCCTCAGTTCTCTCCTCACACGGCTCCATGGTGCAGCCTGTCAGGTACCTCCTCACATGGCTCCATGGTGCAGCCCCTCAGTTCTCTCCTCACAGGGCTCCATGGTACAGCCCCTCAGTTCTCTCCTCACAGGGCTCCATGGTACAGCCCCTCAGTCCTTCCCTCACACGGCTCTATGGTGCAGCCTGTCAGTTACCTCCTCACACGGCTCCATGGTGCAGCCCCTCAGTCCTTCCCTCACACGGCTCCATGATTCAGCCCCTCGGTCCTCTCCTCACACGGCTCCATGGTGCAGCCCCTCAGTCCTCTCCTCACATGGCTCCATGGTGCACCCTGTCAGTTCGGCGAGTTTCACATTAGCGTTCGAATCCGCAGCGTTTAATCCGCATCCGCAAGTGCAGGAAAAAACGCATGGAAACACGTACAAACGCGGCGATTTTTAGACGCATGCGGTTAAAAAAAACGCAGCGTTTGCATGCTTTTCTATGCGTTTTTTCCTGCGTTTGCATTTTTGGTGCGCATGGTGACAAATTTTCCAGGAGAAAAATCTAGATAACCAGAAACCGCCAATGGGACTACAGAGGGCGTGTATTAAGGGATCTCTATATATAGACCCTTGAACAGCTGAAATCTTCAGATTTTGCTCCTGTATGCTGTGTCAGAATGGATCTTCGCATGGAGAGCTTTTATTTCAACCTGGATTTAAGCATCAAGCTGTTTCTTGCCTGTGCGTTTGCTTGGGAGCAAGACAGAAATCGCGAAAGATGGAGGAGACGTCATAGGCGTTTTCGGAGACACCCCATTATCGAACTACGTGAGAGCCGTGGAGCCTATCACAAGCTGTATGGCGAGCTTAATGCCAACCCGGAGAAATTCCATGAATATACAAGGATGTCGCAAGACTCGTTCCGGGATTTGCTTGCTCGTGTCCAAGGAGCCATACGGAGACAGGACACCCAGCTCCGTAGAGCGATTCCACCCGAGGAACGTCTGCTGGTTACATTAAGGTACGTTCCAAATCTAAACCAATGACAGTCCAAATTTTGGGTTTTCTGACATGTATTTTTTGGGTATTTTCCTGTCTTTAGCGTAACCACACCATAAATAGAATAGATTGTAATTTTTTTTTTGTTTGTTTTTCTTACAGATTTCTTGCAACCGGAGAGAGTTTATCATCCCTCCACTTCCAATACCGGCTTGGAATATCCACCCTGTCCGGAATAGTTGCGGTGTGTGATTTCCCAAACTGTTTGGGAGCGGTTGATGGAAAGCACATTCGCATTATCAAAGCAGCCAGAACAAATCGGAGTACTTCAACTATAAAAAATATTTTTCTGTTGTGCTCATGGCAATAGCCGATGCAGACTGTCGCTTCATCGCCGTGGACAGTAGAGCTTTTGGCCGTGGCAACGATTCCTAGACTTTTAAGAACTCTGATACGGGCCGCCGTGTGTATGGCAAAAATTTTAATTTTCCACGTCCACGACCGCTCCCCAACAGTCAAGGTCCAGCGATGCCATTTGTTATGGTTGGGGATGAGGCCTTTCAGATGTGTGAAAACCTACTGAAGCCATATTCCAGTCGCGACTTGAACCACACTAAAAGGATCTTTAACTACAGACTGACCAGGGCACGAAGAACTGTAGAGTATACCCTTGGGATTCTAGTCTCAAAATGGCGCATTCTTGCATCAGCCATAAATATAAAAATGGAGACAGTTGACGAGGTGGTCAAAGACTGTGTGATTCTGCACAATTACATAACGGCTAAGGAGTGGCCCAACATTGAACTGGATGAACCAGTTGCACACCCACTGCCCGATTACCAGCATCACCCGCTGCGGTCAACTGCTGAAGTTGGTCACATGCGGAACCAATTTGCTGCCTTTTTTGATTCTGATATTGGACGTGTCATGGCAGGACAATGTTGTGTAAATGTCCTGTTGTAATTGTATCTGTACCAGTAATTTTCTTAAATGTTAATAATATTTCTCATTAATAAACATTATTTTTGGTTGTAGTGACCGTGTCTCCTATGTATTTCCTCTACAAACCAAGGCTGTCCTAAAACTAGCAGTATTTGGTCTGTATTTAATATCAGTATTTGTAATCCAAAACCAGGAGTGGGTGATAAAGGCAGAGGTGCATAATATTATGGTAATATTATAATTTACCTCTAAGGCCGGCGTCACACTCGGCGTAAGACAATACGGTCCGTATTTTACGGCCGTAATACGGAGAAATGTTCCCAAAATAGTGATCCGTAGGCAGGGTGTGTCAGCGTATTTTGCGCATGGTATCCTCCATATGTAATCCGTATGGCATCCGTACTGCGATATTTTCTCGCAGGCTTGCAAAACCGACATCTAATGGATTTATGTGCTCAAATGTTCGGGAAAACATATATACAGTATATACAGTGGGGCAAAAAAGTATTTAGTCAGTCAGCAATAGTGCAAGTTCCACCACTTAAAAAGGTGAGAGGCGTCTGTAATTTACATCATAGGTAGACCTCAACTATGGGAGACAAACTGAGAAAAAAAAAATCCAGAAAATCACAATGTCTGTTTTTTTTATCATTTTATTTGCATATTCTGGTGGAAAATAAGTATTTGGTCAGAAACAAAATTTCATCTCAATACTTTGTAATATATCCTTTGTTGGCAATGACAGAGGTCAAACGTTTTCTGTAAGTCTTCACAAGGTTGCCACACACTGTTGTTGGTATGTTGGCCCATTCCTCCATGCAGATCTCCTCTAGAGCAGTGATGTTTTTGCCTTTTCGCTTGGCAACACGGACTTTCAACTCCCTCCAAAGGTTTTCTATAGGGTTGAGATCTGGAGACTGGCTAGGCCACTCCAGGACCTTGAAATGCTTCTTACGAAGCCACTCCTTCGTTGCCCTGGCGGTGTGCTTTGGATCATTGTCATGTTGAAAGACCCAGCCACGTTTCATCTTCAATGCCCTTGCTGATGGAAGGAGGTTTGCACTCAAAATCTCACGATACATGGCCCCATTCATTCTTTCATGTACCCGGATCAGTCGTCCTGGCCCCTTTGCAGAGAAACAGCCCCAAAGCATGATGTTTCCACCACCATGCTTTACAGTAGGTATGGTGTTTGATGGATGCAACTCAGTATTCTTTTTCCTCCAAACACGACAAGATGTGTTTCTACCAAACAGTTCCAGTTTGGTTTCATCAGACCATAGGACATTCTCCCAAAACTCCTCTGGATCATCCAAATGCTCTCTAGCAAACTTCAGACGGGCCCGGACATGTACTGGCTTAAGCAGTGGGACACGTCTGGCACTGCAGGATCTGAGTCCATGGTGGCTTAGTGTGTTACTTATGGTAGGCCTTGTTACATTGGTCCCAGCTCTCTGCAGTTCATTCACTAGCTCCCCCCGCGTGGTTCTGGGATTTTTGCTCACCGTTCTTGTGATCATTCTGACCCCACGGGGTGGGATTTTGCGTGGAGCCCCAGATCGAGGGAGATTATCAGTGGTCTTGAATGTCTTCCATTTTCTAATTATTGCTCCCACTGTTGATTTCTTCACTCCAAGCTGGTTGGCTATTGCAGATTCAGTCTTCCCAGCCTGGTGCAGGGCTACAATTTTGTTTCTGGTGTCCTTTGACAGCTCTTTGGTCTTCACCATAGTGGAGTTTGGAGTCAGACTGTTTGAGGGTGTGCACAGGTGTCTTTTTATACTGATAACAAGTTTAAACAGGTGCCATTACTACAGGTAATGAGTGGAGGAAAGAGGAAGTTACAGGTCTGTGAGAGCCAGAAATCTTGATTGTTTGTTTCTGACCAAATACTTATTTTCCACCAGAATATGCAAATAAAATAATAAAAAAAACAGACAATGTGATTTTCTGCAATTTTTTTTCTCAGTTTGTCTCCCATAGTTGAGGTCTACCTGTGATGTAAATTACAGTCGCCTCTCATCTTTTTAAGTGGTGGAACTTGCACTATTGCTGACTCACTAAATACTTTTTTGCCCGTGTGTGTGTGTGTGTGTGTGTGTGTGTGTGTGTGTGTGTGTGTGTATGTGTGTATGTGTGTATGTGTGTATGTGTGTATGTGTGTATGTATGTATATAGTCTATTTATATTTACTACAGCGCGATATCTGTGAAAAGCCGGTAATTAAATTGCTGGCTTTTCATTTCTCCTTCCCAAACCCGACAGGATATGAGACATGGTTTACATACAGTAAACCATCTCATATCCCCATTTTGTTTTGCATATTCCACACTACTAATGTTAGTAGTGTGTGTATGCAAAATTTGGGTGCTGTAGCTGCTAAAATAAAGGGTTAAATGGCGGAAAAAATTGGCGTGGGCTACCGCGCAATTTTCTCCGCAAGAGTGGTAAAGCCAGTGACTGACGGCAGATATTAATAGCCAGGAGAGGGTCCATAGTTATTGGCCCCCCCGTGGCTAAAAACATCTGCCCCCAGCCACCCCAGAAAAGGCACATCTGGAAGATGCGCCTGTTCTGGCACTTGGCCACTCTCTTCCCATTCCCGTGTAGCGGTGGGATATGGGGTAATGAAGGGTTAATGCCACCTTGCTATTGTAAGGTGACATTAAGCCAGATTAATAATGGAGAGGCGTCAATTATGACACTTATCCATTATTAATCCAATTGTTTGAAAGGGTTAAAACACACACACACACACGATTTAAAAGTATTTTAAAGAAATAAACACAGCGGTTGTTTTAATATTTTATTGCTCTCTCAATCCATTTGCAGACCCTCGCTTGGCAAAACAATAAACCCACAATATACATACCTTCTGCTGACCCGTCACGTCCCACGAGGTAATCCATCTGAAGGGGTTAAAATAATTTACAAGCAGGAGCCCTGCAAATGCAGCTGTGCTCGTGCTTGTAATTCCCCGGCGAATGAAGGAAATGTAGGTCATTGACCTACATTTCCTTCAGTCGCGGTGATGCGCCCCCTGGTGGATGTCCTCATATGACCTGGAGCGTGGGAAAAAGTTCCCAGGCTGCAGTTCATGAGAACATCCAGCAGGGGCGCATCACCGCGACTGAAGGAAATGTAGGTCAATGAATTTCCTTCATTCGCCGGGGAATTACAAGCACGAGCACAGCTGCATTTGCAGGGCTCCTGCTTGTAAATTATTTTAACCCCTTCAGATGGATTACCTCGTGGGACGTGACGGGTCAGGAGAAGGTATGTATATTGTGGGTTTATTGTTTTGCCAAGGGAGGGTCTGCAAATGGATTGAGAGAGCAATAAAATATTAAAACAACCGCTGTGTTTATTTCATTAAAATACTTTTAAATCATGTGTGTGTGTTTTTTAACCCTTTCAAACATTTGGATTAATAATGGATAGGTGTCATAATTGACGCCTCTCCATTATTAATCTGGCTTAATGTCACCTTACAATAGCAAGGTGGCATTAACCCTTCATTACCCCATATCCCACCGCTACACGGGAATGGGAAGAGAGTGGCCAAGTGCCAGAACAGGCGCATCTTCCAGATGTGCCTTTTCTGGGGTGGCTGGGGGCAGATGTTTTTAGCCACGGGGGGGCCAATAACCATGGACCCTCTCCTGGCTATTAATATCTGCCATCAGTCACTGGCTTTACCACTCTGGCGGAGAAAATTGCGCGGGAGCCCACGCCAATTTTTTCCGCCATTTAACCCTTTATTTTAGCAGCTACAGCGCTGAAATTTTGCACATACACACTACTAACATTAGTAGTGTGGAATATGCAAAAAAAAGGGGATATGAGATGGTTTACTGTATGTAAACCATGTCTCATATCCTGTCGGGTTTAGGCAGGAGAAATGAAAAGCCGGCAATTGAATTACCGACTTTTCACTAACACCGCTGCGTATTTCTCGCAAGTCACACTGCAGGTCCGTGTGGAATCCGTATTTTTCTCGCCCCATAGACTTTCATTGGCGATTTTTTTGCGCAATACGCTGACAAACGCAGCATGCTGCGATTTTGTACGGCCGTAGAAAGCCGTATAAGGCTACGTTCACATTTGCGTTGTGCGCCGCAGCGTCGGCGCCGCAGCGCACAACGCAATCAAAAACGCGGCAAAACGCACGCTAAAACGCTGCGTTTTGCCCCGCATGCGTCCTTTTTGGCCGAAAGTTGGACGCAGCAAAAATGCAACTTGCTACGTCCTCTGCGGCGGATGCGGGCGCCGCAGCGACGCATGCGGCGCAAAACGCAAGTGCGACGCATGTCCATGCGCCCCCATGTTAAATATAGGGGCGCATGACGCATGCGGCGCCGCTGCTGCGCCCGCCGCTGCGGCGCCCGCCGCGAATGTGAACGTAGCCTAATACTGAACCGTAATATACGGCTGATAGGAGCAGCCCCATTGAGAATAATTGTGCCGTTTATTTTGCGAGTTTTACGGACGTATTTTCTGCGCTCTTACGTCCGTAAAACTCGCCAGTGTGACTCCGGCCTAATTGTTCCACTCCTTGTTTTGGCTTACAAATACTGATATAAAACACTGACCACATACTGCTAGTGTGACGGCAGCCATGTTGCTTTAGTGGTAAGCTTGTTGACGTCATTGCGTCCTGATTCTGTTCTGCAGTATCCATTGGACACAGACTGAAGAGACAATCACTGTCACACTAAAGAGATCTATAGTCATCAAGTCAGGTGTCAGAAATAATGAATTAATGATGCACATATAACAACCTCATGAATTCACTATTTCTGACACCTGTGCAGGTGAGCATAGATATGCCGTGTATGACCACCATCGTCCCTTCACTTTGTGTGGAATAGATTACGTGCACAGAAGAGAAAATGGAGGTTATACAAGGCAGTTCTCTACTCACCAGGTCAGGTGTCCTAACTAATGAGTTTTTGGACACCTGACCTGTTGAGTATAGTTCTGCATTGTATTTCCGCCATTTTCTCTTCAGACTGCAACACTAGTCACAGACTAAGCAGAAGGAAGAGATTATGGAGATAATACATGAATTAATTTTTTGGCCAACCTCATATCTCTATACTAAAGACACACAAAGCTGCAGTCTTTTATTTGCTAATTACTGGAAATACGATGTGGCCGATGTGGCGAAGTTTCTTATTTGGCGCACAGTGTGTGTTGCCGGCGGCGAAAGACACAATAAACCAAACATAATTGGGGCAAAAAACTTGTATTTCTTTTTTAACAACCAAAATATTTCTTTAACTGCGCCGGCTTGGGGTAGAGTGATGCAAACGGGGGGTGTGAAGCACTGAGGCCTGGCTAACCGTGGACGACGCAGAGGTGGCAGGAGAAGGGGCAATGAAACTAGTGGTGTCTGGTAGTTCGGGGATAGGGCTTGACACGCACTGGAAGGGTGAGACAAACCTGACATTGCAGACACACTGGGAGGTGAAGGGGGAGGAATACTAAGAGTCCGCTGTTTGTTTGTTTTTTGTGATTGCCGGGTTCTGGGAAGCCTCGGTGGGCTCATATGTCGTGGCATGGTCGTGGTGGGTGACCTGTCAGGGTCCGGCTGCACTGTGTCAGAGTCCATAGTGCTCGCAGAGCGGTGCAGCCATGCCAGAGTCCATAGTGCTCGTAGAACGTGCAGCCATGCCAGAGTCCATAGTGCTCGTAGAGTGTGCAGCCATGCCAGAGTCCATAGTGCTCGTAGAGCGAGCAGCCATGCCAGAGTCCATAGTGCTCGTAGAGCGTGCAGCCATGCCAGAGTCCATAGTGCTCGTAGAGTGTGCAGCCATGCCAGAGTCCATAGTGCTCGTAGAGCGAGCAGCCATGCCAGAGTCCATAGTGCTCGTAGAGCGTGCAGCCATGCCAGAGTCCATAAAGCTCGTAGAGCGTGCAGCCATGCCAGAGTCCATAGTGCTCGTAGAGCGTGCAGCCATGCCAGAGCCCATAGTGCTCGTAGAGCATGCAGCCATGCCAGAGTCCATAGTGCTCGTAGAGCGTGCAGCCATGCCAGAGTCCATAGTGCTCGTAGAGCGTGCAGCCATGCCAGAGTCCATAGTGCTCGTAGAGCGTGCAGCCATGCCAGAGCCCATAGTGCTCGTAGAGCATGCAGCCATGCCAGAGTCCATAGTGCTCGTAGAGCGTGCAGCCATGCCAGAGTCCATAGTGCTCGTAGAACGTGCAGCCATGCCAGAGTCCATAGCGCTCGTAGAGCGGAAGGCCATGCCTGGGTCCTGCTGCATTGTGGTGGTGGCGGTACGGAAGGCCATGCCAGGGTCCTGCTGCATCGTCGTGGCAGTGGAGGAGGTCCAAGCAGGAGCAGCGGTTGTCATGGTGGTGGCAGTGGGCTGTCCAACAGCACCCGGCATGGTGGTGGTGCTGTACTGGTGTCCGGCAGTGCTCGGAATAGAGGTGGCCGTGCAGTGGTATGCAGCAGAGGTCGGCATTGAGGTTAATCGTGACAGTGAAGGCACAGGTGGATATGCCGCCACTGTCTGCTGAAAATACCGACTCTGCTGCATAGCCTGCACGTAAGCAGCATTGCAGGCCTGCATGACACTCAGCTGGAGATCAGGAGTAAGGTGTTCCGACATGCCCAGCTCAATTTGGTTAAAAAAATGATGTGCTGGCCTCTGGAGGTCGGCTTTTACTTGGTCAAGGCTTTTGGTGACCTCCTGGATACGTGTATTCATGTGGCTAAGTGAAATATCCATTCGGACACCCAAAGCCTTGAGTCCTTCGTGAAAAACCGAGCTCAAGTGCAAAACTCGGGCATGAGGGACCTGTCCGATGCCCTCTGCCGCTGCCGGGAGGAGCCCAAAAAAAAGGGGGCAGTGGCAAAGGACTGGGAAAGGGGAACACCTGATGGACCAGCTTCCTGGTCTTCAGTTAGTGTGGGAGACCCACTTGCTGCAGCGCTGCTAGATGGCTGGGACGAGTCCGTGGCTGTCTGATGAAGGACCGCTCCAGAACCTGGGCCAACAGTAGTGCTCCATGTGCTGTTTCTAAATAGAAAGAGCACAAAAAGAGGATTCGGAGATCCTTCAAAAATGAGAAAAAACAGCAAAACAAGGCAGAGATGCTTACCTGCCTAGGCCTCCAAACAAATGCACTATCAGGATGCAGTGGACCCATGTGGTTAAGATAGAAAAAACACAGGTGCAGCATAATTGATGAGGCAGCCACTCACTACCTGCCAAACTAATGGAGGGGGTGGCTGCTTGGCACATTGCTGCACATAAAAGACTTGTATGTGGCGCTGTTCACACAATGGAGATGCACAGCATCCAGGCAAGCCTAGTAGTGACACCCTTCTATTAGATCAGGCGGGCCTGCACAGCGCTAACCAAATGCACCCCATGTGAACAGACACCACAGTTTACAAGACAAAAATGGGCCCAACTGCACCCCGGTAAAAAGTGCAAAAAACACACAAAAAAAATCTTTACGTGAGGTATTAGTTGATATTTTGGCCAAAATACGGAAGCTCATGACCCGCTTCAAGGGTCCGCACGCTCATGAGTCCTAATTCTAAATAGCAAGAGCACAAAAAGAGGATTCGGAGATCCTCCAAAAATTAGAAAGAATAGCAAAACAAGGCAGAGATGCTTACCTGCCTAGGCCTCCTGTGGTTAAGATAGAAAAAACACAGGTTATGCTGCACCTGTGTTTTTTCTATCTTAACCACATGGGTCCACTGCATCCTGACAGTGCATTTGTTTGGAGGCCTAGGCAGGTAAGCATCTCTGCCTTGTTTTGCTGTTTGCTCCATGTGCTGTGAAAAAAGTAAAAAGAAAATTAATACCAAAAATTAACCAGACGCAAAATCCTGTGGAATAGAAATATACAGATTATGGCAATAGAATACAAGCTAATGCAAGGGAAAAATACTTACGTTCTCTGGGCAAGGACCGATCTTAAAAATGCCAGACCGCAATGGTATTTGTATTTTTTGATCCTTGCTCCTGAACCACTGGGAACACGGCTCTCTTGACGCAGGTCCTTGTTGAAGCGGTCCTTCATCGAACGCCAACGTGTTTTGACTTTGGCCACTGTTAAAAAGAAAACATTATAGTCAGAAAATGGACTTTTGGCCGTGCTGACACAACTGTGTGTGATGAGAGAAACTCCTGAGAGTTTCTTTCATCACACACAATTGTGTGAGCAGGGCCAAGGTCTCTGCTGCTTCACACTGCATTGCAATACTTACCAAATGCAGTTCGGACCCGATTCGGGGCATTGGCCCAGCCATCCCACATCTCTTTGGCCACCTCATTCCATAGGCGCCGGACCGTCACGTTGTTTGAGTGCAGTGGATCCCAGGTGTCCCACAACGGGCCTCGCTCCTGGACCAGGGAGATGAGGAGGTCATTTTCTATGAAGTCTTCATCCCGTTCTGGAACCTAAAAATTAAATAAAGACATTAATGTTGGGTCAATTAACATAAGGAAAAGAAAGAAAACAGAGGCTGAGAAATGGCATGAATAGGAAAGTCAAGATACAAAAGGATTCCAGAAGAAAAATGTAAAGAAATAGGAATGTAAAGAAAGGAAGATTCAAGAATACTACAGTGAGGGTACAGTAAACAGTCACCCTTGTATACGTACACGCTGCCGCCTTGCCACCCGACCGTGACTCCGCTGCTCCTGCCCAGTCTCTGCCACAGTAGAAGAGTTCTAAAAATATGAAAAACAAAAATTGTCATATGTGTAGATGTGACATTGAATACTTGCTAATCTGAGGAGGCAAGTACTCACCTCACTGACATGTTCTACTTCAGAAGGCCCAGGACGTTGCTCCTCATCAGAAGAAGACATTCTTATGTATGCAGAAAGAAAGAAATGGCAGAAATTAGGACATGTAGAGACAGAAAATAGAAAATAAAGGCGTTGGATAGAATATACTCACATTGTTCAGAGGCTTGTTTGCTCCAAGGTGCTGTGGTCTGTCTGCTCTGCTTGGCTGTCTGCTAAGTAGTAACCTGCAAATGTCCACTCCCTCCCTTTATCACCTTGTATGTGGGGGGTGGCTTATCAGTGTCTAGACATGTTTTCCTCTGGTGCAACGCACGCGTTCATGAACGCAAGCAAACGCATGTGCTTGTGAATGCATGCGTTCATATAGACAGTAATGCCTTTTTTTGGCGCATTCCTTGCGCAATCGACCGCATACGTTTCCAGGCGGCAAATTGACGCCTCTAAAAATTACTACATGTAGCATTTCCGCTACAAGCCGCAGACGAAACGACGCATGCGTCGTCAAACGCGGCAAAACGCGAACGATCGCAGACGCATGCGTCCCTAATGTTAAAGATAGGAATACACAACGCATGCGGATATTTGCGGAAGAAACGCTGCGGACACAACCGCAAATGTGAAACCGGCCTTACCTCGTCACACGGCTCCATGGTGCAGCCCCTCAGTCCTCTCCTCACAGGGCTCCATGGTGCAGCCCCTCAGTCCTCTCCTCACACGGCTCCATGATGCAGCCCCTCAGTCCTCTCCTCACACGGCTCCATGGTGCAGCCCCAGTCCTCTCCTCACACGGCTCCATGGTGCAGCCCCTCAGTCCTCTCCGCACACGGCTCCATGGTGCGGCCCCTCAGTCCTCTCCTCACATGGCTCCATGGTGCAGCCCCTCAGTCCTCTCCTCACATGGCTCCATGGTGCAGCCCCTCGGTCCTCTCCTCACACTCCTCCATGGTGCAGCCTGTCATTTCCCTCCTCTCAGCACAGCGCTGCTTCCTGTTGTCCGGTCTTCACTGGACTGAAGGCCCCGCCGCTTCTGGTGATATCATTCCCTCCAAAACTCACCTCTATGGTAGACGCCGATGCTGTTTGCGCAGTCTCAGTCTCACAGTGATTGGAGAAGGCTGTGCGGTAAGCGCGGTATTCCACACCTGGTGCGGCATTGGCACTGCTCATTAACGTGCAGTGAGCTCTCTCATCATCTGCGGTTTCTACTGATCTCATGGAGCACTGCGCAGCTGAGAGAGCGGTGAGCGCAATGAGATCAGTAGAAGCCTCAACAGGTGACGAGAAAGAGCTCACCGCACGTCACTTGTAAGGGTACGTCTCCACGGTACGGATGGGCGGCGGTATCGCCGCTCGGCGCTAAGCCCCGCCCCCTTAATGGGACGCGATCATGCCGGATGTGTTAACTCTTCACATCCGGGATGATCGCTCTCTCCCATAGCGCCCTGTGATATGCCTTGCGGGGACGCTGCGTCCCCGCAAGGTGTACGGACATGCTGCGATCTGAAAAGACGCGCAGCATGTCCGTAGTCGCAGGGCCGCCGCGTGCGGGTTTCCACGCATAGTGGAGACAGGATTTCATCAAATCCCCTCCACTATGCAGGAACATCTGGACGCTGCTTGTTTGACGCTGCAGCGCTGCGCAGCGTCAAACAAGCAGCGTTTCCTGAACGTGGAAACATACCCTAAGGCTGGTCTGCATACATCCTTCCTTCAGCTCCGCCTACTTCCGCATGCATCCTGCGTACCTGCAGGGACATGCGTTGTATGTGGATGCGTTCCCATGCACTCAGCAGGCACGTCAGAACGCCGCATGCCGAAGCATCCACATACAACACATGTCCCTGCGTACCCAATGTTAAAGATAGGTACGCAGGATGCATGCGGAAGTAGGCGGAGCTGAAGGATGTACGCAGCCATACACAAGTGTGAAACCAGCCTTAGGGTATGTTTCCACGTTCAGGAAACGCTGCGTGTTTGACGCTGCGTAGAGCCCCAGCGTCAAATACGCAGAGTCTAGATGTTACAGCATAGTGGAGGGGATTTCATGAAATCCCGTCTCCACTATGCATATGCATTAAAAGACGCATGTGGCAGATTCGCGGAAACGGACATGCGGCGCGTCTTTTCAGAACGCAGCATGTCCTTACAATGCAGAAACAACGCAGGTGACCTGCCAATGACCTCAGGTGTAGATTTGGTCAGGATTTTACCTGCATAAAATCCTGACCAAATCCTGAACGTGGACACATACCCTTAGGGTATGTGCACACGTTCAGGAATTTTCACGTTTTTTTGCGATAAAAACGCATACATATGCATCCTATCATTTAGAATGCATTCCGCAATTTTGTGCATATGATGTGTTTTTTTCCGCGAAAAAAACGCATCGAGGTAAAAAAAAAAAAAAAAAAAAAAAAAGCAGCATGTTAAATTAATTTTGCGGATTTTTCTAGTTTTTCCCGCTATTTAATGCATTGGGAAAAAACGCAAAAAAAAGGTGCAAAAAAACCGCATGCGGATTTTTGGCAGAAATGTCCGGTTTTTGTCACAAAATTTCTGCAAGAAATCCTGACGTTTGCACATAGCCTTGCTGAGCAGTGCAGACGGCAGCACCGCGTGTGGAATAACGCACTCGGTGCACGCGATCAGAATACCGGGCAGAGCAGGCACTAATGTGAAGGAGGCAGGCATTGTGCTGGTCAGTGGGTGGGCCCACCAGAGGATTCTTCGGTTTCCCAGTGGGCCAGACTGACCCTGGCTGTGACATCAGCTATTGATTCCTAAAGGAGTGTTGTGGGCATGCTCATCAGTGAGCTGTGATATCACCTATCGATACCTATGGGAGAGTGTTGCAGGCATGCTCTGTGACCCATCATTGTCACACATTGCATTTCCATGTGTCAGGTGCAGTAGTAGGGGGACAGCACTGCAGAGAAATGCTGCAGAGATGAGCGAGCTGCAGACTAGTGCTCCGCTACACTCCCCGGCACATAGTAAATCACGAGGTACTACGCGGACACGTCACACAGTGGCTCTATGGAGATGCTGCAGAGCACACACCCAAAGTCTCAGCTGCTAGTATGTGATGACACCATGAGATCACGTGGGGGGCTTCCGAGTAGTGACCACCATTATACTCAGATTTACAGGTGGTTACTGATCAGAGGCGGCTGCTGCATTGTGCAGGGGGTCCGGCCCGACCACCACTGGTAAAAATATCACTAAACACGACCCACATTCATCTCATCATCACGATGGAAGAAACTACAGCGTCAAGTAAACCAGCATTTTATTTGTAACAGGAAATGTTGCAGCAATTAAGCGATGAGGTATCGTTGTGAATGGACCACAGCAGATCACGAGGTTCCAGGAGGACGGTCGCCTCATTTCTTCCACTCGTTCTTGTCGTAGTCCCATTTGGCGGAGAAGCCTTCTACAGGGTTCATCCTCATGTCCAGCGCCCTCTTGGTCTGCATGGCGATCCATTCATCAGACAGAGTGTGTGGGATCTCCCCGAAGACTAGAACAGAGGGGAAGAGGTTAATCACTTGCTGCTTCCCACAGCACGAGTCCATCACATTGTATACACACATGACCCTCGAGAGAAAAAAATCCTACAACTTTTTCAACCTACAGGATCTCTGCTTCTTGTCAATGAATGGTACATTAGAGAAAAACATTCCAAGAGCCAATACTACTCACAGCTTGAGGTTGGTCACAAGGGCATGGAGCCTCACTCACTGCAGGCAGACCATTATCAGAGTGCCCTGGATCTGCGGCTGTCGTATCAGCTGTATAGCTCATATGCAGTCACGTCTCCATCCCACCAGATCAGGGGACGTATGTACAGCAATAATGGTCTGTTACCATGGACACACACTGGTCCGCGCAGGAGCCGAAGACTGAAAACGGAAGAGCAAGACTCTTTGCAGAGCTCCTTCAGAGATGTGTGACCATATTAGAGCTCGGTCACACAGTCTGCTGGGGTGAAGTCGGGACACTTATGGCGGCTGTCACTTTATTCTCTGGCCTCCAGAGAGCAAGCTTCTGCACCTCTGAGTGGTTAATGGCGAGATATTCCCCAGCCTGGACTGACATAAGGTGACAGCAGGATCTCGGGGGCCAGACAATGCTTTACTGCACTACAAGGGGGAACCCGGACCCCCCAAAGGATTAAGACTGGCGGATGATACATCATTGTGTAATATTACAGGGAAATCCTATACAAAGAATGGAGGCCGACCGCAGGGAATGATGGAGGCCAGATGCCGGCACTGTAAACAGCCCACAGGGACGCCCCTGCTCCGTATTTCATTGCTATGTAAGGGCCGGGAGAGTACAGCTAGGCCCTAGATCCCCGGAAAACCAAGCGTAGAGGGAGCCGGCTGCCAATGGGGACTGTAATCCTACATGTTTAACCCTACAGAGAAAGTAGGTGCAGTGGTCAGAGCGTTCACATTCACACCCTCGGCCTGCACAAGAATTGCCATCTGGGCACATCAGTAGAGACCATACCCCGGGATCGGCCCCGAGGGAAAATAATGTGCTGCCCCCCAGAGCCTTACATAATCATTCCAATAATATCTCACTAATGCTGCATGGGAAGAGTTGTGCTGCAGAAGGTCGCTCCAATCCAAATATCACAGATTGGGGGTCTCGTAGGGGTGGGTGACACTGGAAGTTACACGGCAGTGACCTGTGCGGCCACATGCAAGGACGGGCATCACCCGCTTCTGTCTCACTTACCATATTCCCTCTGCCACAAGATAATGAGGGCAGTGAGGCCGACAAAGATGAGCGTACCACCCAGAACTGTCTTCCACTCGTTTGATCCCTTGTTCATATCAGCGTAAGTCTGGTTGAACTTGATGCGGTACACTGGCGGAAGATATCAACTATTACAATCCTTCAATAAGCAGCCCAGAAATTGCATGAATGTGTGCTCAATGAAACTCAGGCTGCCTCCAAGCGATCCCCCCACAAAGTGCCGGCCGCCTCCAAGTGGCACCCATCTTTTCATGTGTGACAGTAGGTGACATGAACATGACTTTACATGGGAGTCCCCACTTCAGCCTAGCCACCAAGAATACGGACCCTCCCGACTGTGGGGCACCAAATATGGCAGACTTTACTGTTTAGACGCACCCTTCTTCTAATCAGAAACTCCCCAGACAGACATCATGGCTGCAGCTACTCACACTGCACCTTCTCCTGAGCGCTTAGAGACACCCACGCTCCCTTCTCTTTGTCTTTTAGAGCCTTCAGTTCCGGTGTGAGGTTTTCCAGGAAAGAGACTTCAGGCAGAGGAACGGCGCGGTGGTCGTGATATTTGGGGAGGGAGTATTCAGGAAGAGTAACGCTGGCTGCACAGACAGACAAGAAACACAGCGACATTAGTTGTAGTACATAAACAACGCAGCGACTTACTGACTGAATATCGGCTGCCCTCAGATTTAGCATATACTGCAGCAACGATCACCGCACCGGCTGATGTTTTATCTCACACTCCGGTGTCACCGTACAGTGCTGGATTAAAGCCTCGCTTTATGAACACTATACCTGGATTCATAGTTGGGAGAGTAGCGCAGAGCTGAACCTGACGCAGCTGCTGCATAATAGCAGGATACATTCACCTTGTTATTCTCAGAGGACAATTGGGGTCTTTCCTGACCCCTTATTTATGTCTATTACAGGCAAAACCTGTCACTTTCTGTAAATAATTTACTTTACCTGGTGTAAATGTCGCTGTTCTCCTGAATCCGACATTGCTTTCCTTTTGTTTCTGCTCCTCTTCACTGGTCTCTGTATGCAAATCTTGTCTGTTCACCAACTGGGCGTGGTGCTAAAAAGACACCTAGAAGTCCTAACGACCACGCCCATTTAGCTTTAAAGGGAACCTGTCACCTGAATTTGGCGGGACCAGTTTTGGGTCATATGGGCGGGGTTTTCGGGTGTTTGATTCACCCTTTCCTTACCCACTGGCTGCATGCTGGCCGCAATATTGGATTGAAGTTCATTCTCTGTCCTCCGGAGTACATGCCTGCACAAGGCAATATTGCCTTGCGCTGGGGTGTACTCCGGAGGACAGAGAATGAACTTCAATCCAATATTGCGGCCAGCATGCAGCCAGCGGGTAAGGAAAGGGTGAATCAAACACCCGAACACCCCGCCCATATGACCCAAAACTGGTCCCGCCAAATTCAGGTGACAGGTTCCCTTTAAATAAATACCAGCTTTGTATGCAGGGAGGTGGGAACCATATCACAAGAATGGGAGAGGAGCAAGAACAAGAGAAAACAACCCTGGATCTCGGGGAACAGCAACTTTCACTCCAGGTACAGAGATTACATATTTTTGGCGACAGATCTTAGTTAAGGGTCACTTTTGTCTTGAGGCATCGCAGGGTTACCAGCTGTCAATCCCCCACGTATGTGGTGATCAGAGGCGACCCACCGGCCTTCAGGGACATCAGCGCTACCCATGACATTACCAGACAAGCCATGAATAACCCTGAACTGTGACGGACAACACGTACCATGACCCTGCAGGCAAGCGGAGGTAGACAGGGCTCTCCTCCCAACCAGGCTGAGCACTCGTGAAGACAGCATTCTGGAGGAGCGAGAGAGAGATCACCAGTTATTACACGCGCTGGACTGAGACATGATCACACACAGATGTATTACAACTCCTATCATCTGGCATCTCCCAAACTGCAGGATTATCGGTGACCCTGTCCTATCAGATGTGCAGATGGCTGACCACCACCCGGAGACTTTGTGATCCTCAAGAGCTGCCAAGTGCCTTATCTAGCAAGTGAATCAGTGTCCATCTCACTATTAACCAACAAATAAAGCTGCACACTGTAGCACTAGAGCCTGCAAGCATGACATATATGAATTATGAATTGCATTACTACTCTAGAAAGTTAGGAATATTGAGAATACTTAGCGCCGGATCCTACGTTCTCATAAGTGTAGGTTTTAGCCTAAGAGAGGATTCACATAGACACATTCCCAGCAACAAGAATCACCTTATCGCGGCTGCTGGGTACTCACGGATTAGCCAATTTATGCACTAAGTATTCTCAATCTAACTTTCTACAGCAGTAATGGAAATCAATTTTCATGTCTGCATGCTATAGCACTACGAGTGCGGCTTTGTTAGTTACATAGAGTGATCAATATTCTTAGCAAGTATCTGTACACACCCATTTGTTTGGATGTGCCAGTTAGTCTTTTGATATCACAGGACTATTGTCATATTCCAGGACCCCCAACCGTCATGCTGTACAGCCCACACAGTGACAATGCAGAGCGGTGACAGGAGCCGGGGCCATGCCTCTGTACACAATGCCACATCATAAGGACGACCTGCAGGAGCGGCTGACTCCAGACGGCAGGTCACCTAATCTGCAAGGTCGTGGTGCCTTTCACAGGTCAGAATACAGAGCGAAGCCCAGACAGGATCAGAGGGTCCTTAATTATTACAAGACCCCCATAGACATAGCTCATCACTAGATCAGAGGGGAGCAGTCACTGCCTCTTTAAGGCGCTACACAGTGATGATTTTATTTCTCTTGACGCTTATTACTCAACCCTCAACCATGAGATCTAGCCACAGGGAGAAGTAGAGGAAGTGGCAGCGACAGTCGGCAGCGACAGTCACCAGCGCGGCATCAGTAGTGTGCAGCAGTCACCCAAGGACCTCTCAGCGAGCCGACACTGAATAACTCCTGACGGTGGTACTCCCGTCCACGCCCGCACCCCTGAACTCCCATCCATGCTTCCGTCCGCACCCCCGTCCTCCCATCGACACCGCCATGCTGCCATCCACACCCCCATCCTCCTATAAGCACCCCCCCTCGATGCCATCCGCACCCCCATCCTCCCCCTCATCCTCCCATCCGCACCCCCCATCCTCCCATCCGCACCCACTCGTTGCCATCCGAATCCTCATCCTCCCATTCGCAGCCCCTTCCTCACCCCCTCGCTGCCATCCGCATCCCCACCCCCTCGCTGCCATCCGCACCCCGTCTTCCCCCCCACCCCCTCGCTGATTTATGGTCACAAAGTGACATTTTTCAAGAACACAATTGCAAATATTGTTTGTTTGGGTGCTGAATATTTTTATCCAAAAAAACACACACACACAAAAAAATGTCCCCCAAGGACAAGCCTTTTAATGCACCAGGAGCACTACAGCTCCCAGCACGACAGCCCACCCGTGAGTGCTGGGAGTTCCCCAGCCCCTCAATAATGGGGTTATATAAGTAGCTGACGGCACAGATAGACCGGGCACATCCGCACTCACCTCACCGCCGCCGCCTGCCAAGAACAGAGAGGACACCGGAACCAGCGAGATGGGGAGTTAGGACACAGAGCAGGCGCCGCCCACTGCCGCAATGCCCGCTGGGACGCCCTGGAGGACTGCACACATAGCCCCGCCCCTCAGTCTCGCACCGCCTATCAGCGGGTGAGCGCGGTGTGACGTGCCCGGTGGTGGCGCTGCACACACATCACAGTCATCACCCTGCCCGGAGTAACAATGGCGGCCGCAGACCGCCTCACTTCCACGTGATCGGAATCACTTTACGTCAGTGTTGCGCGCACGGCCGCCGGCTCCTCGCTTTCCGGCTGTGTGAAGATTTCTCGCGGTCACAGACTGTGCAGACCCGGCGGAGAGCACCGGGAGCAGCCTGAAGGTGAGGAGACGCCGTGCGAGGGGACCACTGCTGCCTGTCATCTCCTCCCCGAGCCGACCATTCAACAGGACGTCCTCCCCGGTGACAGCTGCCAGGGGCTGAGGGGTTAATTCTTAAAGGGGTCTGTCACTTAATCTGCGAGCAGCACTAGAGACCCTGATCCCAGCGGCCACTTACCGGCCCCGCACCGTCTGCCGGGAAGTCCCGGAATTGACGCTTCCTCTATTCCTTGCACTTTTTGGGCAGTCAGCTGTAGTTTTATCAGCAGGAGATGATCACTAGAGTACTAGTAACCGGCTGCCAGGTCCTCCTCCATAATCATGACCCTTGGATAACACTGACTGCCAGCTTACTCTCCATACAATGTGCATAGGCAGAAAGCTGTCAGTCAGTGGTGGGGCGGGTTATACAGGAGTCGTGATTATGGGAGACAACTAGTCCGGTAGTGATAAACTGCAGCCAGCAGCCCAGTAAGTGAAGCATCGCGGGAATCAGGGTCTCTGCACAGAAATCCCCGCCGGCCTCCATCTCTCCCATTGTCTACTTTTCTTCCTTTCCCACAGTGAAGATGCCCGTCTTCAAGCTGACGACACAAGCGTACTGCAAGATGATGCTGCACGGCGCCAAGCACCCGGCCTGCTCTGTGAATGGCGTGTTGGTTGCTGAGAAGCAGAAGCGTAAAGAGGCTCCGCAGCAGCAGGTCCTGTTTGTGGACTGCATCCCGCTCTTCCATGGTACCATCGCTCTGTCCCCGGTGCTGGAGGTGGCGCTGACACTGGTAAGAAGCAAACCTCCGAGCCGCTCATCCCTGCAGAACAGTGTGTCAGTGAGGTAGAGCCGTGTCACTGACACACTGTAACAACCCTCTGCTCTCCTAGGTGAGGAGGGCTTCATTGTTCCTGGATGTAAGCAATAAATGTATTCACTGACAGCAATCAGAGATCCTGCACATACATCCACAGCGCAGAACCATGCCGCTCTTAGGACACAATGTTTTTGTATTATTTTTACGTTTGTCACAGATTTTCTTAATTTCTTTTTTGCACGGGATCTTACTGTATGAAAAGATTACCCCTCCCCCCGGATTAGTAATAGTTAAACTTTCTTGGGATAAACCAAATAAGGAAAACCTATTACACTTCATTGGGGGAAGCCACGGTATCAAATCAGGGAGGCCATTAGGTGCGTTACACAGTGTGTGTGTGTGTGTATATATATATATATATATATTATACGCATCGTGATTACTCGCTAATCCCGCCCACTGCACAGTAGCTCCGCCCCCCACATCAACCACACACTATCCGCACCACATCACCACACATAATCCTGCCCCCACAGCACATCACCACACATAATCTTGCCCCCCACCACGTTACCGCCCCCCCACCACATCACCACACATAATCCCGCCCCCATCACATCACCACACATAATCCCGCCCCCCCATCACATCACCACACATAATCCCGCCCCCCCATCACATCACCACACATAATCCCGCCCCCCCATCACATTACCACAGATAACCCCGCCCCCCACATTACCACACGAGGCTCCGTCCCCACACATTACCCAGCAGCGTTAATTAGATAGCAATGAGCGTGCTGAGCAGTAGCTGGCTGGAAACAGCTAGTGTATGTATGTATGTATGTATGTATGTATGTATGTGTGTGTGTATATATATATATATATATATATATATATAGTCTTCCAAATTATTATGCACATAGAGTGATTACCTTTACACCCCTCTTTTTAGGGTCCCCCACGGAGTTGGAGGGATAATACATTAATTTCCCCTGATGAGTTACACAGAACGAAACGCGTAGGGAAATGTGTCTGGTATTTTGGGGTTAAAATTACTTTTCCTGACAGCGTGGACGGGTATGTGTGCGGCCAGATTTATGGGCCCCCCCTTTTCCAGATGCTGCAGATATGAGAGGTCTTACCCTTACTGAAAAGAAAGTCTGAAGGTGAGATCGTTCCAATTTTTACTAATTATGATCACTGCATCTCTACACGATTGACGGAGATAATAGACATGCGGTGTGTAATATATATGTGTCACGTGCTCCCTTTATAGGAGTGGACCCCTAAGAGACTGACATTGAGGTGCTGTCTAGATAGTCTCAGGGATTTGGTGATTTGTTTATTCCCTGGTTATGGGAGTTTATTTCTGTGAGTCCTTTATGTTTTGATTTTAATGTGGTTGGTTATACCAATTTTAGCGCAAGTATATTAAAGGTTATTTTTTATACATTAGTCACACCCTGCTTTGATAAAAGTTTTCTGGATTGGTGCATATCCCCCTTTTCTCCTCTTTATATCACTGAAAGCAATTGCAGATACCTGTGCAAATTAGTTTGGCAGGTGTGTCCAAATAAAGGCAAGACTACTTAAGAAGGCTGTTCCACATTATTAAGCAGTCTACATTTTTTGCCAAAATGGGAAAGAAAAAGGATGTGTCGGCTGCTGAGAAGCAACAAATTGTGGAGTATTTAGGTCAAGGCATGACTGCAATCAACATTGTGCGATGATCACGATGAAGTGTCTTGGCAATCAAGAAGTATGTAGCTGATTCCCAGCACACACGTGTGCGTGCTGATAAGGAAAAATTGAGGACTCTTTCCAACAGGCAATTGCGTAGGGTTAAAAGAGCAGCTGCAAAAATGCCTGGTCATAGCAGCAGACAAGTTTTTGAAGCTGCTGGTGCCTCCAACGTCCCCAGAACAACAAGATGCAGGGTCCTTCAGAGGTTTGCAGCTGTGCGTAAGCCATCCTGTCGACCACCTCTATCCACTGCACACAAGCAGAAATGGCTCCAGGGGGCCAAACGATACATGAAGACTGACTTCCAAACTGTTTTGTTCACCGATGAGTGCCATGCAACGCTCGATGGATGGAGTGGAGGATATCTGGTTGATGGACACCCCATGAAAACACGGCTAAGGCGCCAACAAGGAGGAGGTGGAGTAATGTTTTGGGCTGGAATCATGGGGAGAGAGATTGTCGGCCCCTTTATGATCCCTGAAGGGGTAAAGATGAACTCCGTAATCTATGTGGAGTTTCTAAAACAACACTTCCTGCCATGGTTCAAGAGGAAGAACCGTGCTTTCCGCAGCAAGATCATTTTCATGCATGATAATGCACCGTCTCATGCTGCAAAAAACACATCTGCATCTCTGGCTGCTATGGGCATAAAAGAGGACAAACTTATGGTGTGGCCACCATCTTCCCCTGACCTCAACCCCATTGAGAACCTCTGGAGCATCATCAAAAGGAGTGTCTATGATGGCGGGAGGCAGTTCACATCTAAGCAACAGCTCTGGGAGGGTATTCTGTCCACATGCAAAACAACTGAAGCAGAAACCATCCAAAAACTGACAAATTCAATGGACGAGAGAGTTCAGAAGCTTCTTTCGAACAAGGGGTCCTATGTGCAAATGTAACATCACCTAGAATAAAGTTTTCACTTGAAAACTGTTTGATTTAATTTTGTAATAAGCTGATAATGCTTATAACTTCACAATTGACCATTTTTTTGTTCAAAATAAAAAAAAGGTTGAAAACTCTGCTGTGCATAATAATTTGGAACATGTATTTTGAGTGTTTTTTTTTTTTTTTTTAAAGATACTGTTTTCATAGGCAGTTTGTTCCAAAACATTGCAATTATACTAGAATAGTAGATGACTGGAAAATAACAATGACTGCAATTCAGATAGGTAATTTAGAGAAAATATGAGGAAATATTATTTGCATAATAATTTGGAACACCGTGTACATTCCTATATATTACATTATATAAGCAGGAGGCGTATATAGTCCTTTGTTACACTGTATCTACAGAAGGCATATACAGTCCTATATGTGACACTATATCTACGGGAGGTGTATACAGTCCTATATATTACATTATATAAGCAGGAGGCGTATACAGTCCTTTGTTACACTGTATCTACAGGAGGCATATACAGTCCTATATGTGACATACAATAGTTGTAGAGAGAGCCCCGCACCACACATCCCCCCAAAAAAATATCACACATTGATCGAATGTTGTCAGGCAAATTTACAAAACTGAAACAGGAGATTCTTGGTGTAAGCTTCTGATCAGACTGTAGGACGGTGAAGCTTCTCAGTGGGTTCCTGCTCCCATCCTGCACCCCCATTCTGTCATGTGCTGCTCCCATCCTGCGCCCCCGTGCTGTCATGTGCTGCTCCCATCCTGCGCCCCCATTCTGTCATGCCATATGCCCTGTATGCTGCTCCATGAAGGTTGATGGCCCCCATAAGATACTCCATAGTATAATATGCCCTGTATGCTGTTGCGATTTAAAAAAAAAAATAAATAAATTACATACTCACCTCTCGTCACTGGGCACAGAGTGCCCGGGGCCTGAGCAGGCAGGGACACCGGCGCGCTATGGGGGGTCAGGTGCCGGTGTCGCCACTGGCTCAGGCCCCTAGCATTTGCTATATTCACCTGTCCCCGTTCCACCACTGCGCGCCACTCCGTCTTCCGGGACCTCTGGCTGTGACTGTTCAGGCAGAGGGCGGCGCTCGCACTAAGCACGTAATCGCGCCCTCTGACCTGAGTGTCACTGCAGAGGACGTGGAAGACAGAGCGGCGCGCAGCGGTGGAATGTGGACAGGTGAATATAGCATACTCACCCCATCTTGGGATATCCCTGCTTCTCCGTCGGACATCACGGTATGTGTTCAGTGCTTACGCATATCGCTATCTCCTGGGCTGCGTCACTCTGTGGGGTCCAGACTGCGAAGGCGTTTGCGCAGTCTATAGAGGGGACAGACAGTGACGCTCCCAGCTTTAGATAAAAATATATATATATATATATATATATATATATATATATATATATATATATATATATATATATATATATATATATATATATATATATATTTTTTTTTTTAATTTTTTTTTTCGTAGTAACATTAGAAGATTATGGTCTTTTTATGGGGGGTTGTAGTATGAGTTGTCTCACAGCCCCGTCTCGGTGCGGTGTTCTCGCTGAATCGCTCTGTCGCCATGCTCCTTCACAGATCGACACATGGTGTAAAGAGAACAGTTACGTGATCGCCGGCTACTATCAAGGGAACGAGCGGCTGAAAGACAACAGGTCAGTGCTGCGCCAGATCCGTCACGCTCTGAGATGCCGGCACCGGTCACATGACTAATATACTGTACGATGACTTGTAAAAGTTTGGGCACCCCTGGTCAAAATTACTGTTGTTGTTCACAGTTAAGGCTACGTTCACATTTGCGCCTTTGGGCGCAGCGTCGTCGACGCATGCGTCATGCGCCCCCTATCTGTAACATTGGGGGCACATGGACATGCGTTGTTATGCGTTTTCATGCGTTTTACGACGCATGCGTCGTTTGGGCGCACTTGGCAGGGCGCGGCCGACGCTACATGTTGCAGTTTTCCGGTGTCATAATTCTTTCAAAAAACGCATGCGTCGCACTTGTGTCGACCAATGCGCCAAAAAAACCCATTGAAGTCAATTGAAAACGCAGAGGGTGTAAGTGCTTGCATCGCAGCGCATTGTGCGACGCATGCGTCCTTTAATAAAAAAACAAGAAAAGTGTCTAGACGGTGTCTAGACAGTGACAAAACAACCCATATATAAAAAAAAAAGTGTTTTGCATTGTTTTTCAATTGCCCGCAGGATACGACAACAGAAAGACAAGCTCTCTGATCTGCTTTCAAGAGATGTAAGTATAATTTCTCTGCGCATTTTTCTTTTTTATGTGTTATATTTTTTAATTATTTTATTGCAATTTGTGCAGGTTTTATTTAATGTTTGGTCTGTACTTAAATCCGGCTGTGGCATTGTGGTTGTTTAATGGAAATTGGTGTTTTTTTTATCTGGCTGTGATGTATTTCTGGCGTTATATGATGGCGTTTTCTTGTCTCTGGCCTTGTTGTTTTTATTGTTAAGTATGGTGGTTTATCCTGGATTGACTTTTATTTTCCCTTATTATTTTTTTTTTGGTGGTCGTTTTTTTTTTAAAAGAATTTATGGTGGTTTACTTAATTAATTTTGGGGTTCTGTAATTTCATGCGGTGGTTCCACTGTAGTTTTTAATATGATTTTTTTTTTTTTTTGTTCTGGGGTTATATGGTTTCTGGGGTTTTAATTCTGGTTTCTATTCCTGTGGTTATATGTAACCGTATGGCGTTTTCTTGGCTCCTGTCTTGTTGATTTTTATTGTAAAGTATGTCGGTTTATACTGTATTGCCTTTTCTTTTCCATTTTTATTTTTTCTGTGTGGCTTTTTTTTTTTTTTTCTTTTTCTTTCAATTTATGGTGTTTTATTTTAATTTTTATTGGGTTGTTCTGAAATTTCATGCGGCTGTGCCATTTTTTTTTTTTTTTATCTGATTCTGATGTACTTCTGTGGTTATATGTAACCATATGGCGTTTTCGTGGCTCCGGTCTTGTTGTTTTTTATTGTAAAGTATGGCGGTTTATACTGGATTGCCTTTTCTTGGCTCTTTTTTAAAAAAAAAATATTAATTTTTTAAAAAAAGGTATGTGTCTTTTTTGTACATAGGAGGCTGTTTATGTAATTTTTTTTTTAATCTTTTCTGGGACTGTCTGGCATTGTCGTCTCTGCCATTGATTTTTATTTTAATGTATGGCGGTGTGGTTTGCTTCAGCGCTTGTTCAGTTGGCATTGTCCTATGAGTGCACTGTCCGTTGTGGTCGTAATGTTATGTAGGGTATTTTTGCTATTTGCTTCTATGTGGCTGTGTTTTTTGCATTCTGGTAATGTAATAATTTTTTAAACTTTTCATTGCAGAATTATCTTGGTAAACCATGGCCACAGAGTCAAGCCACACGTCGCAGGGGAGTGCAGTGAGTACATTATCTACTGTTGCTTACTATTCTGTGTTATTTGTACATGTGTCACAAATTATTATTATTTTTATTTTTTTTTTATTTAAAAACAGGCTTCTTCAAGTGAGGAGGAACCGACCCAGCAGGAGCAGCGACCTCGGGGCCAAGCTATGATGGCAAGACGGCGAGTAAGTATTTTTTACAACAAAATTCGGAATGTTTTTTATTTTTAGTTCTGTATTTTTTTCAGGGGGGGGGGGGTTGTGGTGGTTAGCAATTTTTGTTTAGCTTGCATAATGTTTTTCTATTCTAGGTTTCACAACGGGACCAAGAGGAGGGGATCGACGTTGATCTCCTCGTCACCTGTATCCAGGAGCGAGGCCCGTTGTGGGACAGCCGTGACCCCCTGCACACGGACCAGGTGGTGTTGAGGCGGATGTGGAATGAGGTGGCCAAATCGGTGTGGGATGGCTTTGACGGCGCTTCAGCTACGGACAAAGCAAACCTTGGTAAGTATGGCTGAAACGCCGCTCTGACCCATCAGGCCAGGAACACAACCGTGTGTGATGTGATCAACTCCTGCAAGTTTGTTGCATCGCACACGGTTGTGTTCTCATTGGAAAATGTACAATCTCTCACCTTTTTTTGTTTGCTTTTTCACAGTCAAAAAATTGAAGACAAGATGGCGTTCCATGAAGGACCGTTTCAATCAGGCCCTGCGGAAGGAGGAACAGGCTCGAAGGGGTGCTGCTGCGGCAAGGTCAACAGCCTATAAGTACACTAGGCTGCTCCACTTCCTGAGACCGGTCCTTTGCCGCTGAGCGTAAGTATTTAATTATTGGTGTACCTATTCCAACGCATCAGGTACAATATGCATGTCCACGTAGTTTATTGGCCAGCCACGTAGTTTATTGGCCAGCCACGTAGTTTATTGGCCAGCCACGTAGTATATTGCCCAGCCACGTAGTAAATTGCCAAGCCAACTAGTATATTGCCCTGTGACGTAGTATACAGCACAGAGTCACGTATATTGCCAAGCCACACATTATATTTTTTCCAGTGACGTAGTATACAGCACAGAGCAACATAGTATTTTGGCCAGCGACGTACAATATTTCATAGTGTCGTAGTATATTGGCCATTCAGCGGGAGACATTGTAGTCCACGGCAAGTTCCGTTCCCAGGGTTGGTCTGATCGCAGGACCTGTGATTACGTCTCGGTCACATGACCGTGACGTCATGTTAGGTCCTGCGATCAGCGTTAAAAATTGGCGGCCGTCGCAAACGCCTACGTGGGCGAGTATAGCTGGATATTTTTTGTAATAAAATTTGGTACATTAAAGTTTTTGCTATTGATGCGGCATAGGCAGGGTCAATAGTAAAAAGTTGGTGACACCAAGGTTTAGCGGCGGCAACGGATTGCGTTCCCCGCGCATAACGTGGTGCGTTACCGCCGGCCTGAACCCTGTGTTTGCGATGCCAGAGGGGAGTATGCGGGCGACAGGCTTTGACTGCAGGGAGTAGGGAGCGGCCATTTTATTCTGGACTGTGCCAGTCGCTGATTGGTCGCGTCAGCCATGACAGGCAGCTGGCGAGAACAATCAGCGAATGAATAACCGTGAGTGAAGGACAGACAGACTGACAGATGGAAGTGACCCTTACAATTATATGTTAACTTTTACACAGGAGGTGGCGAATGTGAAATGTTGTTTTTTGTATACTAATGTTTTCCTTATCTTTTCACAGAACACACAGCAGCACCCTCGAACCTGTTTTGCCATCTGGAGCGGTCCTTCATGAATCGCCATCGGACCCGTCACAGCCATCCCACAGCGATAGCAAGCATGCACCACCATCTAGAGAACCGGCAGCCGGTCCATCTGGTGTTCCCCTGGCCGAGGCCTCTGGCGCTCCTTCTTTCGGGTATTCCCGCCAGCGTCAGCGGGCCTCGGACCAGCCGCTAATGCCCGAATATTTGCATTTGGTCACGGTTTTCCAAAATTGTTTCAAGGTGCTGGGAGATAGGATGGACACTGCTCTGTCCAATATCGACCGGCGCCTTGAATCAATGGAATCCGAGCTCATGAAGCCGGCGAAACATTTTTTTAGTGCCATTGCTAAGGGCATGGTGGAACACCTTACACCGGAACTCCAGATTTTGGTGATGCAGGCCTGCAACAACGCCTATGTGAGTGCTCTGCAGCAGGCTAGGATCATGCAGTCAGCAGCTACAATGCCAGTTGTACCAATGTTGGCAAGCATGACTCCTAGTCCTGCTGCATAGCAACTCTACCGAGGTCCGGGAGCCGAGGGACGCCGCCACCGACACCATCACACCCAGCTGCCGAGTCCTGCTCCTGCCAGGCCCTCAAGCTCCAGAAGACTCCATTTGGAGGAACACTCGGAGGCAGAGGGAAAAAAGAGAAAAAAAGGACAGCTGCGGCGGCTCAGGCTGATCCAGTACCCACAAAAAAATTCTGAGGACTCTTATCTTAAGTAGCTTGTGAATAGGTCTGGTCTTTGTTTTTAATTCTTTTTATTGTCACACACATGTTGCACTTTGTCCCGGGATGGTAGAGGGAAGGGGGCGTGGAACCGGAGGGGAAAGAAGGAGGGGTTTTTCCTCCTACTAACCTATTTACATCCACGTCACTCCTCTGCACCCCAGACCCGTAGAAGCGCCGGCACAGGCGCAAAACGGCCGTCGTCACATCCTGTTCACCTCCTCTCCTGTGTAATTTCCCCGTGCCGTGACGAGGATGGTATTGTTGTTTACACCTCAATAAAGCATTTGGACCGCACTTGGATTGGTGAGTGTTGCCGCCTTTTTTCTACGTATTTTTTTCAGTATTTCATCTGTAAGATGCGAGCACCTCTCCTGGACGTCAGGTTCCTGCTATTCATGCCTCAGATGTACCGCAGCTGATTGGAATAGTGCATTTGCTGTGCGGCTCACTTTCTTCGTTGTGGACATTTGCATTTCTATTTTCTGAGCAAGCACGCTGTGTATTTGGAGCGGACGCATGAGGATTTGACTACCAAGTCAGGTATAAGTCAATTCAGAATGGATCCTGATTGTTCTTCTGTTCGTGTGGGTCTACAGGCCGGCCGGGAGAATGTTATGAACTATTTTAAGGAGTGTGAGCAGGTGGACGAGGTACACATGTTAAGTACCAAGGCCTTGGAGTACAAGCTCATGAGTTTATCTGAGAGAGAGATCAGACTGTTTTGGACAAATAACGCTCTCCAATCCTATAAAGATAATGGTCGTGTCCCAAGGGGACTCCGGGTGTGGAAAGATATATCACACTTCAGCAGCGACACCACCTTTAAATCTGAATGGGAGAGCATCATGCTAAAGTTCTCCCAGGACTTATTAGCGTTGGTGTTAAAATCTAACGTGCAGAATTACGAATTGTTTAATGCAGACATCTGTAAAACTCAAATTGAATTGAAAAATAGGCTCACAGCCAGTGGGCTGCGTTGAATAAGAAGTTGGACAGTAGATTGATCCCGATTCAAGCTGAAATAAAGCAGCAGAAAAGGGACAAATTTCTCCGTGATAAGGGTGACTATGATTCAGGACAGATCTTTTCATGGCATAAAGTACACAAGGAGATGCACCCGATACATCCCTCGGGGAAAATTTAATACCGGCAGAAAACGAAGAGCTAAGAGGCGGAATTAATTTAGCCGAAAGGATTATTTGACCACGGAGTCGGACTCTAGTCTCAGTGAGGGAACTACCACAAGCATGGATGCGGGAGATGGCTCCGTGCTGGAGGCTCCCATAGCTACTACTGCTACCACCTCTTTCCCTTTAGGAAGAGAACTCGAAGGGGGAGGCGGCGGCCACGTCCCCGCCTGGAGACACAAGAGGAAGAACGTGTCTTGGAGATAGGGGCGGTGGGGGGAACCTCGTTATCTGAGAATTGTGTAATAAATTTGACTAATCGCATTTTGGAACCCGCACAATTGACATTACTATCTAAAGGTCTGAATTATTGTATCCCTGATAGTTTAGATTTTTCTGAATTTCAGGTTGACCTTTTTAAAGCCATTAGAAAAATCCATCTACACAAGGCCTTCCGGTCCAGTCCTGGTAATACGGGGAGTTTGGAAGGGGAACGGCCTTGTGTTATATGACCATTGGGATTCATGACAGGTGTGGAAGGGGAAACGCTAGCAGATGCCCGTGAAGATGCCGCTTTGTTGCTGAGTCTCACGGATGATAATTTGACGGTGGATACGTGAAGCCAGGTGACCCCGTTTATGGGTGGGGTTTCTTCCACCTATATGCCAGTAACGTCCCCCGGGTAATGCGGTGGATCTGTTTGAGACATTGGTACTGAGGGATATGGAGGCCTTGGTTTACAAACGGGCCCCTCGTAATTTGACCGATCCAGAGAGGGTTGCATTAAAGGAGATGATGGGTTGGATGGATGTTATTCTGCGACCAGCAGATAAAGGGGGTAAGGTGGTTCTGATACCAAGGGAGATGTACCTTGCAGAGGCGAGACGGCAATTATCTGATGCAGACACGTATAAAAAACTGTCTGGGGACCCAACTAACAGGTTCAAAATTGAATTACGTTCCTTTTTGAGAGCGTCGGTTGAACTTGGGGTTATTACACAAAAAAAGGCTGAGAAATTATTTCCAGAGTTCCCCACTCGGCCCCATTGGTACTATCTCCCGAAGGTACACAAATCTGTCACTCAACCCCCGGGTAGACCCATCGTGTCAGGGGTGGGTTCCCTGACTGAACCCCTTTCTCAGTACCTGGATTGGTTACTACGACCCTTGCTCCGTTCTGTCCCCTCCTACATCAGGGACACAAATTTCTTTTTGGATCACATACAGGGATTTGCATGGCAGCCGGGGTTCTCCTTGGCGTCCGTTGATGTGGTCAACCTCTATACCAAGATCCCACAGTCTCTTGGGGTGGACACTATCAGGCGAGTGTTGGACACCACTGATAGGAGCCGCACCTTCAATGATTTTGTGTGTGACGGTTTGAGGTTTGTATTGACTCACAATGCTTTTACTTTTCTGGACACTTGGTATGTCCAGACCACTGGGACTGCCATGGGGACCCCGGCTGCATGCACATTCGCTAATCTGTATTTGGCTGTTTTTGAGGAGGAGTATGTGTATTCTTCTACAAATGTTTTTCTCAAGCATATAAAACTTTATTTGAGATATGTGGATGACGTGTTCCTGGTGTGGGATGGGACGGAGGGGGAGTTTGAGTCATTTGTCCAGTATCTTAATTCTTCCAATACCATGGGGATGGTGTTCACCTCTGTGTTTGGGGGCACTAGTCTGCAATTTATGGACGTGGCGGTTGAAATCCAAGAGGGGGAAATTTGTACCTCTGTCTACCATAAAACCACTGCCACTAATTCACTGTTGCACTATAACAGCTATCATCCGGAACACACTAAGCGCTCTCTGCCCTACAGTCAGCTTCTTCGCACGAGAAGAATTAATAATACGCAGTCAGGCTTTGAGGAGCAATCTGGGGATCTGTGTGTAAGACTTCGTGAGAGAGGCTACCCAGATACCATGCTACAGGAGGCTGTTGAACGTGTTAATAGACACGAACGAGGTAGGACTGTTGGGGCCAGGACTCCGGTGGGGCAACGCTTTAACTTCTGCTTTCGTTATGGCCCAATGGACCAGGAGATAAGGTCAGCTATCAGGAAGCACTGGCACGTATTGGCTAGTGATAAAGACCTGTTGGATAGGGTGATGGGCGGGCCACTTATTTCTAATCACATCCTGCTCACCACCTCTCCTGTGTAATTTCCCCGTGCCGTGACGAGGATGGTATTGTTGTTTACACCTCAATAAAGCATTTGGACCGCACTTGGATTGGTGAGTGTTGCCGCCTTTTTTCTACGTATTTTTTCAGTATTTCATCTGTAAGATGCGAGCACCTCTCCTGGACGTCAGGTTCCTGCTATTCATGCCTCAGATGTACCGCAGCTGATTGGAATAGTGCATTTGCGGTGCGGCTCACTTTCTTCGTTGTGGACTGATCCAGTACCCACACCTACCTCCCGGCCGGGGTCAAGCCGGAGCCGGACTAGCCAGAGCCAGTCAACAAGCACTCGTAGACTGGTGGTGCCTCCTCCCCCCCCCCCCCCCCCCTCCAGAGGTGGCAATATCACCACCGTCGGCCACAGGGTGGTCGGAAATACCGTCCAGCATTCTGGACTACGGTTCATCCTCCTCCTCCTCTACCCACTCCCAAACCGGTACTTGTCAATCACCCTTGATTGCGGACGTCCATACCCCTTAATAATATTTCCCCCTTTTTTTGTGTGTCCCAAAATAAAAATCTTATTTTGAAAACTAATTATTTCTATTGTTCTAAATTAGTTGGCGGCAACTCACACCGTGCGCCGTGTACACAAATCTTTTGTTTTTTACACCTCATATCTGCAATGTCAGACACTATTTTATCAATTGTTTAATCTGCATTTTTTTCGTGTCTATCATTGTAGTATGAGTTGTAAACACAAAGAGGATTAAAAAATGTTATAATTTTTAAACATACAATAAGGTCATGGGTCAGGTGAGGTGGTAGCAATGGTCACGTGGCCAAGTGTCGCCACTATTTGACTCAGGATCTATTTCAGCATCCTGAGTTCAATAGTTTTAACTCACTAGAGTTGAGCAAACATGATCGGCTCCCTCCTTGGCTAGCTATAACACTTGCCAACTACTTGCATATGGAACCCGGCTTCCTGGAGTGCGGATGATGATCTGCATTTTTCAGCCACCACAGCCGCATGTTCCGAGGCTGTGTGACAGGCACAACATATGCACAACCCAAGCCTATTTGTTGGCCTCGCCATGCACGTATAGTGCCTGTCACACAGCCGCGGCACATGCAGCTGCGGCGGCTGAAAACTGGTGAACAGCCAGCGCGCTCCATGAAGCCGGGTTCCATATGCAACTAGTCGGCAAGCTTTATAGCTTGACAAGGAGGGAGCAGAGCATGTTTGCTCAACTATAGAACACACGGCCATGTGAACATAATGGTTTGGCAGAGTGTATTTGGGAGCTGGTGATCACCTTAGTACATTTTCTGTGGTACACACTAGACCGGTTGGTAGGAAAATGCACATTAGAATAGTTAAAACATTTTTTTATTGAGAACAACATTTTTTTAAAAAAAGGGGAGCAGGTTTTTTACAGTAAAGGCACAATAAAGTAAGTATATTCAAAACACAAAACAGTAGAAAAGCTAGGTTCATTACAAATTTGAAAAAACATTACATTAGGCACCTTTTAACCCCTTAGTGACAGAGCCAATTTGGTACTTAATGACCGAGCCAATTTTTACAATTCTGACCAGTGTCACTTTATGAGGTTATAACTCTGGAACGCTTTATCGGATCCCGCTGATTCTGAGATTGTTTTTTCGTGACATGTTGTACTTCAAATTAGTGGTAACATTTCTTCGATATTACTTGCGATTATTTATGAAAAAAATGGAAATATGGCGAAAATTTTTAAAATTTTGCAATTTTCAAACTTTGTATTTTTATGCCCTTAAATCAGAGAGATATGTCACAAAAAATAGTTAATAAATAACATTTCTCACATGTCTACTTTACATCAGCACAATTTTGGAAACAATTTTTTTTTTTGTTAGGGAGTTATAAGGGTTAAAAGTTGACCAGCAATTTCTCATTTTTACAACACCATGTTTTTTTTAGGGACCACATCACCTTTGAAGTGATTTTGAGGGGTCTATATGATAGAAAATAACCAAGTGTGACACCATTCTAAAAACTGCACCCCTCAAGCTGCTCAAAACCACATTCAAGAAGTTTATTAACCCTTTACGTACTTCACAGGAACTAAAACAATGTGGAAGAAAAAAATTAACATTTTACTTTTTTTTGCAAACATTTTACTTCAGAACCATTTTTTTAAATTTTCACAAGTGTAAAAACAGAAATTTAACCACAAATTTTGTTGTGCAATTTTTCCTGAGTACGCCGATACCCCATATGTGGAGGTAAACCACTGTTTGGGCGCACCGCAGAGCTTGGAAGTGAAGGAGCACCGTTTGACTGTTTCAATGCAGAATTGGCTGGAATTGAGATCGGACGCCATGTCGCGTTTGGAGAGCCCCTAATGTGCCTAAACAGTGGAAACCGCCCACAAGTGACACCATTTTGGAAACTAGACCCCCCAAGGAACTTATCTAGATGTGTGGTGAGCACTTTGAACCCCCAAGTGCTTCACAGAAGTTTATAACGTACAGCCGTGAAAATAAAAAATCGCATTTGTTTTCACAAAAATGATTTTTTCGCCCACAAATTCTTATTTTCACAAGGGTAACAGGAGAAATTAGACCACAAAAGTTGTTGTGCAATTTCTCCTGAGTACGTCGATACCCCATATGTGGAGGTAAACCACTGTTTGGGCGCACCGCAGAGCTTGGAAGTGAAGGAGCACCGTTTGACTTTTTCAATGCAGAATTGGCTGGAATTGAGATCGGATGCCATGTCGCGTTTGGAGAGTCCCTGATGTGCCTAAACAGTGGAAACCCCCCACAAGTGATACCATTTTGGAAACTAGACCCCCCAAGGAACTTATCTAGATGTGTGGTGAGCACTTTGAACCCCCAAGTGCTTCACAGAAGTTTATAACGTAGAGCCGTGAAAATAAAAAATCTCATTTTTTCTACAAAAATGATCTTTTTGCCCCCAAATTTTTATTTTCACAAGGGTAACAGGAGAAATTAGACCACAAAAGTTGTTGTGCAATTTCTCCTGAGTACGTCGATACCCCATATATGGGGGTAAACCACTGTTTGGGCGCACCGCAGAGCTTGGAAGAGAAGGAGTGTCGTTTTACTTTTTCAATGTAGAATTGGCTGGAATTGAGATCGGACGCCATGTCACGTTTGGAGAGCCGCTGATGTGCCTAAACAGTAGAGACCCCCCACATATGACACCATTTTGGAAACTAGACCCCTTAAGGAACTTATCTAGATGTGTGGTGAGCACTTTAAACCCCCAGGTGCTTCACAGAAGTTTATAACGTAGAGCCGTGAAAATAAAAAAATCGCATTTTTTCTACAAAAATGATCTTTTTGCCTCCAAATTTTTATTTTACCAAGGGTAACAGGAGAAAATGGACCCCAGAAGCTGTTGTACAATTTGTCTTGAGTACGCCGACACCCCATATGTGGGGGTAAACCACTGTTTGGGCGCATGGCTGAGCTCGGAAGCAAAGGAGCGCCATTTGACTTTTCAATGCAAAATTGACTGGAATTGAGATCGGACGCCATGTCGCGTTTGGAGAGCCCCTGATGTGCCTAAACAGCAGAAACCCCCCAAAAGTGACCCCATTTTGGAAACTAGACCCCCCATGGAACTTATCTAGATGTGTAGTGAGAACTTTGAATGCCCAAGTGCATCACAGAAGTTTATAATGCAGAGTCGTGAAAATAAAAAATATATATTTTTTAACAATAAAGATTTTTTAGCCCCCAAGTTTTTATTTTCACAAGGGTAACAAGAGAAATTGGACCCCAAAAGTTGTTGTCCAATTTGTCCTGAGTATGCTGGTACCCCATATGTGGGGGTAAACCACTGTTTGGGCGCATGGCAGAGCTCGGAAGGGAAGGAGTGCCATTTTGGAATGCAGACTTTGATAGAATTGTCTGCGGGCGTTATGTTGCCTTTGCAGACCCCTAATGTACCTAAACAGTAGAAACCCCCAACAAGTGACCCCATTTTGGAAAATAGACCCCCCAAGGAACTTATCTAGATATGTGGTGAGAACTTTGAATGCCCAAGTGCTTCACAGAAGTTTATAATGCAGAGTAGTGAAAATAAAAAATATTTTTTTTCCCACAAAAAAGATTTTTTTAGCCCCCAAATTTTTATTTTCACAAGGGTAACAAGAGAAATTGGACCCCAAAAGTTGTTGTCCAATTTGTCCTGAGTATGCTGGTACCCCATATGTGGGGGTAAACCACTGTTTGGGCGCACGGCAGAGCTCGGAAGGGAAGGAGCGCCATTTTGCAATGCAGACTTTGATAGAATTGTCTGCGGGCGTTATGTTGCGTTTGCAGACCCCTAATGTACCTAAACAGTAGAAACCCCCACAAGTGACCAAATTTTGGAAACTAGACCCCCTAAGGAACTTATCTAGATATGTGGTGAGAACTTTGAAAGCTCAAGTGCTTCACAGAAATTTATAATGCAGAGTAGTGAAAATAAAAAAATATATTTTTTTCCAACAAAAAAGATTTTTAGCCCCCAAGTTTTTATTTTCACAAGGGTAACAGGAGAAATTGGACCCCAAAAGTTGTTGTCCAATTTATCCCGAGTACGCTGATGCCCCATATGTGGGGGTAAACCACTGTTTGGGCGCACGGCAGAGCTCAGAAGGGAGGGAGTACCATTTGACTTTTTTAGCGCAAAATTGGCTGTCGTGTTTGGAGACCCCCTGATGTACCTAAACAGTGGAAACCCCCCAATTCTAACTCCAACCCTAACCCCAACACAGCCCTAACCCTAATCTCAACCCGATCCATAATCCTAATCACAACCCTAACGATAATCACAACCCTAACCCCAAAACAGCCCTAATCTCAACCCTAACCATAACCCCAATCAAAACCCTAAATCCAACACACCCCTAACCCTAATCCCAACCCTAACCCTAATCCCAACCCTAATCCCAAACGTAACACTAATCCCAACCCTAATCCAAACCCTAACCCTAATCCCAACTCTAACCCTAACTTTAGCCCCAACCCTAACTTTAGCCCCAACCCTAACCATAACTTTAGCCCCCGTCGTCACAAAAAAAGTTCAATGTAACCTTTTTTTTGTACGTCGCGTCCGCCATTTCCGCGGATGCGTGGCCTTAACTCTGCCCCCTCCTCCCCAGGACATAGACTGGGCAGCGGATGCGTTGAAAAACTGCATCCGCTGCCCACGTTGTGCACAATTTTCACAACGTGCGTCGGTACATCGGGCCGACGCATTGCGACCGCCCCGTACCGACGCAAGTGTGAAAGAAGCCTTAGGCTACTTTCAGACATAGCGCATTTTTGAGCGCTATTTTGCGGGCGCTTTTCAAAAATGCGCAATGTCATTTTCGTCTGCCGGCAAAGTGAATGAGAAATTCACTTTGCCGTTCAGACACACCGCAAAAAAACGCGGCGCTTTTGTCTGCAAACACGCCGGCGTAAAAAGAATTGACATGTCAATTCTTTACGCAGCGGCGTGTCTGCGTATCCCCCTAGGGCCCCATATTACCTTCCACACACAGCGCCTTTGTCCTGGGTGTCGGCGTCTTTGTACGGAGGGGTTGACACCCAGGACCGGACGTGACGTCGGACAGGAAGAGGGAAGCCCCCGCCCCCCAGTGAAGCAGCATGGAGTCCTTGTGTGTGTGTGCGTGTGTGTGCGTGTGTGTGCGTGTGTGTGTCCCCATGCGACGCTAGTGCCACCATTGTGCTAAGTCGCCGTATGGGACTACTACTCCCATCCGGTATTAGGATGGGAGAGTTGTCCCTGTGTCCGGCGACTTAGCACAATTGTAAAGTTACACAAAACACCTACACACAATACACATACATGACACACAGTACATACAACATATAACACAGAGTATATACTCACCAACAGCACACTTGTAGGCGAAGCCCTCGATCCTCCAGGAAAAAATCCAAAAATAATAAACCAAATTCATACTCCCTGTCCGCAGAATCCATAAAACGAGTGTCCCACGCCGATCGGCTGCTCTCCGGCGATACACTGCCAGGAGCGAAGCTCCTAGCAGTGTATCGCGTACTGTTCCGGAGTTCAATGACTCCGGCGTCTCGGTTAACAGCAGTACAGCTGCGTTGAACTTTCCCACGCAGCACTGCCGTTAAGCGAGAGTGCCGGGGTCAATGACCGCCGGTAAACTCGCTCGCGCATGCGCAGTGACACACCGACAGGAACTATGGCTCCTGTCAGTGTGTTGCTGCAGCCGTGGAGAGCAGACATATCTCTGGATGTGTCTGTTCTCCATGGAAAATCTTGATACGTGGCACTTAAATATGTGGCAATTAAATACGTGACACGTGGCACTTATACGTGATACGTGTCACTTAAATACGTGGCACTGAAATACGTGATACGTGGCACTTTGATACGTGGCACGTGTCACTTAAATACGTGGCACTGAAATATGTGGCACGTGGCACTTTGATACGTGGCACGTGTCTCTTAAATACGTGGCACGTGGCACTGAAAGATGTGGCACGTGGCACTTTGATACGTGGCACGTGGCACTTTGATACGTGGCACGTGGCACTGAAATATGTGGCACGTGGCACTTTGATACGTGGCACGTGGCACTTTGATACGTGGCACGTGGCACTTTGATACGTGGCACGTGGCACTTTGATACGTGGCACGTGGCACTTTGATACGTGGCACGTGGCACTTTGATACGTGGCACTGAAATATGTGGCACGTGGCACTTTGATACGTGGCACGTGTCACTTAAATACGTGGCACGTGGCACTGAAATATGTGGGACACGTCGCACAAAAAAGTTACATGTAGTTTTTTTTGTGTCGACGGTCCGCCGAAGCACGACGCATCCGTCGCACGACGGATGCGACATGTGGCAATCCGTCGCAATGCGTCGCTAATGCAAGCCAATGGAGAAAAAACGCATCCTGCAAGCACTTTTGCAGGATGCGTTTTTTCTCCAACGACGCATTGCGACGGAAGCCAAAAAACGCTAGTGTGAAAGTAGCCTAACCCTAACCCTAGCCCTAACCCTAACCCTAAATTTAGCCCCAACCCTAACCCTAACTCTAACCCTAACTCTAACCCTAACCCTAACCCTAATTTTAGCCCCAACTTGTCTTCTCCTGCCGGCCGGCAGATGGCAGCAGATGGCGGGCGCACTGCGCATGCGCCCGCCATGATGAAAAAGCCGGCTGGCAGGAGAAGACAGAAGAGGACCCAGGGACCCCGGGTGAGTATGATAGGGTCCCCGAATCCCCCTATTTCTCTGTCCTCTGATGTGCGATCACATCAGAGGACAGAGAAATAACTGATCGCTTTTTTTTTTTTTTTTTTTTTTGCGGTCGCCGGTAAACTGTTAATTACCGGCGATCGCAAAGCAGGGGTCGGTGCAAATCGACCCCGATCATGTTCTTTGGGGTCTCGGCTACCCCCGGCAGCCGAGACCCCAAAGAACATCCGGGTGCCGGGCGGCGGGCGCACTGCGCGTGCGCCCGCCATTTTTTCCCGGAAAAAAGATGGCGGCGCCCATGGGGAGACACGAGGAGCACCGGGGGAGGTAGGTAAGTATTGGGGGGCTATTGGGGGCCATCGGGGACCACATTTCTCTGTCCTCCGATGTGCGATCACATCGGAGGACAGAGAAATTAAACGGCAAATCGCGTTTTTTTTTTTTTTGTTGCGACCGCCGGTAAACGGTTAATTACCGGCGATCGCAACTCGGGGGTCGGTAAAAACCCCCCGAATCATGTTCTCTGGGGTCTCGGCTACCCTCGGCAACCGAGACCCCAGAGAAAATCCGACTCTGGGGGGCGCTATTCACTTTTTCCACAGCGCCGTTAATTAACGGCGCTGTGGTTTAAGTACCCTTAGCGGCCGCCGTTAAAAGGCGTATCGGCGGTCGTTAAGGGGTTAATCTGGTTACATTGAATGGACACAATAGTGTTAAAATCTTTTATTGTCATTATATTCTTTTATTTTAAAAACTATAAATTTAATTTTAGTTAAAAGCACGATAAAGTATAACTGTAAAACCTAAACACTACACCATTTCATCTTGCCATGACACACGCCCAATATCAGAAACAAAATAGGAAGCAAATCGATCCCTCATTTGCCCAATTTCAACAGTTGTCCTCAGAGGATGATCTTGGAAATCGGGCAATGGGTTTGATATGGGTTCATATAGTTCCACGTTCAGTCTCTCTTTGGCAATAATATAATTGTGGAGAACCACACAAGCCTTCACCACCTCATCCACTGTCTCAATTTTTAGATTAATGGCGGATCCTAAAATACGCCATTTGGAGACCAGGATCCCAAAGGCGCACTCCACAGTTCTTCTGGCCCTGGACAGTCTATAATTAAATACACTTTTGGTGTGGTCCAAGCACCGACTGGAGTAGGGTTTCAGTAGGTTACCACACATTTGAAATGCCTCATCCCCAACCACAACAAATTGCATTGCCGGGCCTTCGGTGTTGGGAAGAGGTCGTGGCTGGGGGAAATGAAAATTGTTCCCATATAACCTTCGGCCCATATCAGACTCTTTTTAAATGTCCGCGAGTCATTTGTACGGCCAAACGCTCCAATGTCGATAAACCTGCAGTCCGCACCTGCAATTGCCATGAGCACGGTGGAAAAGTATTTTTTATAATTAAAAAACTGAGATCCAGTTCTTGCAGGCTTTGTAATCCTAATGTGCTTCCCATCCACAGCTCCAATGCAGTTCGGGAAAGAACACAGTTGTTCAAATTTTTGGGCGTTGGCCTCCCACAATTCAGTTGTAGGGAGGGGTAAAAATTCATCCCGGAGATAGTCGCACAAAGCGCGGCATGTGTCGGCAACAATTCCTGAAAGTGTGGAGACTCCAATCCTAAATTGGAAATGCGGGGATCTTAAGGTCTCTCCGGCAGCCAGGAAACTGCCAAGAAGAAAACTTAAAAAATTTAATTAAGTACATTGAAAAAAAAAATAAAAATGTACAAAAAAAAATAAAAATAAAATAAAATAAAAAATAAAATTACAGAACATATGACAGGCGTTCACATTGCAAGATAACGTACCGTAGAGTCACCAGCAACCGTTGCTCTGCAGAAATCGATCTCCGTAGCTGTGTCTCCTGCCTGGTAATGGCTCCTTCCACAAGACGCAGCAGATACCGTAAGCTGTCTTGAGACATCCTGGTAAATTCAAAATATTTTTCCAGATTGTCATTTAGCTCGCCAAACAAGCAATGGTAGGCTCCACGGCTCTCCCGGACTTCAACTATAGGGTGTAGCCAAAAGCGCCGATGACTCCTTCTCCGTTTTTCTCTTTTCCTTTGTTCGTAATAGGCAATAGCATAAGCATTAGCCAAGGCAAAATCCAACTCCATATTCATGTAGATACTCTCCATGGAACGCTCCATCATGATGCTGGAAACACAAGCAAAATGGGTGGAATTCATCTCTGCCAGGGTATATATACACAAATTCCATTACACCAACCCTCTTCTATCCATTGGTGGTCTTTATCTAGTGTCTAGACACTAAATTTGTTTTTTTTTTCTGCCATTGTGTAAAGAAAGACCTCATTGTAGGCCAACACATGCGTCGAAAAACGCAGCAATTTTTGCAAAAAATGCGTTTTTCGACGCATGCGTTGAACGCATGCGTCGAAAAATGTTGCGTTTTGTATGCGTTTTGAATGCCTTATGCGTTGCGTCGACGACGCTGCTCCAAAAGGCGCAAATGTGAACGTAGCCTAAGCAAGTTGAAAATGAAATTATCTCTAAAGTGCCTAAAGTTACAGGTGACACGTTTCCTTTGTGTTTTAGGTAAAAAAAAAATCGTCTTTCACATTTTAAAATTTACAAAAAGAAAATGGGCCGATGAAAAAGTTTGTGCACCCTGCATGGTTAGTACATGGTAGTGCCCCCTTTTGCAGGTATCACAACTTGTAAACACATTTTGTAGGGTCTTTCAGTTCTTGTTTGATGTATTTTCATCTATTCTTCCTTGGAGTATTCCTCTACTTCTGTGAGATTCCTGGGCTGTCTTGCTTCCTCTGCTATTTTGAGGTCTAGCCACAGATTTTCAATGATGTTCAGGTCAGGGGACTGTGAGGGCCATTGTAAAACCTTCAGTTTGCTCCTTATGAGGTTGTCTATTGTGGATTGTGACGTGTGTTTAGGATCAGTCTCCATTTGTATACACATTATTGATCCCGGAGGAAATTACGCTATTACAGCAGCAATACAAACAGCAGTACATAAAATATTAGGACACAAATCTTGCACAAGTATACCAACATTACATAACAAATGTGGGTGGTTCAGGTGTATACGTCACTGTTAACTGACATTAGTACACCAGCAATCAGTCATTGCCTACCACCCTTAGGAAATTATTATACATCCCCATAGCAGTAGGTACAAGCGATTTCCTGAATTTCTCCTTCTTACACATGTGTAGCAGCCGGCATCCTCTTTTTCTTCTCACCTTCAGCTTTTTTTACAGATGGTGTTAAGTTTGCTTCAAGAATTTGTTTAAATTTAATTGAATCCATTCTTTCCCCTCTACCCGTGAAATGTTCCCGCGCCATTGGCTGCAGCACAACCCCAAAGCATGATTGCTTAATGGTTGGCGAGATATTTTTTTTTTTTCCTGAAATCCTGTGTCCTTTTTTTCCCCTCACATACCTGTGATCATTGTGGCCAGAAAGTTCTATTTTACCCTGATCATTCCACAGAACTTGTTTTCAAAATGCATCAGGCTTATTTAGATGTTCATTTGCTTATTTCTGATGCTAAATTTTATGGTGAGGACGCAGAAGAGGTTTTCTTCTGATGACTCTTCCATTAAGGCCATATTTGTGCAGGTGTCTCTGAACAGTAGAACAATGTATCCCAGCTCTAGAGTCAAATCTTTCTGAAGGTCTTTTGCAGTCAAGCGGGGGTACTGATTTACCTCTAGCTATCCTATGAGCAGCTCACTGAAACTTTGCTTGGTCTTCCAGGTCTTATCTTGACCTCCACTGTTCCTGTTATCGGCCATTTCTTAATTACTTTTCGAAGTGAGGAAAGGACAACTTGTAAGTGCTTTTCTCGCTTCTTACAGCCTTCTCCTGCTTTGTGGCCTCCACCATTCTCAGAGTGCTCGGCAGCTGCTTAGAATAACCCATGGCTGCTGTATTTTGGCATAAGGATAGAGGAGGCTGGGTTTTTATAAAACTGGGAAATTTGCATCACCCGACCTTTCCTAACGATGATAGTGAACAAGCCAATCTCCAAGGGTGCTCAAACTTTTTCTTTGTAATGGCCCGATTCTAACGCATCGGGTATTCTAGAATATGCATGGCCACGTAGTATGTTGCCCAGCCACGTAGTATGTTGCCCAGCCACGTAGTATGTTGCCCAGCCACGTAGTATGTTGCCCAGCCACGTAGTATGTTGCCCAGCCACGTAGTATGTTGCCCAGCCACGTAGTATATTGCCCAGCCACGTAGTATATTGCCCAGCCACGTAGTATGTAGTATATTGGTCAGCCACGTAGTATATTGGCCAGTGACGTAAAATAAAAAATAAACATATACTCACCTTCCGGAGGCCTGTTGAAGTCCTGGCGCCTGTGTACGGTGCACGTGGCAGCTTCCGGTCCCAGGGTTGGTATGAGCGCAGGACCTGTGATGACGTCGCGGTCACATGACCGTGACGTCATGGAAGGTCCTTCTCGCATAGCATCCTTTGCACGGAACCTGCCGCTTGCACTGCCGAGGACAGCGGGCGACGTCGGAGGGTGAAAATAACCTTTTTTTTTAATTTTTATTATTATTTGTAACATTAGATCTTTTTTACTAGTGATGCTGCATGCGCATTTATTTCTGTGTTTCAGTCTGAATCTGGTCGCCGAGAGAATCGCCTCACGGATCGCAGAGGGGTGCAGCGACGCCGCATTAATAATGGTACGGAAGTCTGCGTTATCCAGCAGTGCAATATTGGGGCAGCGTCTTATGCGGGGGGCCAACTGTTACATAAAAGGTGGTGCCGGTCGGTGCGGGCAGCGCTGGGGGGCCGGTGGGTGCGGGTAGCGGATACTATTATATAATGGAAGGGCAGCTTGTGAATTCCTTGGAGGTCTTATCCCGTCGGGGTCTCTTTATTGTTGGTGGAGCAGCGCCCCCCGGTGGCTGCAGGTATCCTCTGCATTAATGCCGCATCTTCTTTCGTGTGTCCTGCAGGTGGATAACTCCAAATTCTCCGTGGATTGTATCCTCCCTTCCATCCATGTGTACGAGAACCATGACAGCAGGTGGAAAGCGAGAGATCCCCAAGAGTGAGTATCCACAGGAGGGGCCGCACTAGGGGCCCCCGCAGATCCTGCTGCTCCGCCATCAGTGATTGTATAATTATTTATTGAAGACGATCTGAGAAAAACGGCTAAAAACCATTAAAAAAAAAAACTCTGCGAAACTGCTCCCAATAATCTGAGCAAAGAGGCAACGATTGGGGAAGGTGCAATGACGCTAGGTCGGGTGATAGCCGTGTGTGACGTCTGTAACTATCCCTGCGATACAGTACAGATCGGAGAATAACAGTAGAGAAATAAGAAAGTGCCAGTGTCCATAATACGGAGAATGGCAGGACGTGCGTCCGGACACCGGGAGGGAGAGCGCCGGCCGCGCCAAAGTCACCTTTCTGCTGCTGCCGCCTCATACATGGAGAAATACATCAGACCCAGGAGTGTAACAAACAATTTATCTGTCTGTATATGATATATATATATATATATATATATATATATATATATAAAGGTCGACTGCTCTGCCCGGGTCGTCCAAACAAACCTGCAAAGTCCACAAATAACCGAGAGTGACATGTGGGCGCCAGGACAGGTGCTGCAGCCATCATGTCTGTTTTCTGCCACCCAAGGGATGCATGACCCGAACAGGAGGTGCCGACAGAGCAATGCAATAGCGGCCACATAACAAACATGGAGCAACATTATTAGTGCATGTGCACAAAGCAGCGGAAACAATAGTGGTAAAACTGTCCCGTTTGCACAGATGGCGGGTAATATACCGGCCCGCGCGCACAGATGGCGGGTAACATACTGGCCCGTGTGCACAGATGGCGGGTAACATACCGGCCCGTGCACAGAGATGGCGGGTAATACAGCGGCCCGTGCGCAGAGATGCTAATATACCGGCCCGTGCGCAGAGATGGCGGCTAGCATAGATGCACGCCTATAAAGATGAATCCATACATCAGAGTGGTAGCTGGACGGTTGTGCATTCTCCTGCGTGCCATGATGAGAGGAGAATTTGTTCTTCTGCGGCTGTTTATAGAGTTGAATATAGCACTGATAACTGGAGCTGACACATACACCGCCTGTAATAATGTACTATATGTATTACATAGGAACGTCAGAGTATAAATTCAGACACCAGAGGGTCGAATGTTCCCCCTGTCCTCTGTGCAGCCATACCTGCACCCTGGAGAGCTGGGTGACATCCCACATCCTGTACTGATACTGGGGGTGTATCGCTGTGCAGCCATACCTGCACCCTGGAGAGCTGGGTGACATCCCACATCTTGTACTGATACTGGGGGTGTATCGCTGTGTAGCCATACCTGCACCCTGGAGAGCTGGGTGACCTCCCACATCCTGTACTAATACTGGGGGTGTATCGCTGTGCAGCCATACTTGCACCCTGGAGAGCTGGGTGACCTCCCACATCTTGTACTAATACTGGGGGTGTATCGCTGTGCAGCCATACTTGCACCCTGGAGAGCTGGGTGACATCCCACATCTTGTACTAATACTGGGGGTGTATCGCTGTGCAGCCATACTTGCACCCTGGAGAGCTGGGTGACCTCCCACATCCTGTACTGATACTGGGGGTGTATTGCTGTGCAGCCGTGTCTGGGACTCTCAGGTGGCCATATTGCCTGTCACTATAAGGCATGGTCAGGTGACGGGGGTGTGCGGGTGTTGGGGTGCCGTATCGTGCGTTGAGGCTTGTTCTCGTGTCTCCCCAGAGACGTCTTTGAAGACTGGCCGGAAGCTCAGCGGATCACCGCTTCTCTCATGGACAGCCGCTCATATGAAGCCCTGGTGGATTTCGACAGCCACCTAGACGACTTGCGTAACGACTGGGCCAACCCCGAAATCAACAAGTCCATCATCCATCTATGCTAAGGTCAGAGGAGCCGCCGCCGGCCCACGCTATGCAAGATGACCACCGAATGTAGAGTGTGGAGACCACCATCCCTGCTGCTGGCGGGGTCCTACCTGTGAGCAGACAGATTAACAGTTCCAATGCAGGGAAGGGAATCCTGAGCGGCGGTGCTCCCGAATGCCGTCCGTCCACCACCCAGAGGCTGGCGCTGAAGCCCCCCGGTTCTGCAGCCCCCTTCAGCCCCCCGCTGGCCGGTTCTGCAGCCCCCCTGTCGCCCGGTTCTGCAGCCCCCCTGTCGCCCGGTTCTGCAGCCCCCCTGCCGCCCGGTACTGCAGCCCCCCTGCCGCCCGGTACTGCAGCCCCCCTGCCGCCCGGTACTGCAGCCCCCCTGCCGCCCGGTACTGCAGCCCCCGCCGCCTTTTCTATATAATAATAATAATAATAATAATAATTTTATTTATATAGCGCCAACATATTCCGCAGCGCTTTACAACTTATAGAGGGGACTTATACAGACAACAGACATTACAGCATAACAGAAATCACAGTTCAAAACAGATACCAGGAGGAATGAGGGCCCTGCTGCTCGCAAGCTTACAATCTATGAGGAAAAGGGGAGACACGAGAGGTGGATGGTAACAATTGCTTTAGTTATTTGGACCAGCCATAGTGTAAGGCTCGGGTGTTCATGTAAAGCTGCATGAACCAGTTAACTGCCTAAGTATGTAACAGTACATATATTGTAGTTTTTGTTTCTATTAACAGAGAATTAATTGTATTAAATCTGCAGAAGACGAGCGTGGTGGAGAAGTTGAGCGCTGGCTGCCGGCACCGCGCGCTTCTTGTACCGTCACAGGAGGCGTCTGTAATGGCAGCTGTGTGTATAAACCTTCCGTACAGGTGGGGGACATGATGTGATTGCTGTGCCACCGCTGCTGCCAGTCACTGACTAGTCGCGTCTGTCCCCCCGGCTCGGAGCCCCCCGCGTCCTCCTCGTCTCACACTGAAGCTCTGATTTCTGCTGTCGGACTTTGCACGTTAATTTGGAGATTTTATATTTTCATGTTTTCTCTTTCTCGTTGTGTTTGTTTGAAGAAAATGAATAAAGATTTACAAAATTCTGGGATTTCTGCACTTCTGTGTTAGCTCGTAAACTGCAGACATCTCTCTTTACAGCTTGCTGCAAAGAACCTGACACCTTAAAGGTAAACTCCACTTTTAATTTTTGGCGTTCAGTATGGTGCTAACGGAAAGTTGAAACCCTTCAGGCTGACATGTTGTGGCCACATCTCCGTGTATAATGCAGTCAGTGTGACTCCTGGGACTGAATTGTGAATGCAGCTCTGGAGGTGACTGCAGCTTAATATGAAAAGCGAGAAAGCGGCAGAATAAAAGGATCCGGAGCCGTCAATAGTCTGACAAGGCGGGCGAATGTCCCCTATTGCTCTCTGGTATCAGCCATTCCTGGCTGCATAGAGGCTGATAAGTGATAGCAAGAGCAAAAAATAAGTAACATCGGCTGCTCCTGTTTATAATCTCCAGACTGTGGGCCTGAATGGAGGCTGCCATGCTTTACACTGCATGCTGTACCTAGACCACTGGGAAACCCTTTTTATTAGGGTTGTATTACTGCATGTTGTGATGCTGGAGGGTTGTCTGTCCAGTCCCCTGCAGCACCCCCACAGGAGGAATGAAGCATTACACTGGGTTGTTTGGGGTCTAAATAAGGCATTCACACACGCTCTCGTGCAGGGTGGTCCTTTACTGGGGACTCCCACTGTCTGCTCTGATGCAGGGTGGTCCGGTATTGGGGACCCCGATCTCTGCTCTGAAGCCGGGTGGTCCTGTATTGGGGACTCCCAATCTCTGCTCTGATGCCGGGTGGTCCTGTATTGGGGACTCCAGATCTCTGCTCTGATGCAGGGTTGTCCTGTGCTGGGAAATCCCGATCTCTGCTCTGATGCAGGGTGGTCCTGTACTGGGGAATGCCGATCTCTGCTCTGATGCAGGGTGGTCCTGTACTGGGGAATGCCGATCTCTGCTCTGATGCAGGGTGGTCCTGTACTGTGGACTCCCGATCTCTGCTCTGATGCTGAGTGGTCCTGTGTTGGGGACTCCCGATCTCTGCTTTGATGCCGGGTGGTCCTGTATTGGGGACCCCCACTCTTTGCACTGATGTAGGGGATCCTGCATTGGGGACCCTCCTCTTCCTAATGATTCCCCCCCCACCCCCCAAAAAAAGGAGCCGACCTCTTGTTAAGTCTCTTCAGGAAAATGTCAGAACCTGGAATTACCGCTACAGGAAGAAACGTGAATCTTTATCTCCATTCTATTTAATTTTCCAGTAAGTGATCTCCTGGCAGCCAGCGCACACATTCATTACTGAGGCAGTAACTCAATGTCTGCAGAAGAATGGACCCAGGAAATGCATCGTGGGTAGTGCCTACCTCTTAATCAGATTCCTCCCACTCGTGGGGGTCCACTCCCTCCTGTGGGGGTCCACTGCCTCCTGTGGGGGGACTACACATAGTTTATAATAATTCAGACTTATCATGTATCTCTGTATACAGGGAGCTCCCCCTAGTGGTGGCTGCAGACAGGAGCATCTGTATCTCTGTATACAGGGAGCTCCCCCTAGTGGTGGCTGCAGACAGGATCTTATCATGTATCTCTGTATACAGGGAGCTCCCCCTAGTGGTGGCTGCAGACAGGATCTTATCAAGTATCTCTGTATACATGGAGCTCCCCCTAGTGGTGACTGCAGACAGGAGCATCTGTATCTCTGTATACAGGGAGCTCACCCTAGTGGTGGCTGCAGACAGGATCTTACCATGTATCTCTGTATACAGGGAGCTCCCCCTAGTGGTGGCTGCAGACAGGAGCATCTGTATCTCTGTATACAGGGAGCTCCCCCTAGTGGTGGCTGCAGACAGGAGCATCTGTATCTCTGTATACAGGGAGCTCCCCCTAGTGGTGGCTGCAGACAGGAGCATCTGTATCTCTGTATACAGGGAGCTCCCCCTAGTGGTGACTGCAGACAGGATCTTATCATGTATCTCTGTATACAGGGAGCACCCCCTAGTGGTAGCTGCAGACATGATCTTATGTATGTCTGTATACAGGGAGCTCCCCCTAGTGGTGGCTGCAGACAGAATCTTATCATGTATCTCTGTATACAGGGAGCTCCCCCTAGTGGTGGCTGCAGACAGGATCTTATCATGCATCTCTGTATACAAAGAGCTCCCCCTAGTGGTGACTGCAGACAGGATCTTATTGTGTATCTCTGTATACAGGGAGCTCCCCCTAGTGGTGGCTGCAGACAGGATCTTATCATGTATCTCTGTATACAGGGAGCTCCCCCTAGTGGTGGCTGCAGACAGGATCTTACCATGTATCTCTGTATACAGGGAGCTACCCCTAGTGGTGGCTGCAGACAGGAGCATCTGTATCTCTGTATACAGGGAGCTACCCCTAGTGGTGGCTGCAGACAGGAGCATCTGTATCTCTGTATACAGGGAGCTCCCCCTAGTGGTAGCTGCAGACAGGATCTTATGTATCTCTGTATACAGGGAGCTCCCCCTAGTGGTGGCTGCAGACAGGATCTTGTCATGTATCTCCGTATACAGGGAGCTCCCCTTAGTGGTGTCTGCAGACAGGATCTTATCATGTATCTCTGTATACAGGGAGCTCTTCCTAGTGGTGACTGCAGACAGGATCTTATTGTGTATCTCTGTATACAGGGAGCTCCCCCTAGTGGTGGCTGCAGACAGGAGCATCTGTATCTCTGTATACAGGGAGCTACCCCTAGTGGTGGCTGCAGACAGTTGCATCTGTATCTCTGTATACAGGGAGCTCCCCCTAGTGGTAGCTGCAGACAGGATCTTATGTATCTCTGTATACAGGGAGCTCCCCCTAGTGGTAGCTGCAGACAGGATCTTATGTATCTCTGTATACAGGGAGCTCCCCCTAGTGGTGACTGCAGACAGGATCTTATTGTGTATCTCTGTATACAGGGAGCTCCCCCTAGTGGTGGCTGCAGACAGGATCTTATCATGTATCTCTGTATACAGGGAGCTACCCCTAGTGGTGGCTGCAGACAGGAGCATCTGTATCTCTGTATACAGGGAGCTACCCCTAGTGGTGGCTGCAGACAGGAGCATCTGTATCTCTGTATACAGGGAGCTCCCCCTAGTGGTAGCTGCAGACAGGATCTTATGTATCTCTGTATACAGGGAGCTCCCCCTAGTGGTGACTGCAGACAGGAGGGCGCAGGGTGGATATTTTATGCCACCGTCTCCTTTCGCCCAGTTATATGGACAGGTGACATTTCCTTTCTTATTACTATGTGAATGTTGGCAGTATAACCCCCAGGATGATGAGGATGATCCCGTCCCCTTTGCGTTGTTGTTCTGCAGTGGTGGCTGTGTGGATTGTGAGGCTGCGCGGTGTTCTTCTGAAGGTTGCGTTATCGGACATCGTTGTGGTACAATCTCGCCCTCCCGAGACCTTCAGAGCTGTTAAATTTTAACTAAATATTTTGTTCCTTTTGCTCGGTGTCCGGGGATGTGTCAGCAGAGAAGCGTTGGCTCAGCGGAGGAGGGCGCCGCTCATCACTGATCCTCCCGTGTTATTACTGTGGTCGGGGATTCTGTGATTTTACCGATATACGAATGACGGCTGATGCAGCTGTAACAAACCCTCAGCTGTGTCCTCGCCTGTGGCACTATGTGTGTGATTTGAGATCGGTGCCTCCCGCCGTGCTGACATGTAGTGGTGCTTAGTGCGGCACATCAGCAGCCGCCGCCTCGTCTACGCCCCATTAATACGGCTCTCGGTGCCAAGTTTCCTGTAATGCGGAGTGTGAGTAATGAGCGGCCGGGTCCAGGAGCCGAGTAATGGGATTACTGCAGCTGAGGGGGGAGAAGAGGAAACTTTCCCGTGTTCCCTGCAGTCGCGGTTATCCGGCTGCTGATTGGTCGGAGGTGGTCGCCCCTCTGTGCAGTCAGAGGACTAAAGCTCCACTGCCAGGTGAGGTCCGGCAGACGGGGAGGACCCGCCATCCACAGCCACAGGTGAGCGGCCCATGGTGTGACCCCACTGTGTGCAGGGGCTGGACCCACAAACATCCCAGTGTGCCTGCTCCTGAGCCGTGTATCTAATCTTATCCTGTGTGATACTGACTGCTGAGCTGTGTATCTAATCCTCCCCTGTGTGATACTGACTGCTGAGCCATGTATATAATCCTCCCCTGTGTGATTGTCTAATGAGCCGTGTATCTAATCCTATCCTGTGTGATACTGACTGCTGAGCCGTGTATCTAATCCTATTCTATGATACTGTCTGCTGAGCCGTGTATCTAACTCTCTCCTGTGTGATACTGTCTGCTGAGCCTTGTATCTAATCCTATCCTGTATGATACTGACTGCTGAGCCGTGTATCTAATCCTATCCTGTGTGATACTGTCTGCTGAGCCGTGTATCTAATCCTATCGTGTGTGATACTGACTGCTGAACCGTGTATCTAATCCTCTCCTGTGTGATACTGTCTGCTGAGCCGTGTATTTAATCCTATCCTGTGTGATACTGACTGCTGAACCGTGTATCTAATCCTATCCTGTGTGATACTGACTGCTGAGTTGTGTATCTAATCCTATCCTGTGTGATACTGTGTGCTGAGCCGTGTATCTAATCCTATCCTGTGTGATACTGACTGCTGAACCGTGTATCTAATCCTATCCTGTGTGATACTGTCTGCTGAGCCGTGTATCTAATCCTATCGTGTGATACTGACTGCTGAGCTGTGTATCTAATCCTATCCTGTGTGATACTGACTGCTGAGCCGTGTATCTAATCCTATCCTGTGTGATACTGACTGCTGAACCGTGCATCTAATCCTATCCTGTGTGATACTGACTGCTGAGCTGTGTATCTAATCCTATCCTGTGTGATACTGACTGCTGAGCCGTGCATCTAATCTGATTTTCTCACCCCATCTTTTCGCCTGTGTTTTTTCCCCATTCTCTTACCCTTGTGTTTGACTTGTCGTCACCCCCATGTTCTTGCCCTTACTGTTCCCCCTTGTTTTACTTCTCAACCCCCATTTTCTTGCCGTTATATGTGCCCTGTGTTCTTATCGCCTGTGTTTTTAACCCTCGTGTTCTCACCCGTATTTTTAACGCTCGTATTCTCGCCCGTGTTTTTAACCCTCGTGTTCTCGCCCGTGTTTTTAACCCTCGTGTTCTCACCCTTTATGCGTTCAGTAAACATTCAGTAAGTGCTGAGAATATATGCGAGGTGGCAGGAAGCGGCCGATTTGCTCTGCAGGAAGATGCAGCGCTGGCGGTGTCGGGTCTGCGCTGGTGGAGGTGAGACACAGCGAGCGCTCTGAGGTTTCCTGGCTGTAACTTTTTGTGGTTTTGTTACTTTCTGTCTGTGCCTCCAGGCTCCGCACCGCTGAGGACAGAATGACAGCATGGGCCTCCACGTCTCCTGTCTGAAAGGTAAGAAATGGCGCAGCTCGTATCACACCGGCACCTACCCATAGACTGCAGGCTCCGCACAACAGCCGACACCGGGCCGTGTGACATCCCCGACCAATGGAGGAGACTCTGCAGCACAGAGGATTTCAGGTCTGGTGGGTCACAGGCTGAGTGTTACATAGTGGAAGGAGCAGAATCCTCGCAGCACAGAGGATTTCAGGTCTGGGGGGGGTCACAGGCTGAGTGTTACATAGTGAAAGGAGCAGAATCCCCGCAGCACAGAGGATTTCCGGTCTGGGGGGGGGTCACAGGCTGAGTGTTGCATAATGGAAGGAGCAGAATCCCTGCAGCACAGAGGATTTCAGGTCTGGGGAGACACAGGCTGAGTGTTACATAGTGGAAGGAGCAGAATCCCCGCAGCACAGAGGATTTCAGGTCTGGAGGGTCACAGGCTGAGTGTTACATAGTGGAAGGAGCATAATCCTCGCAGCACAGAGGATTTCAGGTCTGGGGGGGTCACAGGCTGAGTGTTACATAGTGGAAGGAGCAGAATCCTCGCAGCACACAGGATTTCAGGTCTGGAGGATCACAGGCTGAGTGTTACATAGTGAAAGGAGCAGAATCCCCACAGCACAGAGGATTTCAGGTCTGGGGGGGTCACAGGCTGAGTGTTGCATAGTGGAAGGAGCAGAATTCCTGCAGCACAGAGGATTTCAGGTCTGGGGAGTCACAGGCTGAGTGTTAAATAGTGGACGGAGCTGAATCCCCGCAGCGCAGAGGATTTCAGGTCTGGAGGGTCACAGGCTGAGTGTTACATAGTGGAAGGAGCAGAATCCCCGCAGCACAGAGGATTTCAGGTATGTGGGTCACAGGCTGAGTGTTACATAGTGGAAGGAGCAGAATCCCCGCAGCACAGAGGATTTCAGGTCTGGGGGGGGGGTCACAGGCTGAGTGTTGCATAGTGGAAGGAGCAGAATTCCTGCAGCACAGAGGATTTCAGGTCTGGGGAGTCACAGGCTGAGTGTTAAATAGTGGACGGAGCAGAATCCCCGCAGCGCAGAGGATTTCAGGTCTGGAGGGTCACAGGCTGAGTGTTACATAGTGGAAGGAGCAGAATCCCCGCAGCACAGAGGATTTCAGGTATGTGGGTCACAGGCTGAGTGTTACATAGTGGAAGGAGCAGAATCCCCGCAGCACAGAGGATTTCAGGAGGTGATTGTGGGGGGGAGGCGTCTCTCTTGTCTCTGTTGCTTTCCTCAGTTTCCATACGACTTCCTGTGTGTGGTTGTCAGCTCCTGTATACAGTATATAATATGCTCTGCTGCAGACTGGATCTCCCCAGATAGATGTTTTCAGAATCTCTGCTTGTTTTCAGTGTATAGAAACCTTTTTCTTCCACCAGCAGAAGACGCGTCTGCCCCTTCGCCATGTTCACACATTGCTTTTTTGCTGCACATTGTTGCTGTGTTTTTGCTGTTTTTTGTGCATGTTGATAAAGTTTAGTGCCCCAGAAAGAAGCCTGATTTACCTTCCTAGGGGTTCTTGCCCCAATATCCCTGCTCTTATTGATGCGTTTCTCCATGTTCTCATTGTTTCTTACTGGTGAAAGAAGCGACGCAGCAGTTTTCCAAATCCGTCAGGGAAATAAAACAAATGTATGCACCAGATTTTTTAAGTCTCGTACACTTTGCTGCTACTGTAAAACACAGCTGAAAAAATGCATAAAAAAAAACCTCTGCAAAAATGCACCGTGTGAACGTAGCCTTATAGGTCTCACAGCTGAAGGTTTGTTACAGTTGGATCCAGCGCACAGAACCTCCAGCACTTCACAGTGATGCATTGTATCAGACGATGAGCAGTGGAGTGAGATGTGTGCAGTCATTGTAACAAACCCCCAGCAGTGACAATGCATTATGTAAGGAGCATGCTTGCTGTCAGTGAATAGAAAGTAGTGAGGACCTGATGAGCATTACTCTGCTGTGTATTGTGTTCTAGGGCTGCAGATCTGTTACTCCAGAGATGATGCTTCCAGAAGGTTCCCCAGCGGTCACATGCCCGTCCCCGACATCATCATTACCCCCCCGACCCCGACAGGGACCCTGAATACAAAAGCTGCTGTCCGGCAGAGCCGCCCGGCCTCCCCCGCCAAGAGCCGCCACTGAGGAGGATGCGCCGGTAGGAAAGTCCACCGTCTTCAGGAGGAACCTTCCGGAGTCTCGGACATGTCTATACATTATGGGGGTCTGACGTCATAACCCCCCTCCCCCGAGTGCAGGACCATTGTACCGCCATGATCCGGCGGATGTGACCGCTAACTCCGCAGCGAACAGAGAACGTTTTGGAAAGATGTAAAATCGTCCGTGGATCTGGATCGCCATCAATGTCCCACGTATCCACAGGACTGGATGGTGATGGGGGTCCCGTGCTGCCCCCGCATCGCAGGGCGATAATGACCCTCGCTGACCACAGGTGGGGGATATAAGGGTCATCCTGTAATATGGACATTAAGCCTAGGCCCCCATGTCGCCGTATATACGCCACGCTTTTATATTGGCTGTGAGCTTGTTCACACGTGGAGTTCACGAGACGTTTCTTCCGCTTGTTTTTTGTTCAGAAGAAAGTGAAGCTTTTTATGGTAACAGTAAAATGAAACACCCCGAATGTCGCACTCAGAGCTTCACTTCATAGGTAACAGGTGGAATGGCCACCGGAGTCCATAGGTTGTCTATAGCCTGCCGTGGGGCCAGAGGAGGCAAAATCCCCATGGGGCCAACACTAATAGCGCCGCAATCTAGTGCCCATAACCTGGTCTATAAAATTTATCAAAAAAAAAAGGCATCGAGACCTTTCTTGAGTTTTAATTGTGAATCAACCATTAGGACATCATGTGGCTGAGATTTATGCGGGCTCACTGCTCTTACAGTAAAGAATCCAACGTCTCACTGCACTTACAGTAAAGATTCCACCGTCTCACTGCTCTTACAGTAAAGAATCCATGGTCTCACTGCTCTTACAGTAAAGAATCCATGGTCTCACTGCTCTTACAGTAAAGAATCCACGGGCTCACCGCTCTTACAGTAAAGAATCAACGGGCTCACCGCTCTTGCAGTGAAGAATCCACGGGCTCACTGCTCTTACAGTGAAGAATCCACCGTCTCACCGCTCTTACAGTAAAGAATCCACGGGCTCACCGCTCTTACAGTGAAGAATCCACGGGCTCACCGCTCTTACAGTGAAGAATCCACGGGTTCACCGCTCTTAAAGTAAAGAATCACAGGCTCACTGCTCTTGGTTCCCCCCATCCACCTAAGTCTTTTTCACCCAATGTTTTAAAATGTAATACACAGTAATACCTTTTATTTCCTCTGCCCAAGTGCATGACCTTACATTCATCTACATTAAACTTTGTTTGCCATTTCTCAGTCCAAGCCTCCAGCTTCATAAATCCCTCTTTATTTGCAGATGATACTAAACTCTATAGCATAATCTTCTACTTTGTCCCCTATAAGGTTGTTCAGAAATATGTTTTTTTTTTAAAAAAGGGCCCAATACTGACCGATCCCACATACAGCAGTACTGGGGGGGTGTCTGCCGTCTGTCCTCCGTCCTGCAGTACTTGGTGGGTGTCTGCCCTCTGTCCTGCAGTACTCGGTGGGGTGTCTGCCCTCCGTCCTGCAGTACTCGGTGGGGTGTCTGCCCTCCGTCCTGCAGTACTCGGTGGGGTGTCTGCCCTCCGTCCTGCAGTACTCGGTGGGGTGTCTGCCCTCCGTCCTGCAGTACTCGGTGGGGTGTCTGCCCTCCGTCCTGCAGTACTCGGTGGGGTGTCTGCCCTCCGTCCTGCAGTACTCGGTGGGGTGTCTGCCCTCCGTCCTGCAGTACTCGGTGGGGTGTCTGCCCTCCGTCCTGCCGTACTCGGTGGGGTGTCTGCCCTCCGTCCTGCAGTACTCGGTGGGGTGTCTGCCCTCCGTCCTGCCGTACTCGGTGGGGTGTCTGCCCTCCGTCCTGCAGTACTCGGTGGGGTGTCTGCCCTCCGTCCTGCAGTACTCGGAGGGGTGTCTGCCCTCTGTCCTGCAGTACTCGGTGGGGTGTCTGCCCTCCGTCCTGCAGTAAATCATTCAGCTGATGAAAACTAAATCTCCTTACACTAAGGCCGGCGTCACACTCGGCATATGAAAATACGGTCCGTATTTTACGGCCGTAATACACAGAAATGTTCCAAAAATAGTTATCCGTATGTCATCCGTAGGCAGGGTGTGTCAGCGTATTTTGTGCATGGCATCCTCCGTATGTAATCTGTATGGCATCCGTACTGCGATATTTTCTCGCAGGCTTGCAAAAACGACATCTAATGGATTTATGTGCTCAAATGTTTGTTAAAACATATATACCCGACATGATATGAGACATGGTTTACATACAGTAAACCATCTCATATCCCTTCTTTTTTTGCATATTCCACACTAATAATGTTAGTAGTGTGTATGTGCAAAATTTGGGCGCTGTAGCTTGTAAAATAAAGGGTTAAATGGCGGAAAAAATTGGCGTGGGCTCCCGCGCAATTTTCTCCGCCAGAGTGGTAAAGCCAGTGACTGAGGGCAGATATTAATAGCCTAGAGAGGGTCCATGGTTATTGCCCCCCCCCCGGCTACAAACATCTGCCCCCAGCCACCCCAGAAAAGGCACATCTGGAAGATGCGCCTATTCTGGCACTTGGCCACTCTCTTCCCACTCCCGTGTAGTGGTGGGATATGGGGTAATGAAGGGTTAATGTCACCTTTCTATTGTAAGGTGACATTAAGCCAGATTAATAATGGAGAGGCATCAATTATGACACCTATCCATTATTAATCCAATTGTATGAAAGGGTTAATAAAACACACACACATTATTTACAAGTATTTTAATGAAATAAAGACACAGGGTGTTGTAATATTTTATTATACTTGTAATCCACCTGAAGACCCTCGTTCTGTAACAAAGGAAAAATAAAAAAACAACAATATCTCATACCTTCTGTCGCTCAGGTCAAGTCCCACGATGTAAATCCATCTGAAGGGGTTAAATCATTTTACAGCCAGGAGCTCTGCTAAAGCAGTGCTCATGCCTGTAAAACCCCGGGGAATGAATGGAAAGCAGGGTGACCTGTAGTTACCTTGAGTTGCGGTGATGCGCCCTCTGCTGGATGTCCTCATATGAGCTCCAGCGTGGGAACTTTTTCCAGGCTCCAGTTCATGAGGATATCCAGCAGAGGGCGAATCACCGCAACTCAAGGTAACTACAGGTCACCCTGCTTTCCATTCATTCCCCGGGGTTTTTACAGGCACGAGCACGGCTTTAGCACAGCTCCTGGCTGTAAAATGATTTAACCACTTCAGATGGATTTACTTCGTGGGACTTGACCTGAGCGACGGAAGGTATGAGATATTGTTGTTTTTTTATTTTTCCTTTGTTACAGAACGAGGGTCTTCCGGTGGATTACCAGTATAATAAAATATTACAACACCGTGTCTTTATTTCATTAAAATACTTTGAAATAATGTGTGTGTTTTATTAACCATTTCGTACTATTGGATTAATAATGGATAGGTGTCATAATTGATGCCTCTCCATTTATTAATCTGGCTTAATGTCACCTTACAATAGCAGGGTGACATTAACCCTTCATTACCCCATATCCCACCGCTACACGGGAGTGGGAAGAGAGTGGCCAAAGTGCCAGAATAGGCGCATCTTCCAGATGTGCCTTTTCGGGGGTGGCTGGGGGCAGACGTTTGTAGCCGGGGGTGGGGGGCAATAACCATGGACCCTCTCTAGGCTATTAATATCTGCCCTCAGTCACTGGCTTTACCACTCTGGCGGAGAAAATTGCGCGGGAGCCCACCCCAATTTTTTCTGCCATTTATCCCTTTATTTTACAAGCTACAGCACCCACATTTTGCACATACAAACATTACTACTAACTACTAACATTAGTAGTGTGGAATATGCAAAAAAAAAGATATGAGATGGTTTACTGTATGTAAACCATGTCTCATATCAGGTCGGGTTTGGGAAGGAGAAAGAAAAAGCCGGCAATTGAATTACCAGCTTTTCTATAGAACACCGCTGCGTATTTCTCGCAAGTCACACTGCTGGTCTGTGAGGAATCTGATTTTTTTTTCTCGCAGCCATAGACTTTCATTGGCGATTTTTTTTGCGCAATACGGTGACAATCGCAGCATGCTGCGATTTTGTACGGCCGTAGAAGACCGTATAATACGGATCCGTAAAATACGGCTGATAGGAGCTGGGCCATAGAGAATCATTGGGCTGTGTTTTATGTGTATTTTACGGGTGTATTTTCTGTGCTCATACGTCCGTAAAACTCGCCAGTGTGACGCCGGCCTACCAAATAGGCCGGAGACACACTGGTGCGAGAGACGGCCGAGTCTCGCTGGTTAAAAGCAAGCTGTGGCACCTGCACTCCGGAGCGGAGCGTGCAGCTGCATAGCAATACATGGAGCCGCACGCTCCGCTCCGGAGTGCAGGTGCCACAGCTTGCTTTTAACCAGCGAGACTCGGCCGTCTCTCGCACCAGTGTGTCTCCGGCCATACTAGCATGCTCTGGAAAACCCGAGCAACGAGTATATTCGCTCATCACTATTTAGCAGTAAAATAAAGAAGAAGGCAAACAAAGATCAAGTGGTGTGTCATTTCAGCTGCGGAGTTCTGGCCAGATCCTGCACTTTCTTTTAGCAAAAAACAAAGTTATTTCTTTATTTTCTCTCAGTATGAAGAATGCCGACTCTGCCAAGTAAGCTGCAGGTGAAATTCATAGTTTTGATGCTTTTTTTTTTTTTTTTTTTTTTCCCCCTCCATGCAACACTAAACACTAAGGCTATGTGCACACGATGTGGATTTGCTGCGGATCCTTCCACGCAGAAACGCTGCAGAACCGCACTGTGATTAACAGTACCATGTAAATCAATGTGAAAAAAAAAAAAATAGTTGTGCACATGGTGCAGAAAAATCAGTGCGGAATTGCTGCGGATTTCAAAGAAGTGCATGTCGCTTCTTTTGTGCGGATCTGCAGCGTTTCTGCACCCCTCCATGTTAAAAATCCACAGTGGCAAAAACCGCAGAAAATCTGCATAAAAACTGCGGCAAATCCGTGGCTGTAGATTCTGCCAGGAGATGCGGATTTTGTGCAGAAAATTCTGCACCACCTTTCTTACGTGTGCACATAGCCTTAGAGAACGGAAATGCCACCATTTTTTTTGTTACATCACATCATAGATAAAAAAAACCAACGCACATTGTGAATGGGAAGCTAGAACTCAAAACCGCGTAGTGTGAGCTTTCCTGCACCGTGGATGTAACGTCATTATCTCGGTGGGTTATTTTAATGGTTTTCCCCCTCGACGCTCCGCGTGAGGACACTTCGCTTCTTCTTGTGCAATTTATTGTGTAATGTTTTTCTGATTTTTTTCCCCCCTGCGTTTTCCATCTTTTTCTATTATTATTTAGGGTGTTCAAGCCGCATTTCGTAAAACTTCTAAAAGAAAAAAACAATCGGCATGAAAGCCCCATAAAACGGGGCCGAGCCGTGCGTGTGGCCGGACGGGGTGTATTTGGGGGCCGCGGATGACACGGACAGGCTCTCCGCTACATTTTCAGTTTACTCCTGAAATTCTCCTCACACACAGTGAGCTGCTGTCACTCCTCACATAAAGATACATGGGATCAGAGCTGGGGGTCATAAAGAAAAGCATCACATAAATAACTGTACTATAAGTATATGCTGCTGCTCTGTTATCAGCCAAATCTAGCCAGCGAAAACAAAAACCACCAGAGAGAACATTTCCGGGTTTAGCGTTCCAAGTGTCAGATCAGTGGCTGCCATGTAATTTCGAGAGTGAGGCACGGAACGCAAACGGGCGGACGTCATAGGCAGCGCTCGGTTCTGATTGGTGAATAGGAGAGCGCGGGAAAATTGTGGGCGGAACCTCGTGCTGAGGAGAGGACGCAGACCATGGACGCTTCTGAGGTGGAATTTCTGTCAGAAAAGGAAATGGTGACAATTATACCCAACTTCAGCCTGGACAAAGTCTATCTGATAGGGGTGAGAGCGGTGCGGCGTCTGAAGCTAACAAATCACTCACCGGAGGCTGCTGAGACTTCTGGTACCGAAGCAGTGCGGAGCCAGGATATTATCAATGTGTAGTGTGGTGACGACGCTCCTGTATATTATACTGTTATGGACGGAGGTGACGTCACAGCTGTATATTATACCGTCATGTGGACCTAGGTGACGTCACTGCTGTGTATTATACCGTGATATGGACGGAGGTGACGTCACTGCTGTATGTTATACCGTGATATGGACGGAGGTGACGTCACTGCTGTATATTATACCGTCATATGGACGGAGGTGACGTCACTGCTGTATGTTATACCGTGATATGGACGGAGGTGACGTCACTGCTGTATGTTATACCGTCATATGGACGGAGGTGACGACGCTGTATATTATACCGTGATATGGACGGAGGTGACGTCACTGCTGTATGTTATACCGTCATATGGATGGAGGTGACGTCACTGCTGTATGTTATACCGTCATATGGACGGAGGTGACGTCACTGCTGTATGTTATACCGTCATATGGACGGAGGTGACGTCACTGCTGTATATTATACCGTCATGGACGGAGGTGACGTCACTGCTGTATATTATACCGTCATATGGACGGAGGTGACGTCACTGCTGTATGTTATACCGTCATATGGACGGAGGTGACGTCACTGCTGTATGTTATACCGTCATATGGACGGAGGTGACGTCACTGCTGTATATTATACCGTCATGGACGGAGGTGACGTCACTGCTGTATATTATACCGTCATATGGACGGAGGTGACGTCACTGCTGTATATTATACCGTCATATGGACGGAGGTGACGTCACTGCTGTATGTTATACCGTCATATGGACGGAGGTGACGTCACTGCTGTATATTATACTGTCATATGGACGGACGTGGCGACACTGCTGTATATTATACCGTGATATGGACGGAGGTGACGACACTGCTGTATATTATACCGTGATATGGACAGAGGTGACGACGCTGCTGTATATTATACCGTCGTGATGAGGGAGTAGCTGCCATCTTGGATACGGGGCATACTAACAGAGATTGGCGTGACTCCATTTTGTCTCCTGGTCCCAGGTCTGCAGAGATGAGCACTCCTGGCCCCCACCTCTTCTCATGAATAAAGTTCCTTTTAGCATGGTAATACAATTAAGCTCAGTGTAGCAGGCAGAAGGTACTTCAAAGCTCAATGAGGAAGCCACCCCAGCAGGGGACTAGGAGGTCCCTGGGGGCTTAATGAAAGCATGCATGTCAGGTGGCTGCAGGAGCCCAAGTCTATTATTCTTCCAGTTGAACCGTCTCCAACATGGAATCGTGGTCGCATTGTCCGAGGTACAGGCTCATAAAAAATATACCCCTTACCCTAAACAAATTGCGCATCTGACAGCGCAGTTCCCAGGGCCATGGGAGTTCTGGAACCTGAGATATGGAGATCAGCCTCCCACAGCGACCGAATGGGTCCAGGTTTGATCCGTGTACGACCGGCAGAACAAACCACATGCGTTGGTACCGCCCGTGTACTGATCCGATCATCCTGAGCGCAGTTATTCCATATATTAGATATTGGGTACAGAGTTTGCAGTTAAGCTGAGGGGTGGAGATTGCTAGCCCACCCAGTTACAGGGGGGAAGGACACAGAAGGTTTAAAGGGCCACTGTCACCCCCTCCAGCCGTTATAAACTAAAAGAGCCATCTTGTGCAGCAGTAATGCTGCATTTTAACAAGGTGGCTTTTTTAGTTTTTGGTGCATGTATTCCCAAAATAAAGCGTTGTATAACCTCTCCAAAATACCTGTCTTTCGCCAGGGAGGCAGGTCCTCACCCCCCTGCTTGAAACGCCACACTGCCGTCACTCAAATCTTCAGGGGAGCCGGGCGCCGCCTCCTCCGCGCTGCTTTCGCATGAAATCCGGCGCCTGCGCTGTGTAGTACTGTCTGGTGCAGGTGCAGTGAGCTTTGGCCGTCTGACGGTGCGGCCACCCACCTTGGTAATCCCAGCCCCGCACTGTGCATAATGCATAACACACTGCGGGGCTGGGATTAGCAAGGTGGCCACACAGGCGCCGTCTGCAAGCCTGGCTGTGACGTCAGACGGCCAAAGCTCACTGCACCTGCACCAGACAGTACTACACAGCGCAGGCGCCGGATTTCATGCGAAAACAGCACGGAGGAGGCGGCTCCCGGCGCCCCTGAAGATTTGAGTGACGGCAGTGTGGCGTTTCAAGCAGGGGGGTGAGGACCTGCCTCCCTGGCGAAAGACAGGTATTTTGGAGAAGTTATAAAACGCTTTATTTTGGGAATACATGCACCAAAAACTAAAAGAGCCACCTTGTTAGAATGCAGCATTACTGCTGCACAAGATGGCTCTTTTAGTTTATAACTGCTGGAGGGGGTGACAGTGGCTCTTTAAGATCTGAGGACACTTGGAGAGTGTCACACGCTCAACAGAAGAAGACGATGAACTAAGGAACAGGGTATGCCAGCCAGAGGGGAGCAAGCACACGCTTTCTGGGGGCAGCCCGGCAACTAAGTCTTGGACCTGCGGAACGCTGAGCCCCCCGGCTTCCAAAAGCGACCTTCAACCTGGTAAATTGACCTCCAGCGTTGTACCTTTAAGCCTTGTATTATTATTGTTATATTTTACTCTGGCTATAACTCTTGATATATTTTTACTGTATATTTTTGTAATTACCTAGTGCGCCCTTAAGGCAATTAAATCATAAATTAATTTTGGGCTGATCCTTTTACTCTGATTGCGAATCTTAGAATACCCAGCGTGGGTAACGGGGCAGTCTCACCGACGGTCATTTGCTCTAGGTGCAGCTCCCTTACTGACCTGAGAGACAAAGGGGGAGCCGGAAAGCTGTGCCTGTGTAGTGACGTCACGGATTGGTGACTTGGGAGGATCTAGGCTTCCTTCACAACCGTCATATGGACGGAGGTGACGGCTCTACTGTATATTATACCGTCATATGGACGGAGGTGACGTCACTGCTGTATATTTTACTGTCATATGGGCGGAGGTGACGTCACTGCTGTATATTATACCGTCATATGGACGGTGGTGACGGCTCTACTGTATAATATACCGTCTTATGGACGGAGGTGACGGCTCTACTGTATATTATACCGTCTTATGGACGGAGGTGACGTCACTGCTGTATATTATACCGTCATATGGATGGAGGTGACGTCACTGCTGTATATTATACTGTCATATGGACGGAGGTAACGACCAGGGCTGTGGAGTCGGAGTTAGTTTTGGTTGGAGTCGGTAGAAATGTACCGACTCCAGCTTTAAAAAAAAAAAATGTATTAATATTTCATAATTTAACTTTCATATGAATTTTTATAGTGCTTTGGCACAAAGCACTATATTGTAATCCGAACGTGGTTAACTTCTTCTTATTATAGTGCTTTGGCACAAAGCACTATATTGTAATCCGAACGTGGTTAACTTCTTATTATTCTAGTGCTTTGGCACAAAGCACTATATTGTTATTCCATCGTGGTAAACTTCTTCTTCTTATTATTATTCAGTCCGCAGTTAATGCGGCCCGAACCGCTTCACTCACAGACTCCAGTGAGGTGTCATTTCGAAGCCAGCGTCCCCAAGAGGTGTGCTAAGTATTTTTCGTGTTGATCGGATTTGTAGTTTTGGCTCAATGCATTTCAATAGGGAAATTTCCCCATACGTTTATAATGGGCCTGATTTCTGAGGCAATTTCTAAAAATAACTGCCAAATGCCACCTGGCCAATTAGCTCATTGATATGCGCAGTCAGACACAGTTACTATGCCAACGCCTATGAACTCTACATCAGCCCACCTGGTCACAGCTTTTGTCAGATAATATCAGCTCTTAAAGTGACAGTACAGCACAATTCCAAAGCACTATCTGTAGTCTTATTATTATTACTAGATGGTGGCCCGATTCTAACGCATCGGGCATTCTAGAATATGTATGTCCACGTAGTATATTGCACAGCCGCGCAGTATGCAGCGCGGAGCTGCGCAGTATGGAGCGCGGAGCCGCGCAGTATGGAGCGCGGAGCCGCGCAGTATGGAGCGCGGAGCCGCGCAGTATGGAGCGCGGAGCCGCGCAGTATGGAGCGCGGAGCCGCGCAGTATGGAGCGCGGAGCCGCGCAGTCACGTAGTTTATTGTCCAGTCACCAGGGCCGGCGTTAGGGGCAGGCAGACTAGGCAGCTGCCTAGGGGCCCCCAGCCAGGGTTGGACATACTGCTGATGGCACTGCTCCGGGGCCCAGAGGTGGAGGGGGGGCCCTGGAGGCAGGCCCGGTATCATGCAGGATCGGGCCCCTCTCACTCCCTCCTCTAATCATGGAACGCCGGGGAGAGAGCGGGGCGCGAAGTGCAGGAGATCAAAAAGGGGGCGTGTCATGCAGGGAGAGACGCTGGCCAATGAACGCTTTCCTTACCTCACAGTGACCAGACTGAGGAGAGCGCTCACTGGCTGCCGTCTGTCCTCCTGCATGGCGTGTCCTAATGGTGAGTGCTCACCTACAGTCAGGGGCCCCACAGCACAGCACACAGGGGACCATAGTGGAGGAAGAGCAGGACTTAGTGTGTGTCTTCTGCTCCCTCCACTGTTCTAATCAGAGCAGGCTGCACCTCACAGAGAAGAGATGGGGGAGGAGGCTCACTGCACTGGACAACACACAACACGGCAGCACCAGGGGGCTGATATCAGTCCTGCCTGCTCTGTGCCCCTTCCCCCACAGCAGTGGGTTTTGCAGCCCTCTCCTGCTGAACTATGTGACCTCATCCAGGGCTCCTCTGATCACCTGTGAGCTGATATCACACATTGGTATGTGTGTATGTATATGCTTGTATGTGTGTGTGTCTATGTGTATGTTTCTATCTGTGTGTATCTGTGTATATATGTACGGTATATGTGTATGTATGGTATATTTGTATGGCTGTGTATGCATGTACAGTATGTGTATGTATGCACAGTATATGTGTGTATCTGTGTATGTGCAATAAATTTGTATGTATATATGGTATATGTATGTTTATGTGCATGTACATACAGTATGTATATGTGTGCGGTATGTTTATACTATATGTGTATATACTGTGTATGTACGGTACATGTATGTGTATCTGTATGTACGGTATATGTGTGCATCTGTGTATGCATGGTGTATCTGTACGGTATGTGTATGTACGGTATACTGTATTTGTGTGTATGTATGGTATATGTATGTGTATACAATATGTGTACATAACTGTATGTGTATGTACAGTACGTGTATATGTATGTACGGTATGTGTAGGTATGTACGGTATATGCATGTATATGTATGTACGGTATATGCATGTATATGTATGTACGGTATATGTATGTACGGTATGTGTGTGAATGTACGGTATATGCATGTGTATGTACGCTATGTGTATGTATGACAGTATATGTATGTGTATGTATGGTATATGTATGTGTTTGCATATACTGTATTTATATGTGTATCTGTATGTATGTATGGTATATGTAGAGCAGATACCAGACATATCGTGGTTATGTAATCTACTAGATGGTGGCCCGATTCGAACGCATCGGGTATTCTAGAATATGTATGTATGTGTGTATATAGCAGCCACATAGTATATACTGTAGCAGACACGCAGTATATGACACAGCCCACGCAGTATATGACACAGCCCACGCAGTATATGACACAGCCCACGCAGTATATGACACAGCCCACGCAGTATATGACACAGCCCACGCAGTATATGACACAGCCCACGCAGTATATGACACAGCCCACGCAGTATATGACACAGCCCACGCAGTATATGACACAGCCCACGCAGTATATGACACAGCCCACGCAGTATATGACACAGCCCACGCAGTATATGACACAGCCCACGCAGTATATGACACAGCCCACGCAGTATATGACACAGCCCACGCAGTATATGACACAGCCCACGCAGTATATGACACAGCCCACGCAGTATATGACACAGCCCACGCAGTATATGACACAGCCCACGCAGTATATGACACAGCCCACGCAGTATATGACACAGCCCACGCAGTATATGACACAGCCCACGCAGTATATGACACAGCCCACGCAGTATATGACACAGCCCACGCAGTATATGACACAGCCCACGCAGTATATGACACAGCCCACGCAGTATATGACACAGCCCACGCAGTATATGACACAGCCCACGCAGTATATGACACAGCCCACGCAGTATATGACACAGCCCACGCAGTATATGACACAGCCCACGCAGTATATGACACAGCCCACGCAGTATATGACACAGCCCACGCAGTATATGACACAGCCCACGCAGTATATGACACAGCCCACGCAGTATATGACACAGCCCACGCAGTATATGACACAGCCCACGCAGTATATGACACAGCCCACGCAGTATATGACACAGCCCACGCAGTATATGACACAGCCCACGCAGTATATGACACAGCCCACGCAGTATATGACACAGCCCACGCAGTATATGACACAGCCCACGCAGTATATGACACAGCCCACGCAGTATATGACACAGCCCACGCAGTATATGACACAGCCCACGCAGTATATGACACAGCCCACGCAGTATATGACACAGCCCACGCAGTATATGACACAGCCCACGCAGTATATGACACAGCCCACGCAGTATATGACACAGCCCACGCAGTATATGACACAGCCCACGCAGTATATGACACAGCCCACGCAGTATATGACACAGCCCACGCAGTATATGACACAGCCCACGCAGTATATGACACAGCCCACGCAGTATATGACACAGCCCACGCAGTATATGACACAGCCCACGCAGTATATGACACAGCCCACGCAGTATATGACACAGCCCACGCAGTATATGACACAGCCCACGCAGTATATGACACAGCCCACGCAGTATATGACACAGCCCACGCAGTATATGACACAGCCCACGCAGTATATGACACAGCCCACGCAGTATATGACACAGCCCACGCAGTATATGACACAGCCCACGCAGTATATGACACAGCCCACGCAGTATATGACACAGCCCACGCAGTATATGACACAGCCCACGCAGTATATGACACAGCCCACGCAGTATATGACACAGCCCACGCAGTATATGACACAGCCCACGCAGTATATGACACAGCCCACGCAGTATATGACACAGCCCACGCAGTATATGACACAGCCCACGCAGTATATGACACAGCCCACGCAGTATATGACACAGCCCACGCAGTATATGACACAGCCCACGCAGTATATGACACAGCCCACGCAGTATATGACACAGCCCACGCAGTATATGACACAGCCCACGCAGTATATGACACAGCCCACGCAGTATATGACACAGCCCACGCAGTATATGACACAGCCCACGCAGTATATGACACAGCCCACGCAGTATATGACACAGCCCACGCAGTATATGACACAGCCCACGCAGTATATGACACAGCCCACGCAGTATATAGCAGCGACGCAGTATATAACATAGCCCACGCAGTATATAGCAGTGTGGGCACCATATCCATGTTAAAAAAAAAAAAAAAATTAAAATAAAAAATAGTTATATACTCAACTCCGGCGTCCAGCGAAGCTGTCCCGATGCACGCGCTGCTGCCGCCAGCTTCCGTTCCCAGAGATGCATTGCGAAATTACCCAGATGACTTAGCGGTCTTGCGAGACCGCTAAGTCTCCTGGGTACTTTCGCAATGCATCTCTGGGAACGGAAGCTGGCGGCAGCCGCGCGCACTGGCGGATGACGGAAGGTGAGAATAGCAGGTTTTTTGGTTTTTTTTATTATTTTTAACATTAGATCTTTTTACTATTTCTGTGTGATGTGCAATATGTTAGTATTTGGGGCCCCATTTTAAACTTTTGCCTAGGGCCCCACTTTGCCTAAAACCGGCCCTGCCAGTCACATAGTATACTGCATATCCCTGTAAAAAAAAAAAAAAAGAATTAAAATAAAAAATAGTTACATACTCACCTCCTGGAGCGGCCGGTACACGATGCTTGTTGCACCTCCTGGAGCGGCCGGTACACGATGCTTGTTGCACCTCCTGGAGCGGCCGGTACCCGATGCTTGTTGCGCGCTCCGGTCCCAAGAGTGCATTGCGGTCTCATGAGATGATGACGTAGCGGTGTCGTGAGACCGCACGTCATCATCTCGCGAGACCGCAATGCATGCAGCGGTGACCGTGGCGTCGCGCGGAGAGGGAAAGGCCGGTTCCTGATCCGGAGGGGCCACCGGAGGGTGAGTATGTTTTTTTTTATTATTTTTAATATTAGATATTTTTACTATTCGTGCTGCATAAGCAGCATCAATAGTAAAAAGGTGGTCACACAGGGTTAATAGCAGCGTTAACCGAGTGCGTTACACCGCGGTCAACGCTGCCATTAACCCTGTGTGAGCGCTGACCGGAGGAGAGTATGCGGGCGCCGGGCAGTGAGTGCGGGGAGTAAGGAGCGGCCATTTTCTTCCATACTGTGCGCGTCGCTGATTGGTCGCGGCAGCTATGACAGGCAGCTGCCGAGACCAATCAGCGAACGAATAACGGTGACAGAAAGACGGAAGCGCCCTTAGACAATTATATAGTAGATTACCCCGCTCACCAATTCGGACCTCGAGTGGCCCCGCCCTCCAAACCAGCGCCTGAGGGGCACCCAAGTGTGAAAGTCTTGCTGGGGCAACCCGGGCACCATTCCAAAGCACTATCTGTAGTTCCTTCAGGAAATACCCATCTAGTTATAGTGCTTTGGAACAAAGCACTATACTGTTATTCCATCGTGGTAAACTTCTTATTATAGTGCTTTGGAACAAAGCACTATACTGTTATTCCATCGTGGTAAACTTCTTATTATTATAGTGCTTTGGAACAAAGCACTATACTGTTATTCCACCGTGGTAAACTTCTTATTATAGTGCTTTGGAACAAAGCACTATACTGTTATTCCACCGTGGATAACTTCTTATTATAGTGCTTTGGAACAAAGCACTATACTGTTATTCCACCGTGGATAACTTCTTATTATAGTGCTTTGGAACAAAGCACTATACTGTTATTCCACCGTGGATAACTTCTTCTTCTTCTTATTATAGTGCTTTGGAACAAAGCACTATACTGTTATTCCACCGTGGTAAACTTCTTCTTATTCTTATTATTCAGTCCGCACGTAATGCGGCCCGAACCGCTAAACTCACAGACTCCAGTGAGGTGTCATTTCGAAGCCAGCGTCCCCAAGAGGTGTGCTAAGTATTTTTCGTGCCGATCGGATTTGTAGTTTTTGCGCAATTTGTGTTTGAAAAAAGTCTTTCAATGCGTTTCAATAGGGAAATTGTCCCATACGTTTATAATGGGCTGGTTTCTGAGGCAATTTCTAAAAATAACTGCCACCTGGCTGATTAGCTCATTGATATGCGCAGTCAGACACAGTTACTATGCCAACGCCTATGAACTCTACATCAGCTCACAAGTTTTGTCAGATAATATCAGCTCTTAAAGTGACAGTACAGCACAATTCCAAAGCACTATCTGTAGTCTTATGATTATTAGACTGTGGCCCGATTCTAACTCATCGGGTATTCTAGAATATGCATGTCCACGTAGTATATTGCACAGCCACGCAGTATACAGTGCAGAGCCGCGCAGTACACAGCGCAGAGCCGCGTACTACACAGCGCAGAGCCGCGCAGTATAACGCGCAGAGCCGCGCAGTACACAGCGCAGAGCCGCGCAGTACACAGCGCAGAGCCGTGCAGTACACAGCGCAGAGCCGCGCAGTATAAAGCGCAGAGCCGCGCAGTACACAGCGCAGAGCCGCGCAGTACACAGCGCAGAGCCGTGCAGTACACAGCGCAGAGCCGCGCAGTATAAAGCGCAGAGCCGTGCAGTTCACAGCGCAGAGCCGCGCAGTACACAGCGCAGAGCCGCGCAGTACACAGCGCAGAGCCGCGCAGTATAAAGCGCAGAGCCGCGCAGTACACAGCGCAGAGCCGCGCAGTACACAGCGCAGAGCCGTGCAGTACACAGCGCAGAGCCGCGCAGTATAAAGCGCAGAGCCGTGCAGTACACAGCGCAGAGCCGTGCAGTACACAGCGCAGAGCCGCGCAGTACACAGCGCAGAGCCGTGCAGTACACAGCGCAGAGCCGCGCAGTATAAAGCGCAGAGCCGTGCAGTACACAGCGCAGAGCCGCGCAGTACACAGCGCAGAGCCGCGCAGTACACAGCGCAGAGCCGCGCAGTACACAGCGCAGAGCCGCGCAGTACACAGCGCAGAGCCGCGCAGTACACAGCGCAGAGCCGTGCAGTACACAGCGCAGAGCCGCGCAGTACACAGCGCAGAGCCGCGCAGTACACAGCGCAGAGCCGCGCAGTACACAGCGCAGAGCCGTGCAGTACACAGCGCAGAGCCGCGCAGTATAAAGCGCAGAGCCGTGCAGTACACAGCGCAGAGCCGCGCAGTACACAGCGCAGAGCCGTGCAGTACACAGCGCAGAGCCGTACAGTATAAAGCGCAGAGCCGTGCAGTTCACAGCGCAGAGCCGCGCAGTACACAGCGCAGAGCCGCGCAGTACACAGCGCAGAGCCGCGCAGTATAAAGCGCAGAGCCGCGCAGTACACAGCGCAGAGCCGCGCAGTACACAGCGCAGAGCCGTGCAGTACACAGCGCAGAGCCGCGCAGTATAAAGCGCAGAGCCGTGCAGTACACAGCGCAGAGCCGCGCAGTACACAGCGCAGAGCCGTGCAGTACACAGCGCAGAGCCGCGCAGTATAAAGCGCAGAGCCGTGCAGTACACAGCGCAGAGCCGCGCAGTACACAGCGCAGAGCCGCGCAGTACACAGCGCAGAGCCGCGCAGTATAAAGCGCAGAGCCGCGCAGTACACAGCGCAGAGCCGCGCAGTACACAGCGCAGAGCCGTGCAGTACACAGCGCAGAGCCGCGCAGTACACAGCGCAGAGCCGTGCAGTACACAGCGCAGAGCCGCGCAGTATAAAGCGCAGAGCCGTGCAGTACACAGCGCAGAGCCGCGCAGTACACAGCGCAGAGCCGTGCAGTACACAGCGCAGAGCCGCGCAGTATAAAGCGCAGAGCCGCGCAGTACACAGCGCAGAGCCGCGCAGTACACAGCGCAGAGCCGTGCAGTACACAGCGCAAAGCCGCGCAGTATAAAGCGCAGAGCCGCGCAGTACACAGCGCAGAGCCGCGCAGTACACAGCGCAGAGCCGCGCAGTATAAAGCGGAGAGCCGCGCAGTACACAGCGCAGAGCCGAGCAGTACACAGCGCAGAGCCGCGCAGTAGACAGCGCAGAGCCGTGCAGTACAGAGCGCAGAGCCGCACAGTATAAAGCGCAGAGCCGCGCAGTATACCGCGCAGAGCCGTGCAGTACACAGCGCAGAGCCGCGCAGTATAAAGCGCAGAGCCGCGCAGTACACAGCGCAGAGCCGCGCAGTACACAGCGCAGAGCCGCGCAGTACACAGCGCAGAGCCGCGCAGTACACAGCGCAGAGCCGCGCAGTACACAGCGCAGAGCCGCGCAGTACACAGCGCAGAGCCGCGCAGTACACAGCGCAGAGCCGCGCAGTACACAGCGCAGAGCCGCGCAGTACACAGCGCAGAGCCGCGCAGTACACAGCGCAGAGCCGCGCAGTACACAGCGCAGAGCCGCGCAGTACACAGCGCAGAGCCGCGCAGAGCCGCGCAGTACACAGCGCAGAGCCGCGCAGTACACAGCGCAGAGCCGCGCAGTACACAGCGCAGAGCCGCGCAGTACACAGCGCAGAGCCGTGCAGTACACAGCGCAGAGCCGCGCAGTATAAAGCGCAGAGCCGCGCAGTACACAGCGCAGAGCCGCGCAGTACACAGCGCAGAGCCGCGCAGTACACAGCGCAGAGCCGCGCAGTACACAGCGCAGAGCCGCGCAGTACACAGCGCAGAGCCGCGCAGTACACAGCGCAGAGCCGCGCAGTACACAGCGCAGAGCCGCGCAGAGCCGCGCAGTACACAGCGCAGAGCCGTGCAGTACACAGCGCAGAGCCGCGCAGTACACAGCGCAGAGCCGCGCAGTACACAGCGCAGAGCCGTGCAGTACACAGCGCAGAGCCGCGCAGTATAAAGCGCAGAGCCGCGCAGTACACAGCGCAGAGCCGCGCAGTACACAGCGCAGAGCCGCGCAGTACACAGCGCAGAGCCGCGCAGTACACAGCGCAGAGCCGCGCAGTATAAAGCGCAGAGCCGCGCAGTACATAGCGCAGAGCCGCGCAGTACACAGCGCAGAGCCGCGCAGTACACAGCGCAGAGCCGCGCAGTATAAAGCGCAGAGCTGTGCAGTACACAGCGCAGAGCCGCGCAGTACACAGCGCAGAGCCGTGCAGTACACAGCGCAGAGCCGCGCAGTATAAAGCGCAGAGCCGTGCAGTACACAGCGCAGAGCCGCGCAGTACACAGCGCAGAGCCATGCAGTACACAGCGCAAAGCCGCGCAGTATAAAGCGCAGAGCCGCGCAGTACACAGCGCAGAGCCGCGTAGTACACAGCGCAGAGCCGCGCAGTATAAAGCGGAGAGCCGCGCAGTACACAGCGCAGAGCCGAGCAGTACACAGCGCAGAGCCGCGCAGTAGACAGCGCAGAGCCGTGCAGTACAGAGCGCAGAGCCGCACAGTATAAAGCGCAGAGCCGCGCAGTATACCGCGCAGAGCCGCGCAGTACACAGCGCAGAGCCGCGCAGTACACAGCGCAGAGCCGCGCAGTATAAAGCGCAGAGCCGTGCAGTACACAGCGCAGAGCCGCGCAGTACACAGCGCAGAGCCGCGCAGTACACAGCGCAAAGCCGCGCAGTATAAAGCGCAGAGCCGCGCAGTACACAGCGCAGAGCCGCGCAGTACACAGCGCAGAGCCGCGCAGTATAAAGCGCAGAGCCGCGCAGTACACAGCGCAGAGCCGAGCAGTACACAGCGCAGAGCCGCGCAGTAGACAGCGCAGAGCCGCGCAGTACAGAGCGCAGAGCCGCACAGTATAAAGCGCAGAGCCGCGCAGTATACCGCGCAGAGCCGCGCAGTACACAGCGCAGAGCCGTGCAGTACACAGCGCAGAGCCGCGCAGTATAAAGCGCAGAGCCGTGCAGTACACAGCGCAGAGCCGCGCAGTACACAGCGCAGAGCCGCGCAGTACACAGCGCAAAGCCGCGCAGTATAAAGCGCAGAGCCGCGCAGTACACAGCGCAGAGCCGCGCAGTACACAGCGCAGAGCCGCGCAGTATAAAGCGCAGAGCCGCGCAGTACACAGCGCAGAGCCGCGCAGAGCCGCGCAGTACACAGCGCAGAGCCGCGCAGTACACAGCGCAGAGCCGCGCAGTACACAGCGCAGAGCCGCGCAGTACACAGCGCAGAGCCGTGCAGTACACAGCGCAGAGCCGCGCAGTATAAAGCGCAGAGCCGTGCAGTACACAGCGCAGAGCCGCACAGTACACAGCGCAGAGCCGCGCAGTACACAGCGCAGAGCCGCGCAGTATAAAGCGCAGAGCCGCGCAGTACACAGCGCAGAGCCGCGCAGTACACAGCGCAGAGCCGTGCAGTACACAGCGCAGAGCCGCGCAGTATAAAGCGCAGAGCCGTGCAGTACACAGCGCAGAGCCGCGCAGTACACAGCGCAGAGCCGTGCAGTACACAGCGCAGAGCCGTGCAGTACACAGCGCAGAGCCGCGCAGTATAAAGCGCAGAGCCGTGCAGTACACAGCGCAGAGCCGTGCAGTACACAGCGCAGAGCCGTGCAGTACACAGCGCAGAGCCGTGCAGTACACAGCGCAGAGCCGCGCAGTATAAAGCGCAGAGCCGCGCAGTACACAGCGCAGAGCCATGCAGTACACAGCGCAAAGCCGCGCAGTATAAAGCGCAGAGCCGCGCAGTACACAGCGCAGAGCCGCGCAGTATAAAGCGGAGAGCCGCGCAGTACACAGCGCAGAGCCGAGCAGTACACAGCGCAGAGCCGCGCAGTAGACAGCGCAGAGCCGTGCAGTACAGAGCGCAGAGCCGCACAGTATAAAGCGCAGAGCCGCGCAGTATACCGCGCAGAGCCGCGCAGTATACCGCGCAGAGCCGCGCAGTACACAGCGCAGAGCCGTGCAGTACACAGCGCAGAGCCGCGCAGTATAAAGCGCAGAGCCGCGCAGTACACAGCGCAGAGCCGCGCAGTATAAAGCGCAGAGCCGCGCAGTACACAGCGCAGAGCCGCGCAGTACACAGCGCAGAGCCGCGCAGTACACAGCGCAGAGCCGTGCAGTACACAGCGCAGAGCCGCGCAGTATAAAGCGCAGAGCCGTGCAGTACACAGCGCAGAGCCGCGCAGTACACAGCGCAGAGCCGTGCAGTACACAGCGCAGAGCCGCGCAGTATAAAGCGCAGAGCCGTGCAGTACACAGCGCAGAGCCGCGCAGTACACAGCGCAGAGCCGTGCAGTACACAGCGCAGAGCCGCGCAGTATACAGCGCAGAGCCGTGCAGTACACAGTGCAGAGCCGCGCAGTACACAGCGCAGAGCCGCGCAGTATACAGCGCAGACACGCGCAGTACACAGCACGGACACGCGCAGTACACAGCGCAGAGCCGCGCAGTACACAGTGCAGAGCCGCGTAGTATACAGCGAAGAGCCACGCAGTATATAGCGCAGAGCCACGCAGTATATAGCGCAGAGCCGCACAGTACAAAGCGCAGAGCCGTGCAGTATACAGCGCAGAGCCGCGCAGTATACAGCGCAGAACGCGCAGTACACAGCGCAGAGCCGCGCAGTACACAGCGCAGAGCCGCGCAGTACACAGCGCAGAGCCGCGCAGTACACAGCGCAGAGCCGCGCAGTACACAGCGCAGAGCCGCGCAGTACACAGCGCAGAGCCGCGCAGTACACAGCGCAGAGCCGCGCAGTATACAGCGCAGAGCCGCGCAGTATACAGCGCAGAGCCACGTAGTATACAGCGCAGAGCCGCGTAGTATACAGCGCAGAGCCACGCAGTATACAGCGCAGAGCCACGCAGTATACAGCGCAGAGCCACGTAGTTATACTGCCCAGTCACGTAGTATATTGTCCAGTCACATAGTATTCTGCATATCCCTGTTAAAAAAAAAAAAAAAGAATTAAAATAAAAAAGTTACATACTCACCTCCTGGAGCGGCCGGTATCTGATGGTTGTTGCACCTCCTAGATCGGCCGGTACACGATGCTTGTTGCACCTGGAGTGGCCGGTACCCGATGCTTGTTGCGCGCTCCGGTCCCAAGAGTGCATTGCGGTCTCACGAGATGATGACGTAGCGGTGTTGTGAGACAGAAAGACGGAAGTGCCCTTAGACAATTAGATAGTAGATTACCCCGCTCACCAATTCGGAACCCGAGAGGCCCGGCCCACCAAATCGGACCCCGAGGGGCCCGGCCCACCAAATCGGACCCAGAGTGGCTCCGCCCACCAAATCGGACCCAGAGTGACCCCTTCCACCAAATCAGACCCAGAGTGACCCCTTCCACCAAATCGGACCCAGAGTGACCCCTTCCACCAAATCGGGCCCAGAGTGACCCCTTCCACCAAATCGGGCCCAGAGTGACCCCTTCCACCAAATCGGGCCCAGAGTGACCCCTTCCACCAAATCGGGCCCAGAGTGACCCCTTCCACCAAATCGGGCCCAGAGTGACCCCTTCCACCAAATCGGGCCCAGAGTGACCCCTTCCACCAAATCGGGCCCAGAGTGACCCCTTCCACCAAATCGGGCCCAGAGTGACCCCTTCCACCAAATCGGGCCCAGAGTGACCCCTTCCACCAAATCGGGCCCAGAGTGACCCCTTCCACCAAATCGGGCCCAGAGTGACCCCTTCCACCAAATCGGGCCCAGAGTGACCCCGCCCACCAAATCGGACCCAGAGTGACCCCACCCACCAAATCGGACCCTGAGGTGCCCAGCCCACCAAATCAGACCCTGAGGTGCCCAGCCCACCAAATCGGACCGAGTGACCCCACCCACCAAATTGGTCCCTAAGGTGCCCCGCCCACCAAATCGGACCCAGAGTGGCTCCGCCCACCGAATCGGACCCAGAGTGGCCGCGCCCACAGAATCGGACCAAAAGTGACCCCGCCCACCGAATTGGATTTAGATTTACCCCGTCCACAAAATCAGACCCAGATTGACCCAACCCACCAAATCGGACCGCCTGAGGGGCACCCAAGTGTCAAAGTCTTGCAGGGGCAGCCCGGGCACCATTCCAAAGCACTATCTGTAGTTCCTTCAGGAAATACCCATCTAGTTATAGTGCTTTGGAACAAAGCACTATACTGTTATTCCACCGTGGATAACTTCTTCTTATTCTTATTATTCAGTCCGCACGTAATGCGGCCCGAACCGCTAAACTCACAGACTCCAGTGAGGTGTCATTTCGAAGCCAGCGTTCCTGAGAGGTGTGCTAAGTATTTTTCGTGCCGATCGGATTTGTAGTTTTTGCGCAATTTGTGTTTGAAAAAAGTCTTTCAATGCGTTTCAATGGAGAAATTTTCCTATACGTTTATAATGGGCTGGTTTCTGAGGCAATTTCTAAAAATAACTGCCACCTGGCTGATTAGCTCATTGATATGCGCAGTCAGACACAGTTACTATGCCAACGCCTATGAAATCTACATCAGCTCACCAGGTCACAAGTTTTGTCAGATAATATCAGCTCTTAAAGTGACAGTACAGCACAATTCCAAACCACTATCTGTAGTCTTATAATTATTAGATGGTGGCCCGATTCTAACTCATCGGGTATTCTAGAATATGCATGTCCACGTAGTATATTGCACAGCCACGCAGTATACAGTGCAGAGCCGCGCAGTACACAGCGCAGAGCCGCGCAGTACACAGCGCAGAGCCGCGCAGTATAAAGCGCAGAGCCGCGCAGTACACAGCGCAGAGCCGCGCAGTACACAGCGCAGAGCCGCGCAGTATAAAGCGCAGAGCCGTGCAGTACACAGCGCAGAGCCGCGCAGTACACAGCGCAGAGCAGTGCAGTACACAGCGCAGAGCCGCGCAGTATAAAGCGCAGAGCCGTGCAGTACACAGCGCAGAGCCGCGCAGTACACAGCGCAGAGCCGCGCAGTACACAGCGCAGAGCCGTGCAGTACACAGCGCAGAGCCGCGCAGTACACAGCGCAGAGCCGTGCAGTACACAGCGCAGAGCCGCGCAGTATAAAGCGCAGAGCCGTGCAGTACACAGCGCAGAGCCGCGCAGTATAAAGCGCAGAGCCGCGCAGTACACAGCGCAGAGCCGCGCAGTACACAGCGCAGAGCCGTGCAGTACACAGCGCAGAGCCGCGCAGCATACAGCGCAGAGCCGTGCAGTACACAGCGCAGAGCCGTGCAGTACACAGCGCAGAGCCGCGCAGTACACAGCGCAGAGCCGCGCAGTACACAGCGCAGAGCCATGCAGTACACAGCGCAAAGCCGCGCAGTATAAAGCGCAGAGCCGCGCAGTACACAGCGCAGAGCCGCGCAGTACACAGCGCAGAGCCGCGCAGTACACAGCGCAGAGCCGCGCAGTACACAGCGCAGAGCCGCGCAGTACACAGCGCAGAGCCGCGCAGTACACAGCGCAGAGCCGCGCAGTACACAGCGCAGAGCCGCGCAGTACACAGCGCAGAGCCGCGCAGTGCACAGCACGGACACGCGCACTACACAGCGCAGAGCCGCGCAGTACACAGCGCAGAGCCGCGTAGTATACAGCGAAGAGCCACGCAGTATATAGCGCAGAGCCGCGCAGTACAAAGCGCAGAGCTGCGCAGTATACAGCGCAGAGCCGCGCAGTATACAGCGCAGAGCCGCGCAGTATACAGCGCAGAACGCGCAGTACACAGTGCAGAGCCGCGCAGTACACAGCGCAGAGCCGTTCAGTACACAGCGCAGAGCCGCGTAGTATACAGCGCAGAGCCACGCAGTATACAGCACAGAGCCACGCAGTATACAGCGCAGAGCCACGTAGTTATACTGCCCAGTCACGTAGTATATTGTCCAGTCACATAGTATACTGCATATCCCTGTTAAAAAAAAAAAAGAATTAAAATAAAAAAGTTACATACTCACCTCCTGGAGCGGCCGGTATCTGATGGTTGTTGCACCTCCTAGAGTGGCCGGTACACGATGCTTGTTGCACCTGGAGTGGCCGGTACCCGATGCTTGTTGCGCGCTCCGGTCCCAAGAGTGCATTGCGGTCTCACGAGATGATGACGTAGCGGTGTTGTGAGACAGAAAGACGGAAGTGCCCTTAGACAATTAGATAGTAGATTACCCCGCTCACCAATTCGGAACCCGAGAGGCCCGGCCCACCAAATCGGACCCCGAGGGGCCCGGCCCACCAAATCGGACCCAGAGTGACCCCGCCCCTAAATCAGACCCAGAGTGACCCCGCCCACCAAATCGGACCCAGAGTGGCTCCGCCCACCAAATCGGACCCAGAGTGACCCCTTCCACCAAATCAGACCCAGAGTGACCCCTTCCACCAAATCGGACCCAGAGTGACCCCTTCCACCAAATCGGGCCCAGAGTGACCCCGCCCACCAAATCGGACCCAGAGTGACCCCACCCACCAAATCGGGCCCAGAGTGACCCCGCCCACCAAATCGGACCCAGAGTGACCCCACCCACCAAATCGGACCCTGAGGTGCCCAGCCCACCAAATCAGACCCTGAGGTGCCCAGCCCACCAAATCGGACCGAGTGACCCCACCCACCAAATTGGTCCCTAAGGTGCCCCGCCCACCAAATCGGACCCAGAGTGGCTCCGCCCACCGAATCGGACCCAGAGTGACCCCTTCCACCAAATCAGACCCAGAGTGACCCCTTCCACCAAATCGGACCCAGAGTGACCCCTTCCACCAAATCAGACCCAGAGTGACCCCTTCCACCAAATCGGGCCCAGAGTGACCCCTTCCACCAAATCGGGCCCAGAGTGACCCCTTCCACCAAATCGGACCCAGAGTGACCCCACCCACCAAATCGGACCCTGAGGTGCCCAGCCCACCAAATCAGACCCTGAGGTGCCCAGCCCACCAAATCGGACCGAGTGACCCCACCCACCAAATTGGTCCCTAAGGTGCCCCGCCCACCAAATCGGACCCAGAGTGGCTCCGCCCACCGAATCGGACCCAGAGTGGCCGCGCCCACAGAATCGGACCAAAAGTGACCCCGCCCACCGAATCGGACCTAGATTTACCCCGCCCACAAAATCAGACCCAGATTGACCCAACCCACCAAATCGGACCGCCTGAGGGGCACCCAAGTGTGAAAGTCTTGCAGGGGCAGCCCGGGCACCATTCCAAAGCACTATCTGTAGTTCCTTCAGGAAATACCCATCTAGTTATTATTATTCTTCTTATTATTCAGTCCGCACGTAATGCGGCCCGAACCGCTAAACTCACAGACTCCAGTGAGGTGTCATTTCGAAGCCAGCGTTCCTGAGAGGTGTGCTAAGTATTTTTCGTGTCGATCGGATTTGTAGTTTTGGCGCAATTTGCGTTTGAAAAAAGTGTCTCAATGCGTTTCAATAGGGAAATTTTCCAATACGTTTATAATGGGCCTGATTTCTGAGGCAATTTCTAAAAATAACTGCCACCTGGCTGATTAGCTCATTGATATGCGCAGTGAGACCCAGTTACTATGCCAACGCCTATAAACTCTACATCAGCCCACCAGGTCACAAGTTTTGTCAGATAATATCAGCTCTTAAAGTGACAGTAGAGCACAATTCCAAAACACTATCTGTAGTCTTATAATTATTGCCCCGCTCACCAAATCGGACCCAGCCCACCAAATCGGACCAGAGTGCCCCCTCTTGCCAAATCGGACCCAGTGGCGCCGCCCGCCAAGTTGGACCCAGAGTGGCGCCGCCCGCCGAGTCGGACCCAGAGTGGCGCCGCCCGCCGAGTCGGACCCAGAGTGGCGCCGCCCGCCGAGTCGGACCCAGAGTGGCGCCGCCCGCCGAGTCGGACCCAGAGTGGCGCCGCCCGCCGAGTCGGACCCAGAGTGGCGCCGCCCGCCGAGTCGGACCCAGAGTGGCGCCGCCCGCCGAGTCGGACCCAGAGTGGCGCCGCCCGCCGAGTCGGACCCAGAGTGGCGCCGCCCGCCGAGTCGGACCCAGAGTGGCGCCGCCCGCCGAGTCGGACCCAGAGTGGCGCCGCCCGCCGAGTCGGACCCAGAGTGGCGCCGCCCGCCGAGTCGGACCCAGAGTGGCGCCGCCCGCCGAGTCGGACCCAGAGTGGCGCCGCCCGCCGAGTCGGACCCAGAGTGGCGCCGCCCGCCGAGTCGGACCCAGAGTGGCGCCGCCCGCCGAGTCGGACCCAGAGTGGCGCCGCCCGCCGAGTCGGACCCAGAGTGGCGCCGCCCGCCGAGTCGGACCCAGAGTGGCGCCGCCCGCCGAGTCGGACCCAGAGTGGCGCCGCCCGCCGAGTCGGACCCAGAGTGGCGCCGCCCGCCGAGTCGGACCCAGAGTGGCGCCGCCCGCCGAGTCGGACCCAGAGTGGCGCCGCCCGCCGAGTCGGACCCAGAGTGGCGCCGCCCGCCGAGTCGGACCCAGAGTGGCGCCGCCCGCCGAGTCGGACCCAGAGTGGCGCCGCCCGCCGAGTCGGACCCAGAGTGGCGCCGCCCGCCGAGTCGGACCCAGAGTGGCGCCGCCCGCCGAGTCGGACCCAGAGTGGCGCCGCCCGCCGAGTCGGACCCAGAGTGGCGCCGCCCGCCGAGTCGGACCCAGAGTGGCGCCGCCCGCCGAGTCGGACCCAGAGTGGCGCCGCCCGCCGAGTCGGACCCAGAGTGGCGCCGCCCGCCGAGTCGGACCCAGAGTGGCGCCGCCCGCCGAGTCGGACCCAGAGTGGCGCCGCCCGCCGAGTCGGACCCAGAGTGGCGCCGCCCGCCGAGTCGGACCCAGAGTGGCGCCGCCCGCCGAGTCGGACCCAGAGTGGCGCCGCCCGCCGAGTCGGACCCAGAGTGGCTACAACTACCAAAACAGCGCCTGAGGGGAACCCAAGTGTGAAAGTCTTGCTGGGGCAACCCGGGCACCATTCCAAAGCACTATCTGTAGTTCCTTCAGGAAATACCCATCTAGTTCTTATTATTCAGTCCGCAGTTAATGCGGCCCGAACCGCTTCACTCACAGACTCCAGTGAGGTGTCATTTCGAAGCCAGCGTCCCCAAGAGGTGTGCTAAGTATTTTTCGTGTCGATCGGATTTGTAGTTTTGGCGCAATTTGCGTTTGAAAAAAGTGTTTCAATGCAATTCAATAGGGAAATTTTCCCATACGTTTATAATGGGCCTGATTTCTGAGGCAATTTCTAAAAATAACTGCCAACTGCCACCTGGCTGATTAGCTCATTGATATGCGCAGTCAGACTCAGTTACTATGCCAACGCCTACGAACTCTACCAAGACACAGTTTTGCCAGATAATATCAACTCTTAAAGTGACCCGCCCACCAAATCGGATCCCGAGGTGCGCCGCCCGCCAAATCGGACCCAGAGTGGCGCCGCCCGCCAAATCGGACCCAGAGTGGCGCCGCCCGCCAAATCGGACCCAGAGTGGCGCCGCCCGCCAAATCGGACCGCCTGAGGGGCACCCAAGTGTGAAAGTCTTGCAGGGGCAGCCCTGGCACCATTCCAAAGCACTATCTGTAGTTCCTTCAGGAAATACCCATCTAGTTTTATAAATGTTACTCAAATATATGTTCTATCAAACTATGAACAACAGTGATAAGCCGTTCTGCTGGAGATAAAGACATTTCTTACTTCTTGTGTGTCACTGTTCTCCACTGCCCTTATCTAATCTTATACTTGGTTAACCTCATGCTGCCCCAACCCCCCTACTTACAATGTATGAAACTGAAAGTGAAAATGTGTTGCAAATTCTTAGTAGTAAAGCTCCTCCTCTAGACTAGATGTTTACTAGGTGTGCGTCTTCCAAGCATCTCACAGCTGCTACTCAGAAGAGGAACTCTGTAAGAAGTATTATCCTTTCAACAAACTTTGCATCAGTTAACTGTGAGTACATGAGGAATAACAGTATTACTGACCACTATATCAGTTGTACGACCTGGCAATAATTTTGTACAATTGTTTTTAGGAAAAACAATTGTCATTTGGATTGTGAATGCAGAATTAAAAACCTGAGAATGTCAAAGAAGCGTCACATTAAATCCGCTGTATTTGAACATTTCACCATCACTCAAGATACACTGACAGACATAATGTTTTCTATGACAAATGATCCAGACGAAAACAAATGCTGTGAAGCCAAGATCAGTGCATATTCAGGCAAAGATAAAAATGCTCCTACCAGAGCTTCTAATCTAACGAGACATTTACAGCGCTTTCATCCAGAAGTAATGAAAGCAGTGGATGAGAGAGACTGCATCCAAGCCAATGAACCAGTGCCCAGCTCTTCCAGCCAAACAAAGGAGCAGAGAACTTTGCAGCCATCAGTTGCAAGATATTTTGTCAGTGACAAAGTTACTGTGACAATGACAGTAGATACATTTAAAAAAGAGATCATAGAGCTTGTTGTAAAGGATAGTGTGCCTATTTCATTATTTTCACGACCAGCTTTTATGTGTCTGAATGGGGAAATGGCCCGCAAGCTTGGTGTTTCTCTGGAGAGAGAGAGTATTAGAAAATTAGTAATCAAAGAAGCTTTTAAACAAAAGGAAGAACTTAAAAAAACTCTCAAGGGACGCTTTCTGTTTCTTAAAATGGATGCCTGCACATGTCACAGAGTGAACTATTTTGCCATCAATGTCCGATTTGTTTGTGACAAAAATGAAATAGTTACCAAGACATTGACAGTAAAAGACACCAAAGCTCATCACACCAGTGAGTTTCTCCAGGTCTTGGTGGAAAAGGTTCTGCAACACTATGAACTTAAAAAAGAGCAAGTTCTTTCTGTCGTAACTGAGAATGCTTCAAATATGATAAGTACTATTAAGCTAATGAATGAGAGTAATGATGGTGACCAGCAGCTAGAAGAACACTCTGGGTCCACAGACACAGAAATGTTTGAAATAGACGAACACTTTATTGTAACTGAGGAGCAAACTGAAGTTGCTTCAGATGAACAGCAACATGATAGCTTAGATCTTGTTGAAACTGTGTCAATACGTTCTTTCATTCATCACATGCGCTGTGTTGTGCATACGCTACAGCTGGCTATAAAAGACAGTCTGCAAGAAGGACATGCTGCTGCACTGATTGGCAAGGTGAGAAAATTGGCTACTGTTGCCAGAACCCCTCAAGTTGACTCAATTTTGAAGAGACGTGCTGGAAAAGGGGCAATTACACAGGTCAACAAAAAAAAAATTTTTTTCTGGTGTCCAAAATATTTTAATGAATTTGGGGTATTTTTGGGGTGCTGATTCTGAATATGCTATCAGTTTTGCCAGATTGGCTCAAGTTTTTGACATTTTTGGTATCTTATTTATAGCACTTGTTGGTAAATGCGACGCATCATCTCATTAATTTCTTTGGATTAGTACTTGAACTGAGCAGTTCTCAATATAGTTTTGTGTTAATTAGTGTTCTAAAAGTTTGTTCATAGCTTGATTTTTGCACTAACTTTATGTTGTTGTCTGTTTTCCAGTGAAAAGCATGAACTCATCAAGAAGAAGTTGTCTTAACGATCCAGACTCATTCTGTTACATTTGTGGTGAATACACACTGCCAAAACATAGAAGAAACATACCAAGACCAAGACAAGTTTTGGGCACCACACATAGTGTGCAAAGCATGTATCGAATTATTACGAAAATGGAGCAAAGGACAAAGAAAAAGCTTCAAATTTAGTGTTCCAATGGTGTGGAGAGAGCCAAAAAAATCATCATGATGACTGTTATTTCTGTGCAGTGCAAGTGCAAGGATTCAATAAGCATAAGAAACGAAAATGGGAGTAACATGGAATCTGCAAGAAGGCCTGTCCCTCATTGTGAAGATGTGCCTGTACCTGTGTTTACCATAAATAACAGTCATCATGATGATTTTTTGGCTCTCTCCACACCATTGGAACACCAAATTTGAAGCTTTTTCTTTGTCCTTTGCTCCATTTTCGTGATAATTCGATACATGCTTTGCACACTATGGTGCCCAAAACTTGTCTTGGTCCCCAAGCATAACCCCAAAATAGGCAAAATACACTTATTTTACGAAGTCTGTTATGTTTCTTCTATGTTTTGGCAGTGTGTATTCACCACAAATGTAACAGAATGAGTCTGGATCGTTAAGACAACTTCTTCTTGATGAGTTCATGCTTTTCACTGGAAAACAGACAACAACATAAAGTTAGTGCAAAAATCAAGCTATGAACAAACTTTTAGAACACTAATTAACACAAAACTATATTGAGAACTGCTCAGTTCAAGTACTAATCCAAAGAAATTAATGAGATGATGCGTCGCATTTACCAACAAGTGCTATAAATAAGATACCAAAAATCTCAAACTTGAGCCAATCTGGCAAAACTGATGACATATTCAGAATCAGCACCCCAAAAATACCCTAAATTCGATGAAATATCTTTGGCACCAAAAATGCTGTTGACCAGTGTTATTGATCAAGCCACACGATGGGGCAGTACTTACTTAATGATTCAGCGCTTGGTTGAACTGAAAACCTTTCTTGTAGACATGGATAACCCTCAACTGACGCTAAATGAAAGTCAGTGGAATCAGGTGACTGAGCTGGAAAAATTGCTAGTGCACCCATTTACAGTGACTAAAAAATTACAAGCAGAGGACTTAACTCCAGGTATTTTCTTTAAGGAGTGGAAGAACCTGATGTTTCGCCTGTCCCAAAGAGGAGGGTTAATTGCAAGTGGCATTGCTACATCAATGAAACGGAGAGAGGAGCTACTATTACAAAATAACATTCTTTTGGCAGCTGTTTATGTAGACCCAATGCATCGGATTCTTCTAGATGATCAACAGCTAACTAAAGGAAAAGAAGCTCTGTTTGAAATAGCAGTAAGGATGAAAGGGTTCCAGAACAGTCAGGAGGAACAAGAAGAATTTGGTCGTCCTGACACATCTTCACCCTCATCAACTGATGAAGAATTTAATTTCGAAAAATATTTGGATCACAAGGACCGTGCAAAGCGTTCCCGCATAGAAGAGTCATCCCCATCAAAGAACACAGCCAGTACATTTTCGCAGAATTTTTCATGTGCACTAAAAGAAATTGAGAAATTTGATCGTTCATCAAAAATAACAGTGCAACAAGCGATTCCTCTGTATCCTGACATTGTCAGAGATGTTGCCCGAGTGGTTACTGCTTTGCCACCAACCCAAGTTAGTGTAGAGAGGTTGTTCTCTGTTCTCAAAATAATTAGATCAGATTTGAGGGCATCCATGAAGGAGGATCTGACAGAGGCAATACTTTTTCTGAGGACAAATTTATAGATTTCTTCTTATTAACTGCATAACAGTGTTTATTGCATATTTACTTACAAGAGTTTAGAAAAGTTTCTAAAAGTTATTTGCTATATTCTAATTGTATTCTAATAAACATAGTTTTTGCTCTAAGTGGTCTGATTACTTATATGATGGTGAGAAACTGAATAAGCACGATGTTAATATTTTACAACAGTAAATTTATTGTTACAAATTGGCCATTTATGAAGGAGCCGGAGTCGGAACCTGATAAAATCTAGGAGTCTGAGTCGCAACTGTGGCTTACCGACTCCACAGCCCTGGTGACGACACTGCTGTATATTATACCGTCATATGGACGGTGGTGACGTCACTGCTGTATATTATACCGTCACATGGACGGAGGTGACGACACTTGTATATTATACCGTCATATGGATGGAGGTGAAGTCACTGCTGTATAGTATACCGTCATATGGACGGAGGTGAAGTCACTGCTGTATAGTATACCGTCATATGGACGGAGGTGAAGTCACTGCTGTATATTATACCGTCATATGGACGGAGGTGACGGCTCTACTGTATATTATACCGTCATACGGACGGATGTGACATCACTGCTGTATATTATACCGTCATACGGGCGGAGGTGACGTCACTGCTGTATATTATACCGTCATATGGACGGTGGTGACTTCACTGCTGTATATTATACCGTCATATGGATGGAGTTGACATCACTGCTGTATATGATACCGTGATATCGATGGTGGTGACGTCACTGGTGTATTTTATGCCGTCATATGGACGGAGGTGACGGCTCTACTGTATATTATACCGTCATATGGACGGATGTGACATCACTGCTGTATATTATACCGTCATATGGGCGGAGGTGACGTCACTGCTGTATATTATACCGTCATATGGACGGTGGTGACTTCACTGCTGTATATTATACCGTCATATGGACAGAGGTGACGTCACTGCTGCATATTATACCGTCATATGGACTGAGGTGACGTCCCTGCTGTATATTATACCGTCATATGGACGTAGGTGATGTCACTGCTGTATATTATACCGTCATATGGACGAAGGTGACGTCACTGCTGTATATTATACCGTCATATGGACGTAGGTGATGTCACTGCTGTATATTATACCGTCATATGGGCGGAGGTGACGTCACTGCTGTATATTATACCGTCATATGGACGGTGGTGACTTCACTGCTGTATATTATACCGTCATATGGACAGAGGTGACGTCACTGCTGTATATTATACCGTCATATGGAGGTAGGTGACGTCCCTGCTGTATATTATACCGTCATATGGAGGTAGGTGACGTCCCTGCTGTATATTATACCGTCATATGGACGTAGGTGATGTCACTGCTGTATATTATACCGTCATATGGACGAAGGTGACGTCACTGCTGTATATTATACCGTCATATGGACGGAGGTGACGTTACTGCTGTATATTATACCATCATATGGACGGAGGTGACGTTACTGCTGTATATTATACCGTCGTGTGTACGTATGTGACGTCACTACTGTATATTATACCGTCATATGGAGGTAGGTGACGTGACTCCTGTGTATTACACCGTCATATGGACGGAGGTGACGTTACTGCTGTATATTATACCGTCATGTGGACGGAGGTGACGTCACTGCTGTATATTATACCGTCATATGGTCGGAAGTGATGTCACTGCTGTATATTATACTGTCATATGGACCAAGGTGACGTCACTGCTGTATATTATAACGTCATATGGACGGAGGTGATGTCACTGCTGTGTATTAGAGAAATTGTAATGGTGTGCACTCGGCCTAGGGGACGAGGTGCTGGTGTAATGGACCAAAGGTCTCCAATACAGCAAAATATATAAGATTCACTGCAAACTCTTTAGTAATATAAAGTATAGTGTGAATTTTATTTAACACACAATCTGGGAGCGGAACAGAATATGCAACTTATGCGATCTATTTACAACGTTTCGGCTCAACCAGAGCCTTTGTCACGTGATCGCTGTGAAAAAAAAAAAAAAATCTCCCAGATTGTGTGTTAAATAAAATTCACACTATACTTTATATTACTAAAGAGTGTGCGGTGAATCTTATATATTTTACTGCTGTGTATTATACCGTCATATGGACGGAGGTGACGTCACTGCTGCGTATTATACCGTCATATGGACGGAGGTGACGTCACTGCTGTATGATACTGTCATATGGACGGAGGTGACGTCACTGCTGTATGATACTGTCATATGGACGGAGGTGACGGCTGTACTGTATATTCTGTCATATGGACGGAGGTGACATCACTGCTGTATATTATACCGTCATATGAACGGAGGTGACGTCACTGCTGTGTATTATACTGTCACATGGACGGAGGTGACGTCACTGCTGTGTATTATACCGTCACATGGACGGAGGTGACGTCACTGCTGTATATTATACCGTCATATGGACGGAGGTGACGTTACTGCTGTATATTATGGTATGTGACGTTACTGCTGTATATTATACCGTCATATGGAGGTAGGTGACGTCCCTGCTGTATATTATACCGTCATATGGACGGAGGTGACATCACCCCTGTATATTATACCGTCATATGGACAGAGGTGACATCACCCCTGTATATTATACCGTCATATGGTCGGAAGTGATGTAACTGCTGTATATTATACCATCATATGGACCAAGGTGACGTCACTGTATATTATACCGTCATATGGACGGAGGTGACATCACTGCTGTATATTATACCGTCATATGGACAGAGGTGACGTCACTGCTGCATATTATACCGTCATATGGACTGAGGTGATTTCACTGCTGTGTATTATACCGTCATATGGACGGAGTTGACGTCACTGCTGCGTATTATACCGTCATATGGACGGAGGTGACGTCACTGCTGTATATGATACTGTCATATGGACGGAGGTGACGGCTGTACTGTATATTCTGTCATATGGACGGAGGTGACGTCACTGCTGTATATGATACCGTCATATGGACGGAGGTGACGGCTGTACTGTATATTCTGTCATATGGACGGAGGTGATATCACTGCTGTATATTATACCGTCATATGGACGGAGGTGACGTCACTGCTGTATATTATACCGTCATATGGACGGAGGTGACGTCACTGCTGTATATTATACCGTCATATGGACGGAGGTGACATCACTGCTATATATTATACCGTCATATGGATGGAGGTGACGTCTCTCCTGTATAGTATACCGTCATATGAACAGAGGTGACGTCACTGCTGTGTTTTATACCGTCACATGGGCGAAGGTGACGTCACTCCAGTGTATTATACCGTCATATGGACGGAGGTGACGTCTCCCCTGTATATTATACCATCATATGGACGGAGGTGACGTCACTGCAGTATATTACACCGTCATATGGACAGTAGTGACTTCATTCCTATATGTTATAACTGCAGAGTCTCTCTCTCGCCGGGTTTATTGCTCGCTTTCTGTAGTCCCTTCTGGTGTGATTATCTGCCGGGTATAGATAGCTTCTTACTCATTTTCCTCTTTTTCTCCAGGGTGATCTCGGTCCCTTTAACCCCGGGCTCCCTGTGCAGGTGCCGCTGTGGCTCGCCATCAATCTGAAGCAGCGGCAGAAGTGTCGCATCGTACCTCCGGAGTGGATGGATGTTGGTAAGAGTCAGCTCTCCACTTGTATGGACATACATAGGGGTCTTCCTAGGCTGCATACAAGGAGCTATCACCAGGATATCGGGATTTGTGGCATACTGACTTCTCTTTCCCCAGAGAGATAGAGCTGCGCCCATCATCTCCTCGTTCTGTACATGGACAGAGTCCGAGCTCCTGTGCAACCGTCCTGGCCTCTGCTTTTATTGTGGAGCTGGAGGTGATACGGACGGTGGTGATGACAGCCCTTCTATATCTAGGGCTGGAACAAAACTTTTAGTGAAGGATAACATCTTGGGGAAGCCCTGTGCCTTTATCTGGCCCATATATCAGATGGTCCGATAGCTGTGGGTCCATTACGTGCCCCCATTCTTGTCTGACCACATGTCCTCTTAGTGCACAGGATCAGTCCTGGCGTCTCCTATCCTCTTTAGTAATATCCGTTTTGTAGATGTTATCCTGTGAAATGCTCATAAAGATTGTATAAACGGGAGATTAATGCAGATATAAAATATTCATTATATTCATCTTTAACTTTAGAGAAGCTGGAGGAAATGCGAGACAGTGAGCGGAGAGAAGATGCGTTCACGCCGATGCCAAATCCTCATTACATGGAGCTCACCAAGTTATTGTTAAACCAGTAAGTGCAATAATCCGTGCTCTGTATGTAATGTACCGGGAGGTGAGTGTCAGTAACTACAGAGGATCCCAGCACTCGTGTGAAGTCATCACCGATCACATACGATGTCAGCAGGCACAGGGTTATAGTTACCTAATGCAGTCCACGTTTAGGATGAGTTCACATCAGTGTTGGATTTCTCAGACGGACGTGACTGGGTCCGAGTGCAGCTCCAAACTCTGGACCATGGGCAATCCACACTCCTTGTTGTACTTGACTACTCATGAGCTGCGCTTTTATGAGTACTTGTATGAGGCGTCGGCCTTACAAATCAGAAATTCTGAGTTTAGTAGAGGGGTGTTCAGGACCCCTGTCTATCCTGGGCCGATAAAAGGCACGAGTGTCTGTTAAAAAAAAAAAAAAAAAAAAGGCACGTTCCCGAACATTGAACAGTGTAAGCAGGGCATCGGTCAGACAAACGAATGAGCAAATCACTCCATGGTCTGACTGAAAATACTGACACCTACACGTCTGCCCTGTACACACTGGGTATGCAGCCAAAGTATGCTGCTACCAAATGTATATTCGGACCCACTGTGCGAAATGGACTCAAATAATAATCTTTCTTCTTTTATTTTTTTATATAGCTCGAACATATTTCGCAGCGCTTTACAGTTTGCACACATTATCATCGCTGTCCCCAATGGGACTCACAACCTAAATTCCCTATCAGTATGTCTTTTGAATGTGGGAGGAAACCGAAGTACCCAGAGGAAAGCCACACAAACACGGGGAGAACATACAGACTCATTGCAGATGTTGTCCTTGGTGGGATTTGAACCCAGGACTCCAGCGCTGCAAAGCTACAGTGACTAACCACTGAGCCACCATACAGCGCTAACCACTGAGCCACTGTGCTGCCCTGTAAAAAAGACTGAGTTCACCCACATTGTCTCATGACGGACAAATGTGATACATTCACAGGAGAATCTGTCAATGTTTTATCGAAGCAGGTCCCTCAGAATTGAGGGACCCCTGATCCTCCTCTCTGACCAGAGCTGCGGCCACAGTGATAGGAGAGGTGGAAGCGCGGTTGTGGCTCTCTACATTTATTGGTATGGGATTTCTGATTACAGTTGATCAAATTGGGACGCCTGTACTAGAGGAAGGTGTGAGACTCAGGACTGGATATGCCGTAAGTGTCTGTCATCAGGCAAGCCCATCAAGGGTGCGTTGCCACAGGGCAAAAATGCAACAGTATTCTTTATGAAAAGTCCCGTGTTTTATCGTCCCGACATTGTGCACAAGATCTGTAGAATATAATGTACATGTTGCGGATGACATCTGTTGTGTGAACTGGGCCTTAGGTGCAGATCTTTGCAGGATGGGAGTTTATGCTGCTGATATTCCCTTACACTGGAGGAGCGGCGGTCCCTACAATTACACAGAATGCACATTGATTTCTCCGAGTCCAATGTAATGTGTTGTGATGCTGCAGGTATATTAAACGCCCATTATAAACTTCTATAACCAACTATAACTGATCGCTGAGGGTCTCGGCTGCAGGACCCCTTGTAATCTGCTCATCACAGATGGACCCTTATACAAGAGATTGTCTGAATGGCCATGACAATTACACTGTGTTCCAAATTATTATGCAAATTGGATTTAAGTGTCATAAAGATTTAATTGTTTTGTTTTTCAAATAAACTCGTGGATGGTATTGTGTCTCAGGGCTCAATGGATCACTGAAATCAATCTTAAACACATGTGATAATTGGTTTTCCAGGTGCTTCTAATTAAAGGAAAACTACTTAAAAATGATGTTCCACATTATTAAGCAGGTCACAGTTTTCAAGTAACATGGGAAAGAAAAAGGATCTCTCTGCTGCTGAAAAGCATCAAATAGTGCAATGCCTTGGTGAAGGGATGAAAACATTAGAAATTTTCCAAAAACATAAGCGTGATCATTGTACTGTTAAGAAATTTGTGGCTGTATCTGAGCACAAATGTGTTTGTGCTGATAAAGGCATAATGAGGAAGATTTCTGCCAGGCAAGTTCATCGGATTAAGAGAGCAGCTGCTAAAAAGCCATTACAAAGCAACAAACAGATATTTGAAGCTGCTGGTGCCTCTGGAGTCCTTCGAACCTCAAAGTGTAGGCTCCTTCAAAGGCTTGCTGTGGTGCATAAACCTACTATTCGGCCACCCTTAAACAGTGTTCACAAGCAGAAATGGTTGTATTGGGCCCACACATACATGAAGACTAATTTCCAAACAGTCTTGTTTACTGATGAGTGTTGAGCAACCCTGGATGGTCCAGATGGATGGAGTAGTGGATGGTTAGTGGATGGCCACCATGTCCCAACAAGGCTGCAACGTCAGCGAGGAGGTGGAGGAGTCATGTTTTGGGCCGGAATCATGGGAAACAGCTGGTAAGGCCCTTTAAGGTTCCTGAAGGTGTGAAAATGACCTCTGCAAAGTATATAAAGTTTCTGACTGACAACTTTCTTCTATGGTCTAAAAAGCAGAAACGTGCCTTCAGGAGCAAAATCATCTTCATGCTGACAATGCCCCATCTCATGCTGAAAAGAATACCTCTGAGTCATTGGCTGCTATGGGCATAAAAGGAGATAAACTCATGGTGTGGCCACCATCTTCCCTTGACCTCAACCCTATAGAGAACCTTTAGGATCATCAAGCAAAAGATCTATGAGGGTGGGAGGCAGTTCACATCCAAACAGCAGCTCTGGGAGGCTATTCCAACTTCATGCAAAGAAATACAAGCAGAAACTCTCCAAAATCTCACAAGTTCAATGGATGCAAGAATTGTGAAGGTGACATCAAAGAAGGGTCCTATGTTAACATGTAACTTGGCCTGTTGGGATGTTTTGGCGTTAAATAGCTTTTTTGTTCAGTGAATGTGACCTCCTAATGCTGCAAATTCCACAATGAGCATTTTCAGTTCTTTAAAACATATCAAATGTTTAGAAATTCTACTGTGCATAATAATTTGGAACAGTGCATTTTGAGTTTTATTCATTTTGGAGATTATACTGTTATCATTGGGAGGTTTCTTCAATAAAATTTGATGTATAATCTAACAAGTGATGACTTTTATTAGACTGACTGTCATTTGCACCAACCGTTTAGGAAAATCTGATAAAAATGTAATTTGCATAATAATTTGGAACATAGTGTAGTCTCTTATAGAGGCCTTCAGCAGAGCATCCAGGTCCTGTATAGGGGGAGACATACAACATGTCATTAGTCACTGATGCATCTTGTTTCTTCTTCTCAGTGCCTCCGACAACATCCCGAAGGCTGATGAGATCCGGACACTTGTTAAGGACACATGGGACACTCGGATCGCCAAGCTCCGGTTGTCTGCCGACAGCTTTGTGCGGGAGCAGGAAGCCCACGCCAAGGTACAGATGGGACAGAGCTGTGATTTGGGTGAGATTGTTCTGTTTGCTTGTTACTGAGGTTTAATGTGCAGAAAATCAGAAATGTCAATGTTTAGTTAACGGTGGTGTCCCGAGCTGTCATATCACACAGCATGAAGATGGCACGGGGATGAGAATCTGTCTGCATTGAGCTCCGGCCATTGCAGATTGCAGAGCTGGAGCCATTACTGTAATTCTAGGTATCGATAGGCAGCTGATTCTCTGTGCCTTTGTCCAGCTTGGCGTCCGTCATAGTCTCCTCTGATTAAACGCATCTAATTGTCCACCTGCCTGTCGCTCCCCGCTGTTACCCATCTCTCTTTTCTCATTTGCCAGCTGGATAACTTGACGCTGATGGAAATTAACACCATTGGAACTTTTCTCACCGAGTCATTAAACCACATGTACAAATTACGCACCAGCCTGCAGCACTTGGAGGATGGACTGTCCCAGGAATAATAACCCACCCGCTGGGCCAACCTCATTACAAATCTGCGTGCAGAGGTCACTGTGACTTACCCTTCCGGTCTCCATGCCAGAGTTTGGTTATGTGGTATACACGGATATCATCTGTGCTCCTGGCCTGCCAGCAGACAAGCTGTGTCCTGCTAGCATGACAGGAACATGTACCCCCTGTGTTCTGCCGTCAGAGCATCAGGTGGTACTGAAATGTACCTGTCCGGCAGGCCCGTGTAAGAAGACTGGGGAAGAAGTGCCATCTGTAAGGATAACGCTATGTTCGCACCATATCCAGCACATGGGACTTGTTATGGATCTGGAATTATACATTTTTATCTGCAGAAGGCATGGAGCTCTGAGCCTTGTCTGCCAACATCTCTGCTGTCCACAAGTGTGAAATAAATGTGATCCCTCCGCTCCGTCCATTTCTGGCCCCTCATTTGTAGAGAGAAAATCACTTCATAATGAGAAATAATTCATGGGGTTGTATCTTCTGAGTGTGCAAATTAAAACCCAATAAATTAGATTTTGCTAGGAAACACCAAAAATGCTGGGAAATTGTAGTCTGGCATGTCCACCATTAAGATGAATGTCCGTGTTATGCATGCACGGATAGCTAGGAGCAGCTCATATATGATTCCTCTCCATACTTGCTCACAGACGGAGGTCCTGACTTTCAGACCCACCTATATGATGTCCATGTGGACCAGGATGGTCCTAAACTGCACTATTAACTATTGAATCTCCGGTGATAGAATTGTTTTTCGAAGAGGAAAAGGGTCACAGCGTTCTGGTCACCAGTGATTGGCGCAGCCCGGTTGGGTGTAGTAATTCAGGTGCACTTTTTAATTAACCTTCCCGACATGCGCCGTACTAGTACTGCTCTGCGGGAACTGTGTTCCCGTAAACAGCAGTACTAGTACGGCGGGGCGGTCTCCGTGAGCGCCGCAGCTATCGCGTGCGGGTGTCAGCTGTAAGTGACAGCTAACACCCCGCAGCAATGCCCACGATCGGTGCTAGCGCCGATCGTGGGCATTTAACCCCTCTGATGCCGCTGTTAGTAGTGACAGCGGTATAGAGAACAATCGCGCAGGGAGGGGGCTCACTGCGCTCTCCCACCGGAACAGCGCGATGGAGTCGTTTTGTTCCGGTGGTCTCCATGGAGACCCCCTGATCCAAGATGGCCGCGGGGTCCTTCCGGGTCCTTAAGTGAGGTGGCTTGTCAGCACCTGCTACACTGCCTGTCAGATTGCTTATCTGACACTGTGCTATGCAAAGTGTCAGATTAGCGATCTCACATGATATGATGTCCCACCCTGGGACAATGTTATAAAGTTAAAAAAAAAAAAATGAATGTGTAAAAATATTTTTTACTAAATCCCCAAATAAAGAAAAAAAAAATATATTTTTCCAATAAATCCACTTATTTATGTAAATGTTAATAAAACAGTAAAAGTACACATACTTGGTATCGCCGCGTCCGTAACGACCCGCTCTATTAAACTGTCCTACTAGTTAACCCCTTTAGTGAACACTGTAAAAAAATAACTAAAAAACGAGGCAAAAAAACAATGCTTTATCATACCGTCGAACAAAAAGTGCAATAAAACGCGATCAAAGACGATGTAAATAAAAATGGTACCGCTGAAAACGTCATGTTCTGCAAAAAAAAATCCACCACACAGTTCCATCAGCAGAAAAATAAAAAAGTTATAGCTCTCAGAATAAAGCGATGCAAAAATAATAAATTTTTCTATAAAATAGTTTTTATTCTGTAAAAGCGACAAAACATAAAAAAATTATATAAATGAGGTATCGCTGTCATCGTTACTGACCCGAAGAATAAAGCCGCTTTATCAATTTTACCACAAGCTGAATGGTATAAATGCCCCCAAAGAAATTCCTGAATTGCTGTTTTTTGTTCATTGTGCCTCACAAAAATCAGAATAAAAAGCGATCAAAAAATGTCATGTGCCCGTAAGTGCTATCAATAAAAACGTCAACTTGTTCTGCAAAAAACAAGACCTCACATGACTCTGTGGGCCAAAGTATAGATAAATTATAGCTGTCAAAATGTGGTGATGCAAAAACTATTATTTGCAATAAAAAGCGTCTCTTAAGTGTGTGACAGCTGCCAAACATAAAAACCCGCTATAAATAGTAAATCAAACCCCCCATTATCACCGCCTTAGTTAGGGAAAAATAATAAAATGAAAAAAAATAATGTATTTATTTTCTTTTTCCCATTAGGGTTAGGGTTGGGGCTAAAGTTAGGCTTGGGATTAGGGTTAGGTTTGGAATTAGGGTTGGGATTAGGGTTATGGTCTGGATTAAGGTTAGGGGTGTGTTAGGGTTAGGTTTGCGGTTAGGGGTGTTTTGGGGTTAGGGTTTCAGTTACAATTGGGGGGGTTTCCACTGTTTAGGCACATTAGGGGCTCTCCAAATGCGACATGGCGTCCGATCTCAATTCCAGCCAATTTTGCATTGAAAAGTCAAACAGCGCTCCTTCCCTTCTGAGCTTTGCCTTTCGCCCAAACAGTGGTTTACCCCCACATTTTAGGTATCCGCGTACTTAGGACAAATTGCACAACAACTTTTGGGGTCCAATTTCTCCTGTTACGCTTGGGAAAATAAAAAATTGGGGGCGAAAAGATCATTTTTGTGGGAAAAAAAAAAAAAAAAAAAAAAGGATTTTTTTTATTTTTACCGCTCTACATTATAAAACTTCTCTGAAGCACTTGGGGGTTCAAAGTGCTCACCATTCATCTAGATAAGTTCCTTAGGGGGTCTACTTTCCAAAGTGGCGCCACTTGTGGGGGGGTTTACACTGTTTAGGCACATCAGGGGCTCTCCAAACGCGACATGGCGTCCGATCTCAATTCCAGCCAATTTTGCGTTGAAAAGTCAAACGGCGCTCCTTCCCTTCCGAGCTCTGCCATGCGCCCAAACAGTGGTTTACCCCCACATATGGGGTATCAGCGTACTCGGGACAAATTGTGCAACAACTTTTGGGGTCCAATTTCTCCTGTTACCCTTGGTAAAATAAAACAAATTGGATCTGAAGTAATTTTTTTGTGAAAAAAAGTTAACTGTTGTTTTTTTTTTTTTTTTTAAACATTTCCAAAATTCCTGTGAAGCACCTGAAGGGTTAATAAACTTCTTAAATGTGGTTTTGAGCACCTTAAAGGGTGCAGTTTTTAGAATGGTGTCACACTTGGGTATTTTCTGTCATATAGGCCCCTCAAAGTCACTTCAAGTGTGATGTGATCCCTAAAAAAAAAATGGTGTTGTGAAAATGAGAAATTGCTGGTCAACTTTTAACCCTTATAACTTCCTAACAAAAAAAAATTGTTTCCAAAATTGTGCTGATGTAAAGTAGACCTGTGGGAAATGTTATTTATTAACTATACTTGTGTGATATGACACTGATTTAAGGGCATAAAAACAAAAATTTTGAAAATTGTGAAATTTTTGCCAAATTTCCTATTTTTTTTTTCTCTCACAAATAAACGCAAGTCATATCGAAGAAATTTTACCACTATATCATAAAGTACAATATGTCACGAGAAAACAGTCTCAGAATCACCAGGATCCGTTGAAACTTGTCAGAGTTATGGCCTCTTAAAGGGACAGTGGTCAGAATTGAAATAAATAGCCTGGTCACCCCTTCGGGGTGAAGGGGTTAAAGACCCAGTGCCTGTGGCAGATTTAGGCCTTGATTTATTTGCAGGTATATTTGTTCCTTTTTTTTGTCTTATGGTATCTGTGGCCATGTTTACAACAAATTCTTCAAAATGTTCATTAAAGTTGTGCAAAGTAAAAAAAATGGTCTTTATTAAAAGTTGCACATTTTATTAAATGGTGCAAAAATTGCATAACAAATATCCGGTGTGCATAAAATCACTATGGGGGACTGGAGAACATTTTACAAAATTGCAATTGATGAATCCGCAAAAAGCTCTGGAAACTCCGACCACAATGGTGAAATGTAAGAAAGATAAATAAAAACAGGCGAAAGTGCAATAATGATGGAGCCCTTGATGTTCTGGTTGCGTTTTGGCCTCCTGATTTTGGAGGGGGTCTCACCAGTTTGGAGTGGGTTATACACTCGCCTACACTTCTCTGATATTCCATATCTGACTGGTGTTGGGTCTCAGGGTATGTGTCCACGTTCAGGATTGCATCAGGATTTGGTCAGGATTTTTCATCAGTATTTGTAAGCCAAAACCAGGAGTGGGTGATAAATACAGAAGTGGTGCATGTTTCTATTATACTTTTCCTCTAATTGTTCCACTCCTGGTTTTGGCTTACAAATACTGATGGAAAATCCTGACCAAATCCTGATGCAATCCTGAACGTGGACACATACCCTCAGTGATGTTCATTGTTTAGTGATTGTGTGGTACTTCCCCACAGGTAGATATTCTGATAGATCCTTTGTCTCCACCGGGGATAAGTCTGCCTCAGCATTCAGCACATTTTATTTGTCTTGCACACTCAGCAGTTTCTGGGGAGATCCCTTTTCCCCCCTTTATAACACAGCTCTGGTGCGTCCCTCATTGTCTGCAGAGAACTGGCTTTGCTTTTCGTGAACTGCGCTTGGCCGCTATAACATGGTAAAGAGCAAAGTCCTCTGCAGCCGGTGTAGCACAGATTATTCCTGTGTACCTGGCCTTATTTGCTTTTCCAGCTTTTGAAATTTGGGGAATTTTGCCTGTGACCTCTACACAAAACCCCCCTAATCTCTTGCACAAACCAATTGTTAAGGTACCGTCACACTAAACGATATCGCTAGTGATCCGTGACGTTGCAGCGTCCTGGCTAGCGATATCGTTGTGTTTGACACGCAGCAGCGATCAGGATCCTGCTGTGATATCGCTGGTCGTTGATTAAAGTTCAGAACTTTATTTGGTCGTCAGATCGCCGTGTATCGTTGTGTTTGACAGCAAAAGCAACGATGCCAGCAATGTTTTACAGTGGTAACCAGGGTAAATATTGGGTTACTAAGCGCAGGGCCGCGCTTAGTAACCCGATGTTTACCCTGGTTACCAGTGTAAAATGTAAAAAAACAAACAGTACATACTCACCCTCTGATGTCTGTCACACGTCCCTCGCTGTCCGCTTCCTGCACTGACTGTGAGCTCCGGCCGTCCGCAAAGTGAAAGTACAGCACAGCGGTGACGTCACCGCTCTGCTGTTAGGGCCGGCACTCAGTCAGTGCAGGAAGCGGACGCCGGGGGACGCGAAGGTGAGTATGTAGTGTTTTTTTTTTTTTTTACATTTTACACTGGTAACCAGGGTAAACATCGGGTTACTAAGCGCGGCCCTGCGCTTAGCAACCCGATGTTTACCCTGGTTACCCGGGGACCTCGGCATCGTTGGTCGCTGGAGAGCGGTCTGTGTGGCAGCTCTCCAGCGACCAAACGGTGACGCTGCAGCGATCGGCATCGTTGTCTGTATCGCTGCAGCGTCGCTTAGTGTGACGGTACCTTTAGGAAAGAAGTGACGTATGAGGTCGGGGCCTGTGGTGCGCCCTCTGGTGGTGCACTTCTGCTAGAGCAGGTTTGCAAAATTGATTTTTATTTATTTTACTTACTTATGTACCGCCATTAATTGCACAGCGCTTTACAGAGGGTTCACAGGAATTTATTCATTGTCTTGATAAAATTAAAATTGGACGTTTTTTAGGGAATACACACCAGGTCAGAGCAGACAGTCATAAGCTAGTGTGGATCTGTACCGATAGATGTTTCTGTAGTTTTTGCTGCTGTTAAGGGCAGGATAAAGTAAAAGTCTTGCACATTTGTACCTTGTACTCTAAGGGTATGTTCACACGTGATCTTCTGTGCACATTTCTAGTCTTTTACAAAAGCACTAAAGTGGACAGGATCTCATCAAATCGCGGAAAAAATAACTTTTCGGACTATGTCACTGGCTGTGCGTATTTTAATCCACATCATGTCCATTCTTTCTGCAGATTTTGATTGTGCATTTTACCTTTTGCAAATTCTGGGGTGAAATCGCTGGTAAAGCCGTGTGTGGCGCTCCGGATCTACATCTGATCACGTATGGACCTACCCTTAGTGCTGGCAATTTCACTGTCATTAAATTCCTTTATCTTTCCAGCAGTCAGAGATTTGGGCTGTAGAAGTGTCCGGGAAGACGACGGGGTTTTAGCATCATCTTTTAAGAATTTCTATTTAATTAGGCGCTGAGGTAAGGAGAAAATCTACTTTTATGTATTGGCATGTAGTGCATACATAGGTGACACCAGAGCCGTCCTTGCACCGCTCTCTGCAGGTCAGGCCGTCAGATGTGATTACGAGTAGAGTTGAGCGAATTTGTTCGGGTTCCCTCTTGTTTAGCAGGCTATAGTGCATGCCGGATAAACTGCGGAGGGAACCTGGCTTCCTGGATCGCGCCCGCTGATCGGCGCCGCAGCTGCATGTGTCGTGGCTGTGTCACAGCACATGCATGGAGAGCCCAACAAACAAGCTGTCCATGCATGTGCTGTGACACAGCCACGACACATGCAGCTGCAGCGCCGATCAGCGGAAGCCGAGATCCCTCTCCAGCTTATTCGGCATGCGCTATAGCTTGCTGAATAAGAGGGAACCCGAACAAATTCGCTCCACTCTAATTGCGAGCCGCACCATAGAATTTAGTCTAAGGACGGGAATGATTTTATCCCTGCCTTTTCCCCACATGCATCGGGTGACTGTGAGCTCCGTGTTCTTACGTGACTGCGCCGAGGACACTTGTCCTGTACTCGGTGTAGATGGTGGAGGAGTATCCGGCACCTCCTGCTTCTCCGCTCCTCATGACTTATTCATGGATTGTGCAAGAGTCCTCGCAGGATATAGATCAGACACACGGCTGTAATTTTGGTTAATAGCTCATATTGTGATGCAGAGTATCAGAGCGCTGCGCTGATTCTGGCTACACTGCCGGCACATTCACTAGAACATGAAAGAAAGCGGCAGCTCAGAACCGCCCGACAAAGGTGGAAGCTGCCCGCCCCAGCAATTTCCATAAAAATAGGGCCCGGTCGCCTTATACATATGCTGCAATGGAGGTTAATTAGTATTGTTAGCACTGAGCCCAATTATTAGGGAAGAAGAGACTGCAAGAGAGGGTGGGATGGGCGTAAATTAACTCTTATGTTGGTGAAGATTTGTGCTGCAAACTGTTGCTTTATGATCCTGTCCAGCATTGGGAGGGTGATCTGTGAGCAATGCTTAAGATATTAAATCCTGTGCAGGATCCGGTGGATTTTGACCATTGTAAATGATTTTGGATGGATATTCCCTGTATCGAAGATGACCGGTGTCAGCACAAATATTTCACACCCCTGGACTAAAAGGACAAAATGTGCAATAATGACTATCGGTTCCCTTACCTGGCCCTCGTGAGTCACTTATCACCCACATAGTGTTGATTATGGGTCACAGACTGACGGTGGGGGTCAGTAAACTATTGTCTATATAGTGTAAGGTGATTGAGGCTAGAGAGCCAGACAGGACCTGCAAGTTCTGACACTTTTATATTCACATTTGATGAAGGGACTGTTGGCAGCGAGCGGCCCGGATGTATGTGATACATGTAGGCATGCCCACGGCTGGGGGAGTCTGACATATATGGCTTACATTAGTGACCAGAGACCAATCCTAATATGACAGGAGAGGGTACATTTGCTGGGTCCACTGAAGGACGATTTAAAGGGTCTCCAAGTACAGGCACTCAAACCATCATGGCGCAGCCAAACATTTACATGCATGTTTCCATCTGCTGGTTTTACTTCTATCTCCGCTCTTTCCTGGCTCCTTAACCCTAGAACGCATACCCATAGAAATATACACATTCACGCACCTGGGGCCTTTTAGGCCTGTTTACAATTATCATGGAATAACTCAAATAAAAATACTTTTCAAAGTTTATTGCAAAGTAAGGATGCATTCCCACTAGCTCAGGGGTCCGCCAGGATGGGATTCCGTAATGGATCTGACCTCCTGGTGACCCCAGCTAAGGCTGGCGGACGCATACCTGGGGCCTCGCAGGCCTGCCAGGTTACTTGTTTTCTATTTTCTGTAAAATTACTTTAGTTAGAATTTTGAAACTCTAGGTATTCCTCAGGTATATAGTTGTTAGTAATTTCCAGTTCATATATTTTTATGTTATAGGCATTTCGGTATAACAACCTTTTTTTGGGACTACCCCATATTCACGCACCTGGGGCCTTTTAGGCCTGTGTGCAAATAACACGGAATAACTCAAATAAAAATACTTTTCAAAATTTATTTTACAATTGCAAGGTAAGGATGCATTCCAACTAGCGCTGGGGTCCGCCAGGAGGGGATCCGTAATGGATCTGACCTCCTGGTGACCCCAGCTAAGGCTGGCGGAATCCCGCCATTCCGGCAACCTTAGCTGGAGTTACCAGGAGGTCAGATCCATTATGGATCCCCTTCTCGCAAACCCCAGCGCTACTGGGAATACAGCCTAAGATGTGTATATTTCAAAACATAATTATGTGCATAAAACAAAAAAAGTAAGTAAACGGGTACGCCAAATATAGGCATTCTATATGCAATTTTTTTATGAAAACATTTTTTCGGCTGAATGTTCCATGCATAAATTTTGTCCGCAAGTAGAACAGAAACGCTCCGATTTTCTTTCCATCTTTGCTGGACAAATATAGCAGCGCTTTCTTTTTTTTTCTCTTTGCTCTGGATGTTCCAGAAAGCGTATTCCACATCGGATCATTGCCTCCGTAATTTGCCTTGATAAGCATATCATGCTGCTTCTCTCCATCATTGTAGGCATCAAAAGTTCATAACAAAGTTCTGTCAAAAATAGACGTCTCTTGTCTTTCCTGTTGGCATGGAATTCTGGATTAGTTTGACAATAAACAATGTAGCTATTGAGGGCTGACACATCAAGGATATTGGAAAAAAGGGAATGCAGAATCCATACTCTTCCCAGCAATAGCAGAGTCATAAAAGTTCTTCCCCAGCAACAATACAGACAAAAAGACTGAGTATCACATGTAAACCTAGTACAGGCCTAAAAGGCCCCAGGTGCGTGAATATGGGGTAGTCCCAAAAAAAGGTTGTTATACCGAAATGTCTGTAACATAAAAATATATGAATAACTGGAAATTACTAACAACTATATACCTGAGGATTACCTAGATTTTCAAAATTCTAACTAAAGTACTTTTACAGAAAATAGAAAACAAGTAACCTGGCAGGCCTGCGAGGCCCCAGGTATGCGTTCTAGGGTTAAAGCCAGAGCTGTCAATGAAACATGAGAAGGGCAGAGATGGATGGAAACCAAGCAGGGAAAGGTGTAGTTAAATGTTTAGCTGTTCCGTGGTGCGTTGTGCTTGGTTTGAACAGTCATTATGTGCTACTCCCTAAGTGACAGTGAAACTCTGCCCTAATAAAGTGAATGCTACAGAACTTCAGTACCAGACCCAAGCAGCAGACAGTTTCAGAAAGAAAGTAGCCATGTTTTTCTAATCCTGGACCTCCCTTTAAATGCAACTGCACGCTCCCCTGAACTAAGCATGCACGTATATTAGAAAGCTAGGTGCAATAACATAGCGCCATGCCTATAACACCGTTGCGTCCCCAGAGGCTCCAATCTGTGCAGTAAATTACTCCATTCAGTGACAGGCGGCACATTCTGCATTTATATCTTTTTAATTTTCTCTAAACCCCATAACCCCCCCCCCCCCAAATGTGGCTTGTGCCCTCCCTGGGCTGAAAAATAAGAAGGACGAAGAGGCGATAAATGGCAGGCTTCTCTCTTTATAACAATAATTAATGTAATAAAAACATACAAAACCCTTATTTTATTATGTACAGTAATGGGTGGGTGAAAGCACCTGCTTATTATGTTGTGTGATGGGGGAGGGGTTGTAGCAGCTTTGCAATGATACCTCAACCATCCGGCAGCTAATCATTAACATAATAAAGGTACCTTTAATCAGACATCCAGGCGTAAGTGCATTCCTGCTGCAAGCGGCAAAGCTCCGCAGGGAGAAATTCAGGTGGACAAAAGTCCTTTAAAATCTCAGGAAATTTATAATTCTTTAGATCAATGTAAATACACAATGTCCGTATCCTGGCAGAAAAATAATATCATAGGAGACGATTGTGGTGGCGTCAATGGTCCGTAAAGAACGAGTGATAAATAAAAACCTGCACGTGGCAGGCAGCGACGATGGCACAGGGCAGACGGCAGGCTCTCCTCGGCAGCAGGGGGCGCTCCACGGTGGCAGGGGGCACACATGAGGATATTCCCACAGATTCGCTATAAGTCAGGTCTGGATTTCTTCATAGCCAATCTCCTTTGAGTCATGCATGGCACATTCACATATATATATATTTTTTGTCTTATTTTTATCCCCCATGATGTGCAGGAAAGTGGGTGGCTTTTTTTAAATTTTTTCTTTTGTTTCCGTTTTTTGTTCCTCCCCGTGAAAAATATTAAATATCAAGATAATAAAATAGATATTTCTATACTGTACGTTCAGAGCTAGTGCAAGAGGGTGAGGGGGTGTCACCTGGGGTGGCCTCTGAAATAACCCCTAGACCATGGCGAGGGGGGCAAAACAAGGCACTTTTTAAAGTGTTCAAGTTCAGCTTGTAACCTCTCCCTCTCGGAGGCCACTTTCTGCTTCTGGCTCATCAGGTCCTGTATTGAAAAAGGAAAAAAGCAAAAGTTACAGGGAGCAGAGAGACATCCCCTACCGAGAAAGTGAAGAAAGCAAAAGTAACCATGAGGGGAGAGACATCCCATACCGAGAGAGGGGAGAAAGCCAAAGCTGCAGTGAGCGGAGAGACATTAGGTCTGGCTGTAAGCCCCTTAGGGATTGGTTCAGCTCTGGTAACTTCTGCCCCGGGAGGTGTCTGAGGCCGGGACATCAGAAGATGTGACCTCCGGGCCCTGTGCATCCTATTATATGAACACCCCTTTGTGGCTCCAGGTGAGGGAGCAGCGACCATCTTGGCTTTCCTTCCTTATTACTTGTGTATTTCTCCCTTTGGCCATTCCTGCAGTCACAGCTTCCGCCGAGTGCAGGAGGTGGCGCGGTTACTTACCGCCATGCGGTGCGATATCTGCTCGGCCGTCAGTCTCAGGTTATAATGCTGAGCTTCTAGTCGCTTGCACTGTGTCTCCAAAACTTGGCGTTCAAGGTTTTGTTCTGTAAAGTAATGACAATAAATGAGACGACCCCCCCAGAAGATAAAGGGAATGATTACATGAGGAAATTCTCCCACCCCCACACAGTCCTGAGTAATATCTGTCGCTGAGAAGCATGGCATCATTAAGGGGGTCTGGGCAGAGACCTCCAGACGGCTAGTACCATCATCCCAATGGGCCTGATAGATCTCTGCGCTAATGATCGCCAGGTGCATGACGAGGGGCACTGGAGACCTAATTAGGACCCGTGTGTGCAGCAGTTGCCTTGGCAACATACTGTCCAGCGTGGCGGTGTGGGTACCCAACCATTGACTATGCCTGGAAGTGCAACATAATCACCGATTTTTCTAGTTTCTGCATCACTTTCTCATAATGATATATCTGACTCTGCCCACCTTCTATATGTTCTTGGTAAGCTTCAAATATTGCCTCGATTCCCTGCCATTTGGGTCGTGGTGGTTCATCCACTTCATCTTCCTCCTCATCGTCTTCATCAGATGTCTCTTCCCCTGAGGTTACGGCAGGATGCTGTGTCCCCCGTGGCACCCCCGGCTGCCCTGGGCCCTGCTGACCGTTTTGATGTGGGGCCGGGGCCCGGCTGGACTTCTGCAGCTCCGGAATGTTATAATGGACGGAGGCATCGGGTTTGTGGTTCTGCTCGGCGCAGTTCATAGCAGACGCTCCTATGGAGGGGAAAAGACAATATTTTATACCCTAATGATCCCCAGCGCTGGATCCAGACCTAATAAACTAGTCCATAGTACATCTGCTCCGATATATGCACAGTATACCACCAAGCAGCCACGTCTATATGGCCGGTGAGCTGATGTTTCTCCATCTATCCAGGTGGGGGCAGTATGGCCACTGTCTTACCTTTGTGCTTCTGTAGAGCCTTCTGCGTGGACTGTAAAACAGATTCGTGGAACTGATGAGCAAACTCTTCGGCTATGAACGGCTCCCAGGACTTGCTCCTGCCATTCACACTCTGAGAGGGCTGCACGGGATGCTCTTTGGCTGGATGCCCTCGGACGAAGTTTAGGATGCTAGGGCTCTTTTTCGGTGGAGCTGCTGCCTCATTTTGCCTGACTTTTTCTGTGCTTACAACATTGGCCAAGGGAGCTGGCGCCAGACCTGGCACAGGGTTCGTCCTTTCCAGGAGTTTTGGTGGCTCTTGACGAATAAGTTCTGGAGGCTTCACGACTTCTGGTGCTGGGACGGCAGACGAGGTGGAGGGCATGGGAGCAGGGAAATCCGGCTGTGTCGGGGCCTGATTTTCAGAGGGTGGCACTGGAAATAAAGGGGAAAGCACAGGTCAGTAAGGATTTGTGGGGACTTTAATTCACTTTGAATTATTTTTTTTACTTGGCAACTGAGTAGAAGTCGAGGACTAGTGGATACTTATACAAGAGGCATGAAGAAAATGGCAGAATTACAAACACCACATCCAGTGACACCAAGACCGGGAATAACTGAACCTGCACATTTACTAGTCCTAGTCTTGAAGCCATTACACTCTGGATGAAATACTCCTGGTAGAAAAATAACTGTTCATCATTTCTTTTCAGCAGACCCTGAATGAAAACTTTCCAAACTAAGACTCTGTCTGATCAAAAGGCAGCAAAAATATAAAAAAATAAATAAAAGGCAAAAAAATAAAAATAAATAAATAAAAGGATTTCAGGAAAAAATAAATGTTCCAAAACCTCTTCAGGAAACGCTCCTGTGTACGGTGCAAACATCATAATAGGCCGACACGTCCAGACATGAAGTACATGCGCAGGTGCAGACGACTAAAGAAAATGGCAGAACAATGGCTAGTAGATATAGCGGCATGCTAAAAACAGCATTTTTGGAACTTTCTGCCCAAAAAAAGGTGGACTTGAGCATCGTGCCCCATCTCATGAGTAATTTTCCTTAAGCGGTGAAATATCGGATGACGTGGGGTCCCGAGTGCTGCTGCTCCTGCCAGAGGTTACATGACAGTCCGCCACCGTGGGCGTCATGGTATCATTATGCCTTGCGTCTTACCTGTGGGCGGAGGAGAGATGCCCCGACATGAAGCCAGCGGGGAATTCTTCACCTCCTCAGGCACTGCATTCTTCTGTTTCATTGCTTCCAGCATTTCAACCAGCTTCTCCTTGTCTGCCAAAATCAAGACAAGAGGGATTTAGTCATGAGCGGATTACAACATCTCGCCTCTGCGCTCTCCATGAACGAAGAACATGAAGTCTCAGACTCCGGTCGTCTGCTGTTCAGGGAATTACAAGACCCCCAGCAAAACCACAGGTTGTATCTGTCAGATAAAGCTAAGAATATAATCTCCATGTAGTGGGGACACCTTGCTAAAAGGCATTTCATGATTTACAGCCTTCACCTGTCGCACTGAAATGGAGACACGAAGCTCCAGCCGCTCATTAGACTCGTTCTCACCTTTCCTCTGCTCCACGCTCACATGTGATAGATCAAAGAAGGTCAGGAACTTTTTCTTCTCTTCCAGATTGGGACTGTTGTTCAGCTCATCCGGACTGAACCTTGTCGACAGCGGGGAGTGTGGTGATGGCGTCTGTCTTTTGCTTTGGATCGGAGGCGATGGACTCCTCTCCCGCAACATTCGCCGTCTCTTCCGCCTCTTCTGTTGCAGGATGCGCTCTTTTTCTTTTTGTGTAGCGAGTCCGAAGATCTGAAGAAACTCCAGTTTCTGTAGATGGATAAATGGGAAAATATTGACTCCCGTTAGTCACACTTAGCATCGACCTCAGAAAATGGAGTATAAGCTGCAGATGTAGCCGCTGCTCACCTCGGACGACGTATCCAGCTTCAGAGGCGGCTGCTCAGCAACTCGACGGAGATGTGCCCTCACTTCCTCCTCATCGCTCTCATCATAAGAATCATCAAGATCATAATAATAACCTGACAAAAGGAACAAGTCATTCACCACATGTAGGAGGGGGAGCTCTGGAAAATTTGTGTAGGACACCTGAGCACAATAAAACATTGTGCATTGCATGGCACAAAGCTATATTTACAGTCGATATGCCGAGACCTGGATGTGAGGAGAGGAGCTGACAGCTTGTGGTTGGGCACACTCAAAGTGTAAGAAACTGCGCGTGTGCCTCCACAAATCCTCAGCTCATTAGATGGAAGAGACTGAGCGTGTGCGACCACCAACCCTCAGCTCACTAAGCGGAGGTGATTGAGCTTGTCCTCCAGCGCTAGGCCAACTAAGCGGTGGTGATTGAGCTAGTTTCCTCCAGCCCTCTGCTCACTAAGCGGAGGTGACTCAGCTTGTGTCCTCCAGACCTCGGCTCACTAAGCGGAGGTGACTGAGCACGTGTCCTCCAGACCTCGGCTCACTAAGCGGAGGTGACTGAGCGCGTGTCCTCCAGACCTCGGCTCACTAAGCGGAGGTGATTGAGCGTGTTTCCTCCAGACCTCGGCTTACTAAGCGGAGGTGACTCAGCTTGTGTCCTCCAGCCCTCGGCTCACTAAGCAGAAGTGACTGAGCTTGTGTCCTCCAGACCTCGGCTCACTAAGCGGAGGTAGTTGAGTGTGTGTCCTCCAGCCCTCGGCTCACTAAGCGGAGGTGATTGAGCGTGTGTCCTCCAGCCCTTGGCTCATCAGGCAACATGGGCCACATGGACACGGGCCACACGGAAGGGCAGGACAAGCGGTGGAGACCAAACTATGACTGGATGATCTGCCTCATATACTTGGCATTATCCCAAGCCAGGGTGCCTATTTATTGATACTGGACTATTTTCTTATGTGGTGGGGATTCCCATAACATTAAATCTTTTCACTTCAATATCTGGTGTGTGCCACATTTTCTACACAAGACTGTACGGTTTGGGAATCTACTTGAGCACCATCTTTCAGTTGTCCTAACGCTGTTCTTGCGATTACTGTATTCTGAATACTGACTGCGGATGGCAGCTTACCTTTCTCTCGGGCTTCTTTCCGCCTCCTCTCTTCAAGATCTAGCTTACTGACCAGCCTGCGATGCTGCTGCAGAAACTCATCATACATGTACATGGGATCGCGAGTTCTTGTAGGGGGGTTCTTGTGTGACAAGCATGTCTGGTGTAGGAGCGTGGTCTCTGCCGTTTGGCCTGCCTGCTGGAGGGAACTTCGCTGCTGGTTTAGGAAGGACTGAGTTGACTTTTCAAGTTCAGCTAGAAAAGGGGCATGTGAGTACCCAGAGTGCTCCAGAGAGGATTCCCGGATGGGCTGGTACTTCTCAGACTGTTCTTTTCTCCGAGGAAGATCTTCCTCCTCCAGCTGCTGCTTCTCAAAGCTGTACGGACGCTCCACCTTGATAGTGGGTAACGTCTGTCGGCTATGTTCATAAATAGTGGAAGTGTGGTTAAGGATAGAGGCGGGTTCCTGGCTACGACGTGACTCTGACGGAGTGTCCATGAGCGACACAGGGTTCCAAAGTGAGGTGGGGACAGAATGGTGCTGGGGTTTGGGTGAAATGAGAGGTGGTGGACCGCCGAAGTGCTGCAATTGCTCCCGAATAGCTCCCTCGTGACGAATAGGCAGGACTCTAAACAGTAAAAATAAATAAAATTGTACGAAACTTAATAGAATCATGCATCCGTACGATCCACTGCACCGATGACTGACCTGAGGTTTTCCGGTTTCGCCTCAGCCTCCGGTGGTCCAATGGGACGCCCACTAGCGTCCAGCTGCTGTTCCAGCACTTGCTGCCGAAATTCCGATACCTGGTACTGCCGATCTTCCTTCTCCTGCCGGAGACGCCTTTGCCGGGCTAACCATTTCTCCTCTTCCTGCGTCCTCTGAGCCAAGAGAGTAGCTGCTGCAGCGCTGCTTGTCGGAGGGAACACAGTATGGCTGGAGATCAGGCTGGGCACAGAGTGGTGTGTGGTAGGCGGTTGATGCATTTGATGTTGGACTGGCTTTGTCGGTACAGATGTTTCTTTCAGCTTTTCTGTAAGGATAGACAAACTGTCAGCCATAAAATAAGACTATATCTAAGAGGCGGACGGTCAGACCTGCGGTATATTGTTCCATGTCTAACACCAGACAAGTACCACTCACCAGGTCGGGTTGGTCCAGGGGGTTCTGAAGGCTTTACCCGATCTTCTTGGTGTATTCGGAGGGGGTGCACCTCTGTTTCTGCTAGATATTGGCTCTCGAGGCTCTTCAGGAGGCTGGCCTCCTTCTCTCGTGTGCGTTCTCGTTGCCGCTCGAGTTCTCTCTCCCGTTCTCTCTCCTTCTCTCTTTCCATCTCTTTCTTTTCCCGTTCTCTCTCGCGTTCTTTCTCCCGCTCACGGTCAGCTTCTCTTTCCTTTTCTCGCTCTCTTTCCCTTTCGCGTTGCCTCAGCTCTTCATCCATTTGGAGTCTACAGATGCAAAAATCCAATAAGAATAGGGGGTAATTTACAAGGAACCACATGTACAGATAGTAATATTATAACAAGACAATGCGGGGTCGTTGGTCAGCATGTCTGATCCAACAGATTCATGTCATGTAATGCAGAAGAGATGATGAAAAGAGAAGAGAGAATATGGGAACCTCCATCTGCAGCAAAGACCTCCCATTCCCTATCCATAATGTGTGATATACGGTGCACCCGCGACTCCAGCTTACCTCTCCGCCGTGAGGCGCTCAGATTGCAGCGCAGACAGCGACGAGTGAGCAAGATCTGCAGGGTAGCGGACTCCGGACAAGTGCAGGTGCATAGCTGAAGGGTGAAGAGGTGGGAGTGATCCCGGACTATGGAGGGGGTAGAACGGGGACCTCAGTGCAGATAAACAGTAGGAATCCTCCATCCTGCAAGGACAACAAGGAGGTCAACACTGCTCATGATCTGCAAGCTGGGAGCCGCTCTGCAACCATTGGCAAACATGCTGACCTGAACGCGGGGTGAGTGAAGGTGTGGTGCGCCAGGTAGCTGTTGTGATAATACGCTGCAGCCGCGGTGGGGTCCAGTCCGATGTGGGGCAGGGAGGGCATGCGGAGGTCCTCGGCCGTGGGGTATGGACGGAAGCTTCGTAAATATTCTTCAGTGACAGCACTCGGAGGAACCACATGATGGACAGGCCGCTGCAGGCTGGAAAAAAGCAGAAACCATTGCAAAAGTCACAACCAAGTGGCACTCGCAAAACAAGCCCGTCCACCTGCCCTCACCATTTACATGAGGACTAGTACGCAGCCTGATGGGTCACCTCTGGTTTCATGAGACAGATTAGAGCAGGGGTCTCAAGCTCAGCCACACTATAGATTAGATGCTGCAATGCTAAATGTGTTTTTTTTTTGTTAAACAGTTTTTAGTAGCAATTCCTTTTTGTTATTTTTTTTATACTTTCTTTTTTTACCCCATTATTTCATCCCTATACGCTTCCTGATTGCTGATCTAACATCAATATGCAATTTTTCTGTACTGCGAGATACTAAATCTGTTAGTATAAAACGAATAGTATGCCCATTTGGGCACAGCGTGCTCTCTGATGCGCCAAAGATGTCTCGGGAACTCCGGTGCCGCAGATGACAGACTCGGCCACTTGTGGCACCATGTGTGAGACCCCTGAATTAGAGCAATAAAAAATAAGCCATGCTGCCTAGTATGCACAATCAGTTGCTCACTTTAAGGGTTGGAAGCGGGAGTCCTGCACGACAGAACTTGGCGGGATGGCAAAGGCATATGCGCTCCCCAGCAGGTGTGAGGGTACAGCAGGGGTGCCAGTCTTCTCAGAGGGCATTGATTCTGCAAGCAGTCGCTCTCTGCTAATACTGTTTGCCCGAGAGGAGTTGTCAGGCTGCTGTAGAGAAGAGAAAAAAGTGTTAGTAGCACCAAAGAAAAGGTCCAGAATGCTGCAAATCCTGCATCATCCGAAGTCTCAGTGAGGGATGACAGGAGTGCAGGAACTGAGTTTATTACTTACAGAATAGAAAAATATCAAATGCAGAAATTATCTTTAAAACCTGAAGGGAGTTAGAGTTCACATGGAAAAATAATAGATTATAATATACCTCAGAGCTACACTCACTATTCTGCTGGTGCAGTCACTGTGTACATACATTACTGATCCGGAGTTACCTCCTGTATTATACTCCAGAGCTGCACTCACTATTCTGATGGTGCAGTCACTGTGTACATACATGACTGATCCCGAGTTACCTCCTGTATTATACCCCAGAGCTGCACTCACTATTCTGATGGTGCAGTCACTGTGTACATACATGACTGATCCCGAGTTACCTCCTGTATTATACCCCAGAGCTGCACTCACTATTCTGCTGGTGCAGTCACTGTGTACATACATGACTGATCCCGAGTTACCTCCTGTATTATACCCCAGAGCTGCACTCACTATTCTGATGGTGCAGTCACTGTGTACATACATTACTGATCCTGAGTTACATCCTTTATTATACCCCAGAGCTGCACTCACTATTCTGCTGGTGCAGTCACTGTGTACATACATTACTGATCCCGAGTTACCTCCTGTATTATACCCCAGAGCTGCACTCACTATTCTGATGGTGCAGTCACTGTGTACATACATTACTGATCCTGAGTTACATCCTTTATTATACCCCAGAGCTGCACTCACTATTCTGCTGGTGCAGTCACTGTGTACATACATTACTGATCCCGAGTTACCTCCTGTATTATACCCCAGAGCTGCACTCACTATTCTGATGGTGCAGTCACTGTGTACATACATGACTGATCCCGAGTTACCTCCTGTATTATACCCCAGAGCTGCACTCACTATTCTGCTGGTGCAGTCACTGTGTACATACATGACTGATCCCGAGTTACCTCCTGTATTATACCCCAGAGCTGCACTCACTATTCTGATGGTGCAGTCACTGTGTACATACATTACTGGTCTTGAGTTACATCCTGTATTACTGTATTATACACCTTCAGCAGCTTAATAAAAAAAAAATAAAATTATATAATATGTGTGTTTTTATACACATTGTAACAGGATCTGTAACAAAATGCAGAAAATAAAGCAGATCGGTTTCTTTTGTGTTGCAATTCAGCAGGTCACATACAGTGTTACAGAGCTAAAGGCTAACCCTCGAGTCAGACGGCTCTCTAGGGCCCCTTTAGAAGGATGGATAGACTGTAATGGGCCGGGGTAGAAGGCGGCAGCAGCACAGCAGACATCCGTGTGTTTGCTGATCTGGTAAAAATGCTGCAAAATGTCAGAGTATGAGGAGCGTGACTGATGGTACAGAGTGCTGACTGCCATCCTGGGCCGCGTCATCCGCATCCTACCTTGCCTCCCTGCACATTCCCAGCTACGCAGACACATCTGCTGGAGGAAAGGAGATATAATTGTGCTTTTACAGGTCAAGTGTCTGCATCTGCAAACAAAATATTATTGACAAAAGGTATCACAGCCGCCATACGGCTACCGTGCGGGGGCGGCACAAGCGTGCTAACAACCGCAATGAGCAAACCGGGGCCTCCAACTAAAATTTATTTAGTAAGCGGCAAGTAGTAGGGTTCATTGAGCCGCAGAGAGCGAGATCACTCCCTGGGAATTCATCCTTTCCTCCACCAGACACATCAGCCATAATTAATTGAAAGAGATGGGGCCCCGTTGATTGGAATTCTTAATGAGCAGCAACATCTGTTCACGTTCCAGGCCCTCATGTGCTCCGATCTCTGCGTTCCCTGCCCCCTCCCTACACCCTGCTGGCTGAGAGTGCTCCCCTCAACTGTGCCTGCCCCAGGTCATCCGGCATGGCAGAGGGGTCAGGGAGACATGATAACAGCCATGTGGGGGGCGGTGTGACGAGGATACACCTAGGCACGGCGCAGCCCACCAGCCAGCGCACTGTGTGCATGGATTCATTGATGCCTGCAAAGGTTGTAAGAGGCAGCGACATCAAAGACTGCAGAAAAATATGTGCAGGACCAGAATCAATATTTACATCAAAAGATTACAACAAAAAAAGTAATAATTCTTTCATGCCGGTCGCTTTTGTTTTCATAGATATTGTCCTCTAATCCGCCGACAATCTAAATCCGGGGTAGAGTTCAGGTGGTGTGCACCACAATAAATGGAGGTCATGGTCGGCTGCAGGAGGATTATATCATTAGAGGTGACCGATCCCTCGTCTCGGCGTTATAATGATTAGATGTGATCCCACTCCGCCATTATAAGCCCACAGAACGGGAGCGCAGTATATTGGTGCTGCTCCGTCTCACGGGCCGTGCTCCCATCCTGTGGCCCCCACATGTACAGTGGACTTGGCTCCTGCATTAGATTTGTTGCCAGACATAGAAAAGTACAGAACTGATAACGGTCACATTTTTGTACCTAGAACGGAGCCCCAGGTGAGTGCACTGTAGATTTCGATCACGTACATGCGTTTTGCTCGTTACCTTCACACCCTTCATTGTGACACTATTCTATACATCAGCCTTAATGCTTCATTTATCAATGCCATTTAGTCCTCAATGTTTTCCCCATACGCGGGTTTGGATGCCTGTCGGAAACATGTTCTATAGTGGGGTTGAGATTACCTGACGCGCTTCGCTCCTCCACACTCCGTTCACGGTTTTGGTTGGTGCAATGGTCACCACAGGTGGCGTGTTGGGCACACTATGGCCTGCTGGGGGCACTATGATGGGCCCCATCGGACCCCGCTTTGGCGTGCTGGCAGGAGAACTGTGATTTGTAGCTGGGGATGAAACTGGGGAAGACTCACTGCTTATTGATGATCCTGCAAGAGACAAAAGGGAAATGTGTTTTATCTCTTAAGAGCGACTGCAAAGAGACAAAGTTTCTGTCAAGTTCAGACAATGATTCTACACAAACATCGGTGCGTCACAGCCCCCCCATGTTCACGGACACTGATCTCCCACCCCGGGCTGTGGCCTAGTGACCTTTATCTGTTGTGTAGCGTCTGATAGTCACACAGAGTTGTCATATCTACATCGTTATAGTATGTAAAGGTACAACATGTGTAGAATTATCACACAGTACTGAACAGCCAGTGGTGCCAGCATGGGGACAGGTACGTTCCCCCACTGCTTCTGAAAAGTCGTCTGCAGTCTCCGTGTAATCTTGTCTCCATAGTTGTGAGGAGGAAATGATGGCCCTGGACGCGTGGGTAGCCGGATGATTACCAGCTGATTGTGGAGCACAGATTTTCTGGCTTGTGGGAAGAGTGGAGAGGTTATAGCACGCTGAGATGTCTCATGCAGTTACTGTAAACGGATCGTGGGCGAGGAGACGTGTAATGAGAAGAAAGCTGATCAGCCGGAGATTTATTTATCTTGCTCCTGAGAGGTAGACACTCATCCTACACAGCGATGTAGGTGGCCACGATCAGATGTGTCCTGTCCTTATGTGCTACTACACGAGACCAGAGATGAAGTTGAACACCAGCCATAACGATCTGGAGAAATTTAGCAACCAATGAGCGAACACCATCATCTGGGAGAGAGGTCCAACGATGGTAGCAGCCAGGATGGACTAACAGGTGTGTGACGGCGTCTGCGTAAAGACAGATTACCAGAGGATTATGTGACCCACTTCTGTCTAAGGTGTGTGGCCACTTTATGTAAAGTGATTGTCTCATGATGGTACCCGGACAGGGTGGTCTCCTAATTGTCATACCCGCTGATATTGTAGGAACTGTTCACTAGAGAACTACTCGTGTTAACGAGAAGATTGTCATATCTCTTCGGACATGTTTTTTCACATAGGTGTACACCACCAAGAAGACTGTAGAATAGTGGGAAGGGAAAGAAGAAAAGTCTGAATAATAAAAGTTAACAGTTTACTAAAAGATTTTCAGACATCTGTTCGATGTATAAAAGGTCACACCTATAAGGTATGTAGTCACAGCCGTGACCCACTAGATCCCTATAGTATGCTGGGTATGAAAACATTATACATTCAGTTGGAGAACCTGACCATGGTCCCTTATAATATGCCATTTAACTTCCATTAGACTCAATTGTAGGGTACACATTAATGAGTACCCCATATATTATACGGGGAATCTACCTATCCCAGATTAATTAGAAATAAGTGGCGTCATGCACAATTGGCTGTCTAATAGAAGTTAAATAGCCTGACCCATGTTATAAGGGACCATGGTCAGGTTTTCCTATTGAATATATCCTGTTTTCACACCCAGCATATTATCGCAATCTAGTGGGTCACGGCTGTGACTATATATACCTTATAGCTGTAACCTTTTTATATATCTGATATGATATATGGAAATATTTTAGTAAACCACATTATTTTATTGTAAATAAAGGTTACATTTTATTATTCAGACTTTTCTTCCTTGCCTTCTCAATATCTCGGACTTTAATTTGAGCCGTGCAATACTTCAGATTAGGGGTTCTCTGCATAATGCAAATTGTCCAAAGTATATTTACCCCGGCAATTGTCAGCAGATTGCTAAATGCTGCAATAGTAAACATCAGTCAGTAAGCAGAAATATCTTGCAGCAATTGTTGGGGGTAAGGGGGGGTGGAATTTCTGTGCATTTCTATTCCTATAACTGCGACTGAAAATGTGTATTTTTACCACCTAAATGCCTCTAACTTCTGAACAGATTACTAGAGCTGTCAGACTGTAAGGCCGCTATTTGGACGTGAACTGCCATGGCAAACATCAGGGCCACAAAATCAAGATCTGAGGGCACCAATTGGGATAAAGAGGAAGCCCCCACACTCTGTTAACCATTTATATGATGTAGTCATTATTGACAGCAGCATCTAAGGGGTTAAACAGATTTGGAAGGTGCAAATACTGATCGTGGCTGATACAGCAAGTTGTCAGCTATAGTGGACAGCTGACAGCTGCTTCTTTGTCACCTGTATGGGGAGGCTAATCTCTTATACCTCAGGTCAGTTAAAAGACGTATTGGCTGTCATTAAGGGGTTAAACATTCTATCTTTTACTATTGATGCTGCATAGGCAGCATCTATAGTAAAAAGTTGGTCACACTTGTCAAACACTGTTTGACAAGTGTGACCAACCTGTCATTCAGTTTTCCAAGCGATGCTACAGATCGCTTGGAAAACTTTAGCATTCTGCAAGCTAATTTCGCTTGCAAAATGCTAAAAAAACAAACAAACAAAAAAAAAACGCAAAAAAAAACGGGAAAAAAAAAGAACGCAAAAAAAAAAAATGCGGATTTCTTGCAGAAAATTTCCGGTTTTCTTCAGGAAATTTCTGCAAGAAATCCTGACGTGTGCACGTACCCTGAAGAGTCAGAGCCAATATCTGACAATTTGGACACATTTCCACCAGTATAAGCTGTGAGGTACAGACAACAGTATATTAACCACCTAGAAGAGGCACTAATGGCATATCTGAGCTCACAGTATAAATCATCAAGAGACACGTCCCTCTCCTCCCACCACCACACTCTATAAAATAAGACACGGGGAGGGCCTGGTGCTCAAGGACTTGAAAGAATTTCATCTGTAGAGCACATGGGTTAGAGAGCAGATCTGACATCTGCGGGAGGATGTGCATACAAAAGACTCAATGATCTGCTGACCTGGCGGCCACATCTGTACCATTAGCCAAAGAAGAAGCTACAAGCCATTCCCAGGACACTGGATCCTTGAAGAAGAAAAGCCACGGGGAGAAGAATGATTTTTATAATCTCTGCATCTACACCAACCTTTTCCCATTAGCCTGCGGATGTGAACATGGGAGGAAGGGTCTGCTTATTACAGGGCAGAGGAGCGGATAAGGTTCAGAGCGGCTACTGAAGTGCATCTTGTTAACGGTAGACCAGGAACAATTAAGGATGTAATCCTTCCTGAGCTGGGGAGCTGTCCCAGACCGCTCAAAATCAATAGCTTCCCAACAAGCCAGGCAATTACCGGCACCACAGCCACAAGCATCGAAGACTGTAGATTTGCTGTGCGGCTTTACACGGGGCGACAGTGTGATCATCGTAATTAACTGCTGGCATCCTAAGATGACTGGCTCAATAAAATTAATTGGGATTAGAGTTGAAAAGTCCCTGCACAGCGATGTCCCCTTTATTATTGTCTGCGCCCTTAGGGTACTGTCACACTATACGATTTACCAACGATCACGACCAGCGATACGACCTGGCCGTGATCGTTGGTAAGTGGTTGTGTGGTCGCTGGGAAGCTGTCACACAGTCAGCTCTCCAGCGACCAACGATGCCGAAGGCCCCAGGTAACCAGGGTAAACATCGGGTTACTAAGCGCAGGGCCGCGCTTAGTAACCCGATGTTTACCGTGGTTACCAGCGTAAGTAAAAAAAAACAAACAGTACATACTTACATTCCGGTGTCTGTCCCCCGGCGTTCTGCTTCTCTCCACTGTGTCTGCGCCAGCCGGAAAGCACAGCGGTGACGTCAGACGTCACCGCTGTGCTCGCTTTCCGGCCGGCCGGCGCTCACAGTGCAGAGAAGCAGAACGCCGGGGGACAGACACCGGAATGTAAGTATGTACTGTTTTTTTTTTTTTACTTTTACGCTGGTAACCACGGTAAACATCGGGTTACTAAGCGCGGCCCTGCGCTTAGTAACCCGATGTTTACCCTGGTTACAAGCGAACGCATCGCTGGATCGCTGTCACACACAACGATCCAGCGATGACAGCGGGAGATCCAGCGACGAAAGAAAGTTCAAAACGATCTGCTACGACGTACGATTCTCAGCAGGGTCCCTGATCGCTGCTGCGTGTCAGACACTGCGATATCGTATGGATATCGCTGGAACGTCACGTATCGTACTGTCGTAGCGACAAAAGTGCCACTGTGTGACAGTACCCTTAAAATGGGATTGTGAAGCACAGTGTATCTGATCAACTTGGTGAAGGTGTGAAACTACCAACTCAGACTGTTCCAGCCGGCAGCACACAACCTAAACTACCAACTCAGACTGTTCCAGCCGGCAGCACACAACCTCTAGAGACGACCCCTATGCAGAAGAGGTGGACACAAACAATTTTTGATTCTAAAGACATTTGGGGTGAACTCAGAACCTTTGCGGCTGCAGAATACATTAGTGCTTCATAAGCAAAAGAAAGGTCTGATATTGACTAAAGATTACAGCTGGAAAAAAACAAATATTTCTGTTTCTTGGATTCTTTAATTGCGGTAACATAGGTCAATCACTAGAGAACGCTACAGAATAAATAAAAATGTTCGCACCAGACGATCACTCCTGAAAGGTTATCGAAAGTCTTCATTTACCAATATAGGAAGACCGAGAAGCACACGAAAAGGCGGCCAAAGAGCAAACAAAGGACCAATCTGTGTTTGTGGGACAAGTGGCTTATTTAGATGCTCCAGACTGAACACAAAGGCTCGTTCTGTGTAACTTTCGTTTTCAGCTACAAAGTTACCGCTCTAGCTTCCTCAGCACTTGTCAGGTCACGCTCCAACTACCCAGGATTAAATATTGAGCCAAACGATGTTCCCCGAAGTCAGTCACCAATCCTGAAACTGGAAGGTGTTCTCTACCGAGATTTTACACACGGAGAGCGTATTTTACAACTCCGTGTGAAAAGCAACGTTAGACGCAATTGTAGAAACAAAGCTGTAAACTTCTACCGCAAAAAGTGAAAATTTAACAAAACAATAGTGAAGATGCACAGTGGAAGAATCCTAGAAATGGAGAGAAACCAAAAAAAGTACCATCATGGTGTTCACTGAAAATCCAAGTTACATGTCCATGGTAACTAGATGGACCGTCTGTGGAGGGACGGTCTTATAACAAAGTCGTTAGTCAATAGTTTACGATCCGGCTTGGAAAATTGAAAATATTTGCTAATTTTAAAATGAATAAAGTGCATGAAAGAGGCGAGGAGCGTGTCCAGGGACCACTTATTAGAATCGGCAGATGGGTGTGCACTTTGCACGTTCCCCGCTGCGTCGTAACTTAATGCTGGACATATCCTAAACACACTGCGCCATTCTACAATGTAGAAAATACAAGGATTGATTTTCCATTAATTATCTGTGTTCTATACATTCCAAGCTTTCTTCTGCTCAGTTTCCTTCCAATACATTCACCGCTTAGTCTTACAAGTTACGCCATATAACAACTTACATTGAAAAGTCATGGACATTTGCAACAAAAAACTAAATATTTCAGAGTCTGACCAACACAATATCCTAATCAGCTGACACGCAGGGATAAGAGGTGACAAGTCCACAGCAGTCAATTAACACCATTCCAGATGTCCGCAGACAGTCCCTGGTGGGGACCGAGCTCAGGGCAGGGTAGACCAGCTACCATGGAGACTGCTCGTCCTCCCATGTACTCATATCCTCCAAATGAAAAGGTTAGAGCTCTTCATCATCCCAGGCACAACCCCGAGCATTACTGCAATAAAATGCCAGACACTATCAATCACAGATCAATCCTCAAACAGAACTGTGGCACCGCGACGGGACCCTGTATGTAAGGGGAACCGTCCAGATATTGCAGCAATCCCGATGTACATACCAAGATAGACATTAGGAGCTGGGGACACTAGTAACGCTGCTGACAATTCAGGTTTCTTGCATTTTGTTTTTATTAAAACTGACATTAAGGAACGTTCTTCAATTAAAATTTTGACGGACCATTTTACTGACTGATAAAAGTTATTAACTGGAACTGAATTTTTCACCAAATAATTGGACATAAGTTCTTTTGGCCACATATGACTGGCAGATAGGGTTGTTTTATTAAGACGTAGATGGCAACATCCACCACCAGAAAGTGCTTCATCCACAGATCAAGCTAATGTGTATGGCACCACTACATTCATTGCACTTATAGACTCTGATAGTGATGGTGGAATCGGGATTTATTCTAGAAATTCTACTTATATGCAAAAAATAGGAAGAGCAAAGAGGAACGCTCATAATGTGTGAGCCTGCTGCAGCAGAATCTATACATGTCCATGATAGAGCCCCCCGATGTGCTCCAGAGCAGCAGAACATGGAAGCACAGACCCGGCGCCAGCTGCAGAATTACGAAGGCTGCACCCCCTCCTTCCTCCTCTAGCATTATCCAGCCTAGCACTGCTCACATCACACTAAATGGGCCACTTATGAGATTAATGTACTCTGCAAACGACCGGTAATTTCTACCTTAATTATGAAATTAATTTGCTGCTGTTAAATTCCCCTCCTTCACTGCAAAATAGGCTGTCATTTCAGGGAGTTGTGTCCCCCACCCTGGAGAGTGGAGTGATCTGTCTCACTACAGACGGCTGGGGCTGCGAGAGGCGCTGCTGGCCAATGAACTGTCTTTGTAGCCACCCCAGGCCAGGTTTACCTGCATGGTATAATGAGATGTGGGCAGAAGAGTAATTAAGAGGGTCAGGGAGTCTTGTCCTGTAACGCATCCCATTGATGAATGCTGTCCGGGAATGCTCAGTCGCCACAGACTGTGACCCTCTATAAAACCTTGTGGTACACCCAACTGCCGGCTCTATCCAGGTAACACCAGAACATCATGGAAATCAAGATAATCACAATGGAGCCAAAATACAAGAAACTGATATTAAGTGACGCCCCCATGTAAGAGTAAACAAAGGAGTGTACAGTGAGGAACCTGCAGACGAAGACCACAGCATTTATAACCCCTGGTAGCTTCCCCCTTACTGCATCAGAATCATTGTGGAGGGTTAGAGGGAAGCGCGAGACCTGAACATCTCGAGGACACAGCGCAGACTAACACGGCGATAACGCCATACTGTCACACATTTTTACCTTGGCCCAGTTTGACATTAGTGGGCATTCCCTAAACATCTTTGAGGACATGTAAATTCGCATCTCTCAATGGGTTCCTGCCTATATCAGAATATCAAGGTGGGAATCTGCTGAACTAGGAATAAAATACAGTAGCGTCTGATATTCGTGGTCCCTAGCGGAGGACTGTCTGCAGCACGTTAGTCCACTGCTCTGCATCTTCTGCAGTGCGTTGTGGGCCTGGTCTCCTCCAGATTCGTGATCTAAGCTATACACAGGATGAAGACAGTGTCCTCAACGACAGTCTAAGATAACTTGTGGCCCGTTGTGTGGTTATCTTTCTATCATGGTTCTCAGTGTTACAAAGAGCTCTGGACACCACCATATTGGATCTCTTTGGAAGAGATGCCCTTCTGGACCATTTTACAGGGGTGCATCAAGTGATGGTGAAGAGAGGTTCTCTCCACCCAGAGGACATACTATGGTGGTCGGCGGGAGGGAAGACATGCACAAGACACAGGTTCCAAGCATTAAATCTTACCTCTCGGCTCCTCTGCCTGTTTTGCAAGTTTACGCAGCGCTGCAGCAAAGCTGGAAGAGGGTGCGGACTGGACTGATAGCGCGCTGCTGGCCGCCGGGCTGCCATTGGGTACCAGGGAGCCATTGAGAGGGGAGGGAGTGAGGGGGCTGACAGTGGCCGTGGTCCGGGTGGCTGTAGAAAGCATTCCTATGGAAGGTGACTTTGGCTCATGGTTCATGCCTGGAATAAGGAAAATAAAAATGGGACATAAAGCTAAACAGAATAAATGATCGAGAAGGAAAAATAAAACAAAAACACATATTACAATGGCTGGCTATACAATCCTAGAGGAAGGAGCGGCTACTGGTCATTGGGGTCATCACCAGTGGTCCACCATAACTGCAGGGAGTGATGGAAGTGGCAGTTGTCATCTGGATATGGCCCAGGTAGACATTACTGTATCGTAGCCAGGATGAACAGCAAATCCCGGACATTACATAATCAATAGAAGACAATCCTAAAAATTCAGCACCAGCAGTTTTTAGGGCCATTGACTATTGACTACCTGTCTACTAACATATATCAAGCCCTGGTTAATGGTTGTCAGTAATTTTCCCCTCCAGACCCGACCCGTCTCTGCTGAATGAGGATGTATGTCATGTTCTGATAGTCAGTATCTCATCCCAATTGTCGCACCCGGGGAGGACATTTTATTCCTGTAGTACACACACAGCGCCATCAGCTAATTATCCATTATCATAATTACACAGCTGCAAATCAAGGGGTGAAATTAAATAGAAGTAGTACAGACCTTTGTGCTAGAAAATATCCACATGAACCCTGGTGGCACAGAGCGCTTTGGCCATTTTTCAGTAGCAGGCATGTTATGAGGCCACACTTTTTTGGGGCACAGGTGCCTCTCAAATAAGCAGGATAATGTCGTATATCATCTACCTATTACTTTCCTTATTGACTTCATTGGTGGAAAACACAAACGGCAAGCAGTGATTACACAAAACGTGGATCAGGCATGTGGAAGAAACTGCTAACACTACAGCCCAGATTTATCGGGGGCTTTCCTGTGTAACAAAGTGATGGCACATCACTAAAACCCCACCGATCCGGAAAACGAAGAGGCAATAGTACTGAGGTAGGGCTGCATCCCCTTCACAGACAGTGCTTCCGGTGCCCGCTACGAGGAGAACTGCAGCCTGACCGGACGTGCTCCACATCGACAAATGTAACAGGACCGCTACTGCATGTACCACATAATAATACAAATAGTCCAGATCTGACCTGACCAACGTGACAGAAGGAGACAATCCACAGCAGAGGTACAATGTGACCACATGTGCAAGTTCAGCACAGTGCTAGAGCCACCGCGTCACAGGGCCACAACCACCGCATCAGAGTACCCCAGCTAGGTCAGAACATTGCAGTGTCATTGCCCCATCTATGTCAGTGCCCCAGCTATGTCAGAGCAGCGCAGTGTCAGTGCCCCAGCTATGTCAGAGCAGCGCAGTGTCAGTGCCCCAGCTATGTCAGAGCAGCGCAGTGTCAGTGCCCCAGCTATGTCAGAGCAGCGCAGTGTCAGTGCCCCAGCTATGTCAGAGCAGCGCAGTGTCAGTGCCCCAGCTATGTCAGAGCAGCGCAGTGTCAGTGCCCCAGCTATGTCAGAGCAGCGCAGTGTCAGTGCCCCAGCTATGTCAGAGCAGCGCAGTGTCAGTGCCCCAGCTATGTCAGAGCAGCGCAGTGTCAGTGCCCCAGCTATGTCAGAGCAGCGCAGTGTCAGTGCCCCAGCTATGTCAGAGCAGCGCAGTGTCAGTGCCCCAGCTATGTCAGAGCAGCGCAGTGTCAGTGCCCCAGCTATGTCAGAGCAGCGCAGTGTCAGTGCCCCAGCTATGTCAGAGCAGCGCAGTGTCAGTGCCCCAGCTATGTCAGAGCAGCGCAGTGTCAGTGCCCCAGCTATGTCAGAGCAGCGCAGTGTCAGTGCCCCAGCTATGTCAGAGCAGCGCAGTGTCAGTGCCCCAGCTATGTCAGAGCAGCGCAGTGTCAGTGCCCCAGCTATGTCAGAGCAGCGCAGTGTCAGTGCCCCAGCTATGTCAGAGCAGCGCAGTGTCAGTGCCCCAGCTATGTCAGAGCAGCGCAGTGTCAGTGCCCCAGCTATGTCAGAGCAGCGCAGTGTCAGTGCCCCAGCTATGTCAGAGCAGCGCAGTGTCAGTGCCCCAGCTATGTCAGAGCAGCGCAGTGTCAGTGCCCCAGCTATGTCAGAGCAGCGCAGTGTCAGTGCCCCAGCTATGTCAGAGCAGCGCAGTGTCAGTGCCCCAGCTATGTCAGAGCAGCGCAGTGTCAGTGCCCCAGCTATGTCAGAGCAGCGCAGTGTCAGTGCCCCAGCTATGTCAGAGCAGCACAAGTGTCTGCCTCAGCTATGTCAGAGCAGCTGCCACGATGTCAGTGCCCCAGCTATGTCAGAACAGCGCAGTGTCAGTGCCCCAGCCATGTCAGAGCAGCACAGTGTCTGCCTCAGCTATGTCAGAGCAGCTGCCACGATGTCAGTGCCCCAGCTATGTCAGAACAGCGCAGTGTCAGTGCCCCAGCTATGTCAGAGCAGCACAGTGTCTGCCTCAGCTATGTCAGAACCAAGTAAGCAAAAACCCTGATGTAACTAAGTAAAAAAGCAAAAGTGCATTTAAATAACACAGTTTTTAGTTATTCTGTTTTTTTATCAAAAAATAGCACAAAAGCCGTCCTACCTCGTCCTGATCAGAGTTACCTTGACGAGGTGGGACGGGTTTTGTGCTATTTTTTAAAACCGTATAACTAAAAACTGTGTTATTTAAATGCACTTTTGCTTTTTTACTTAGTTACATTAGGGTTTTTGCTTACTTTTTTCTCTTGTAGGTTTTAATGTTTTGTGGCCAATGTGAACATGCGTTTAACCTCTGCATGTGTACCAAATCAAGTTAAGCTCAATTTTTGTGGTTTTTTTTCTCAACTATGTCAGAGCAGCTGCCACGATGTCAGTGCCCCAGCTATGTCAGACCAGGACAGTGTCAGTGCCCCAGCTGTGTCAGCAGAGCAGTGTCAGTGCCCAGCTATGTCAGCAGCGCTGTGTCAGAGCAGCGCAGTGTCAGTGCCCCAGCTATGTCAGTGCCCCAGCGGTGTCAGTGCCCCAGCGGTGTCAGTGCCCCAGCGGTGTCAGTGCCCCAGCGGTGTCAGTGCCCCAGCGGTGTCAGTGCCCCAGCGGTGTCAGTGCCCCAGCGGTGTCAGTGCCCCAGCGGTGTCAGTGCCCCAGCGGTGTCAGTGCCCCAGCGGTGTCAGTGCCTCAGCGGTGTCAGTGCCTCAGCGGTGTCAGTGCCTCAGCGGTGTCAGTGCCTCAGCGGTGTCAGAGCAGCGCGGTGTCAGTGCCCCAGCTATGTAAGAGCAGCTGTCACGGTGACAGTGCCCCAGCTATGTCAGAGCAGCGCAGTGTTAGTGCCCCAGCTATGTCAGCGCAATGTCAGAGCAGCGCGGTGTCAGTGCCCCAGCTGTGTCAGAGCAGCGCGGTGTCAGTGCCCCAGCTATGTCAGAGCAGCACAGTGTCAGTGCCCCAGCTATGTCAGAACAGCGCAGTGTCAGTGCCCCAGCTATGTCAGAGCAGCGCAGTGTCTGCCTCAGCTATGTCAGAGCAGCTGCCACGATGTCAGTGCCCCAGCTATGTCAGAGCAGCTCAGTGTCTGCCTCAGCTATGTCAGAACCAAGTAAGCAAAAACCCTGATGTAACTAAGTAAAAAAGCAAAAGTGCATTTAAATAACACAGTTTTTAGTTATACAGTTTTGATTAAAAAATAGCACAAAAGCCGTCCCACCTCGTACCGATCAGAGTTACCTTGACGAGGTGGGACGGGTTTTTGTGCTATTTTTTATATCAAAAAAACAATATAACTAAAAACTTATTTAAAAGCACTTTTGCCTTTTTACTTAGTTACATCAGGGTTTTTGCTTACTTTTTTCTCTTGTAGGTTTTAATGTTTTGTGGTCAATGTGAACATGCGTTTAACCTCTGCATGTGTACCAACTCAAGTTAAGCTCAATTTTTGTGTTTTTTTTTCTCTCAGCTATGTCAGAGCAGCTGCCACAATGTCAGTGCCCCAGCCATGTCAGAGCAGCGCGGTGTCAGTGCCCCAGCTGTGTCAGAGCAGCGCGGTGTCAGTGCCCCAGCTGTGTCAGAGCAGCACGGTGTCAGTGCCCCAGCTGTGTCAGAGCAGCACGGTGTCAGTGCCCCAGCTGTGTCAGAGCAGCACGGTGTCAGTGCCCCAGCTGTGTCAGAGCAGCGCGGTGTCAGTGCCCCAGCTGTGTCAGAGCAGCGCGGTGCCCCAGCTGTGTCAGAGCAGCGCGGTGCCCCAGCTGTGTCAGAGCAGCGCAGTGCCCCAGCTGTGTCAGAGCAGCGCAGTGCCCCAGCTGTGTCAGAGCAGCGCAGTGCCCCAGCTGTGTCAGAGCAGCGCAGTGCCCCAGCTGTGTCAGAGCAGCGCAGTGCCCCAGCTGTGTCAGAGCAGCGCAGTGCCCCAGCTGTGTCAGAGCAGCGCAGTGCCCCAGCTGTGTCAGAGCAGCGCAGTGCCCCAGCTGTGTCAGAGCAGCGCAGTGCCCCAGCTGTGTCAGAGCAGCGCAGTGCCCCAGCTGTGTCAGAGCAGCGCAGTGCCCCAGCTGTGTCAGAGCAGCGCAGTGCCCCAGCTGTGTCAGAGCAGCGCAGTGCCCCAGCTGTGTCAGAGCAGCGCAGTGCCCCAGCTGTGTCAGAGCAGCGCGGTGTCAGTGCCGCAGCCGTGTCAGAGCAGCGCAGTGCCCCAGCCGTGTCAGAGCAGCGCAGTGCCCCAGCCGTGTCAGAGCAGCGCAGTGCCCCAGCCGTGTCAGAGCAGCGCAGTGCCCCAGCTGTGTCAGAGCAGCGCAGTGCCCCAGCTGTGTCAGAGCAGCACAGTGCCCCAGCTGTGTCAGAGCAGCGCGGTGTCAGTGCCGCAGCCGTGTCAGAGCAGCGCAGTGCCCCAGCTGTGTCAGAGCAGCGCAGTGCCCCAGCTGTGTCAGAGCAGCGCGGTGTCAGTGCCGCAGCCGTGTCAGAGCAGCGCAGTGTCAGTGCCCCAGCTAGGACAGAGCAGCCGCCACCACGTCATTGCTACAATGATGGAGAACATTACATTTATCTTGACCTCTACACGAATCATCCCAGATCTTCACAGAACTAAAAAGGCAGAAGGCAAACAACAATTTTGAGCACTGATTTGAAGACCTGCAATGATGACTAATGATAAATGATGACAAAAATCCATTATATTCAACATATCGATTCATAGCATAAGAAAATCTCCCTGACCTCATGTTTGGGGGAGGTGCAGGAAAAGAAAGTTTCTTCCCACACAGGTCTATAAATCCACACATTGTAATCACACACAACCCTTTGATTTTTTTTATGATTTGACTGCAGGGGAACTCGCTGACCCGTGTATTGCCTGCGGGTAATCACAATCAGACCAGGCCACCGAATAAGTAAATAATCATTTGGAGGTTCACAGTGAAACCAGGTCACATGCACTGAGAACATTAACCTTAGCTTCCCTCTGTCTTTTAGGCATGCACCATGTAATACCTTAATTCCTTTTAAGAAATTTTCGCTGAAAAGCATGCGCAGTGCCTGTCATAAGAAAGACATTGGACATCTAGGCTAAAGTGCGATGAACTCATGTGTGACCCTCATCACAGCAATTTACGAGAGATAAACATTTCCTCATCAGATTACAGATGAGCTGAACACGAACACCAGAAGTGTATACAGCACCGAAGCCAACACGCTCCTTCACAGGGAACCACAGGGCATCCAAGTACCCAGAGCACAGAATCTGCATTAAAGTCTGATCCTCACAGCAGTAACAAGGGAAATGAGAGGCGGCTGCAGCTTCCATCTAGTCCCTGAAAGGCAGGCAACAAAGAGGAAGGAGCAAGAACTTCCCAGAGGCTAAACCGCCAGCCAACTGCATGCTTGGCCAGACCTGATGTGTGTAGATCAGAAGCCCTCATCTCTGTATCATCATTGAGTCCAAAAAAAGAAACAACGATCTGTAATGAGAATATCACCAGGACTGCAGGATAATGGAGAGGAAGGCGAGAGATTGAGAAAGAGGAAACAAGGTGAAGAAAGGGGCACAGAGCGCCAGACACGCTCCGCGCTAGGGGCACAGACCAGCAACTGGAAAGAGGCAGATGGGAACAATGGAGAGAAAGAAAAGAAAGTGAGATGCTACATAGAGCAAGACAAAAGAATGGAAAGCAAAACAGCCCCATCCTGCCACCACCTTTCCCCAAACTAAGCATTAATGCAGCTTACTATGGAGCGCAGCCGAGGCGGTCTGTCATGAAGCTTCTGCTCTTCCACCTTTTTTTTTTTTTTGCTTAATTTCTGTTAAGTCGATGGACTAAATAGTGCACTCTCCAAATAAAGGCTCCAGGACACAGCATTATCCTCCACCAGCGTCCCAGGCTTATCTAACAAAGCAACACCACACTTGCCTTTTGAAAACAAGCTGATACTCAGCCTGTAACAGCTGCCACCAGCGTCACATGGGCTGGCCCCATCTCCCCCAGCCAGGCTGCCTGCAGATAACACTGACCGTTTTGTCATGAGAGACTCCAAGGCAGCAGAGGATTCTATTCAAAGCACCGATCAGGGGGCGTCTGACCCCACTACGTCCTCCCATCTTTCCTCCTGGGGAGGGTATGTAGCTGATGGAGGGAAGATCCCATATTAGTAATACGAGAGGGTCTTCTTTACATTCGAAGAGAAACAATATTATGTCCACTCTTCCCAGTAACCGCCGGCTCCAGTTATAATCTCGCATCTATTGGTCGGACCCGACTTAAAGATTGAAAACTTCAGAAAAGTCGTCAGCTATTTTATTTAATGTCCTTCAGCTCTATTTTGAGCCATGGCGACTTGTTGGATGAACAGTCTGTAGGGAGATCGATCTTGTACGTGCCTACATAGGTCCACCAGGGTCTTCTCAGACGTTATCTTGATTATTAAGCCATCGCGTTGTTGGTCTTCCTCTTCACCTTGTTCCTTCTATTCTTCCCGCCATGATGTCCTTCTCTAGTGATCGTTCTCTTCGTCTGATGTGTCCACAGGTCATAGCTTTGTGATCCTTGCTTCATTTGCAAGAGTACCTGAAGACTGGTATTTGGCAGACTGCTGGTCATTTATCCATCCGATATCCATTTGGACTTGATTTTTACTTTTATAATACACCAGGCTGTATTTCACCATAACTTATTACTTATTATTATTGTTATTTATTGTTATAGCGCCATATATTCCATGAGGACCAAAACCTTTGAGGTCGTCATCAAATTTTGACCCATTCCAGGTTTTAACAAAGTATCAACCACCCTGATGACTGCAATCTGGAGTCAATAACCACTTTCCTCCATATAGAAAAAATACAAATCCTTGTAGAAATGAAACAATCGAGTGAAGGCTACCTGAAGAAAATGTTGTAATAACAAGCGCTGATCGGCGTTATGAATTAACGTTTGAAAGCTGTGCAATAATAAGACATAATATTTGTTGTGAGAGTTTTGCACTCTGGATCACTTTTGAGATCGAGCATATATTCTTCCGACTTGTCTGATAATGACAAGCAGATGCCAGTTTACACGAGAGGATAGAATATGCCAAAAATGATGCAAAAAATGATTATTATTTAATATCCGATCAACTGCAAATTCTTTCCCATCACTCGATCGCTGCACATGGACAATGACTGGGAACCTTTGCTCAATAAAACTTTTAACACAATAATTCCCACACATAAAAGGCCCTAACCTCACTGCTGTTTTTACACCCAATTATGGCTTAATTGACCCTTAAAACACGTCTCCCTGCAGTGACGGGGCAGACAGACTGTCTTCTCCATCCTCACCATGAAGCCATTTTTTGTAGGTTGGATGATTTATACTCTGCATTATAGATCAGTCTTCTGGAAACGCCATAGATTTATCATCTCTCCAGATTGTCACCTCAGACAGGGCTACAAAGGTGGACTAAGATTAGACACCCACCGAAAGCAAGGAAATATATTTTCCCTCTAGTTGAATCTCAGACTTAAAAAAAAAAAAAAAAAAAATTCTTTTATTACCCTAGAAATAAAGGTAAAGCCGTTCATTCCGCGAAGAAAAGCATCAAAATGTTGCAGTTATCTAGGCACATTATTTTTTGTATTCCACATGGACCCAGAAAACGAGATAAACAAAGAAATAATGAGGGCAGGAGTCACTTCTGGAGCCCGCTGACAAGGCAGCGATATAATTACCGCGACGCTCTGTCAGCCATGGCATCCTGCGCAGGTCGTGCCTACTTGATATTGAATTTTTGCATTGCCTGTAGAGCACACTACAAGTCATGGTCTCGAGAGAACAGACGAGGTTCATCACACCACCCACCCACCAATTTGTTTCCAGATAAAGCAGAGCTTTGTAGGTACATTAATCTTCCAATGACAGTGGCCCAGGTGCTCTTGTCATGGCAAATCATCCATGCAAAATGGCTCTCCTATGTAATATCTGAGAAAATGGGGAAAAAAGCAGTCGTCCAATCCCCCAGGAGACGGCTGCAGCTTATGGACATCACCCTATAGTCTTCTTACTATTAAATTTATATCTAAAAAAAAAAAAAAAAAAAAGTCACCATCAGATCTCAGCCCTGCGGGTCTGTGTTCTGGAATTTGGCATTGCTACAATATCTTTCTTCTGGGAGTCGAGAACAAGTACACGTTATCAAAAAAGCTTTCCTGGCTTCACCTTTGTGCAGAAAAAAACTCATACGATCAGCTGGTTGAGGCTCCCCAAGTTCACCGCTGCTCTATTGATTACGCACCAGGTGATGTCAGGTCTACAGAACTGCAGCCAATCACTGGGATCAGCAGTGCTGCCATGTACATTGCATGAACTGCTCAGTCCAGTGATTGGCTGCAGTGCGGTAGATGAAGTAGCAGTTTATATGCCCTGTTGGACCTGGGGAGGGCGATTCTTAATATTGGCACACCAATAGTGTGCAGAAGAGAGAAACTGGAGAACTCCCTTAAATTGTCTGTGTCCGGTGCATAAAGATGATTGATTATCAGTTGGAACTTTCATGCAACACCTGACTTTTTGGCTCTCACGTTTCTGCTCTTCTGGAACCGCTAGAATCTGAAATTCTAACATCTAACCGTCAACCAAGTCCTCAGCACGACCATAGAATCCAGTACATAAACGTGACCAATTCATTAAGCTGTCTCCTTGTGTAGGCAGAGCCCACCAGGCCTTCTGATGGCTTTCTGCCCAGTAGGGCATTTTTGCAAAGAGCCCTCTACTAAATATGGAAACTTAGGGTACCGTCACACAGTGCCATTTTCATCGCTACGACGACACGATCCGTGACGTCGCAGCGTCGTATGATTATCGCTCCAGCGTCGTAGACTGCGGTCACACTTTGCAATCACGGCGCTGGAGTGATGCCGAAGTCCCCGGGTAACCAGGGTAAACATCGGGTTACTAAGCGCAGGGCCGCGCTTAGTAACCCGATGTTTACCCTGGTTACCAGCGTAAACGTAAAAAAAACAAACAGTACATACTTACATTCCGGTGTCTGTCCCCCGGCGTTCTGCTTCTCTGCACTGTGTAAGCACCATAGCCGGAAAGCACGTCACCGCTGTGCTCGCTTTCCGTCCGGCAGGCGCTCACAGTGCAGAGAAGCCGAGACGCCGGAGGACAGACACTGGAATGTGAGTATGTACTGTTTGTTTTTTTTACGTTTACGCTGGTAACCAGGGTAAACATTGGGTTACTAAGCGCGGCCCTGCGCTTAGTTACCCGATGTTTACCCTGGTTACAAGCGAACACATCGCTGGATCGGTGTCACACACAACGATCCAGCGATGTCAGCGGGTGATCAAGCGACGAAAGAAAGTTCCAAACGATCTGCTACGACGTACGATTCTCAGCAGGGTCCCTGATCGCTGCTGCGTGTCAGACACAACGATATCGCTAGAACGTCACGAATCGTACAGTCGTAGCGATGAAAATGGCACTGTGTGACGGTACCCTAAGGAAAAAAAGAAAACACTGTTGAGATAAGGAGGCCATATAGAAGTAGGTTGATGGCTGAATGAATGGTTGTCTGCTGACACTTGATAAAGAACGAGAGATCCAGGAATGTTCGTGGACTAGCGACAATCAGCCATGGTCGCCTGCTGACACTGGATGAAGGACAACCAATCTGGGAATGTTCGTGGACTAGCAACCATCAGTCATGGTCATCTGCTGACACTGGATGAAGGACAACCAATCTGGGAATGTTCGTGGACTAGCAACCATCAGTCATGGTCATCTGCTGACACTTGATGAAGGACGAGAGATCTGGGAACGTTCGTGGACTAGCAACCATCAGCCATGGTTGTCTGCTGACACTGGATGAAGGACAACCAATCTGGCAAAGGTTTGTGGACTAGCAACCATCAGCCATGGTTGTCTGCTGACACTGGATGAAGGACAACCAATCTGGGAAAGTTCGTGGACTAGCAACCATCAGCCATGGTCGTCTGCTGACACTTGATGAAGGACGAGAGATCTGGGAACGTTCGTGGACTAGCAACCATCAGCCATGGTCGTTTGGTTGCCCTTCATCCAGTGTCAGCAAGCGACCATGGCTGATGGTTGCTAGTCTACGAACGTTCCCAGATTGGTTGTCCTTCATCCAGTGTCAGCAATCTGGGAACGTTCGTGGACTAGCAACCATCAGCCATGGTCGTCTGCTGACACTTGAGGAAGGATGAGAGATCTGGGAACGTTCGTGGACTAGCGACCATCAGCCATGGTCGTCTATGGACACTGAATGATGGACAACCAATCTGGGAACGTTCGTGGACTAGTGAACATCAGCAATGTTCGTCTGCTGACACTGGATGATGGACAACCAATCTGGGAACATTCGTGGAGTAGTGACCATCAGCCGACACAGACAACTTCGTTCCATACAGTAGCCTTCTGTCATCGGTAGCAAAAATGTCCTTCATTATTTCACCTGATGAATGATTAGTCTAAGTCAAATCAAAGTAGGATATTTCAACCAAGGAATAGAAAGACCGCCATGTTCTGTGTCCACACATTACGAGTCTAAGACTGGTTTGAAGTGACCAAAAAACTTCTACATCAATGGCCTCGCCTGAGTTTAAGCCCCCAAAATGCAATGAAACAATGCAAAGATGCGACAGGTGCATGTAGCCTCCATATAAAGCTGTAATATCTTGAATGACCAGCAGAGGACACTGCTGACACGCAGTGTGGTTCTAGAGGATTATCCACAGCCAGAGCTAACGAAGAAGAGATTAGTGAAAGGGAGTGAGGACTGGAAATCCTGAGCTGCCTCATTAGTGGGGAGGATGGAGATAAGAGGAAACCATGAGTGAGCTGCAGTTTATTAAAGAGGCAGCTTCATCAATATACCATGCATGCTAAATACTGGAAAAAAAACAAAACACACCTCCCTCATATTGTCACTGAACAGTACAGCTGAGACTCATCCCCACTCAAAATGAAGAAAAAGTGGTGCTGGGTGTGGATAATTACCAGATATGAATCACTTCTGATGTAGTGAAGGCATTTAAAGTCATGAAAAGAGAAATGCTCTACTGGCATCATCCATAATCTGACACCCAGAGGACACTACAGACCCCTCTGCTCAGACTATACACGCAGGTCAGGTCTCGTCTCAATTTGCCCAGTGCTAAATGCAACGCAATTTTCCAATGGTGAAAAAACAGGATAAAGAGAACGCAACTACCGAGTATTACAAGGGGGTATTTATTGTAAGGAAAATCCACAACATCCAGTGGGCAACACTAAGTTCCTTTCAGAAAAAACAATCTGCCAACGCAGGTATCAGTCTGAGGCAGAACAGGGTTGACCATAATGATGAGAAGAGAGCAGGAGCTCTACAACCAGACAATTTCTGAGAAGAGAGCAGGAGCTCTACGACCAGACACAATTTCTCCCCAGGAAGAAGGTTGCATGGAACGGGCGCTCCTAGCAACATCTAACAGCAGTTTAATTATTGCCAGTCACTTAATGGCCTGTTAAGACTTATGTGCACAGAATGTCACTTTCTCGGCAGCACATACTGGACGATGAGCTGCCGACGATAATTTTTAAGCTGGCTTAAAAATTATCCCACTGGACGGTGCAAGCATTTAGCTAATTTGTCAGGCAATTATTGGCCTGCCTGGACAGGAACGCTAGTTTATTTCTATCGTCCTGCCTAATTGGGCCCTTACAAACCAAAATATATCCACGGCAGGGAGCAATCTGTGAATGCCTCGCTCTTTAATGAAGCCCCATGCTTTCATCTATCAGGTTACATTATTCTACATTAGCTGCAGCATCCCAGTTGGAATGTATGGATCCAAGGTCTCTGGGAGCTGAAAATGAACTTTCCCCTCCATCTCCTGCCGCCAGTCCCCGTGTACTACATTCCCCATCCTGCCCACTGTAATCAGCATCAAAACCCAACATGCATAGTCAGGGAGAATCGCTCCGGGCTCGTTAACAGCTGAGAAGGCCCTGAATGGCCCACTTCAATGATGCATTGCTAATTAGTAGCGGCACACTAATGATAAAGTATACATGTACATAGGCAGCCATGGCCTGTGCAGTGTGTAAACTGCACCTTTCCTTCTACCATTCTCCACAAGCAATCACTAATCAGCACTCTGCCTGCCTCCTGCCGATTTAGTAATTACTGTCTCCTTTCATCCACAGCCCCTCTGACACCAGACCTCAGGCCCACTACCTCCCTTCTCTGTAATTACAAGCTAATAATTTCAAGGTTTTTTTTTTTTTTTTGGTTGGGGTCCCAGTTCAAGCACCAATTCCCTCCTCTGCCTCCACCCACCTCCTGATTCTGCTCCACTCTCCTGACTAATGATACCCTGCAATGTTCATCACAGCTTGAGCTCGGGTCAAGTCGCAGGAGTGCCAGGACAGCTTGTAATAGTCTTCATCAATGCTGCACGAATTTCTGTACAGGCCAAAAATGTCCCCCATTCAGCTCCAGAAGAGCCTGCGACACATCACTGAAAGCAAGAATGTTCTGTGCAAAACCCAGCAGCGGCAGCACCAGGCCAAATCCCATCAAGCTGTGCCAAGATCACAGAAAGAAAGGGAACGAGGGGGGCACAAACTGCAAAGCAATGCATCGGAGAGTCAGTCCACCGGGGATATGCAGGGAGTGAGGGGGCAGATGTTAATGGAAGGGAAGCCATTATTCTTTCATTGGAATGAAATAAGCAGATTGGCAGTGACAGCGGGGAACCCATATGAATGGTCAAGCACTGCTTCCTCGCTGCCAAGAAATCTTACTCCACAAAATCAGATGATGCGGGGACTGCGGTGCCACGCACAAGAGATTAATGAACGTAGGAATCATCAATTATAAGTTTTTAAGTCATTTTTTTCTGCCTCGTCTTTCCGTTTTCACTGACGGAATCTGCATCGGATTCATGAATTTGGTACAAACTAAAAGATTTTTTTTTTTTTTTTTGCATCTTCTCGCAATTAAAATTTTTGCCGCAAATTAGTGACCATAAAAAAACCAAACTGATTTTGTACTCCAGTGCGAAACTATTGCTCAGAACATTTTACAACATTTCAAAAAGTTGCAAGTGATGAATTATTGTGAAAACAGCTGGATAATGAAAATCACGGCCGTTATTTGAAAGAAAAAAAAATCAAAGACTGAAAAAACTTGTGAAAAAGGGAGAAATTTCCATAAATAAACTGGTAGAAATATATCGCCAAAGTCCAAACTTTTCCTCCAGAAAAGGACACAAGAGAGTGATGACTCGCAGGCATTTTGGATGCTGAATTCTTTGAGGCTGAATACAAAGTGGCCATTTTATTACCTTCCCTGCTCCATGTACAGCCACACATACGAGATATCCAGATGTCAACAGGACTAATGCAAACTTCCCACCTAATCCTACCATAAAACCTGCATCCATAAAACATGAGACAAAACAGAGATTCTCATTACCATCTTCATTCTGCTGTCCTTAAAGCTACAGTAGCCGGCGGGGGTCATCTTTCCTTTCACACCAGACTTCCTGTGGAAGTGTCTGCCACCTCATTTGCATACTGAACCACTGATCCACAGGATAAATTGCTGAAATAATATATGGGGATCCTGCTGTCAACCCGATCCCCCTATAAATGGAGGTCCACATCCTCCACATTTAGGGGTCTGCTACTTCATTACGTATTTTATGCTTCAATTTCATGCCGTTTTCAGGATTTTGCTTCATTGCTACAATCCTATGTTACAGTGTATCGGTGCACACAGAATGAGTCCAGAAGACTGGATGCAACTGTGTATAGCAAACCCTCAAGATATGCTGAGGACACAGACACTTCAGTCTGTGGCTAGAAATAATCACTTGACATGAAGCTTGAAAGTGTGGAGGAAAGGTAAAAACATGAGAAAGCTGCAGAAATGGCATGCGCATTGGATGAAAGTCAACAATCCAGTGTCAGTGGGAGAGCAGGGATGTTACATGGCATCCAGCGTATGGCCCTACAGGCTGTATACATAAGCCCTAGTGGCTGCTATCTGCTGTTATCCAGATCCCTGAAGAACTGAACATGAAATACACGGCACCAGTTACATCATCGCTCCGCAAATCTGGCGATCATTTTTGCAGTCTGACTGTTGTAACGGCGGCGCCGTCAGCACTCGCCCGATGGCAGGACATGTATGTGACGGTGGATGATCTGCGCAGTGGATGTGGAAGAGTAAACAGCATAATGAATAATTCACAAGTTTTAATGGGAGATGTGTTCGTCACTCTGGTTCTGGCCGGATGGTTTTTTTTATCCTTCAACACAAGCTGCGGTTATTAAAGCTTTGTGTCTGCCTCCCCATTATTACCCGGCATATGACTCTCAGATGATGCCATGAAAACGGCGAGATGTGTATAAGACGCTCATTGTGTAAAGTGCCTCTGGCATGTTCTCTTCTGCCGGGCCAGCTGCTGACAGCACGTCTCATGTCCTCTGTGTGAGGTGTGGATTGTGGGGCCGGAACCAACCGCTATCACAAGAAGCTGCCGGGAAGGCAAAAATACCAACTCCGGACTCGTTGCAGAGTGAATTCCCAACGCCTGGCAGGTCAGATCATCTGTCACAGCAAGTGATAGGCAGAAGTATTATTGTGTGATGTCTTCAATAATGCGGAATCTCGATCTGTCCAGGACTCAAATAATTCCTGGATATGTTGGGTCTATTTATTAAGCTTTCCCGACACGCTGAAAGTGGTCAAAATCTACAGTCTTGTTTATACAGCTCCGATGCAGATCTATGTACCTCCATGGCTACAGAAAATGAACAAACCTGTACAAATATTGCCTACATAAGGCGTAGCTCCCCTGACCACCATCCAGTACTGCTCCGATTAAGGAAATCGTGACTTCAGGGTTTCCCTGAAAATAAGACCCAACCCGAAAACAAGCCCTTGCATGATTTTACAGCATTTTTTGATTATAATTGAAATGTAAGCCCTACTCCAAAAATAAGCTTTAGCTAGTTAGGGCCAGCGTTAGGCGGGTTTAACTGGGCAAATGCCCAGGGCCCCATTCCGAGGTTATAACCACGATGTCACAGGTCTTATAACTGCCGGAGTCTAGATGAACTAAAAAGGAGGCCAGCTGGTATGCAGGGCCGGCATTTGGTGGGATGGGGCAATTTCTCTGGGCCGCCACTTTCTTAGGGAACCCCAGCATTTCAGAGGTTAAGACTGCTTTAGGACCTTTGGTAATATCATGGTAATGTGACCATGATGTCGCCAAAGGTCTTGTATCTGCAGGAGTCTAGAGGAACTAAAGAGGAGACAGGCTGGTATGCGTGCATGTGCAGTGTGCGTGCGTATATATACACACACACGTGTGTGTGCAGTGAGTGCATGTGTGTATATATACACACGCACACGTATATATACACACGTGTGCATATATATATATATATATATATATATATATATATATATATATATATATATATATATATATATATATATATACACATACATACATACATACATACATACATACACACACACACGTGTGCGTATATACACACACACACGTGTGCGCGTATATATACACACACACACACACGTGTGCGTATACACACACACACGTGTGCGTATACACACACACACACACGTGTGCGTATACACACACACACGTGTGCGTATACACACACACACACACGTGTGCGTATACACACACACACACACACACACACACACACACGTGTGCGTATACACACACACACACACACACACACACACACACGTGTGCGTATACACACACACACACACACACACGTGTGCGTATACACACACACACACACACACGTGTGCGTATACACACACACACGTGTGCGTATACACACACACACACGTGTGCGTATACACACACACACGTGTGCGTATACACACACACACACACGTGTGCGTATACACACACACACACACGTGTGCGTATACACACACGTACGTGTGCGTATACACACACACACACACACGTGTGCGTATACACACACGTACGTGTGCGTATACACACACACACGTGTGCGTATACACACACACACGTGTGCGTATACACACACACACGTGTGTGTATATACGCGCGCACACGTGTGACACACTGCACACACATGTACTGTATATATACACGCATGCACTCACTGAACACACGTGTGTGTATATATACACACACGTGCGTATACATACACGTGCGTATATATACGCGCGCGCACACACACGTGTGACACTGCACACACATGTACTGTATATATACGCATGCACTCACTGAACACACGTGTGTATGTATATATATATATATATATATATATATATATATATATATATATATATATATATATATATATATATATATATATACTAGCTGTACTACCCGGCTTCGCCCGGGTTAATGACTGCTGTTAGCAAAATAGAATGTGTTAACAAAAATTTATTCTGCACACAAAAACCACAAAACAAATAGATAGAAATGTAATTATTAAAAGGCAAAAACTAAGCAAATAGAAGCATTTCACAACATATATTAGCTTTGTTATACTGAGAATGTCTTTGTTGCCTATATTAACCAATCAGAGCTCAGGTTAATTAACTGTAGCAAAATAGAAGCTGAGCTGTGATTGGTTGCTATTGGCAGCCTGATAAATCCCCAGCCAACAGGAAGCCCTCCCCCCTGGCAGTATATATTAGCTCACACATACACATAATAGACAGGTCATGTGACTGACAGCTGCCGTATTTCCTATATGGTACATTTGTTGCTCTTGTAGTTTGCTTATTAATCAGATTTTTATTTTTGAAGGACAATACCAGACTTGTGTGTGTTTTAGGGCGAGTTTTATGTGTCAAGTTGTGTGTGTTGAGTTGCGTGTGGCGACATGCATGTAGCGACTTTTGTGAGATGAGTTTTGTGTGGCGACATGCGTGTAGCAACATTTTGTGTGTTGAGTTGCATGTGACAGGTTAGTGTAGCAAGTTGTGTGCAGCAAGATTTGTGCATGGCGAGTTTTGCGCGTGGCGAGTTTTATGTGTGGTGCATTTTGAGTATGTGCAAGTTTTGTGTGAGGCAACTTTTGCATGTGGTGCAACTTTTGTACATGTGGCAATTTTTCTGTGTGTGCAAGTTTTGCATGAGGTGAGTTTTCCATGAGGTGAGTTTTGCACGTGTGGCGAGTTTTGCGTGAGCCTAGTTTTGCATATGGCGAGTTTTGCATGTAGCGAGTTTTGAGTGGTGACTTTTGTGTTTCGACTTTTATGTGGCGAGGTTGGTGTGTGTGTGTGGTGAAATGTGTGCTGAGGGTGGTATATGTGTTCAAGCACGTGGTAGTGTGTGGCGCATTTTGTGTTTGTGTTCATATCCCCGTGTGTGGTGAGTATCCCATGTCGGGGCCCCACCTTAGCAACTGTACGGTATATACTCTTTGTCGCCATCGCTCTCATTCTTTAAGTCCTCATTGTTCACATCTGGCAGCTGTCAATTTTCCTCCAACACTTTTCCCTTCACTTTTTCCCCATTATGTAGATAGGAGCAAAATTGTTTGGTGAATTGGAACGCGCGGGGTTAAAATTTCACCTCACAACATAGCCTATGACGCTCTCGGGGTCCAGACGTGTGACTGTGCAAAATTTTGTGGCTGTAGCTGCGACGGTACAGATGCCAATCCCGGACATACACACATACATACATACACACATTCAGCTTTATATATTAGATATACCTGTATGTAATCTCCTGTATATAGTATATACCTGTGTGTCATCTCACCTATATATAGTATATATCTGTGTGTCATCTCCTGTATATAGTATATACCTGTATGTCATCTCCTCCTATACATAGCATATACCTGTGTCATCTCCTCCTGTATATACTATATACCTGTAGGTAATCTGCTCCTGTATATAGTATATACCTGTGTGTCATCTCCTCCTGTATATAGTATATACCTGTATGTCATCTCCTCCTGTATGTAGTATGTACCTGTATGTCATCTCCTCCTCTATATAGTATATACCTGTGTGTCATCTCTCCTGTATATAGTATATATCTGTGTGTCATCTCCTCCTGTATATAGTATATACCTGTGTGTCATCTCCCCTGTAAATAGTATATACCTGTGTGTCATCTCCTGTATATAGTATATAGCTGTATGTCATCTCCTCCTGTATTAGCCCTCGTTCACACGTTATTTGGTCAGTATTTTTACCTCAGTATTTGTAAGCTAAAATGGCAGCCTGATAAATCCCCAGCCAACAGTAAGCCCACCCCCTGGCAGTATATATTAGCTCACACATACACATAATAGACTGGTCATGTGACTGACAGCTGCCGGATTCCTATATGGTACATTTGTTGCTCTTGTAGTTTGTCTGCTTATTAATCAGATTTTTATTTTTGAAGGATACCAGACTTGTGTGTGTTTTAGGGCGAGTTTCGTGTGTCAAGTTGTGTGTGTTGAGTTGCGTGTGGCGACATGCATGTAGGGACTTTTGTGAGATGAGTTTTGTGTGGCGACATGCGTGTAGCAACTTTTTGTGTGTCGAGTTGCATGTGACAGGTTAGTGTAGCAAGTTGTGTGCAGCAAGTTTTGCGCATGGCGAGTTTTGCGCGTGGCGAGTTTTATGTGTGGTGCATTTTGAGTATGTGCAAGTTTTGTGTGAGGCAACTTTTGCATGTGTTGCAACTTTTGTGCATGTGGCAATTTTTCTGCGTGTGGCAATTTTTCTGCGTGTGCAAGTTTTGCGTGTGGCGAGTTTTGCACGTGTGGCGAGTTTTGCATGTGGAGAGTTTTGCGCGTGGCGAGTTTTGAGCGGCGACTTTTGTGTTTCTACTTTTATGTGGCGAGGTTGGTGTATGTGTGGTGAAATGTGCACTGAGGGTGGTATATGTGTTCGAGCACGTGGTAGTGTGTGGCGCATTTTGTGTGTGTGTTCATATCCCCGTGGTGGTGTGATTATCCCATGTTGGGGCCCCACCTTAGCAACTGTACAGTATATACTCTTTGGTGCCATCGCTGTCATTCTTTAAGTCCCCCTTGTTCACATCTGGCAGCTGTTAATTTGCCTCCAACACTTTTCCTTTCATTTTTTCCCCATTATGTAGATAGGGGCAAAATTGTTTGGTGAATTGGAAAGCGCGGGGTTAAAATTTCACCTCACAATATAGCTTTGACGCTCTCAGGGTCCAGACGTGTGACTGTGCAAAATTTTGTGCCTGTAGCTGCGACGCCTCCAACACTTTTCCTTTCACTTTTTCCCCATTATGTAGATAGGGGCAAAATTGTTTGGTGAATTGGAAAGCGCGGGGTTAAAATTTCACCTCACAACATAGCCTATGACGCTCTCGGGGTCCAGACGTGTGACTGTGCAAAATTTTGTGGCTGTAGCTGCTACGGTTCAGATGCCAATCCCGGACATACATACATACATACATACATACACACACACACACATTCAGCTTTATATATTAGATATATATATATATATATATATACATACACACGCGCGCGCACACACACACACGTGTGCGTATATATACGCACACACGTGTGTGTGTATATATATTATATACGCACACGTGTGTGCGCGCGCGTATATATACACACACACATGTGTGTTCAGTGAGTGCATGCGTGTATATATACAGTACATGTGTGTGCAGTGTGTCACACGTGTGCGCGCGTATATACACACACACACGTGTGCGTATATACACACACACGTGTGCGTATATATACACACACACACACGTGTGCGTATATATATACACACGTGTGCGTATATATACACACACACACACACACGTGTGCGTATATATACACACACACACGTGTGTTCAGTGAGTGCATGCGTATATATACAGTACATGTGTGTGCAGTGTGTCTTGTGATAATTGTTGTTGATGGGAATAAAACATGACCTCTCCTGTAATAAGCCGTAACCCATCTTTCGGAGCAAGAAGTGATAGATCTCATTTTCGGGAAAGCATGGCATTACTTGAGCGGCTGAAGTGATGGATGGGGAGATTGGTGCCAGGCCCCGATATGTCGCCACTATTCTCATGCACTCGTGGATTTCCAGCTATATACGCTGTACACATGATGCAAATAGAATATTTTAGCACGAAAACACGTAAACCAACGCATATAATAAGAAAAATCCCGTCTCCATGAGCACGAAGCCTCCTCGGGTCACCTCCACTGGTGTCTAATCAGGGCTGAACAATGGAGCAGTGAGAACGAGGCGGCTCCAGGCTGATGATCATCGTCCTGATAAGATGAAATCCACTGTAATCATCTGCACAGCGGGAGCCTCCGACGCTCCTGGGGGAGCGCTGCAGGTGAAACCCAATTTACATCTGTATATTCCTGCCGTCACCTGGACATAGGATCGCAGAGAAATAAGAAAGTGAAAAGCAGAACCCCCCAAGTGACAGTAGGAACAGGGTCAGGCTGATAACAGGGAGCAATAGATTGTATTCACCTCTCATGGGCTTGGAAATGCTGACAACAGAGTACACCATAATCGCATGCCACTATCCTGGAGCCAGCCTCCTCGTGCACTGGCTGATAGCAGCAAACAATAGCTTATCCCCCCCACCCCTGCGACTATAAAGCACTGAGGAGCGCATTAAGCCATTAGTGCAGCCACTGAAGGTTTGTAATCCATCTGTCATCCACTGTGGGCCGCCGGCAATATCTCATGGAGCGCCACATGAGCCGTGAACGCCATTATTCCCTTCTCTGATCACTGGGTAAATCCTGGCCGCCACATCCAGGGGGCTCTGGGTGATGCTACCAATAGACTGACCTTCACCTCCGCCATCTCCCCAACCTCAGTCCGGCTGACCCCTGCCTCCAACTATCATAGATCTGCCAAGCAATGCGGACCAATACCCATCAGGGCACAAATGAGCCCAGCGCCTGCGGCTACATTAACCCTTACACATCCAGGTGTGCAGATGACAGCGACGTGACATTTCTAGATTAAAGCTGCGTCTGCATCCTGATCTATAATAAGCGGATGCAATAGACAAGTCCCTGACCGCCGGCGCGCACCTGCGCAGAGGAGGATTCGCACACTTCTGTGCATGCACAATTCATGGCACGTCGTGGATGGAATATGTAATGCTTGGTGGCTGAGGGAGACACTCAACAGGGTTAGGTGCCTCCAGGGCATATGCAAGGGAAAATAACGGGTGGGGGCTGTGCTGCTTATCTGGGTGAGGGGGGGGGGGGGCGCCTTCTCTTCAGCTCTGTCACACACATTCCAATTAACTTCTCCACAATAGGATCAGGAGAGCAGACACACAGCGGGTCTCTGGCATCTGTGATGTGCCCTGCAGGCAGATGAGGGGGAGAGGATTATGGGGGAACTCTTCATTTTAGGTCATGACTTGATATCTACCTCCCACCCAGCCTCTCATTCCCAGCCCCCCACACAGGTGTATGTGAAGGTCTCATACAACAGGGGGTAGAAGCTGAAGTGGCCTTTTCCTTTCAAATTTTGTAATATTGCTGGCTTATCAGCACAACCTCCAGGATGGCATTTTGATGGCCTACACAACCCAAATGTATTGCATCATGGTGTAATCTGCGCTGTGCAGGCAGAACCTCCCCACCGGCTGTTATCAATGTGACCAGGCCATAAATCAGACACACTTCTGCTGACCTGATCAATCCGCTCATTGTTCCCTAATGTGCCCTCCCGCCACCTCCCCTTTCTTTTCATGGACACTCAATGAGGCATCTGGAGAATGAGGGGGTCACACGTGCAGGATCATCCAACGGTGGGCAGAGGGGGGCCCAAAACGTTAGGAGTCATTCATATAGAAAACTATACGATGTGACTGATGGAGGGCCACCATCAAATCCTTAAACACGCTATGGACAATGGTGATCAGAGGGGAGGAGAAGACAATGTGAGGGGGATAACCTTTGTCTACATACAGCAAGGAAAATGGCAGCAAATGCTCCAGACTCAAATCTGGAGCAAGATGCTGTCGCTTCACATCTAGAACCTACCTGGTTAAATCAGCACCCGAGGCCCTTTCACATCTGGCCAAGTGGACCTCAGACACGTCCAGAGGCCAGTCTATCCTGGTGTGGACCTCAGACACGTCCAGAGGCCAGTCTATCCTGGTGTGGACCTCAGACACGTCCAGAGGCCAGTCTATCCTGGTGTGGACCTCAGACACGTCCAGAGGCCAGTCTATCCTGGTGTGGACCTCAGACACGTCCAGAGGCCAGTCTATCCTGGTGTGGACCTCAGACACGTCCAGAGGCCAGTCTATCCTGGTGTGGACCTCAGACACGTCCAGAGGCCAGTCTATCCTGGTGTGGACCTCAGACACGTCCAGAGGCCAGTCTATCCTGGTGTGGACCTCAGACACGTCCAGAGGCCAGTCTATCCTGGTGTGGACCTCAGACACGTCCAGAGGCCAGTCTATCCTGGTGTGGACCTCAGACACGTCCAGAGGCCAGTCTATCCTGGTGTGGACCTCAGACACGTCCAGAGGCCAGTCTATCCTGGTGTGGACCTCAGACACGTCCAGAGGCCAGTCTATCCTGGTGTGGACCTCAGACACGTCCAGAGGCCAGTCTATCCTGGTGTGGACCTCAGACACGTCCAGAGGCCAGTCTATCCTGGTGTGGACCTCAGACACGTCCAGAGGCCAGTCTATCCTGGTGTGGACCTCAGACACGTCCAGAGGCCAGTCTATCCTGGTGTGGACCTCAGACACGTCCAGAGGCCAGTCTATCCTGGTGTGGACCTCAGACACGTCCAGAGGCCAGTCTATCCTGGTGTGGACCTCAGACACGTCCAGAGGCCAGTCTATCCTGGTGTGGACCTCAGACACGTCCAGAGGCCAGTCTATCCTGCTGTGGACCTCAGACACGTCCAGAGGCCAGTCTATCCTGCTGTGGACCTCAGACACGTCCAGAGGCCAGTCTATCCTGCTGTGGACCTCAGACACCTCCAGAGGCCAGTCTATCCTGGTGTGGACCTCAGAAACGTCCAGAGGCCAGTCTATCCTGGTGTGGATCTCAGACACGTCCAGAGGCCAGTCTATCCTGGTGTGGACCTCAGACACGTCCAGAGGCCAGTCTATCCTGGTGTGGACCTCAGACACGTCCAGAGGCCAGTCTATCCTGGTGTGGACCTCAGACACGTCCAGAGGCCAGTCTATCCTGGTGTGGACCTCAGACACGTCCAGAGGCCAGTCTATCCTGGTGTGGACCTCAGACACGTCCAGAGGCCAGTCTATCCTGGTGTGGACCTCAGACACGTCCAGAGGCCAGTCTATCCTGGTGTGGACCTCAGACACGTCCAGAGGCCAGTCTATCCTGGTGTGGACCTCAGACACGTCCAGAGGCGAGCACGTCCCAGTCTCCAACAATATGAAAAATTGTGGTATACGATGGGGGGAGAAATGTACAGGGCACAGAGTCGTCCTCAATTGCTTGCATCATTGTACTGATGTAGACAAAAATAGGCCTCCAAAAGTCCGGAGATGGATGCTGGACAGCTCCATGGTCCTGGCATCACCATTACCAAACCTTAGACATCACCTAAGGGCCGTACATCCAGCATCTTTCCACTTTACTTACGACTCTTGATTTGTTGATTCTCTCCTTTTTCTTATATCAGGGAGGCGTTGAACGCTAAGCTGTTTGGTAGATTCTTGTTGGTACACGGGCCTTGTGCTGGCCACCATTCATTAGGATATATATATATAGATATATCTATCTGGGGAGATGCACCTTATTCTCTGTGATATCACTGCATTGGGACTATGGTAGCATATTGTATATGACATATTGTTGTGTTTTGTGTCGTAGCACGTTTGAGGGATGATCTGTAGGGATGAGCACAGCAACAGGGGTGACATTTCTTGTCGCTTTTTAGGCTGCCAGATAGGGCAGATATCGAGGTGTCTACAGGGACCTCCAACCACCCCCTTACGTCTCTATCCTGTTCTCATCTCCACATGTGAATATACGCACACACACTTTTTAGTATTTTAATGCATATCCATTAGAGTATTTAATATTTTAAATTAGTAAAAAAGCCTATGTTTTTTTGAAGCCCCGAACCTTCCTCAGCTTATTACCGTTGCTGCTCGGGGGTTATGGTGGGAGAAACACTGACTAGACAGCACATGAGCCCAATATTGCCTCTCCAGCACAAGTGGGTGAGACCTCTGTACCCGACAGGTCACATCCATTTGTTGGTAAACAGGAGCAGCTGGGAGGTATACGGCAGGATACGGCGCAGATTATCTGCTTTCCTAGATCGCAATCTGGTCAAACATTAATTCTTAATCATGAGTTTGGCGCAGACACCAAAGCGTACGCTCCACCCAGTCACATGAGATACAGCTGCCATGTATCCCTCCCGACCATCACCACTCCCAAATAAACCAGCAAAAACGCCACGATGATAGATCTGCTTGAGAAGTGTCACACCACAGAGCGTCCGTCAGTCACAGCCGGGAACATCCCCAGAGGCGGACATTGGTGCCTGCTCGTTGCGGATTGATTTCAATGAAAGTTTCCGGGCAGAGGATGAGCGTTCACCTACAATTGTACGAGTCTACATAAGGATGAAAAATCCACTGGACGTAACCTGCAATGGGTCAGGGTTAGAGTTAGGCTTAACCCTAACCCAACGCACCTGGTGCATCCCCACAGTTATACAACTGATGATAACCCTTGGTTCTCCAAGACTGCGCTCACACCAACGCAAGAGACAGGCCTAGATCCAACAAGAAGATCGGGCAACCCTCGGAAAATATGCACGTCCCAATAGGAATGGCTGGGACCTACAGTCCTACATCAAGCCAGAAAACTGGAAATCAAACATCTGCTGCAAAAATAATACAGTGTCCGTAAGGATGAAGAATTAGAGGCGCTCACCTTTCATGACCAGCGATGAGCCTTTGTGTTACATCCCCCAGCGCAGAGCCATAACACACAACACACCTAGAAGCACATGTCTCCTGAAGATTAGCAGCTCCAGGGTTCCCAGAGCAGATGACCCAGCCAAGAGGTGGAGTCTCCTCTACAAACACCTGCTGCTCCTCGGTGCACACCCATCCACAACCAAGACAGCCTCCACCGCCCTCCCTGCAGCCAAACCTGTGGCCAACACTGACAAAAGGCATCAGATTTCAGCTGCTAAAACACAAACTCCCTCACCAGTCATTAGGCTTCAAAGGGATCTACTTAACCCCTTGTATGGGGAGGAGATTGTGCAATTCCTGGAGGCGGAAACAAAGCCCTACCTGGTGCCCGCTGATGCCCACAATTCATGGTTGTCCAAACAGACAGAAACTTACCCCTTGATCACGCCAACATTTATATCTATGTTCCCCATCAGGATGCGCGATTAGTAAAAATCTATAATAATATTCCAGCTGTACAAATTGCTACAATTATCCTGGCAGTGGATTCACCAAACCAACATGGATGCAGGTCCGAAGATCAGCGCGGCCTCTATGACCTCTGCCAAAAGTGGTGGCTGTGGTCTACACAGGGACTGATGAGCCCACGGCCCAGTAATCATCAGAATAATCAGTGCCGATCTCTACAGGTGACATTACAAGCCGTCATTTGCCACTGATCACATCTTTTATGGTGACACGATCATTTTGGGACGTGCATCGTCATGTGTACGGTTATAGCCTGTGCACACGATTTGTCACAATATCAGCAAAGTGAATGAGAACCCTGAAATCTCGGACGCATGTTGCTTATTTTTTTTATATCTGCAACATGTCAATACTTTAAGGGTATGTGCACACTTTGCGGTTTTTTGCTGCGGATCCGTAGCGTTTATGACGCTGCGGATCCGCAGCAGGTTTTCCATGCGGTGTACAGTACAATGTTGACCTATGGAAAACAAAAACCGCTGTGCACATGCTGTGGAAAAAAACGCTTGGAAACGCAGCGGTTTATTTTCCGCAGTATGTCAATTCTTTGTGCGGATTCCGCTGCGGGTTTGCACCTGCTCCAATAGAAATCTGCAGGTGAAAACCCGCAGAGGAAACCGCAAAAGAAACCGCGATATATCCGCATTAAAAACCGCAGCAGTTTTTCACTGCGGATTTTGCAAATCCGCTGTGGAAAATTCCACAATGGAATCCGCAGCATGTGCACATGGCCTTAGTGTTTTTGCTGCAGATTTCACCCATACTAATGAGTGGGGAAAAATCGGTACAAAAAACATAGCACATAGCTTAACCCCTTAACGACCGCCGATACGCCTTTTAACGGCGGCCGCTAAGGGTACTTAAACCACAGCGCCGTTAATTAACGGCGCTGTGGAAAAAGTGAATAGCGCCCCCCAGAGTTGGATTTTCTCTGGGGTCTCGGTTGCCGGGGGTAGCCGAGACCCCAGAGAACATGATTCGGGGGTTTTTTACCGACCCCCGAGTTGCGATCGCCGGTAATTAACCGTTTACCGGCGGTCGCAAAAAAACCCAAAAAAACGCGATTTGTCATTAAATTTCTCTGTCCTCCGATGTGATCGCACATCGGAGGACAGAGAAATGTGGTCCCAGATAGCCCCCCAATACTCACCTACCTCCCCCGGAGCTCCTCGTGGCTCCCGATGGGCGCCGCCATCTTTTTCCGGGGAAATAATGGCGGGCGCATGCGCAGTGCGCCCGCCGCCCGGCACCTGGATGTTCTTTGGGGTCTCGGCTGCCGGGGGTAGCCGAGACCCCAAAGAACATGATCGGGGTCGGTTTTTACCGACCCCTGTTTTGCGATCGCCGGTAATTAACAGTTTACCGGCGACCGCAAAAAAAAAAAAAAAAAAGCGATGTCATTTCTCTGTCCTCTGATGTGATCGCACATCAGAGGACAGAGAAATAGGGGGATTCGGGGACCCTGTTATACTTACCGGTGTCCCTGGGTCCTCCTGCTTCTTCTGCTGGCCGCCGGCTTCTTGCTTCGGTAAGAAAATGGCGGGCGCATGCGCAGTGCGCCCGCCATGATCTGCCGGCCGGCAGAAGAAAATTCTTCCTCTTTTTTTATTTTGGTCACTGTGAGATCCTATCACAGTGATCAAAATAAAAAAAATAGTAAATAACCCCCCCCTTTATCACCCCCTTAGTAAGAAAAAAGTAATAAAATAAAAAAAATGTATGAATTTCTATTTTCCAAATAGGGTTAGGGCTAGGGGTAGGGGTAGGGTTAGGGTTAGGATATGTGCACACATAGAATGGTTCTCTGCGGATTTTTCCGCAGCGGATTTGATAAATCCGCAGGACCAAAACGCTGCGTTTTTCCTGCGGATTTATCGCGGATGTACCGCGGTTTTTGTGCGGATTCCACTGCGGTTTTACACCTGCGGTTTTCTATTATGGAGCAGGTGTAAAACCGCTGCGGAATCAGCAGAAAGAATTGACATGCTGCGGAATGTAAACCGCTGCGTTTCCGTGTGTTTTTTTCCGCAGCGTGGGCACAGCGTTTTATGTTTCCCATAGGTTTACATTGTACTGTAAACTCATGGGAAACTGCTGCGGACCCACAGCTGCGGATCCGCAGCAAAATCCGCAACATGTGCACATAGCCTTAGGGTTAGGGCTTGGGTTAGGGTTAGAGCTAGGATTAGGGTTAGGGCTAGGGTTGGGGCTAAAGTTAGGGTTGGGGCTAGGTTTAGGGCTAAAGTTAGGGTTTGGGCTAAAGTTAGGGTTAGGGCTAGGGTTGGGGCTAAAGTTAGGGTTAGAGTTGGGATTAGGATTTGGATTAGGGTTGACATTAGGGTTACATTTGGGATTAGGGTTAGGTTTGGGATTAGGGTTAAGGCTAGGGTTGGGATTAAGGATAGGGGTGTATTGGGATTAGGGTTAGGTTTTGAGGTTAGGGTTGAGATTAGGATTAGGGGGGTGTTGGGTTTAGGGTTTTGATTAGGGTTATGGTTAGCTTTGGGATTAGGGTTAGGGGTGTTTTGGGGGTTAGGGTTGTGATTAGGATTATGGATCGGGTTGGGATTAGGGTTAGGGGTGTGTTGGGGTTAGGGTTGGAGTTAGAATTGGGGGTTTCCACTGTTTAGGTACATCAGGGGGTCTCTAAACGCCACAGCCAATTTTGTGCTCAAAAAGTAAAATGGTGCTCCCTACCTTCTGAGCTCTGCCGTGCGCCCAAACAGTGGTTTACCCCCACATATGGGGCATCAGCGTACTCGGGATAAATTGGACAACAACTTTTGGGGTCCAATTTCTCCTGATACCCTTGTGAAAATAAAAACTTGGGGGCTAAAAAATCTTTTTTTGTGGAAAAAAAAAATATTTTTTATTTTCACGACTCTGCATTATAAACTTCTGTGAAGCACTTGGGCATTCAAAGTTCTCACCACACATCTAGATAAGTTCCTTGGGGGGTCTAGTTTCCAAAATGGGGTCACTTCTGGGGGGTCTCTACTGTTTAGGTATATCTAGGGCTCTGCAAATGCAACATAACGCCCGCAGACCATTCTATCAAAGTCTGCATTCCAAAACGGCACTCCTTCCCTTCCGAGCTCAGCCATGCACCTAAACAGTGGTCCCCCCCACACATGGGGTATCAGTGTACTCAGGACAAATTGGACAACAACTTTTGGGGTCCAATTTCTCTTATTACCTTTGTGAAAATAAAAATTGGGGGGCTAAAAAAATCTTTTTTGTGAAAAAAATATTTTTTTTTGTTTTCACGACTCTGCATTATAAACTTCTGTGAAGCACTTGGGCATTCAAAGTTCTCACAACACATCTAGATAAGTTCCTTGGGGGGTCTAGTTTCCAAAATGAGGTCACTTGTGGGGGGTTTCTACTGTTTAGGTACATCGGGGGCTCTGCAAACGCAACATAATGCCTGCAGACCATTCTATCAAAGTCTGCATTCCAAAACGGCGCTCCTTCCCTTCCAAGCTCTGCCATGCGCCCAAACAGTGGTTTATCCCCCACATATGGGGTATCAGCCTACTCAGCATAAATTGCACAATAAATTTTGGGGTCCAATTTCTCCTGTTACCCTTGTGAAAGTAAAAATTTGGGGGTGAGAAGATCATTTTTGTGGAAAAAATATGATTTTTTTTATTTTCATGGCTCTACATTATAAACTTCTGTGAAGCAGTTGGGGGTTCCTAGTGCTCACCACACATCTAGATAAGCTCTTTGGGGGGTCTAGTTTCCAAAATGGAGTCACTTGTGGGGGGTTTCTACTGTTTAGGTACATCAGGATCTCTGCAAATGCAACATGACACCTGCAGACCATCCCATCAAAGTCTGCATTCCAAGCGGCGCTCCTTCCCTTCCGAGCCCTGATGGGTGCCCAAACAGTGCCCTCCCCCCACATGGGGTATCAGCGTACTCAGGACAAACTGGTCAACAGATTTTGTGGTCCAATGTCTCCTGTTACCCTTGATAAAATAAAAAATTGCAGGCTAAAAAATCATTTTTGAGTGAAAAAAAAGGATTTTTTATTTTCACGGCTCTACGTTCTAAACTTTCGTGAAGCACCTGGGGGTTTAAAGTGCTCACCACACATCTAGATAAGTTCCTTAAGGGGTCTAGTTTCCAAAATGGTGTCATTTGTGGGGGGTTTCCACTGTTTAGGCACATAAGGGGCTCTCCAAACGCGACATGGCATCCGATCTCAATTCCAGCCAATTCTACATTGAAAAAGTAAAACGGCACTCATTCTCTTCCAAGCTCTGCAGTGCGCCCAAACAGTGGTTTACCCCCACATATGGGGTATCGACGTACTCAGGAGAGGTTGCACAACAACATTTGTAGTCTAATTTCTCCTGTTACCCTTGTGAAAATAAAAATTTGGGGGCAAAAAGATCATTTTTGTAGAAAAAAATGCGACTTTTTTATTTTCACGGCTCTACGTTCTAAACTTCCGGGAAGCACCTGGGGGTTTAAAGTGCTCACCACACATCTAGATAAGTTCCTTAAGGGGTCTAGTTTCCAAAATGGTGTCATTTGTGGGGGGTTTCCACTGTTTAGGCACATCAGGGGCTCTCCAAACGCGACATGGCATCCGATCTCAATTCCAGCTAATTCTACATTGAAAAAGTAAAACGGCGCTCCTTCTCTTCCAAGCTCTGCAGTGAGCCCAAACAGTGGTTTACCCCCACATATGGGGTATCAACGTACTCAGGAGAAATTGCACAACAACTTTTGTGGTCTAATTTCTCCTGTTACCCTTGGGAAAATAAAAATTTTGGGGCAAAAAGATCATTTTTGTAGAAAAAATGTGATTTTTTATTTTCACGGCTCTACGTTATAAACTTCCGTGAAGCACCTGGGAGATCAAAGTGCTCACCACACATCTAGTTAAGTTCCTTATGGGGTCTAGTTTCCAAAATGGTGTCACTTGTGGGGGGTTTCCACTGTTTAGGCACATCAGGGGCTCTCCAAACGCGACATGGCGTCCGATCTCAATTCCAGCCAATTCTACATTGAAAAAGTAAAACGGCACTCCTTCTCTTCCAAGCTCTGCGGTGCGCCCGAACAGTGGTTTACCCCCACATATGGGGTATCGACGTACTCAGGAGAAATTGCACAACAACTTTTGTGGTCTAATTTCTCCTGTTACCCTTGTGAAAATAAGAATTTGTGGGCGAAAATATCATTTTTGTGTAAACAAATGCGATTTTTTATTTTCACGGCTCTACTTTATAAACTTCTGTGAAGCACTTGGGGGCTCAAAGTGCTCACCACACATCTAGTTAAGTTCCTTAAGGGGTCTAGTTTCCAAAATGGTGTCACTTGTGGAGCGTTTCCACTGTTTAGGCACATCAGGGGCTCTCCAAACGTGACATGGCATCCGATCTCAATTCCAGCCAATTCTGCATTGAAAAAGTCAAACGGCGCTCCTTCTCTTCCAAGCTCTGCGGTGCGCCCAAACAGTGGTTTACCCCCACATATGGGGTATCAGCGTATTCAGGAGAAATTGCACAACAAAATGTATGGTTAAATTTCTGTTTTTACACTTGTGAAAATAAAAAAATATGGTTCTGAATTAAAGTGTTTGCAAAAAAAGTTAAATGTTCATTTTTTCCTTCCACATTGTTTGAGTTCCTGTGAAGAACATAAAGGGTTAATAAACTTCTTGAATGTGGTTTTAAGTACCTTGAGGGGTGCAGTTTTTAGAATGGTGTCACACTTGGTTATTTTCTATCATATAGACCCCTCAAAATGACTTCAAATGTGATGTGGTCCCTAAAAAAAAATGGTGTTGTAAAAATGAGAAATTGCTGGTCAAATTTTAACCCTTATAACTCCCTAACAAAAAAAAATGTTGTTTCCAAAATTGTGCTGATGTAAAGTAGACATGTCGGAAATGTTATTTATTAACTATTTTGTGTGACATATCTCTCTGATTTAAGGGCATAAAAATACAAAATTTGAAAATTGCAAAATTTTAAAAATTTTCACCATATTTCCATTTTTTTCATAAATAATCGCAAGTAATATCGAAGAAATTTTACCACTAACATGAAGTACAACATGTCACGAAAAAACAATCTCAGAATCAGCAGGATCCGTTAAAGCGTTCCAGAGTTATAACCTCATAAAGTGACAGTGGTCAGAATTGTAAAAATTGGCTCTGTCATTAAGTACCAAATTGGCTCTGTCACTAAGGGGTTGAGAGGGTTATGCAGTGCCATCCAGAGCCGCTCAGTGCCACATCTCCGGTGCGCGGGGCTCTGCGCTCCTGCCGGGCCGTGTGCACAATTGGCCGGTGTCGTGCATGTGTCCTATTCTGATGAGCAAGCATGATACCTGATAATTGTGCATTATCTTGGCATCTGTGCAGGGTGGTAATGTCAGGTGCACAGCTCATGTCGGATGGGGGAGTGAAGGGCTCTGGATAACCCTTTCAATGCAGAACATTATTGACTGCGCAGGGAGAAAAATAATGCATAAAAAATGGATGCCGCAATATCGCGTATCACTCGTAAGTGGAAGAAAAGAGTGGAGACGATGGTGTGTAAATAACCAGCGCTGATCTGACCCCCGGACATCAGATTTCTGGCAGATCACACTGATGGATGGGTGCTAACAAGTCACTCACTCATCCATGGTCACCAGAAGCAAAGCGTTTCTGGACCCTTCTATACGGCCATCGGTGGAGGTCTCCGCTCAGGATCATCTCTATGGGTCGAATCACAGTTACCGGAGATCCACACCTGATGGTTGAGCTTTCGGCAGTAACATGTCCGTATAATTCCACCCTGAGCGATCTATGTGGCTCTTATTTTCCCGATTCCTTCTCATCCACTCATGTGTGATTTCAGCCGGGTGTGGAGTCTGCACTTGAGCCCTGCTAGCAATGACCATACTGCGGCCCCCGATCAATGCTCCGCGCAGGCTGCACATTTCCAGTTGATGGTTTTGTCACCACAGAAGCCGCGATTATTGGCCTGGTATCAGCTGCAGGGTTATGTGGCTACAAGCTTTGTAAATCAGGAATTGTGAAATTACTCTGCTCTACGCTTACATAAAAAATCGTAAAGTATTTATAATTAATCTAATGAAGAAGCAGAAAGCTACAAATGCTACACATGACCCAAACCTAACAGAAAATGTCAATGTCCAGCCCTAAAACTAGAGAGCAGGGTGTAGAAATGTCAGGATCCAGGAGAACTGCTCACTTATCTACAGCAGCCACATACACACAGTACTAATTAGTCACTGGCCAGTCATGGATACAGCTCTGGCTTTCTCCACGGGATAGGCTACGTTCACATTTGCGTTGTGCGCCGCAGCGTCGGCGCCGCAGCGCACAACGCAAACAAAAACGCAGCAAAACGCATGCACAACGCTGCGTTTTGCGCCGCATGCGTCGTTTTTTTCATTGAATTTGGACGCAGCAAAAATGCAACTTGCTGCGTCCTCTGCGCCCCGACGCGGGCGCCGCAGCGACGCATGCGGCGCAAAACGCAAGTGCGCCGCATGTCCATGCGCCCCCATGTTAAATATAGGGGCGCATGACGCATGCGGCGCCGCTGCGGCGCCCGACGCTGCGGCGCTGGCCGCAAATGTGAACGTAGCCATACACATCTCCCAAAAGGACCTTTATCTCACATCAGAGGCCAACAAGCAGAGACAAAATGTAATACCACAAGACTCCACCAGTGGGCAGCAGAAAGTCATGGATCCTGCTCAGCTGAGGAGGCTGCACTAGAAGTGTGAGCGCACATTGTACTTTTACATCCATTGTGGCCAAAGGCGGAGTGCGGAACACCTACATAATATTCATCTCTGCACCAGGGCAGTCGTCTGCTACAAACTCAAAAGGGCAATTTACTGGATGTTACTGAAAGTTCTATATTTCCATTTGTTGTCGACCTGAAACTGTTTTCAGCTGACATGTCCTAATTCACAGAGCAAACCCTCCATAGACTCAAAGTAGTAGCAGGTCTGTCACTATGGGTGGTCTTCATTTATAGGATGCTACACATCCAGGAGCAGTATAAATGGCATCCATAATTATACACACCTGCATAAACCTCCAGAGCTGCACTCACTATTCTGCTGGTGCAGTCACTGTGTACATACATTACATTACTGATCCCGAGTTACCTCCTGTATTATACTCCAGAGCTGCACTCACTATTCTGCTGGTGCAGTCACTGTGTACATACATTACATTACTGATCCTGAGTTACATCCTGTATTATACTCCAGAGCTGCACTCACTATTCAGCTGGTGCAGTCACCGTGAGCATACAGGATGTAACTCAGGATCAGTAATTTAATGTATTATACCCCAGAGCTGCACTCACTGTTCTGCTGGTACAGTCGCTGTGTACATACATTACATTACTGATCCTGACTTACATCCTGTATTATACTCCAGAGCTGCACTCACTATTCTGCTGTTACAGTCGCTGTGTACATACATTACGTTACTGATCCTGAGTAACCTCCTATATTACACTACAGGCAGAATAGTGAGTGCAGCTCTGGGGTATAATACAGGATGTAACTCAGGATCAGTAATGTAATGTATGTACACAGTGACTGCACCAGCAGAATAGTGAGTGCAGCTCTGGGGTATAATACAGGATGTAACTCTGGATCAGTAATGTATGCACACAGTGACTGCACCTGCAGAATAGTGAGTGCAGCTCTGGGGTGTAATACAGGATGTAACTCAGGATCAGTAATGTAATGTATGTACACAGTGACTCCACCAGCAGAATAGTGAGTGCAGCACTGGGGTATAATACAGGATGTAACTCAGGATCAGTAATGTAATGTATGTACACAGTGACTGCACCAGCAGAATAGTGAGTGCAGCTCTGGGGTATAATACAGGATGTAACTCAGGATCAGTAATGTATATACACAGTGACTGCACCAGCAGAATAGTGAGCGCAGCTCTGGGGTATAATACAGGATGTAACTCAGGATCAGTAATGTATGTACACAGTGGCTGCACCAGCAGAATAGTGAGTGCAGCTCTGGGGTATAACACAGGATGTAACGCGGGATCAGTAATGTAATGTATATACACAGTGACTGCACCAGCAGAATAGTGAGTGCAGCTCTGGGGTATAATACAGGATGTAACTCAGGATCAGTAATGTAATGTATGTACACAGTGACTGCACCAACAGAATAGTGAGTGCAGCTCCGGGGTGTAATACAGGATGTAACTCAGGATCAGTAATGTATGTACACAGTGGCTGCACCAGCAGAATAGTGAGTGCAGCTCTGGGGTATAATACAGGATGTAACTCAGGATCAGTAATGTAATGTATGTACACAGTGACTCCACCAGCAGAATAGTGAGTGCAGCTCTGGGGTATAATACAGGATGTAACTCAGGATCAGTAATGTATGTACACAGTGACTGCACCAGTCGACTAGTGAGTGCAGCTCTGGGGTATAATACAGGATGTAACTCCGGATCAGTAATGTAATGTATGTACACAGTGACTGCACCAGCAGAATAGTGAGTGCAGCTCTGGGGTATAATACAGGATGTAACTCAGGATCAGTAATGTAATGTCTGTACACAGTGACTACACCAGCAGAATAATGAGTGCAGCTCTGGGGTATAATACAGGATGTAACTCAGGATCGGTAATGTAATGTATGTACACAGTGGCTGCACCAGCAGAATAGTGAGTGCAGCTCTGGAGTATAATACAGGAGGTAACTCAGGATCAGTAATGTATGTACACAGTGACTGCACAGCAGGAAGAGGTGGAGCCTGCTTGCCGTGTGCTCTGTGTGCTGCATAGAGAGAGCTCCTGGGAAGGGAGGTAAACTTTTTCATCCAGGACTTTTTGTCTGCCCCCTGAGAAGGCTCATTTTGGGACTGGCCTCCGGGGCTGGGCCCCCGGCTCCCGCCTCCCGGTCCAAGCCGGCGGGGGGTGGGAGGACTCCAACTCCGGCTAGGGCCACAAGATCTGGCCAAGGATCAGGCAAGGGATCCAGCATGAAGACCCGTAGGACCCCTGAGGCCGCGGCGGCTCCTTCCCCCGAAGGTAGGCCTAGTACGAGCAGGGGTGCTGCAGCGGTGCCCCTTGGTTGGGGTACTAAGGCGGCTAGAGAATCCGCCGTGGGCTATGGTTCACGCATCCATGCGCACCTCTGCGAGTATGAGGACGCCTCAAGGAAGCTAAAATCCCTCTGGGGGGAGTTGAGGGTAGCTAAGGAGAGGTCTGACAGGGCCTCCGGCAATAAGAAGGCCGAGCTATCCGCCGCGGTCAAGAAGATAAAACAATCCATACAAGACCTGGAAAGCCGGAGGTGTGAGATCCTGGATGGCAGCGGGCCCTTCCGTGAAAAGCTGGAGAACGACGACCGGTTCAGAGCCATGACCGGTGGGGCTCCGGAGGGGTCACGGAGCTCCGGCCAGGTGGTGGAGGAGGATGATGAGGAATGCGAGGAGGAGGTCGCGCCCTACCCACCGCCTGGTGGCCTGGTAAGAGATCTCCAGGCGTCGCATAGCGGGATAGCCCCCGAGCAGGTGGCTCTCCCGTCAGATTCTGGCCCTTCAGGGGACAGCGGGAGCGAGGGGGAGGATGAGGATGGTGGTAGTAGCAGCGAGGGGGGCTGCCTCGTCATGCAGCATATCCGGCAGATCGAGTCCCCGGTCCGTTTTAACCAGCTGAGGTTCGGGGATGAGATCTGTGAGGACGAGGCAACCAGGAGGGGGATGAAGAGGAAGGTTAAGAAAAGGAATAACAAGAAAACATCTACTGTGGAGAAATATGTGTATGTCCCCCTCTCTGGGGCCCCCCGATCCCGCTGTGCGGCACCCGCTACCCGCCCCGGCTCGGGCTCTGTTGTGGGTCCGGAGCGGGGAGATTACAGGCCATGACACGCAGGGCGCTGCCTCTGTTTCTGGTAACGGAGGGGGTAGTGATGTGTCTGATATGGAGCATGGTGTGGAAGGTGGCCCAGAGGTGGGCAAGAGAGTGGCAGCCGGGACCGCATCTCCAGCGGTGAGCGCTGGGGTGTCCGGGTCCCCCACTTACGGATCCGCTAAATCTGGATCGCTTCTGGGGACCCAGGCACCTAGTAAAGTAAAGGGGGAGGGGCCTGCGACTCCGGCAGAACCGGCTCATAAAAAGAAAATGGTGGGGGCTCCCCTGGCGGGGTCTGCGGTGAAGTCGGGGCCTCCTGCATTGGGGGCACCGCTGCTGGTGGATGCTGAGGGCGAGTGGCCTAGCCTGGGGCCGGCTGCTGGAGTTGCTGTGGCCAGGCTGTTTGTGGCCCAGGGTGTGGTGGTGGGGGGTGCTGTGCCTCAGGGGACTGGTACCGCTGGGGGGATTCCTGGGGGTGGATCCAGCTCTAGGTCGGCTCTGGGGGTCCCGCTGCGGCCGGTCTCAGGGGGCGTGGCCTCCTCGGCACCCGCTGCCCATGCAGGTGCAGCTTTGGATAGCTCTGCTGTGCGGCTGAAGGCTGTGGGCGTGGCTTCCCAAGGAAAAGAAAAAAAAATGGTCTTAGCTACTGTCAGCAATGGAGCAGGGACTGCAGCAGATAGCAGCAAGGGCGCCTGCCTGGTGGGGTCCCCTGAGTCTGGGGGCTTACCTGCGGTGGGGGCTCCGGTGACAAGGCAGGATGGAGGTGAGTCTGCACCTGGCTTCCTACCTGCCAGTGAGGGAGGAGGCTCTGTGCCTGCTGTGGTGGAAAGTCAGGCTGTGCTGCTTAAGTCCCATGGCAGCAGGACTCTTAAAGGGACAGCAGCGCTGTGTGTGTCAAACCCCCCAGCAGGGAGGATGCCACCAGTAGGTGGCGGTAGCAGTGAACCTGGAAATACCCAAAAGGTGAGGCAAAATAATATTGACCCCAGTGTGCATGTGAGTGAGAGTGGGGTGACTGATGGAGTGGATGAGGAGGGTGCGGGTATGGAAGTGTCTATGGTTGAGGATGCGAGTGGCAGTGCGTCTAAGGTGGCAAGTGTGAGTACGGTGTCTGATGGTAGTGGGAGAAGGGGGGAGGGGGCCGGTCCATCTGCCCCCCCCAGCCACAGGTTCTCGGAGTTATTCGGGGGTGGTGGCTGGAGCCTCGGGGTCTAGTCAGGGGGTTTCCTCGCCTCTGGACCTCAGGGATAGCGTTTTGCGGCGCCGCTTCCTGGAGGCCCTCAAAAAGGGAGAACGGACGATCGAAGTAGAGGGAAGAGTGGTGGACTTGGCCTTTTGGCTGGATAGACACGGCCAGGCTGCCTTCCAAGATAAAAGGGAAGGGGAAACGGTTTGGTCCCTCCCGACAGCCGGGCAGGGGGTGGCCAGGCGGAATGTGGTCCGTCTTCGGTGGAGGGGCAGTGAAGCGTGCCCGCCAAGGGCGAGGGTTGTGGAGCTCCTTCTGAAGATGGACTTCAGGGCGACGGACATCTTTGCCCTGATTCATCCGTTTGGCACCTCCTTCTTCGATGTCAGTTTTGTTCGGCCAGAGGGCTTGGAGCTTTTCTGGTCGAATTTCGAACTGGCAAAGGGGGAGCCCGGCTGGCGAGACTTTGCCGTGCAGGCGGTGTCTCGCCAAAATAGTGTAAAGAGGGTGACCGTTCTGACAAGTAACGAGTCACTCTCTGGGGTCGACATAATGACGTGGCTTTCCCGTTATGGGGAAGTCACCGAGGTCCCTAAAAAAAATAGGGACGAGTTTGGCATTTGGTCAGGGGGCTGGACCTTCATGGTAAAGTTGAAGGTTTCAGGAGGTACGGTCACCCACATCCCTTCCTCAGCATTTCTGGGGAGGGACAGAATCCAGATCTTCTACCAGGGGCAACCGAAGGTCTGCCACAGGTGCGGTGATCCCCGCCACTTCAGCGCAGGCTGCAAGGTACAGAAATGTGCCTTGTGTGGCGGGGTAGGCCATCTTGCCGCGGCCTGTGGTGACATTAGGTGTCACCTGTGTGGTGACCTAGGTCACCCGTACAGCCGCTGCCCCCGTTCCTTTTCCAGCACCATCTCTGGCCCGGCAGGGGGGAGCCAAGGGGGGGTCCCCGGTGGTGCAACTTCTGCTGTGGCTGAGGGTGGAGGCATGAGGGGAGCTGAGGGGTCGGTGAGGAAAGGCGAGGCTGGTACATCTGCCCACCAGTGGCAACAGGTGAGGAGCCGTAAGGGCAGGGGGCAGGATAAGCCTCAGGCAACTGGGGTGATGACTGCCCCCACCCTGGAGACGGCAGCCGAAGCCTCTGAGGCCCTGGGGGAGAAGGCGGTGAGCGAGGAGATCCGGAGGATGGAGAGGGAGGAGTTGGCTGCTTCTGATAACTCTTCCCAGTATGAAAGTCTGGATGAAGAGGTGGTGGAGCAGCCTAAAAAAACGGGTGACAATCGTACCGGTAAGAGTCGGAAGAAGAGGAAGAACAAGGCTAAAAAATCTAAGCCCCCCCCCCCGGCCACTGGGGTGCCTACGGAAGGGCTCGCTGACTCCCCTCTGATCCCCCTCTCCAATCGGTTCCAAGCCCTCGATGACTCTGCTGTGTCGGAGGTCGGGGGTGAGGGGCCGGTCGCAACATCTGGGGTGCCTTCGGGGAGTGGTGAGGTCTGTCCTCCGGGGGATTCACACTCCTCTGGAGGGGGGACTACCTCGGGGTCCAGGGGCAAGGAATCTATTTCTGGGAAATCCAGTGCTATAAAGGAGGATATGGACACCTCGGTATCTTTAAAGAGGAGGGGTGAGTCGGGCTCCTCCTCAGAAGGGGAGAGGAAATCAGGGGGTACGGTTAAAAAACAGGCCATCTAACTCAATCACCCATGATGGCGGAACCTACCCCGTTGACTCTGGCGTCGATTAATGTCGCCAGCATAAAGTCAGATACGGCTAGATTTACGGCCTTTGATTTTTTCACCCGGGTTGAGGCTGATATTTTATTTTTGCAGGATACCAGACTAACGGACCTGGGGTCGATCTACAAAGCAAAGAGGGAATGGAGGAGTGGGCCCTCATACTGGTCTCTTGCGGCCGAGCCGTATAGCGGGGTAGCGGTCCTTTTTAAGACCGTGGAGGTGGAATGCAGACGGGTGATCGAGGTAGAAATGGGGAGATGTTTGGTCTTTGACGTCTTCATGAGGGGACAGGAGCTTCGGCTCATCAATATCTATGGCCCACAATCCAAGTGGGACCGTAAATGTCTCTTCCTGAGGATCAAGCCCTATCTTTTTACGAGCCGGCAGGTGGTCTTCGGTGGGGATTTTAATACTGTAACCAGACTCCGTGATAGGGGAGGCCCCGGAGACCGGCTGGCTTATGATAGCGTAGCCTTGAATAGCATAGTAAGCGAAGCTCGCCTGGTGGATGTCCACATCCGGCACACCCCAGGTCACGGGGGTTTCACCTTTTTTAGGGGAAGCAGTAGGTCTAGGATAGATAGGTTTTTTTTAAAGGAGGAAGCCGTCTCTTCTGCAGTGTCCGCTGTTGAGGTGGAGTTCTCCGATCACTGTTTCATTTTCTTTACTTTGAATGTTACAGAGACCCCCCGGATGGGGAGAGGCCTATGGAAGCTGAATTCGTCCCTTCTGGAAGAGGCGGAAGTAAGACAGTCCTTTGAGGAATTTCTTCAGAGCCAGGTACCTCTCTTGGGTCTTTGTAGCAGTAAGTCTGAGTGGTGGGAGATCTTCAAAAGAAGGGTCGCGGGGTTCTTCCGTCAGCTCTCGAGCCTCAGAGGCCTGAACAGGTACCGCCTGTATCGGGAGCTGGGGAGGAAACTCGAGCAGCTCGTCTCGACTGGAGGGGACCGAGAGGAAATCTCCAGGGTGAAGACCTTTCTCAAGGGGTGCCAGTATGATAGGCACACATCCTTGGTTTTTGAGAGGGATTTCGGGAGGTACCGCTCGCCCGACCCTTACAGAAACTGCAGGTTGTCAGTGAATTGTAAGATGGTGAGAGGACTGATTGACAGTACGGGGTCCCTGAACAGATCCAAATCAGGGATCCTGGAGGTGGTCAGATCCTTCTACTTGCACCTCTTGGGGAGGAGGGATCCTGATCGGGATGAGATGTCGGCTTTCCTGACTGAAACCATCCCTGAGCCAGGGGATGACCCCTCTCTTCATGTTTTGGCAGAAGCAATCAGGGAAGAGGAAGTGAGACGGGCGATTGATGGGCTCCGGCCCAAAAAGTCGCCCGGTCCGGATGGCTTAACATCCGAGTTCTACAAGACTTTTAGGGACTCTTTGGTCCCCCTCTTGACTGAGGTTTTTAATGAGTGCCTCTCCTCGGGCATTCTACCCAGTTCAATGAGGAAGTCAGCCCTGATTATCCTGTCAAAGGGTAAAGACTCGTCTCGTATTGAGAATTGGCATCCCATAGCGCTTCTCAATACGGACCGAAAGGTTCTGGCAAAGGTGCTTTTTAATCGGTTGGTGCAGTTTGCGCCCCGGCTCCTTTCGGGGGCCCAGCACTGCTCTGTTCCAGGCCGCAGTACATTTAGTGCTGTGCTCGGTGTCCGGGAGGCAGTGGAGCAGGGCAGGTCACTGGAAGGGGTACTTCCTGTCCTTAGACCAGGCGAAGGCCTTTGACCGGGTTAACCATGAGTACCTCTGGTCCGTCCTTCTGAGGTATGGTCTGCCTGGGAGGTTTGTTGATTGGTTGAGAGTTTTATACAATGGGGCAGAGACTTTTCCGCTCGTGAACGGTTGGGTCGGACACCCTTTTGAGGTGAGGTCTGGTGTCCGCCAGGGCTGTCCTCTGAGCCCGCTGTTATACGTGTTTGCGATCGACCCCCTTTTAAGGAGGGTGGAGCGTGGACCGTTGGTGGGAGTCAGGATGGACCAGGCGGAGCCAGAGGCCGCCTTGAGGGTAGTGGCGTACGCTGATGATGTTTCCCTTTTTGTATCCTCGAGAGAGGAGGCAGATTGGGTGATGTCTGAGGTTGAACGCTACTCGGTGGCATCCGGGTCCATGATCAACCGGGACAAGTGTGAGAGTCTCTGGCTGGGAGGGGGAGATCCAAGTTTTGATCTCCCGGACACCCTTCCAGGGCCTCAGGCCACAGCAAAAATATTAGGCATCAGTTTCGGCCCGGGGGACTATCCCCAGCAAAACTGGGAGGGCAGACTTAAGATTGCCGCCCAGAAGGTGGATCAGTGGAAGGGTTGGTCTTTGACCCTAAGGGAAAGGGTTAGTCTTGCCAAGGGCTATTTGCTTCCTTTGCTAATATATTTGGGCAGCGTCTGCATCTTGCCAGAGCCTCTTTGGACACGGGTCTACAGCCTGTTTTTCCAATTGTTATGGGGAAATAGGCTGAACCTAATCAAGAGGGAGGTCACGTACCGCACGAGGAGACTAGGAGGGTTGGGTATGGTCAACCCAGTGGTGTTTCTAGTAAACACCTTTCTTAAGGCAAACATCGCCAACCTCTGGTCAGAGAGGGCTCCTCTGTGGGTATTCTCCTGTAGGGGGTGGTTTCGGCCTTTCTTCCAGGAATGGGAGACAGGAGGGCAGGTAAAGGACCTTCGAACACCTCATGGGCATCTTCCGGCTTATGCTACCCCGGTTCTGAAGGTGATCCGTCGGTGGGGTCTGGGAGTGTGGGAGATCAGGACCATGTCGAGAAGGTTACTTGACAATAGGGTCCTGTTGACCCACTTTCAGAAGCCCCTGGCGCTCAGGGATTGCCCAAGCTGGGATCTGGAGGTGGGGCTCGGGTTATTGAACTCTAAGCGGATCCCCTTGAAGTTTTGGGACTTGGCTTGGCGCTGCTTCCATGGGAAGCTGTATGTGAGGGACAACCTGAAGTGCAGATGCTCTGATGACCGGGATTGTCCCCGCGAAGAGTGTGGCGGTATGCTTGAAAGCATGGAGCATTTCCTGCTTCGGTGTCCCTTTAATACAGAGGTCTACAGCAGGGTGGGTGCTTCCATTGGCTGGCCTAGGCTGGCAGGCCTTTCCTATGCGGAGTGGGCCTATGGGGCATTCAGGTCCCTTGGTGGCCGAGATCGGGGCACTGTTTTCTTAGTTAGTTTAGTAACTAGGTTCCACACGTGGAATGCACGGTGTCTAGTGTCTACTCAGCGGAAAGTCCTCCCCAGGGAAGAGGTGATTAGGAACATCCTGGGTGACCTGGCAAAAGTGCGCTTGCTGGAGTTTGAGAGGCTGGGTGCAGGGAGGGCCTCTCTTCTTTGGAGGGGTTTCTCCTTTAATGTGCCCTAGGGAGAGTTAGGTTCTGTGTGCCTGTGATAGGGTTGAGTTAAGGCCCCGTCTCACATAGCGATTTACCAACGATCACGACCAGCGATACGACCTGGCCGTGATCGTTGGTAAGTCGCTGTGTGGTCGCTGGGGAGCTGTCACACAGACAGCTCTCCCCAGCGACCAACGATCAGGGGAACGACTTCGGCATCGTTGAAACTGTCTTCAACGATGCCGAAGTCCCCCTGCAGCACCCGGGTAACCAGGGTAAACATCGGGTTACTAAGCGCAGGGCCGCGCTTAGTAACCCGATGTTTACCCTGGTTACCAAAAAAAACAAACACTACATACTCGCCTTTCGGTGTCCAGGTCCCTTGCCGTCCGCTTCCTGCTCTGACTGAGCCGCCGTACACTGAGAGCAGAGCGCAGCGGTGACGTCACTGCTGTGCTCTCACTTCTCACTGTACGGCGGCAGTCAGTGAGAGCAGGAAGCAGACGGCAAGGGACACCGAAAGGCGAGTATGTACTGTTTGTTTTTTTTGGTAACCAGGGTAAACATCGGGTTACTAAGCGCGGCCCTGCGCTTAGTAACCCGATGTTTACCCTGGTTACCAGTGAAGACATCGCTGGATCGGTGTCACACACACCGATTCAGCGGTGTCAGCGGGGCCTCAACGACCAAAAAAAGGTCCAGGCCATTCTGACACGACCAGCGATCTCGCAGCAGGGGCCTGATCGCTGGTACGTGTCACACATAGCGAGATCGCTATGGAGGTCGCTGTTGCGTCACAAAACTTGTGACTCAGCAGCGATCTCGCTAGCGATCTCGCTATGTGAGACGGGGCCTTTAGTCTTTTTTATCTTTTTATCTTTATTTTGTAGGGTCAGATAGATGTGTAGGGACAGATAGGGACAGTCTTTAGGGACAGGTAGTTAGTATTAGGTTGGTAGTGAGGGTCAGTGAGGGACAGGTAGGGGCAGGTAGGGAGAGATTGGTAGAGCTATATATAGGGACAGGATTTTCTCTTTTGTGTTGTTAGGGAGGGTCAGGGTGATGTGCGGTAGATTAGGGTGAGAGCCTCTATGGTCTCCAGTTCCTGGTGGTGGGCTGTAACCCTCACTTATAGATTTTTGTTTTGTAATTGGTAACCCGGGTATAGGGCTTGCAAGCATTGAACTTGGGCCTGTTCTTTGGTCATGGTTAAGGTGTGTACTGGTTATTATTATGTTATTATTGATTATATGTTATTATAAGGTTGTATATATGTTACATGTGTACTATGATGCGTGTAGGGGGGATTTAGTTTAGGTGGGGTGGGGGGTTTCTTGGGGGGTGGGGGGATGGGTTTTGGAGAATGGACGTCCGGCGGGATGCCAAGAAGAGGATAAAAGGGCCATAAACTTCTGTGGACCTTGTTGTATAGTGAAGGCCACAAACTTTCGTGGAACCTTGTGTGATAGGCCACAAACTCTCGTGGGACCTGGTGTGATAGGCCACAAACTTTCGTGGGACCTTTGGGGGAATGGTGGTGGTTTGGTTTAGGAGGAAAAAAAAGAAAGGGAAAAAAAAAAAAAAAAAAAAAAAAATATATATATATATATATATATATATATATAATATATGATTAAGTTTTGGCCAGGTGGCCTATTTGCTTTCTTTAGGGCACTTGGCCGACTTTTGTTTATTTTTCTAGGGATGAATGCATGGGTATGTGTGTATGAGGGAAAAAGGTACAAGGGGAGAGGAAAAAGGATATAGGTTGAGGTCTCTTCCCTTGCTGGGGGTATTAATGAAATGGAGGAACATTTTGTTTGTATAAATATGCTGGACATTGGACTTTTGGGGACTGTGAATAATTTGTTTTGTTATTGAGTTTGTCTGTAAGCTTTGCCTGTAAGTTTTGTTTTGTACTTTTATAATAAAAAAGAGATACAGGATGTAACTCAGGATCAGGAATGTAATGTATGTACACAGTGACTGCACCAGCAGAATAGTGAGTGCAGCTCTGGGGTATAATACAGGATGTAACTCAGGATCAGTAATGTAATGTATGTACACAGTGACTGCACCAGCAGAATAGTGAGTGCAGCTCTGGGGTATAATACAGGATGTAACTCAGGATCAGTAATGTATATACACAGTGACTGCATCAGCAGAATAGTGAGTGCAGCACTGGGGTATAATACAGGATGTAACTCAGGATCAGTAATGTAATGTACATACACAGTGACTGCACCAGCAGAATAGTGAGCGCAGCTCTGGGGTATAATACAGGATGTAACTCAGGATCAGTAATGTATGTACACAGTGGCTGCACCAGCAGAATAGTGAGTGCAGCTCTGGGGTATAACACAGGATGTAACGCGGGATCAGTAATGTAATGTATGTACACAGTGACTGCACCAGCAGAATAGTGAGTGCAGCTCTGGGGTATAATACAGGATGTAACTCAGGATCAGTAATGTATATACACAGTGACTGCATCAGCAGAATAGTGAGTGCAGCACTGGGGTATAATACAGGATGTAACTCAGGATCAGTAATGTAATGTACATACACAGTGACTGCACCAGCAGAATAGTGAGCGCAGCTCTGGGGTATAATACAGGATGTAACTCAGGATCAGTAATGTATGTACACAGTGACTGCACCAGCAGAATAGTGAGTGCAGCTCTGGGGTATAATACAGGATGTAACTCAGGATCAGTATTGTAATGTATGTACACAGTGACTGCACCAGCAGAATAGTGAGTGCAGCTCCGGGGTGTAATACAGGATGTAACTCAGGATCAGTAATGTATGTACACAGTGACTGCACCAGTCGACTAGTGAGTGCAGCTCTGGGGTATAATACAGGATGTAACTCCGGATCAGTAATGTATGTACACAGTGACTGCACCAGCAGAATAGTGAGTGCAGCTCTGGTGTATAATACAGGATGTAACTCAGGATCAGTAATGTAATGTCTGTACACAGTGACTACACCAGCAGAATAATGAGTGCAGCTCTGGGGTATAATACAGGATGTAACTCAGGATCGGTAATGTAATGTATGTACACAGTGGCTGCACCAGCAGAATAGTGAGTGCAGCTCTGGAGTATAATACAGGAGGTAACTCAGGATCAATAATTTAATGTATGTACACAGTGACTGCACCAGCAGAATAGTGAGTGCAGCTGTGGAGTATAATACAGGATGTAACTCAGGATCAGTAATGTAATGTATGTACACAGTGACTGCACCAGCAGAATAGTGAGTGCAGCTCTGGTGTATAATTCAGGATGTAACTCAGGATCAGTAATGTAATGTATGTACACAGTGACTGCACCAGCAGAATAGTGAGTGCAGCTCTGGGGTATACTACAGGATGTAACTCAGGATCAGTAATGTAATGTATGTACACAGTGACTGTACCAGCAGAATAGTGTGTGCAGCTCTGGAGTACATGTGACATTAGTGCCCCCGTGGGTTTGAATGAAAACCCAATAAGGATTCAGGGGGTAGAACTGGATCCAACATGCTTTATGTCTCGGAGATATAAAGCCCTCAATATAATAAGTATAACGCTTCCTGCTCCTTCATAAGCAGCCAGATGGGTTGGATGACGCGTTCCGGCCGCACGATCCCATCTGGACTCCTCATTCTGATTTTTGCGGTATGATTTTTTAGAATAATTGAGTTCCTGGCAATCGGCTCTCTTGTAAAATATGGACGGGCAGGGAGAGGGCTGACATCAATTATCCGGAGTCTGTGCTTGCAGTGTACAGATGGCAAGACCATGATTTATGATCCATGGAAGATGGAGGGGAAGAGACACAGGGGATGAATCATGCTGATCGCTGACTGCTCTCAGCTCAGTCCTCTGCTCTTCTTTTTATGGTCTTGGCCTAAAATGGATTCAGAACAGACCTGAGGATGTCGGGGTTTCAGAGGTGTCCTCATTGGTAATGGTCCCACAGCTTCCGGTGGAGGGGCGTCCCCCAGGTTGAATGGCGACCACCTTCTGACAGCTTTCCAGAGTTACCCGTCTGTTAGGATCCATCAAGCAGCGTTACTACGTAAGGGATGGACGCTTACAGTGTAGCCGGAAAGATTTGTCACAGAACAACACCGGTACATGGTAGTGCAGATCAATAAACTGAACAGTCTGGATGTAAGTGTAACAAACGCTCAGCTGTGAGAAGTACTTGGGCCTGTGCAGGTTTCCTCAAGGTTGGAGAATGGGACTCATTTCTTGCCTCACCTCGGCGGTGTTAGGATGATGGGGCTCACACACCTCTGACCCTCGGCTCGGCGACACTGATAATTTCGGGAAAATATTTCGAGGTTTGACAAGGTTATCGCTCAGAAGTGGCAGATGAAGCGACACCTCTGATAGCTGCGCCCCACGTGTCCCGTCACTAACACAGATGGAGGAGGATGAAGTCCCGAGACTTCAGCCGTCTTACAGAAGTCCTGCTCCTTTTCATAGTTGTAGGTTTGATACAATGTATCAGTGCAGACGGTAAGACGCAGACAACAGTTTTTTGTCCAGTCATGAAACCCCGGATTTTGGATCAAACCCACCTGAAAAAAAAACTTGTGTGCACAAAGCTTGTAACCCGGTGGAAAAAATGGGGTTAGCTTCAGAAAACAGCCTGCTGTATGATCACAGATCAGCTTTATGTGCACTGGACCGATTTCTTTTTATTCATCCACAGTTGTTTTACAAACTTCATGGTTCGCTACAAGGTGTCACTCTCTTTTAGCTCACAGAGAATTGGATGCAACTAAAACGGACCTCCAGCAGTGGAGTAGAATGTTGTCATTCAATGACAGCAAGCAGAGATGTTGAAATGAAAAAAGGCACAGTCTATTTGGAAGGTTTTATTGTATGAGGATGACGGCTTAGATACCGGCTTGGATGGGTGTATCTCCGGTGAAGCCTGCAGCCATGAATGGGTTACAGGGAAGGAGCATGCGGCAGTATACTGCCCCCTGGAGATGCCCTGTGGCTGATGAAACCACGATGCTTCTGCCTGTATTTATACAGTGGGTGTGGGAGATACTCGGCTGGGTAAACACGGATCTGCCATTGTTTGTGGGTGACAGGAAGCCGCAGACTTCACCAGAAAAGCTGAGGATTAAAATATGACGAGGCCTCCATCGCCTCCCAGGTGCAGGCAGGTCGCGGGGCTTAATGTGCGACGCCGGGTGCACGCGATTAACCTCTGCTCTGCATGAGACCGCCATCATTATGTGTCTCCATAGATGCGCAGCCCTACATGTGCAATACCAGGGGATTGCTGGGAACTTTAGTGCCCTGGGTTATTCAGGGCCTCATGTTTTCAAAGCTCCGTTTAGGATTTTATGCCTTGAATGTGGTGTCAAATTTGGACATCTCCCATCACAAGGCAGACAGAGTCATCCTGCGTTTTCCCGGTGTCATTTTCTGTGCTTAAAGGGGTTGTGCCATAAATTGGATGATTTATGTATGATCGCTAAGGTCTGGCTGCTGAGACTGATCCTGAGAACAGGGGGGTCACAAGTCCCACGTGTGAATGGAGCAGTAGTGAGCATGTGCGACCATGCACTGTATACAGGGGTGGTGGTCGCACATGCTCACTTTCTGGAGTTTGGTGGGGTCTCATTAACCAGCCCCAATCCTGCGGATAAATGTTAGTTACCACATTTAAAGGGCTATTCCAGCACAAGCTACTGATGCATTTCACAAGGATCCTTAGGATTCCCCTTTAAGATGATCTGTCTGCCTAATTCTTCATCCAAGAACATCCAATGTGACCAAGGTCTATATAATATGAATGCACCGCGCCTTTAAATAGTCTCACCTTTAATATAATGCTGCCATGCCGGGTGCCGACCCTCCGCCTCCCCCTCACCTCGGTTTTGCAGATATTTTCCATTATAAATGCCGATTCTTGTGGTTGGGGGGAGGTGACATCACCGCACTTCATACACTCGGCGCATTGTTCTTGCCTTCACGTCTCCGCTCTTTTCAGCCTCACACCCCGATACTGTGACAGTCTGGTTTGCATATACAATAAGAGCCCATAGGAAAAAAAAATAAAAAGAGAACTGCGCTCGCCTTTATAAGGTGCCAGCGGAAATGGGGGAGAAAGCGGCTTCAGCCTCAAGTACAGCTATTAACACCTTCTGGTGTGAAGACTTAACCCTCGCATTACCCGGTGTCGCCGACGGATGGTGGAGCTGGATATCGCGTCTCCTGCGTCTGCCCCCCAACTGCTGCAGAGAACCTCAATGTCACCCACGACGACACAAAACCGTGTGCCAAAATGTATTCATGTATCGTCCGTACTGAATGTAGTGTGCGGGGCCCTCGTCTACAAAGACTCGTAAATGTTTCTGGAATTACGGAAAAAAAACCTGAAACGCGTTAATTGCCCACAAATCCGTAACGCACCTAATAGGAAGCATAAGAAAGGAAATGGCCCAGGATTACAGAGGCTATAAAGTCACCGTACCCTGCATATACTGTATTTACATAGGAAGGCGGCCTAATGGGAAATGTAGAGACATCACTCCACAAGCTTTACACTGCAGCTCTGCTCCATTTGGATATTACTATGACTATAAGGCCGGCGTCACACTGGCGTTTTAAACGGCGGAGTGCAATGCGATAAAAAATCGCATTGCACTAGGACCAATGTTAACATATGGGACAGCTCCCAGCAGCCGACTTTTTGTTGGCCGTTTTCTTCGGTCCGAGACAATCGCAGCATGCTTCGATTGTCTCGGATCGAGGAATACTCTGGGCTCACTCGCACCCATATAAGCCTATGGGTGCGAGTGAGACAGCGCACACCACTCGGATATCATCTGAGTGATGTGTGTTATAAGCGGACCCCAGCAATGGAGGAGATGGAGAAATTCTTTTCTCCGCCTCCTCCGCAGCTGTGCTCCGATCCTCCCTGTGCGAGAGAATCGGAGCACAGACGCATGACACTCGGCTCCTGCTCTGCTGCGAGCAGGAGCCGAGTGTCATTAGCATATCGCATCCGATGCTCTCGCATCGGATGCAATACGCAAGTGTGACGCCGGCCTAACTCGGGTACCCTGCCTGTTGGAACCTGAGGTTGTCTGGATGCAATAATACCATGATACAGTCACCAAGTAATATGGCCACAACTACCACGATATAGTCCTCATATAATGCTGCCATATACTGCCCAAATATAACCGTTTCGTGTGTAAGAGGTTCTGTTACACAGGAGACAAATACGGACACTCAGCCTTCACATAGTACACCACATACCTCTGCCATATAGTGCCCAACTACCACAATATGGTCCTCATATAATGCTGCCATATATTGCCCAAATACAACCGTATAGTGTGTACAGGAGACAAATACTGACGATCGGCCCTCACATAGTACGCCACGTACCACTGCCATATATTCCTCATATAATGCTGTCATATAGTGTCTATACACCTATATATGTGTACATGCTGTTAAACGAGCAAATACTCACATATCACTTACGTAATATGCCACATAGGCCAAAATATCATGCTATCGTCCTCCAATAATACCGCCATTTTGTGCCACAAAACCACTCTGTAGCCATCAATAATACAGCTGTGCAGTGAGGACATATCGCCATACACTGCAGGCAGGTGGAGCCCCCTACTGGCCACGCTGTCACCAAAGCCTGACTACAGCGGGTCATTGGGATGGGTGCAGCCGGTGCTGGGGAGGGCCGGATGTCGTTACCATGTAGCCGCCCCGTCCTCGTGTGTTTTGTATATAGTTCAGTACCGCCATATACACCGTAATAAACATCCGCATGTGGAATCCAGACGACACCGGCTCCTGGGAGATGTAATATAAATGAGGAATGGCTTCCTGGGTGATTGCTCGCTTCTCGGGGAGAGCGCTTATATGATGGAGGCAGAGGAGCGAGCGATGAGGGGGGAGGAGAGGCGCATTACTGATGACTGAAAGAGACAGACAAAACGAGCAGAAGATAATGGGGTGAACGCTTCACATCCGCACGCCCCCCAGAGCTGCACACCAAATGGGCCCTGGACCTCTGCTGTCTATCAGCAGCATTACGGAGGCAGCCGACGCCCCATTAGTCCATTCAATTCCTATTGTCCCTCTCATCGATCACCGGCCATGCATCATTGATCGGGGAAATGACAACAAGCAAAGGAACAAGAACTCGTTTATAGCTCGCCAACGGAGGAGGGCAGCACAGCCCGGCCGTCATTGGTCCTCAGGTGCCCCACAACATGTCTGACCATAGGTACCTCAGCTTCTGCCCCGCAGGGAAGCCACGGAGATTAGCGACATGGCGGCATAGCTTACTGTGGAAGGAAAAGTTCTGCACTTTGTAATAATGGACGGTTCTGATACACTGTAACGAACTCCTCCCAGTGGCAGCTAGATAGGATCTGGGGGAGGTGGGTGAAGATCTGTCGGTAGATATTGTATAGGACACATGTCCGACTCTGCCACCAGAGGAGATTCTATTATCTACCCTCTTCTAGACTGATACAATGTTTCAAACCCATAGCTGTTAACAGGGGGGGTTCACTCATCAGATATAGGTGCCAGAAGTACCCCCTACCATATGTAAAGCACCTCAGCCAGTATCCACCAGTCCTGGGTTATCTGAAGGGAAACCCTCATCATCCCTGCAGCGGGGTGTATTGTACACCAGTGTGGTCTCCATAGGTGTTATAAGGGATCCGCAGGAGACTTATCCGCACTTTTAATCCCTTTTTAGAGCGTGTATGTAATCAGAGGGCGATACAGCAGAATAAGTCTGCAGTGTCACAGACAAGGGTCAGCAGAGCTGGAGAGAAATATCATGTGCCATCACAATTAGATGCCCGCGCAACACAAAACACTGCACTAACACAGAACCTGCCTGTGTGCCCCGGTGTCAGTGAAATTGGGACTTTCCCTGCCATCCTTGCCTCCCTCAACTCTTCCAGAAAATAAAACAATGGCTGGTCATATAAGACAGGTCCAGTCTGCACGCAAAACAATGACTAGTAGTAGTTAACAGGACTGGTTCGTACTTGGGGAAATAAAAGGTTCAGTCTGTACTCTGGAAAATGACTGGTCATAGATGATGTGACCGGTCTGTCCTTGGGGCAATGATGGGTTCAGTCCGTACGCAATAGCCATTCGTAGGTGATAGGTCTGGTCTGTATTCTGGACAATGGCTGATTGTGGATGATGAGTCTGGACCTTACTAGGGACAATGGTGGGTTCAGTCTGTACTCAGAACAGTAGCTGGTCGAAGGAGTAGCTTGTACTTAGAGCAGTCAGTTGTTGTAGAGGACAGGTCTGGTGTGTCCTCAGGACGGTGACTGGTTGTAGATGACAGGAGTAGCTTGTACTCGGGGCAGTCACCGGTTGTAGCGGACGAGTCTGGTCTGTACTCAGGACAATGGCTGGTCGCAGGTGACAGGAGTAGCTTGTACTCAGGGCAGTCACGGGTTGTAGATGACGGGTCCAGTCTGTACTCCGGACAATGGCTGGTCGCAGGTGACAGGAGTAGCTTGTACTCTGGGCAGTCACCGGTTGTAGCGGACGGGTCCGGTCTATAGTCAGGACAATGGCTGGTCGCAGGTGACAGGAGTAGCTTGTACTCTGGGCAGTCACGGGTTGTAGATGACGGGTCCAGTCTGTACTCAGGACAATGGCTGGTTGCAGGTGACAGGAGTAGCTTGTACTCAGAGCAGTCACCGGTTGTAGCGGACGGGTCCGGTTTATACTCAGGACCAGGGCAGTTTCTAGCCCAAAAATGACACAGGGCGAGAGTAGGAAATTTCTCCCCCCCCCCCCCCCCCCCCGGCACCGAAAATAATAAACATTATTTTTGTGGGCTTGAGTAATAAATAGAGAGCAGGCTTGTATCTTCCCTTTTTTTAATAAATTATAATTTGCCTTTAACTTATATAGAACTTGGGGAAAAGGGACAAGTATGCTAATTATTAACGGTGAGAACAAAGTTGTAGGTAAATAATATCTATTAATTATTTTGGAAACAGATCCTAAAAATTGTAGGTTGCAGATTTATGAGAAACTGACTCTTCTAGATTTAGCCGCTGCAAAAGCATTAATAGCTTCCGAATAATTCAGCTTTTCTGCCAGTTCATTTTCTAATTCCAGGTCACATTTACTAATCTCTTCTAAAAGGAGATTGGCGAGACTTTCCCCAGATGTATCAGTAGCAGGACGATAGCCAATAAAATGTTCCTTTATTGCTACGTGATCATCATCTATATCAACAAATCTTAAGGTGTATGACAACTGTTCAGTGTGACCTGCATCTTGTGTGCAGTCCAACATTATTGAAAAATACTTAGATCTTTTGGCTTTTTCTAGAATACATTTCTTCACCTGAGAGGCCATCAAGCAGATAATTTCATTTTGAATTAAATTTCCACAGTAATGTGTATGGATTTCCTGGGAAGTAATTCGTTTTAAATGATCTCTCATTACTGGTTCAAATTTTCCAAGAAGCTCTATAAGCCCAAGGAAATGTCCATTATTTGGTGTAAACAATGTATTTGACGATCCTCGAAAAGCTAAATTATTGGTTGCCAGGTATACAGTTACTGCCATAACTCTTTCCAACACTTCTCGCCTGGGTGAGGATGCCACCAGACTGCCAAAGATGAGGTAAGTCAGCTGGGCCCCCTCCCGGGTTTCATGCTGTGGGGCATGCCAAATCAGCATGCCCCAAGGGTGGTTGGGGGGGGGGCAGGTGTGGGGGTCCCCATCCAAAAAAAAAGGCTAGCCCAACCCATCCCATCCCTCAGACCCCCTCACCTGTTCAGTGTGTCAGTGCCCTCTGCCCTCTGAGTCTGAGCGCGCTCAGACTGCTAAATGGGGCTGCTGGGAAGGGAAGGACTAATCCATAGGCAGGGGGTGGGCATTTTTGCTATACTGCTACCACTGTCAGACTAGACTGCAGCCTGTCCTGTCCAGCATTGAAATTGGCAACAGCCAGGCAGCCTAGTCTGACAGTGATAGTGTGTGTGCTTAGCTCTTTGATCACTGTCTCAGGGAGCGCCCGTGCTCAGCCGAGAGCGCGGCGCCCCTGCTATCAGTGTGGGAGTGGCCGAGCTGCCTCATCCTGGCTGTTCATTCTCGCTGTTCATCCAGCGCGGAGCGGAGGTGAGTCATACCTCCCAACTTTTGAAGATGGGAAAGAGGGACAAAGTTTGCGGCGCGCTTTGCGCGCCGCGGCAAATTTTAGGCCACGCCTCTGACCACACCCATTCATAATTAGTCACACCCATATCCACATCCCAACCACACCCATTTAGCACTGCCGATCACACTGTTTCATATACAATAATTATAAACAAAAAAATATGGCCACACAGTGCCCCATACTGTATAATGGCCACACATGATGCTCCATACTGTATAATGAACACACATGACGCTCCATACTGTATAATGGCCACACATGATGCTCCATACTGTATAATGAACACACATGATGCTCCATACTGTATGACCGCACATGATGCTCCATACTGTATAATGACCGCACATGATGCTCCATACTGTATAATGACCCCACATGATGCTCCATACTGTATAATGGCCGCACATGATGCTCCATACTGTATAATGAACACACATGATGCTCCATACTGTATGACCGCACATGATGCTCCATACTGTATAATGACCGCACATGATGCTCCATACTGTATAATGACCCCACATGATGCTCCATACTGTATAATGGCCGCACATGATGCTCCATACTGTATAATGAACACACATGATGCTCCATACTGTATGACCGCAAATGATGCTCCATACTGTATAATGAACACACATGATGCTCCATACTGTATGACCGCACATGATGCTCCATACTGTATAATGACCGCACATGATGCTCCATACTGTATAATGACCCCACATGATGCTCCATACTGTATAATGGCCGCACATGATGCTCCATACTGTATAATGAACACACATGATGCTCCATACTGTATGACCGCACATGATGCTCCATACTGTATAATGACCGCACATGATGCTCCATACTGTATAATGACCCCACATGATGCTCCATACTGTATAATGGCCGCACATGATGCTCCATACTGTATAATGAACACACATGATGCTCCATACTGTATGACCGCAAATGATGCTCCATACTGTATAATGACCGCACATGATGCTCCAGACTGTATAATGACCGCACATGATGCTCCATACTGTATAATGACCCCACATGATGCTCCATACTGTATAATGACCGCACATGATGCTCCATACTGTATAATGACCGCACATGATGCTCCATACTGTATGACCGCACATGATGCTCCATACTGTATAATGGCCACACATAATGCTCCATACTGTATAATGACCGCACATGATGCTCCATACTGTATAATGACCGCACATGATGCTCCATATTGTATAATGACCACACATGATGCTCCATACTGTATAATGACATACAGGCACGCAGCTCACACACAGGCACGCAGCTCACACGCACGCAGCTCACAAACACATGCAGCTTTGACACAAATGCATCACACACGCAGCCATCACACACACACGCAGCCATCACACACACACACACGCAGCCATCACACACACACACACGCAGCCATCACACACACACACGCAGCCATCACACACACACACACACGCAGCCATCACACACACATGCAGCCATCACACACACACGCAGACATCACACACGCAGCCATCACACACACACACACACGCAGCCATCACACACACACGCAGCCATCACACACACGCAGCCATCACACACACACAGCCATCACACACACACAGCCATCACACACACACAGCCATCACACACACACAGCCATCACACACACACAGCCATCACACACACGCAGCCATCACACACACACAGCCATCACACACACACGCAGCCATCACACACACGCAGCCATCACACACACGCAGCCATCACACACACGCAGCCATCACACACACGCAGCCATCACACACACACACGCAGCCATCACACACACACGCAGCCATCACACACACAGCCATCACACACACACACGCAGCCATCACACACACACACACACGCGCAGCCATCACACATGCAGCCATCACACACACACGCAGCCATCACACACACACACGCAGCCATCACACACACACACGCAGCCATCACACACACACGCAGCCATCACACACACACACGCAGCCATCACACACACACACACGCAGCCATCACACACACACACACGCAGCCATCACACACACACAGCCATCACACACACACACGCAGCCATCACACACACGCAGCCATCACACACACACACACGCAGCCATCACACACACACAGCCATCACACACACACACCCAGCCATCACACACACACACACGCAGCCATCACACACATCACACACACACAATCTCCTCTGTGATGCAGGGGCGGCTGATGTCCATGTGCAGCTCTCTGCTGAAGTCTTCAGTCTCCTGCTCACAGCTCTGCACTATCCCGGCACCTCCCCCGTCTCTCCTTCTCTGCCGGGATAGCAGCTAAGAGCAGAAGCCGGAGCTCCGTGCACACACAGCCAGAGGTAGTGAATCGCTGACCTTTCTTCTTGATTGCTGCAGGCTCTCTCCTTCAGCGTGGCAGCGCCGCACAGGGGGCGGGAGGGGGGGGGGTGTTGCGCGGGCGGTCAGGAGGCAGCTTTTATATAAAATAAAAAAAAAACAGGCTCTCTCTACGTCCCGGAAGTGGGCGGGGCTTCACCGGCGGCCGCAAATTCGGGATTTTAAATGCCCGAAGCGGGACAGCGGGACCCCGGTGCCAAAGCGGGACTGTCCCGCTGAAATCGGGACGGTTGGGAGGTATGGGTGAGTGGCGGCGCCGAGGTGGCCGCAACCATTATGTGCGGTGCGGGGGGGGGGGCGCGGCGACGCGAGGCGATGATCTGACCGCTCAGCTGTCAGATTTGCAGCTGAGTTCGGGCAGGGCGCGCCCGCGCTCAGCACTGAGCGCGGCATCCGCGCCCCTGACAGCCCTTAAACAGCAGCAGCAGCGGGCAGGGGACCACCGGGGCCCGAGGCCTCTCCTGCGCCCCCCGGCCCCACGGCGCCCCGTGTGGCCGCCCTGCCCGCCCTGTTGAAGAAACGGCCCTGCTCAGGACAATGGCTGGTTGCAGGTGACAGGAGTAGCTTGTACTCGGGGCAGTCACCGGTTGTAGCAGATGAGTCTGGTTTGTACTCAGGACAATGGCTGGTCGCAGGTGACAGGAGTAGCTTGTACTCTGGGCAGTCACCGGTTGTAGCAGATGAGTCTGGTCTGTAGTCAGGACAATGGCTGGTCGCAGGTGACAGGAGTAGCTTGTACTCTGGGTAGTGACCGGTTATAGCGGACGAGTCTGGTCTGTACTCAGAACAATGGCTGGTCGCAGGTGACAGGAGTAGCTTGTACTCAGGGCAGTCACCGGTTGTGGCGGAGGAGTCTGGTCTGTACTCAGGACAATGGCTGGTCGCAGGTGACAGGAGTTGCTTGTACTCTGGGCAGTCACCGGTTGTAGCGGACGAGTCTGGTCTGTACTAAGGACAATGGCTGGTCGCAGGTGACAGGAGTTGCTTGTACTCTGGGCAGTCACCGGTTGTAGCGGACGAGTCTGGTCTGTACTCAGGACAATGGCTGGTCGCAGGTGACAGGAGTAGCTTGTACTCAGGGCAGTCACCGGTTGTGGCGGAGGAGTCTGGTCTGTACTTGCCTTTGTTTTTCCTGGTATTTGAACAGGTGGGGAGCAGACAGGTGTGTAGTGTGGAGAGCAGAGTACAACCTGCAGCCGCCCCACGCTTCTCCTACTATTGTTTGATGTCACATGTCTGTTTACAGATCATTGTTGTGGACTCAGGGATGACTGACACCATCTGTCAATGGTAAGCCCCTCTGTACGTCAATGACCAAGTTCAGTTCATTGCCCTGAATGATTTTCTCATATACAGCCACTATATTAACGCACAGCAGGGTCCATTGTTTATCACAGGTCTCCATATGTACGCGGATGAGCCAATCAGGCCAAAAACGTGATGTGTACAGGAAGTGACAAAGTGTATGTGACTGTCAAAAACCATCCTAGAGATTCCCGAGAAGATTGTGTCCAGGACGTCTGAGAATGTAAAAGAAGCTATGGTGTATGGCAGATCACAGACATCAGACTGCCCCGGCAGACACTGCAGCAGCAGGGGATGCAGAGACCTTTTTGCAGGCCTCTTAAGGTACCTTCACACTGATCAACTTAACAACGATAGCGATCCGTGACGTTGCAGCGTCCTGGATAGCGATATCGTTGTGTTTGACACGCAGCAGCGATCAGGATCCTGCTGTGACATCGTTGGTCGGACCTAGGAGGCCAGCACCTTATTTCGTCGCTGGATCTCCCGCAGACATCGCTGAATCGGCGTGTGTGATGCGGATTCCGCAATGTCTTCACTGGTAACCAGGGTAAACATCGGGTTACTAAGCGCAGGGCCGCGCTTAGTAAGCCGATGTTTACCCTGGTTACCAGTGTAAATGTAAAAAAAACAAACACTACATACTCACCTTCTGATGTCTGTCGCGTCCCCCGGCGTTCTGCTTCCCTGCACTGTGTCAGCGCTGGCTGACCGTAAAGCAGGGCACAGCGGTGACGTCACCGCTCTGCTTTTACGGCCGGCGCTTACAGTGCAGGGAAGCAGAACGCAGGGGGACGCGGCAGACATCGGAATGTAAGTATGTAGTGTTTGGTTTTTTTTACATTTACACTGGTAACCAGGGTAAACATCGGGTTACTAAGTGCGGCCCTGCGCTTAGTAACCCGATGTTTACCCTGGTTACCCGGGGACTTCGGCATCGTTGGTCGCTGGAGAGCTGTCTGTGTGACAGCTCTCCAGCGACGCTGCAGCGATCGGCATCGTTGTCTAGATCGCTGCAGCGTCGCTAAATATGACGGTACCTTTACATAGGGACCAGATAGCTGGGCCTCATACTTTATACAGAGCAGACGTGTCGATCGTCTAGTAAGGAGCAGATAAACATTGTCCGATCCTTCATCTGCTGCCCTGTAGATCTAAGCACCTTACACCGAAGACCCCGCAGGACCCCCTTATGGAGAATTATCTCTGCATTCCCATAAAGCAATGGATGGCGAAACACGCTGCGCACCCGTGACATTGCCTCTGAATTCCCGCATTCACCCTTGTTTACTTACGCTCCAGGAAATTGGATTTATGTTTGAGTGACTTAATTGCTTTGTTCAGTAAAGGGACGGCTAATCGCCCGCTTTGACCACTTGATCTCTTAAAGGCAAAGGGTCTGAGGAGAAGGGGGAAAAAAAAAGGGAAAAACCTGACGGCAGATGGAACGCAGAACGCGGCAGCTTGCTGTGGCCAAACCAATTATTTATCTAATTATGATTTACCACTTAACCACATGATCTTTCCGCGGAGTAGTGGGCAATTAAAACCAGGGTGATTATGTGGATTATGCTAATGAGCTGGATGCAAGTGAGGAAAATTGGAGATTACATATTGGCACAAGCCGGGTACTGGCACTGATCGGAGGGGAGCAAAGGACGAGAGAGGTTACTGCAACAAAGACTGGGACCAGGTGATCGGGACCTGAGCAAACACTGAGGAGATCAGACAGGAGACGGATATATAGAGTATTGAACCAAACGGCGAGATCAGAGCGCGCCGGCGACCATAGAGCAGAGGCGCTGCCACCGAGGAGCGCAGTTTATTAAACTCGCTCCGGGGTCACACGGGGTTCAGCTGCTCCGGGCAACACAGCAATAATGGCTTCCATAATCACACAGGGAAAGGTCGTGAACAGGATGCTTTGTGCAGCAAGATCTGTTCATGTGGAAGACGAGGCGGGCGGGCGGCTGCACACAAGGGTCTCGCCTTTTGCATTAACTCTGCAAGTGCCAGCAGTGCATGCAATGGCTGCAATGTACGTAGCACGATGCCATATCACGACGCGTGTCATCCTAGACCTACGGCGCACATGAGTCGCTAATGGAAATCTTATAATACCTCATATACGGGCAGATAAAATGCTGGATCCCAAAAGAGATGGAAGAAGACGATGTAATGTTACCAGCGGCCATTTACTCATCACTACGACTCCGCGCAGACGGAGAGACCATTAAAGTGTTATTTCCGCAGGGTTGAGCACAAAGCGTTCAGGGTCTCGGGGAGGACAATCAAGCCGTGGCAATTATTTGTGAGAAATCCCGACTCTTGTGTTCCCATTCCTTCCTATATATAAAATGTCCTGGATAGTGATTGAATCCCCTGTAGGGGGCGCTAGCTACATTTTCCCAGCACTACACATCCCAGCATTTCTTCTAGTCTAGAAACGAGGGGGACGATTCTGCTCCATAATGGATTTCTTGCTAAGATGTGAGAGGATAGGGGCATCATTCGTGCTTTGGGTGGCCTCTAAGAATATGGCGGACAGGAAGTGGTCAGTTACTACTTCCTGTCCCAGAAACATAACTGCGCCACAAATGCTTACAGTCCAGAGAAGGAACACGCCAGTGTAGACACGGCGGAGGAAAACAAATCCAACCAGGTGCGAAATCTACAAGAGCAAACCTCCAAAACCATGGGGGCCAGTAACATCATGAAACCCAGCCCCTTAGATCAGACCTGCCTCACCGGCCCGCGTCAGGGTGCTCATATCCTGCTACGAAAAACCACAAGGTCATCTACAGATTATAGGAGGACGGAGGCCATAAACGGTGAGATAAGAGCGACACACGAAGGTCAGGGGAGAGCTGAACGTTACTCTGTGAAGCTGATGGCAAGGTGTGTATATATATATATATATATATATATATATATCACACACGTATGCAGTTATTTGGGGGGCCTTGCTCCACCTCTAGGAATGTAAGGGGTTCTGAACAATTTCTATTACACCATCTCGGGGTCCTGATATATTTATGAATGGACCCAGAAACATCGGCAGCAGAAATCAGGCCTCCATCACATGGCCATGTTTCCAGTATCTGTGATATCCATTGTTTGCACAGATGCCGCACGCACCCATGATGTTCTATGCTGCTATGCACATGGCCAAGATTTATGCAGCAGCACAGGTGACAAGGGCCAATACAAGTCTATGGGTCTGTGTAACACACGGATGTCAGCAGTGTGGAACATCGAAAAGTACAGAAGCTTTGTAATTTTTTTCTTTTGCCATACTGGAAAACCACTGATCCAAACACTGATGGACTCACTGATGAATCCGGTACTGCTTTTTTCCAGCACCAGTTTTATACTGACGTGTGAAGAGGGCCTAACATGATTATAGTCAGTGACTACCAGCTCCTTCTCACCGCAGGAAATATCGTGCATAGGACAGCAGGACCCTCCATCCCAACAGACAGCAGCCAAGGTCACGACCAAAGTCAGCGCTGGGACTGTGCGTCCCACTATCTTTATGCCCTCAGGCTCAGGATTCCTGGTGTTAGGAGAGCGGGTGCCAGGATCAGCAGGGTAAACAGCAGCTGCTTATCTTCACCCTCCTGCCTGGCAGACAAAAGATTTCCATGGCAAATGTAACCTGACAAACAGTGGCAGCTTTAATCTGCAGAGCAGGGAGAGGTGCGGGCAGGTCTCTTTAAAGACAATTAATCAAGGTGCAGGTACCAGCCTGACCCAGACAGAGAAGATAAGCGGCAGCAAACGTCTCCGGACTGAGCCGGCCATACACAATGCACAAAACCACTGACAACAGCAATGACGGCGAATCTGCGCCAAAAACCCTCTCATTCTGCAGCCAATGAAATAGCCATGTCATGGACCCGTGTAACGAACCCTGCAGCTGTGTCAGACATGATAAGCTGGGTGTAAGCAATCAGGAATTTCATTCACTGGCAGTAACCAGGGATCTTGAAATTGCTTTATTTATCCCATTATATATCTGATGTCGCACTACAAGTTTCAGCAGGAGCAGGTGTCTGACCCTGCACTACTGTAATGTTTCCTGGCGTAATTTATCTCATATCCTAGCAGAGGAGTGTAATGTCACATATAATGGGACTGGGCTGGGGATTCACAGCGGTCTCAATCAGATGGGATTAGGGGAAAAACAAGCAGAAAACTCATTGCTCCCCCATATAGCCCACTCCCCTGTACTGCCGACTCCTCCATACAGCCCACTCCTGTACAGCCCGCTCACCCCTTATAGCCCGCTCCCCCGTACCGCCCACTCCTGTACAGCCCACTCCTGTACAGCCCGCTCGCCCCTTACAGCCCGCTCCCCCGTGCCGCCCACTCCTGTACAGCCCGCTCACCTGTAAAGCCCACTCCTGTACAGCCCGCTCACCTGTAAAGCCCACTCCTGTACAGCCCGCTCGCCCCTTCCAGCCCGCTCCCCCCGTACCGCCCACTCCTGTACAGCCCGCTCACCTGTAAAGCCCACTCCTGTACAGCCCACTCGCCCCTTACAGCCCGCTCTCCCCCGTACCACCCACTCTTGTACAGCCCGCTCGCCCCTTACAGCCCTAAGCCCACTAGAACCTGCTCGCCCGCTCCCCGTACAGCCTAGGGCATATAAACCTATTTATATGAGCCCATGTGCAACCCAAACTAGGGTCCTATATGCCTCTGTCATCCTGGAATATGTCGCTGTATATTTTACTGTTGGATGGAGTAGCGCCATCTTCAGCAGCAGAGTGCCCCTATAGGCCAATATATGGAGCTTGGGAATGCTCCCCCCCAAATCCTTCTCATCCAATAAAATGTTTTTGCACATTTCAGATTCCCGGACGCATGCACTTGTAATGCACTTGAGGATCAGCGCATAGACCGCCCACATCCGTCAGTGAAAGTGCTGCCACCGCCATATCCAGAGGTCACAGCGCAACTGCTGCCTAATTATAACATAATCACCGTCATTAGCAGCCGGGATCAGGGGTGCGACAGGAAGTTTACGGCCCACATTCCAAACACACCTATAGGACATGTAGCTGCACTGATAGCATTCTTCATTATCTCATGCCAGATAGTCCCGGGTCCTGCAGGAAAGTCCAATGTCAGCCAGGAGGCAATGTGAACCTGCTGCACAGGATGCTTCTGTCCCACAGATGCAACTTTCCAATAGATTTTGTTTCAATTTGTTACATTTTTCTTGCACTGGATAGATTGTATCAGCTGGAGAGCAGGTTTCAATCTAAACTGGAAAGCAGCAAAAACACTTCAGATTGTAGCAAAAAATAGTTACAAGAGGTTAACCCATCATTATATCTTATTGACCGTAGATCATACAGGGGAGGATATACCACAGGTTCAGCCTGTACAGACGCACTGGGGCCCAGTGGATAAGCTGCTTCGAATGTAGGAGTGAGCCCACTTATGTTAGAGACACAGAGGGGAGCATTACGATTAGTTATTGGACGGCACAGGGCTGGTATGCTGAACTTGCATCAGGGCCTCTTCTGTCTGTGTACACCCCTGAGATAATATATACATTTCCCTGCCTCCAGTGAAGACTTCTGACAGCACTTACACAGTAGGGTGCCACCTGGTGTTCACAGTGTATTATCATGTGCACGTCCTGATAAGGACACACGCTCAGTCACATACACCTAATAAGCCAAGTGCTGGAGGACACACACTGTCCTCCACCTAATGAGCCGAGTGCTGGAGGACACACATGCTCATTCTCCTCTGCCTAATGAGCCGAGTGCTGGAGGACACACATGCTCAGTCACCTCTGCCTAATGAGCCGAGTGCTGGAGGACACACATGCTCAGTCACCTCCACCTTATGAGCCGAGTGCTGCAGGACACACATGCTCAGTCACCTCCGCCTAATGAGCCGAGTGCTGGAGGACACACATGCTCAGTCACCTCTGCCTAATGAGCCGAGTGCTTGAGGACACACATGCTCAGTCACCTCTGCCTAATGAGCCGAGTGCTGGAGGACACACATGCTCAGTCACCTCCACCTTATGAGCCGAGTGCTGCAGGACACACATGCTCAGTCACCTCCGCCTAATGAGCCAAGTGCTGGAGGACACACATGCTCAGTCACCCCTGCCTAATGAGCCGAATGCTGGAGGACACACATGCTCAGTCACCTCTGCCTAATGAGCCGAGTGCTAGAGGACACACATGCTCAGTCACCTCCACCTTATGAGCCGAGTATTGCAGGACACACATGCTCAGTCACCTCCACCTAATGAGCCGAGTGCTGGAGGAAACACGCTCAATCCCCTCCAGCTAATGAGCCGAGTGCTGGAGGACACACATGCTCAGTCACCTCCATCTACTGAGCTGAGGACTGTGGTCGCACACGCTCAGTCACTCTCCAGGTCTCTGCAGTCATTCTGTGTTCAGTGCAGGGCAGCTAATAGAATTTGCTTTCCACCAGTTTATCAGGGAATAAGCAGATTGTCTTCAGTATAGGGCAGCATAGCTGAGGAGGAAAAGATCCTGCCCAGAGCAGATCCTGGTCACTGCAAGAGGGAGACATGGATGCGAAAAATGATGGAAAAGTTATTAAAGAGTTAAAAATGATAGAGAAACAATAGTAATATCAGCAGCAACCAAGAAAAGCAGCGATCGCGGGTGCAGCGGGATGAAGCCTAATATCTGTACATTTCTGCAGAGACCCATGTGTCAGAAACAGGGCCTTCCTGCAGACCTATGTACAAGGGTCCTGGAAAAGAGCAAAAGATACACTGGTGACCAGTGGTGAGACGAGGCCTGTACAGTATTAGCCATGGCCGCACTCCCCTCCAGCCGGGGTGACTGCAACACAGGAAACGTGTGCAATGTGCAGCGCCCAGCACAATCTGCCCTCTTAGGCCGGCCTCACACTAGCGAGTTTTACGGACGTAAGAGCGCAGAAATTACGTCCGTAAAACTCGCAAAATAAACGGCACAATTATTCTCAATGGGGCTGCTCCTATTAGCCGTATATTACGGTTCAGTATTATACGGCTTTCTACGGCCGTACAAAATCGCAGCATGCTGCGTTTGTCAGCGTATTGCGCAAAAAAATCGCTAATGAAAGTCTATGGGGGCGAGAAAAATACGGATTCCACACGGACCAGCAGTGTGACTTGCGAGAAATACGCAGCGGTGTTAGTGAAAAGTCGGTAATTCAATTGCCGGCTTTTCATTTCTCCTGCACAAACCCGACAGGATATGAGACATGGTTTACATACAGTAAACCATCTCATATCCCCTTTTTTTTTGCATATTCCACACTACTAATGTTAGTAGTGTGTATGTGCAAAATTTCAGCGCTGTAGCTGCTGAAATAAAGGGTTAAATGGCGGAAAAAATTGGCGTGGGCTCCCGCGCAATTTTCTCCGCCAGAATGGTAAAGCCAGTGACTGAGGGCAGATATTAATAGCCAGGAGAGGGTCCATGGTTATTGGCCCCCCCGTGGCTAAAAACATCTGCCTCCAGCCACCCCAGAAAAGGCACATCTGGAAGATGCGCCTATTCTGGCACTTGGCCACTCTCTTCCCACTCCCTGTAGCGGTGGGATATGGGGTAATGAAGGGTTAATGCCACCTTGCTATTGGAAGGTGACATTAAGCCAGATTAATAATGGAGAGGCGTCAATTATGACACCTATCCATTATTAATCCAATTGTTGGAAAGGGTTAAAAAACACACACACATGATTTAAAAGTATTTTAATGAAATAAACACAGCGGTTGTTGTAATAATTTATTGTTCTCTCAATCCATCAGGAACACCCTCGCTTGGAAAAATAAGAAACGCACAAGATACATACCTTCTGGTGAACCGTCTCGTCCCACGAAGTAATCCATCTGAAGGGGTTAACTAATATTACAGGCACGAGCTGCGATAAACCACTCGCTCGTACCTGTAATCCCCCGGGTGCTGAAAGGAAAGCAGGATCTGTACTTACATTGAGTCGCGGTGAGGCGCCCTCTGGTGGATGTTCTCATGAACTGCAGCCTGGGAACTTTTTCCCACGCTCCAGGTCATATGAGGACATCCACCAGGGGGCGCATCACCGCGACTGAAGGAAATGTAGGTCAATGACCTACATTTCATTCATTCGCCGGGGAATTACAAGCACGAGCACCGCTGCATTTAGCAGGGCTCCTGCCTGTAATATTAGTTAACCCCTTCAGATGGATTACTTCGTGGGACGAGACGGTTCACCAGAAGGTATGTATCTTGTGCGTTTATTATTTTTCCAAGCGAGGGTGTTCCTGATGGATTGAGAGAACAATAAATTATTACAACAACCGCTGTGTTTATTGCATTAAACTACTTTTAAATCATGTGTGTGTGTGTTTTTTAACCCTTTCAGACAATTGGATTAATAATGGATAGGTGACATAATTGACGCCTCTCCATTATTAATCTGGCTTAATGTCACCTTCCAATAGCAAGGTGGCATTAACCCTTCATTACCCCATATCCCACCGCTACAGGGAGTGGGAAGAGAGTGGCCAAGTGCCAGAATAGGCGCATCTTCCAGATGTGCCTTTTCTGGGGTGGCTGGGGGCAGATGTTTGTAGCCGGGGGGGCCAATAACCATGGACCCTCTCCTGGCTATTAATATCTGCCCTCAGTCACTGGCTTTACCATTCTGGCGGAGAAAATTGCGCGGGAGCCCACGCCAATTTTTTCCGCCATTTAACCCTTTATTTCAGCAGCTACAGCGCTGAAATTTTGCACATACACACTACTAACATTAGTAGTGTGGAATATGCAAAAAAAAAAGGGGATATGAGATGGTTTACTGTATGTAAACCATGTCTCATATCCTGTCGGGTTTGTGCAGGAGAAATGAAAAGCCGGCAATTGAATTACCGGCTGTTCACAGATATCGCGCTGAATGAAATCTAAATACAGACTATATATATATGTGTCTCAATGACATATATATATATATATATACTGTATATATGTTTTCCCGGACATTTGAGCACATAAATCCATTAGATGTCGGTTTTGCAAGCCTGCGCAAAAATCTCGCAGTACGGATGCCATACGGATTACATACGGAGGATGCCATGTGCAAAATACGCTGACACACCCTGACTACGGATCAATATTTTGGGAACATTTCTCCGTATTACGGCCGTAGTACGGACGTATAATATGTGGCGTATTGTCTTACGCCAAGTGTGAGGCCGGCCTTAGAAGAGGATGGCAGAGATAATAGGGATGAGGAGCCCTTCGATACAGACGAGGCCCGTGTCACCGCCAACAGGAAGGCTGGCCTGATAAAGACTCTGGGACCCCCCCATGTTATCAGTTCTCCATCAGCCTGCCGGTCCCTGCACAGATGGCACCACTGGAGCTGGCGCAAGAGGCTTTACTGTCGGATAAGAAATTAACATTGGCAAATAGCAAATTTTGTGCATGTATTTCCATCCTCCTAATACGGCCGCCATCTGCTTACAAGCCGCATGCCACGTACACAAACGCAGGATTCCTCCCAACATGGGGCAGCTATGATCGGGGTTAAGAGGGTCCGCAGATGACGAAAGTTAGGCCGCGATCACACGCTCAGTATTTACATCAGTATTTGTAACCCGGAGTGAAAAAGAAACACGTCACCACTTCTGTATTTATCACCTACTCCTGGTTACAAATACTGATAGAAAATACTGACCAAATACTGAGCGTGTGAACGTGGCCTCATATGCAGGACTGACACAAGGAATCTACCGCTGTGTTAGGAGCGCAGCAGATCATTAATAGAGACCATATATGAAATGCAAACTTCAGGAGCTTGTAGGAGGGGGTGCAGGGCACTGACCGCGACAAAATGTAATCTGGGAGACCTTCATTGCATGCTGGGACTTGTAGTTTACATGTGCAGCATATATATATCGATCAGAGGTACCATGCAGCTTTCTGAAAATGGTAAAAAAAAAAGTGCAGGCAGTTCGCAGGAGAGATTCTCAGGTGTTTGCAGCCACGTATACAACAGCGTTAGATGTCTCCAAGAACTCCACATATTTCACATATCAAGGAACACGCGGCCGCCTCCGGGGATGAAGTGGTCAGGACGCGGCAGGTGCTTCGCTCCCGTGTCCTCAGGGATGTGTCTCTACATCAGCTCGGGCCACGTTGTGCCTGGGGCAGTGACAGGTGCCGGACGACCTTCACCGCCACTGGAAAGTGTTCTGCAGCTTATCAGCCTCCCCTCAGGCCGGAGCCGAGGCTTCAAGGGTTAACCAGCTACAGGAAAAGGTCAATGTGCCTGGATAGTTCAGCAAGGCCTGCAATGGCTGAGCCTATGGCAGGAGTAGCAGGAGGGAGCTCGGAGTTGGCACAGGTATCATTTAACCCCATCAGAAGGCCCCGAAGCATCATAAACAGGAACAGGCCTATGCCCACTACTACTCCCATCAGGCATAAGTACACCGCTGACATACAGACAGATGAGGCCCCTGTGCAAGAACAACATATGGGTCCGATAGCTCCTCACAGTGCACAATTGCACCTGCTTTGGAGGTGGATGTGGCCCCTTTACACCTTGGGCCCCTGGCGGCTGCACAGGATGCACTAATGATATTTCCGCCTCTGAAGCACACAATGATATATACATGGGCAGTGCATACTAATATCGTTGGGATACATTTACTTGAGCCAGCGTTACAGATCATGCGCCCCCGTGCTGGCGTCACTTTCAGCTAAGAGGCGTAAACTGAATCCACCCCAGAAGGAGTTAATCATAGCCACAAGCAGAGCAGAGGGCATCTTCTACTTGGCATGGAGCGCCACATTTACAGCTGCTTACTGTGTGGCAGCAGCCAATCCCTCAGTCTGCCAACCATATGCCCAGCTCTGCCAGCCAGTCTCCTGCTGCTCTGCCCAACAGGATAACCTGCATGCCACAAGAAAGGACAGGAGCTGGCAGGTTCTGGTAGGAGGCAGTGTGGGCGGCCCAGTGGGCGGCCCAGCTGGTGACCCTGTACAGAGGATACATCCGCTGAGTCCACGGGGTCTCCCCGGAGTGCCAGATGAGACGGAAAATGATGGGTGTTACGATATCAGGGTAATTAGGATTGACTGAGCGAGAGCGCGCTGCCTGCCTGGCTTTCCAGGGGAGGTTACTGGAGCGGGCAAAGACCCTGCTACCCCCACTAATAATATCCCTGATCCCAATCATCAATTACACCAGATCTATACCGCTGCCAACATCTGGATCTGAGCCGCTGCGAACGCCAACGTCGGGGAAACGTCACGGGTAAGGAAAAGGCAACAAATCCCTCTACCCTGGCATGGCACTGAATGTGAGCCCCGGACATAGGAACGACTATGAAAGCTGGGGGCTATGTGGGGCCACTGATACCAGACGAGTATAAGTAGGCCTCATCCACACAATCTTGGGAAATAGCTCCACATCTCGGCAATGGGGCATTAATACCTAAAGAAGGGCTCGTGCTGAGGTTTGCACTGCGGCCCCCCACTCTGTGTCCAGCCTTGGGAGGGACCCCATCTTTATCTCACGTTGATGGCTGTGGATATCGGGGCTCGGTTCTACCGGACGCAGAAATACCCATTTCAGAGGAATCGGCGTGACAGGCGCCAACACCCACCATATACCCCAGCAACATGAATAATTAGATTAATTGTATTCGTCCTGCCTATCTGTGCCAAAACACTGTCATCCGCGTGTAATTTCACTCCCTTCGCCGCTAGTAATCTTCAGACTTTACTGAAAATTATTAAAATTTGCTTCTATTTAATCAGCCTCCTGGAATTAATTGAATTTTTACGCTCTGCAAATGTCAGCGTCAGCGCAGCCGGGGAGCGCGAACCCCTGGCGGCTGAGTGATATTGCACCGGTGGAGGTTCACGCGGATCATGCCCCGTGTCATGGTATCCAAAGAGCTAATTAATCCAAGTCTGCGCCACAGAGGACGCCACGTACGGAGCGCCACTGCCACGTCACAGCCCCTAGAAACTCTGCGAGGGACAGGTGACCATGGCTATCCTGGTGCAACACATCTGCCCTGAGAGTCTGCTACAATGTATCTGGCCTTGTAGCAATCACTGCAATGGTGCAGTCCACATGGTCTGTATATGTGGCCAGGACCCCCTGTACTGAAGCCCGGGGGGGGGGGCTATTCCGGCTCATCTCCAGTGTTTCCCACACATCAGGGTCCAGGAAATGCAGCTTGTGACTCCTGTGCCTGGCGGCCTCTGCTCCTCAGTGCAGGAATCCAGCAGGCAGACTGTACTAACATTATCTCCTGCTGTAAATCAAGCCACAGGCGCCAGCAGCTTCACAGCTCTCTCCTGGCTTAACCCCTGCAGTGCAGCAGCTTCCAGCATTTCTCATGGTGAAGACCCCACAGACTCCCCCACAGGAACAGTGCACAAAGACTCTGCAAAATGTGGAGTCAGCCGGATGGGCCCTGGGCCATAGCACTGTATGGGCCCCTGCCAAGAGCCCGCAGGGTTCAGCAGCCTGCGCCTGACAAAAGGACATTGTAAAGGTGACAATCAGTCACTTCAAGAGGAGGGGGAGAAGTCATGGTCTCTCCTGAAAAGTGATGGGGCACAGGCGGACAATCAGTAAGAATGGGCAGTGCCACCCTGCCAGGATAGTACCAGCTCTATACACTCAGATCTATCACCTGTATGATCTTACAGTGGTAAAACTATTCATTTTACGATGATGAAACGGTGTAAATATATCAGCCAGATGGACATGGAGGGAGCGATGGCCCCTGTAAGGGTATAAGACGTGGTGAAGGATCACCAAGCTACAACTTGCCTTCTGTGGACACCTCCTATGCATCATGGCTGGAAGAATAGAAGGTACAAGGCAAAGAGGAAGACCAGCAACCTGACGGCATGATACAATCAAGATAACGTCAGAGAAGACCCTTATGGACCTATCTAGGCTTGTACAAGATCAATCTTCCTATAGAGCGTTCATCCAACAAGTTGCCATGGCTCCAGATCGAGCTGAAGGCCGTTAAATAATAAAAATGCCCTAGTAGGACTTCAGTGGGAAGCGATTGCCCCTGTAGGGTATACACTGGTCGGTACGGGCATTTGTGGCTCTTAGGTTGTCTCCTAGGATGGTGTCGACCTGTGACCAAGTGTTGGGGCCACGAGTGAGGTGTCTGATCCAGGTGGTCTTCACTAGACTGAGCGGAAACTGCTGGAACGTGGATCTGAAGATCACATAATGGCCCAAACCACACACAAAACAAAATGATATTCCAAATTCATGAGCAGCGCCCACCCTCATGTACCGACAAGACTGGCAGACAAGGAGCGAGAAGCCGTCTCTGCAATTAGGGCCTTTTCTGCAGTACAGTGATAATTACCTAATTATACTATTAATGACAGTGCAACCTGCTCCGGAGCCGAGGAAGAAAAGGAAGATAAAGCGAGCGACTTTCCTCCACATCTCGCTGCCAGCTGCCTTTTACAGATGTCAGCCTTCTTTTATGTGCGAGAGGCGAGAGATTTATTGTATGGCTTCAGATTTGGCGCAGAGCCATCCGGAGCAGTTTGCCGTCGGCGTGTGACACCATGTGACCTTTCACCTCCGCCGGTGCAGCCGCCATATTTGCACCCAGGGGCTGCCGGGACACACGGTGCAGCATTTCCTCCAGTACTAAACTGGAAGTCGCACAATTGTCAGAAAAAATGGCAAAAAAGGCTATTCTAAGAGGTGCAAAAAACACAAATGTGGCAAGCGACTTTCAGTTTCAGATATTCATTCCGAGACGTCACACAATGTCACAACCGCCCGTCTGACCGGATGAGGTGGCACAAAGACTCGTGGCCCTGCTCCTACACACAGGGCTGGAACTTCTCACAGCTGAGGCCTTGTTACAATGTATCCAGCCTTGGTAATCCTCCCTGAGCTAAACACAGCTATGCACATTTTTGTAACATGCTGATAGTCCTCATTTTTGCATCAGTGTCCAGTTATAGGAATTGTCTTCATGGTGTTAGGACGCGGTTGTCACCGGCATTTGCTTTCTGTTCATTACTCCTATCCAGGTCATTAGAAGCCGTATACCAATGTATACAGAGTGTCCCCCTAGTGGCTAGAACAGGCAACTAAATTACAGCCCAGAGAACGAAGCCACTCATTAATGGTGCAGGCGTCCTGAGCACATCATTAACAACAGGGAGGCATGCTGGCACTATGGGTAGACTCCACAACGGCTGCATAATGTCACCCTGTTCTGGGGCCACAAGAGGGCGATGCTCGGTAGCTAGGCTATAGCACTACCAGTATGCTCCTTTCCTTGTACCCATCATTGGCCCCAGGAGCTTACAGTAGCTCCGTGGTTCTGTAGTATCATCCGTGGGGCACCAGGTCTATAAGATACCATATACTCTAACTAAGGCTGAAAACAACAGCTGATGGTTCGTTACAGTTGCGTCACTGGGTTGACGCAATGTATCGGTGCAGATGAAATGTAATGTATCAGGACAGAGGCAGAGCGGAGGAGCAATGCTCTGGGCTTCCACGTATCACGTAGATTTCTGTATCTCCGGTTTATAGCAGCACAAAACATTGTGGGTGTTCGCTCACCGAGACAGACTGAAAGGGGACTGCACCCACATTACACCTCATCCTAAAGGACATCAGACTTGTGCTGGACTACTCCAGGAAAATGGGAGTCGTTCAGGGTCGGACATATCATCAGTGCAATCGGTGCAGCCGCACAGGGGCCCAGGGGGCCACATCAAGTGGAATTGTGCGTTACGATGAGCTATTGGACTGCAGGGGGCCCAGGTGTTGTTCTTACACAGGGGCTTTTCATGTCTGTGTCTGACGGGTCAGTTGTCTGTCACAAGACCAGAAAAGAACAAGAACACCAATGTCCAGGCTCCCGCAGGGCCGAGCGATGGCCGACAGCCTATTCGCCTGCACTAATATGTCCTGCAGGATCATATATCCTCTGGATACGCACAGGTCCGTGCATCGCCTCTAATCTATTCCATCACTTGGTGCTTGTCACTTTTTGCCATCCAAGAACTCTGCTTGCTGCAAGTGAATGCAAAGAAAAATGGTCCCAAGATGAACTGTACAACCGGTGACGCGCTCACACCATGCACAATTCTCATTTACGTCTATGGTGCGGTGCTGGAGGAGACTACGAAGTTCTGCGGCTGATTGGCGCCTCAGTGGTAACCGTAGGGGACAAAAAAAAACCATGACATGGCCTCCATCGCCAGGTCGAGAGGAAACATGGATTCAGATGCAGCACAGGTTTATAAATATTCAGTAGCGCGCTTATATAATGCCCCGACAGCGGTAAATGACAAGGTCACCTGCCCCCCGCGCCTGAGCGACCCCTCCTCTCAGGGCTTCACAGTTAATCCAGAAATCAGATGAGAATATTACTTTCCCGACTCCCGGGGACTTTGCTCCTTATGCAATTTGCGTTGTACAGAGCTGCTGAAATGCCAAATAATATTAGCATGGTGAAACCGGGAAGCGATTCCCCTGACATGCCGCTCCGGTCAGACAGGGATTAGCATGTTAAATAGAAAGTGGAGCTTTAGAGAGCCGTGAGCGCGCAGGGTCCTCCTCATACACGACTTGCACCATATCGGGGGTCCGCAGTGCTGACCCACCCACTCTAGATCCGCTGCTGTGTTGGAGATTGACACCCTCTGACACTAGAATATCCAGGAATCCCAGAGGATCAGTCATAAAAAGCTAGAACTGTATTCCATAATATTAAACAATCACAACAATTGTAAGACCAGGCAACGTTTCGGCCATATCTGGCCTTTCTCCAGCCTCGAAATACAGCTATGACTCCTGCTGACACTAGCGCCACCTGCCAGCCATGTAGATGAAGTGAACGCTCCTCCTGTTCCCTCTGTCAACTCTTCCTGGCAGACACCTCCCTGCTTATCCGCCTGGGATAATGAAGTAGCTGACTTCTCCTCCTAGCTGGGGCTCATGTCTGCCTGGATAGAAAGGTTGGGTGTCGGGATGATATTTACCACCTTGGTATTACCGCAGCGCACGTGATCGATGCTTCGCTGTGACGCCGATCAATCATGGTGATAAATCGGCTTCATTACATTATATTATTTCTAGACCAGCAAGAAACAAACCTGGAGCTGTCATCATCTGTAAATGGCTTCAGCAGCAGCTGTCAATCCTGAGCTTGTAGATCCAGATACTGTTCGGCTTTACCGCAGCATACAGACGCTGTGCAGCCGTCAGTCATCCTGCCACAGCGGGTACTACACGCCCTATTCTCAGACGATGGGGGTCCTACATCAAGCAGGACCAGACCCTACAACCAGGCGTCCCCGTCACGGGGATTCATTTCATCTTCCGTTATTTCCTAACAAATAATAATTTTATGTATATGGCGCCAACATATTCTGCAGCGCTTTACAAACTATCAATCCTTTTCTTATCAATCAGGTGCTAATATCTGTCGTCAATGTGTTTTTTGTTCCAAGCAGATTTTTTTCTTACAATGTAACAAATTATTGTTCCATTCTAACGTTTAGTTTGTACGAAGAATAATCACATATTCATCTGATGTCGCACGTTTACGACCGGCGAAGAAACGGATTACAGCTCAACAGGTCTCTGCCTCTTGTGCTCTGATGTTCCTGTGACGCCTCGTGGGTGCTAAAAGCCCTGGCACTTCTGTCTTATCACCTCACTGGATTAGCTTCAGACCTTCTCAATAGTCCCAAATTCCGTTGTCTTGGAAACGGTGTCAACCGCTGCCTGCTTTCCCAGCAAGCAGAAGAAAAGGCTTGGAGGGTGGGGGGTATGAAGGATGGAGAATAGGACAGGAGGAGGGGGGATCGCTCACCAGACTAATTACTACAGAGATAGCGGAGGATACAGTGTGACAGACCATTAACACCGGCTCCTAAGCTGCTGAGATATTTAGGATCACAGGGGTGAGAGCGGAGGGGGCGAGGAGGTCTTGGAGGGGGATTATTATACGGATTTATATCTAGTCGGCCTCACATTGCCGCACAGTTTAATGTACTCTAACTGCACACATTGCACATTTAATCCTTGCTGGGGATGATCCAATACATTGACGTCTCACCAACAACATACAGCTATATTTTTTGGAGGGTGAGTGGGGGGTTCAGATAGTGATCTTTTAGGGTACAAGAAAGTATCGCTTTAGGGTACCGTCTCACAAAACGATTTACCAACGATCACGACCAGCGATACGACCTGGCCGTGATCGTTGGTAAGTCGTTGTGTGGTCGCTGGGGAGCTGTCACACAGACAGCTCTCCAGCGACCAACGATGCCGAGGTCCCCGGGTAACCAGGGTAAACATCGGGTTACTAAGCGCAGGGCCGCGCTTAGTAACCCGATGTTTACCCTGGTTACCGTCGTAAATGTAAAAAAAACCAAACAGTACTTACTCACATTCCGGTGTCCGTCAGGTCCCTTGCCGTCTGCTTCCCGCACTGACTGACTGCCGGCCGTAAAGTGAAAGCAGAGCACACCGGTGACGTCACCGCTGTGATCTGCTTTCACTTTACGGCCGGCAGTCAGTCAGTGCGGAAAGCAGACGGCAAGGGACCTGACGGACACCGGAATGTGAGTATGTACTGGTTTTTTTTTTTTAACATTTACGACGGTAACCAGGGTAAACATCGGGTTACTAAGCGCGGCCCTGCGCTTAGTAACCCGATGTTTACCCTGGTTACAAGCGAACGCATCGTTGGATCGGTGTCACACACACCGATCCAACGATGACAGTGGGAGATCCAGCGACGAAAGAAAGTTCCAAACGATCTGCTACGACGTACGATTCTCAGCAGGGTCCCTGATCGCTGCTGCGTGTCAGACACAGCGATATCGTATGGATATCGCTGGAACATCACGGATCGTGCCGTCGTAGCAACAAAAGTGCCACTGTGAGACGGTACCCTTAGAGTGTGGGACGAAATCGGGAAACCTCAAAAACCAGATTCTGGCCTGTGAGGGATGAGCGGTCCACAGTGCACCCAGGGCAGTTCATGGTGACGAAGCAAATGTTTGCGCCGTTACTTTGTATATTCATCTCTCAGCCGCCAGGATAACGAAAATCTGCTGATTCACCAGAACTAATTGCATCTTTTTCTGCTTCTTCATCATTTCTGTCCCAAAATTCAAGCAATAGAGAGAAGCCGAAACCTTCATGGTTCAGTGACTCTCAGCCTCCCGGATATCAGGAATCCCGTCTACATGTGGTGTATACAGCTGCCATTTCTCCCAGAATTATCAGATACATTATTACAGCCCATAGCGTACGCTTTCTACAACAAGGGCGATGTTTAGGTCAGTAAGTAGTCATATTTGTGCTGGAGGAACCTTCTCGTTAATGTGCTCTTGCTTCTTATCATCAGGGCTAGATCAATGTCCTAAATGCACTAATAAAGGAGGCAACAGGAAAAAGAAATCATCGATGTATCTCAGACCTAATGGCACCAGCAAATCACGGCAAAGGTCAATGGAAAGAAAGGATCAGGTAGTTAAGGCAACAAATGTGTCCTAAGGTCTTTATATATATAGGGCAGTGTCGGGACTATGGGGGCCCAGCGTGGGAGGCATTAGCCACCAGCTTTTTTTTTTTTTACAGGTCCCCAACTAGGCCGAGAGCCTTTAAATAACACATCAGAAGCAGCACAAACACAACACGTCTCTGCTTTCCTCCCCTGCACTGATCCGGATGTCTAAATGACACAAAATGATAGAGAATGAGATGCAATCTAAGCAGCGGGCTATCCATTCTGACTATTGAAAGGGGGAGATCAGACCTTGGGGAGTCGCTGACGGAAAAAAGACTTGAAGAAAAAAACATGGCACTTTGATACACAGCAGATCACAGCCTCTCATTACTGCCTCCCTTTGCTCTTTTCGAGCCTTTCAAGAATGAGTCTCACTCCTTTGAAAACGGCCACAGGTAGCTGTAAAAAGCTCTCCCGAGAGGCCTTCCTGGGAGGTGGCGCTTCTAATAGCTGCCTCACAATTTTTTTGTCCCTGGGTGGCTGAGAGCGTGTCCGCCGTGCGGTCTCACAGTCACTGATAACGCGTCGCTATTAAATAATAACGCGTCGCTATTAAATAATAACAGTAATCACACAGCTGATGGCGACGTGACAAGATGACAGTTCCTTTGGCGTTAACTCCTTGAGGGCAACTCCAAATTCCAACCTTATCATGACTCGCAGAATCATTCTTTCTCCAAAGGTGACGCGTTTCATAGCAAATATCAGTGGGTTAAGGTTCAGGTTATACTTCTGGGAGAATCAAGTAACAGCGATTTTTCCTGTATGCAAAAAAACAGTAAAAGTGTAATTTATGTTTTTCATCAATATTTGGTCAGTGTGTCAGTTTTAACAATCAGTGTTACATCAGTGAACTTCTCCTATTCACTGCAATGTCAATCTCATACTGCCAATGCCATCCGTGTGTGGACTAAACCCATAGACTTGTGTGTGCAATTTCGATCTAAGATGCAGATCAAGATCAGACAGGTTTCCATAACTTTTTTGGGGGACATACAGACGTGAAAAGGAGGAAAAGAAGGCCAGAGAAAAATGCCAAATAAACTTAGAGGAGGAGGAGAAGGCCAGAGGAGCCTAGAGGAGGAGGAGAAGGTCAGAGAAGCCTAGAGGAGGAGGTAGAGATGACTAGAGGAGCCTAGAGAAGGAGAAGGCCAGAGGAACCTAGAGAAGAAGGCCAAAGGAACTTAGAGGAGGAGGAGTAGTAGAAGGCCAGAGGAGCCTAGAGGAGGAGGAAGAGAAGGTCAGAAGAGCCTAGAGAAGGCCAGAGGAACCTGGAGAAGAAGAAGGCCAGAGGAACTTAGAGAAGGAGTGGGAGAAGACCAGAGGACCCTAGATTAGGAGGAAGAGAAAGCCAGAGAAGGAGGGCAAGAAACCTAGAGGAGGAGGAAGAGAAGGCCAGAGGAACCTAGAAGAGGACAGATCAGAGGAGAAGGTTAGAAGAGCCTAGAGAAGCAGGAGAAGAAGGTCAGATGAGCGTATAGGAGGAGGAAGAAGAGAAGGCCAGAGAAACCTAGAGGAAGAAGGAAGAGAAGACCAGAGGAACCTAGAAGAGGAGAAGATCAGAGGCGTCTAGAGTAGGGGAAGGTCAGAGGAGCCTAGAGGAGGAGGAAGAAAAGGCCAAAGGAGCTTAAAGGAGGAGGAGAAAGTCAGAGGAGGAAGAAGAGAAGGCCAGAATAGCCAAGAAGAGGTTAGAGGAGCCTAGAGGAGGAGGAAGATCAGGCAAGAGTAGCCTAGAAGAGGAGGAGGAGATGGTCAGCAGAGCCTAGAGGAGGAGAAGGCTAGAGGAGCCTAGAGAACCATCTTCCCAACAGCCATCTGAGAACCTCTTTAATTTCAGAAGCCTAATGCCATTGCTGTTCCTATCTGCGACCTACAGGAGGCTCTAAAATATGCATCAACCTCTTAGTTGAGAACTTGCCACAGGTTTCAACTTTTCCAGCTAAAAATAAATACACGTCAAGCTCACCCTCCACGTTTCACAAATGCACTGAAAGCTGAGATATGGGGGGCAGTTTGCAGGGTCTGAGAGTTGCACAGAGAGGAAGCAGTGAGGCTCTGTAGTAACTATCTGTGCATTGGTGGAGATTCTCTAGATTTAGGAAAGGTCTTGTCCCTCCACAACAGAGATAGTAAAGTCCCTGCTGGCGGCCGCTGTGGTTTACCGATAGCCCTAAGAGCGCAGCATTAGAGATTGGGGAGTTAATGGCAGAGGACATGAGTGACCCCGTTTTCCTGCCTGGCTGAGCTCACACAGGGCTTCCCTGGCTCCTCTGTCTGAACATCACTCAGCAGACACCTACTCATGTGTGACAGGCGTCTCTGTGGGAAGAGGTGGGGCAGAGCGCAAAGCTGTAACCGCTGCCACTATCTATAAACTGAGGGCGTTGCGCCAGAGATGAAAACAAATATGTCATATACTCCAGGATCTGCCATAAACGACAGCGTACAGCCCTCCACCCCTGTTTGGTTAGGAGGACCCCCTACCTACAGCCCTCCGCCCCTGTTTGGTTAGGAGGATCCCCTACCTACAGCCCTCTGCCCCTGTGTGGTTAGGAGGACCCCCCATCTACAGCCCTCTGCCCCTGTTTGGTTAGGAGGACCCCCTACCTACAGCCCTCCACCCCTGTTTGGTTAGGAGGACCCCCTACCTACAGCCCTCCACCCCTGTTTGGTTAGGAGGACCCCCTACCTACAGCCCTCTGCCCCTGTGTGGTTAGGAGGACCCCCTACCTACAGCCCTCCACCCCTGTTTGGTTAGTAGGACCCCCTACCTACAGCCCTCTGCCCCTGTGTGGTTAGGAGGACCCCCTACCTACAGCCCTCCACCCCTGTTTGGTTAGGAGGACCCCCTACCTACAGCCCTCCACCCCTGTTTGGTTAGGAGGACCCCCTACCTACAGCCCTCCACCCCTGTTTGGTTAGGAGGACCCCCTACCTACAGCCCTCTGCCCCTGTGTGGTTAGGAGGACCCCCTGCCTACAGCCCTCTGCCCCTGTTTGGTTAGGAGGACCCCCTACCACCACAGTCTGCTGTTACTGGCTGCTAATGGGTGATACCAGTGAAATCGACGTACCCACCAGGTAATGCTAAAGTTCTTCAAAATGTTTAGGGGCTTGTTGCTTTGGTGATTGGAGGGTGACCCTGTCTCGCCACCATGTACCTGGTCTGTGACATCCACAGCAAATCCACTCATTACCCGGAAACGAGAACTATGCCGGTGTGACGCACCCGATGGAGTTGCCCTTGTTTTCCTTCACAACATGATCATCCTCAATATTCAGGACCCATTCGAGGATGGCAATGGCAGAAGTGGTTCCTGGGAGTAGGAGTCTCGGCTGATGCTTCCGTCTGCAGGAATAGGTTAAATCCCTGACACGGGGCGTGGGTGGAAAGAGACACGAGCAAAACAATGATCATGTAGCTGGGATTACTTACTTCCACAAAGATTCCACAGCTCCCTACGGCCACACTGTGTACACACCGCCTGGTGTACTGGCAGCCTTGGACTTGTGGTTCTACATGAGCTGTTCATGCAGATACGCAGTCTCCATTACAGTCTCTCAGTTTGCTCCTTAATCCAAGCTGAATTAAGTGACTGACGTTCAGAACGCCTTCGAAATATATTGCTTAATTCGGACCAGGCTGAGAAAATTGGAGCAAATAAGTAATATGTGGAGAACGGAGCGGAGAGAGGTGCTGTGCTAGACGACGTGGGAGGATGACGGCCATGGTGTGGCCGGGGCTCATAGCGGAACCCGCAGGGTTAGGAGTCCACCAACCCTTCATGGGTCGTTCATATTCTGCCGCTTCTGGATTACTGGACTTCACTTTGAGACTCTCAACATCATTTCCATTTAAGGTAAAAAAGCAGAAGAAAAGCCAAAACCAACAATTGGGGGAATTCGCAAACTAATGGTGCCGGGAGATAAGAATGATTCAGACCAGGAGATAAGACAGAAGAGTGTGAGACCATGACACCCAGGAGACCTCAACCAGACATGAGAGAGACCCCAGGAAATAATCTGCAGCCCAAAGTAGTGGGGGAAAACCCAGGGAACCAAATAGAGGGGTGCAGCACCACAATCCCGCAACGTACTAGATGTAATCCTACATCAATTCCAGGATTACATAACGTATAATCCTACAACATGTCCGGGATTATATACCGTACAATCCTACATCATGTCCTGGATTATATACCGTACAATCCTAAATCATGTCCTGAATTAGATACCATATAGTCCTACATCACGTCCTGGATTATATACCGTACAATCCTACATCACGTTCTGGATTATATACCATATAGTCCTACATCACTTCCAATATTATTTGCCATATAATCCTACATCACGTCCTGGATTATATACTGTATAATCCCACATCACGTCCTGGATTATACACCGTATAATCCTACATCACGTCCTGGATTATACACCTTATAATCCTACATCACATCCTGGATTATTTACCATATAATCCTACATCACGACCTGGATTATATACCGTATAATCCTACATCACGTCCTGGATTATATACCGTATAATCCTACCTCACGTCCTGGATTATATACCGTATAATCCTACATCACGTCCTGGATTATATACCGTATAATCCTACATCACGTCCCGGATTATATACCGTATAATCCTACATCACGTCCTGGATTATACACCGTATAATCCTACGTCACGTCCTGGATTATATACCGTATAATCCTACATCACACCCTGGATTATATACCGTATAATCCTACATCACGTCCTGTATTATACACAGTATAACCCTACATCACGTCTTCACCTATGAAGTACAGAATAGAGTTTAGTGAATCTCCCGTATTCTTCTCCCTGTATCTGGTGGAGACATCCCACCATAGATTCTCGGGGGTCCTATGGAGACATTCCACCATAGATACTCAAGGGTCCTATGGAGACATCCCACCATAGATACTCGGCGGTCCTATGGAGACATCCCACCATAGATTCTCGGGGGTCCTATGGAGACATCCCACCATAGATACTCGGGGGTCCTATGGAGACATCCCACCATAGATACTCGGGGGTCCTATGCAGACATCCCACAATAGATTCTCCGGGGTCCTATGGAGACATTCCACCATAGATACTCGAGGGTCCTATGGAGACATCCCACCAAAGATTCTCGGGGGTCCTATGGAGACATCCCACCATAGATACTCGGGGGTCATATGGAGACATCCCACCATAGATTCTCGGGGGTCCTATGGAGACATCCCACCATAGATACTCGGGGGTCCTATGGAGACATCCCACCATAGATACTCGGGGGTCCTATGGAGACATCCCACCATAGATTATCGGGGGTCCTATGGAGACATCCCACCATAGATTCTCGGGGGTCCGGACTGTGCTCTGCTGCATGTTCTACAATTTAACCCTTTTGCGCTGATCTCCATGTGACCTTCCCGCACATCTTCTAGAATGTGCACAATATTATTGAACGTCATATGTGGAGGTGACACGGAGGGAAATAAGTCTGTTCACCGAAGAGACCTCAGAAAGCGGAAGATGTCACATGATAAAGCTACAAGCAGACGGCGGCCACGGCCCCGGGGTGACACGGATCAGCCCCAAATGTACTATCACAATGCCCCAGAGAGTAAGGTGTAAGGGACGGCGTACAGGAGAAGAACGTGGCAGGACGGCGACACTAACAGCTGTTCTGTTACATTGTGTTCTCAGGCTGAAGATTCTGCCGGCAAGGAAGGGGTGTATATATCTAGAGCAAACCACCATGTCTGTGTGCAACAGACATTTCCGGAATCAGCAGCTTTAATAGATGAAGAGTGCGCAGAGGCCACAAAACCACCAAACACAGGACTGAAAATGTAACTGAAGACAGAAGAGATGGAAAGTGCAGCTGCCACAGAGAATGCTGCTGACAGCGGAGAGTGACCCCGGCCGTACCCGTCACAGCGGTGCGACCAGTATCAGGAATAGCCTGACCCCGTGTCCTCGCCAACCTGTCCACAATCCATGCACCCGACTGGCCGTTCTTTAGGGATATCGGACCGCTACTCTCTGGTCGGTCCTTGATGACAATGCCATAAAAGTTACAAGCCACAATTCAGACAAACCAATTTTGGCGGCCAGGTCTCGGCTTTATTAATGGGCACAGATCGGTCGTAGGACATTAACGACTTAACAATACAGCACACGACCACAACCCAGCACCAGATATCTGCCTTTCACAGCATTTCATGTGAAGAAATGTATCGAAGATGGTGTAAAGAGGCCATTCTGGAGTCCCAAAATCTCCAGTGTGAGGCACGTCTCCTAGGGGGCAGAATCTCCATGCACCCTGATAGTAGATGGGGGGCTTCCACAGATTCCATCTTGTAGCAGCAGATGTGGCCGTCATCTGGCAGAGGGAGACATGCAGCCGCTTCCCACAGAGAGGAATATGCTTTTCAGCAGCTCTGGAGCAGTGAGGGGGTTAAGGCGGATGGTCAGCCCCTGTGGCCTGTTAACAAGCGACCCCAAGCCACCACAGCACATGTGTCAACAGCAGTGCTAAGGGTTAAGCACATGTCGCAGAGAGCGCCGCCATCACACCCCTGGATCGCAGGACTGGCAACTTCATGGGGTATGAATAAATAAAACAGAAGGCAGAGACTTTCCATTCACAGAGGTGGCCGAAGCGCTAATTCACCGGAGCGTCACGTAAATGCCCCCGCCCTATCAAATAAAACACAGATCTGAACTTAGGAGCAAAAACACACAACACTGAGGACAGCACTGCCAACCTCTGCCCTACCATCCAGGAGTGTGCCATGCACTACAGGAGGGGATCAGTGCCACACACGGACAAATCACACTAATGATGCCGGACACCGGGGGACAGCACTGCCTGCCACTGCCCTACCATCCAGGAGTGTGCCATGCTCTACAGGAGGGGATCAGTGCCACACACGGACATATCACAGTAATGATGCCGCACACCGGAGACAGTACTGCCAACCTCTGCCCTACCATCCAGGAGTGTGCCATGCACTACAGGAGGGGATCAGGGCCACACATGGACAAATCACACTAATGATGCCGGACATCGGGGACAGCACTGCCCGCCTCTGCCTTACCATACAGGAGTGCGCCATGCACTACAGGAGGGGATCAGTGCCACACACGGACAAATCACACTAATGATGCCGGACACCGGGGACAGTACTGCCAACCTCTGCCCTACCATCCAGGAGTGTGCCATGCTCTACAGGAGGGGATCAGTGCCACACACGGCCAAATCACACTAATGATGCCAGACACTGAGGACAGCACTGCCCGCCTTTGCCCTACCATACAGGAGTGTGCCATGCACTACAGGAGGGGATCAGTGCCACACACGGACAAATCACACTAATGATGCCGGACAGTGGGGACAGCACTGCCAACCTCTGCCCTACCATACAGGAGTGTGCCATTCAGTACAGGAGGGGATCAGTGCCACACACGGACAAATCACACTAATGATGCCGGATACCGGGGACAGCACTGCCAACCTCTGACTTACAATCCAGGAGTGTGCCATTCACTACAGGAGGGGATCAGTGCCACACACGGACCTATCACACTAATGATGCCGGACACCGGGGACAGCACTGCCCGCCTCTGCCCTGCCATCCAGGAGTGTGCCATGCTCTACAGGAGGGGATCAGTGCCACACATGGACAAATCACACTAATGATGCCAGACAGTGGGGACAGCACTGCCAACCTCTGCCCTACCATACAGGAGTGTGCCATTCACTACAGGAGGGGATCAGTGCCACACACGGACCTATCACACTAATGATTCTGGACACCGGGGACAGTACTGCCCGCTTCTGCCCTACCATCCAGGAGTGTGCCATGCACTACAGGAGGTGATCAGTGCCACACACGCACATATCACACTAATGATGCCGGACACCGGAGACAGTACTGCCCGCCTCTGCCCTACCATCCAGGAGTGTGCCATGCACTACAGGAGGGGATCAGTGCCACACACGGACAAATCACACTAATGATGCCGGACAGTGGGGACAGCACTGCCAACCTCTGCCCTACCATCCAGGAGTGTGCCATTCACTACAGGAGGGGATCAGTGCCACACACGGACCTATCACACTAATGATGCCGGACACCGGGGACAGCACTGCCCGCCTCTGCCCTGCCATCCAGGAGTGTGCCATGCTCTACAGGAGGGGATCAGTGCCACACATGGACAAATCACACTAATGATGCCGGACACTGAGGACAGCACTGCCAACCTCTGCCCTACCATCCAGGAGTGTGCCATGCACTACAGGAGGGGATCAGTGCCACACACGGACATATCACACTAATGATGCCGGATACCGGAGACAGTACTGCCCGCCTCTGCCCTACCATCCAGGAGTGTGCCATGCACTACAGGAGGGGATCAGTGCCACACACGCACATATCACACTAATGATGCCGGACACCGGAGACAGTACTGCCCGCCTCTGCCCTACCAACCAGGAGTGTGCCATGCACTACAGGAGGGGATCAGTGCCACACATGGACAAATCACACTAATGATGCCAGACAGTGGGGACAGCACTGCCAACCTCTGCCCTACCATACAGGAGTGTGCCATTCACTACAGGAGGGGATCAGTGCCACACACGGACCTATCACACTAATGATTCTGGACACCGGGGACAGTACTGCCCGCTTCTGCCCTACCATCCAGGAGTGTGCCATGCACTACAGGAGGTGATCAGTGCCACACACGCACATATCACACTAATGATGCCGGACACCGGAGACAGTACTGCCCGCCTCTGCCCTACCATCCAGGAGTGTGCCATGCACTACAGGAGGGGATCAGTGCCACACACTGACAAATCACACTAATGATGCCGGACAGTGGGGACAGCACTGCCAACCTCTGCCCTACCATCCAGGAGTGTGCCATTCACTACAGGAGGGGATCAGTGCCACACACGGACATATCACACTAATGATGCCGGACACCGGGGACAGCACTGCCAACCTCTGCCCTACCATCCAGGAGTGTGCCATGCACTACAGGAGAGGAACAGTGCCACACATGGACAAATCACAATAATGATGCCGGACACCGGAGACAGTACTGCCCGCCTCTGCCCTACCATCCAGGAGTGCCATGCACTACAGGAGGGGATCAGTGCCACACACGGACAAATCACACTAATGATGCCGGACAGTGGGGACAGCACTGCCAACCTCTGCCCTACCATACAGGAGTGTGCCATTCAGTACAGGAGGGGATCAGTGCCACACACGGACCTATCACACTAATGATTCCGGACACCGGGGACAGCACTGCCAACCTCTGCCCTACCATCCAGGAGTGTGCCATGCACTACAGTAGGGGATCAGTGCCACACACGGACAAATCACACTAATGATGCCAGGGACAGCACTGCCCGCCTCTGCCCTACCATCCAGGAGTGTGCCATTCACTACAGGAGGGGATCAGTGCCACACACGGACATATCACACTAATGATGCTGGACACCGGGGACAGTACTGTCCGCCTCTGCCCTCCCATCCAGGAGTGTGCCATGCTCTACAGGAGGGGATCAGTGCCACACACGGACAAAATCACACTAATGATGCCGGACACCAGGTACAGTACTGCCCGCCTCTGCTCTACCATCCAGGAGTGTGCCATGCACTACAGGAAGGGATCAGTGCCACACACGGACAAATCACACTAATGATGCCGGACACCGGGGACAGCACTGCCAACCTCTGCCCTACCATCCAGGAGTGTGCCATTCACTACAGGAGAGGATCAGTGCCACACACGGACAAATCACACTAATGATGCCGGACACCGCGGACAGCACTGCTCGCCTCTGCTTTACCATCCAGGAGTGTGCCATGCACTACAGGAGAGGATCAGTGCCACACACAGACAAATCACACTAATGATGCCGGGGACTGCACTGCCTGCCTCTGCCTTACCATCTAGGAGAGTGCCATTCACTACAGGAGGGGATCAGTGCCACACACGGAAAAATCACACTAATGATGCCGGCCCCCGGGGACAGCACTGCCAGCCTCTGCCCTACCATCCAGGAGTGTGCCATTCACTACAGGAGGGGATCAGTGCCACACACGGACAAATCACACTAATGATGCCGGATACCGGGGACAGCACTGCCAACCTCTGACTTACAATCCAGGAGTGTGCCATGCACTACAGGAAGGGATCAGTGCCACACACAGATAAATCACACTAATGATGCCGGACACCGGGGACAGCACTGCCAACCTCTGCCCTACCATCCAGGAGTGTGCCATTCACTACAGGAGGGGATCAGTGCCACACACGGACAAATCACACTAATGATGCCGGACACCGAGGACAGCACTGCCAGCCTCTGCCCTACCATCCAGGAGTGTGCCATTCACTACAGGAGGGGATCAGTGCCACACACGGACAAATCACACTAATGATGCCGGACACCGGGGACAGCACTGCCAACCTCTTCCCTACCATCCAGGAGTGTGCCATTCCCTACAGGAGGGGATCAGTGCCACACACGGACAAATCACACTAATGATGCCAGACACCGGGGACAGCACTGCCAACCTCTGCCCTACCATCCAGGAGTGTGCCATGCTCTACAGGAGGGGATCAGTGCCACACACGGACAAATCACACTAATGATGCCGGACACCGGGGACAGCACTGCCCGCCTCTGCCCTACCATCCAGGAGTGTGCCATGCTCTACAGGAGGGGATCAGTGCCACACACGGACAAATCAAACTAATGATGCCGGACACCGGGGACAGCACTGCCCGCCTCTGCCCTACCATCCAGGAGTGTGCCATGCTCTACAGGAGGGGATCAGTGCCACACTGACAAATCACACTAATGATGCCGGACACCGGGGACAGCACTGCCCGCCTCTGCCCTACCATCCAGGAGTGTGCCATGCTCTACAGGAGAGGATCAGTGCCACACACTGACAAATCACACTAATGATGCCGGACACCGGGGACAGCACTTCCAATGTCTGCCCTACCATCCAGGAGTGTGCCTTGCACTACAGGAGGGGATCAGTGCCACACACGGAGAAATCACACTAATGATGCCAGACACCGAGGACAGCACTGCCCAACCTCTGCCCTACCATCCAGGAGTGTGCCATTCACTACAGGAGGGGATCAGTGCCACACACGGACAAATCACACTAATGATGCCGGTCACTGGGGACAGCACTGCCCGCCTCTGCCCTACCATCCAGGAGTGTGCCATGCACTACATGAGGGGATCAGTGCCACACTCAGATAAATCACACTAATGATGCCGGACACCGGGGACAGTACTGCCAACCTCTGCCCTACCATCCAGGAGTGTGCCATTCACTACAGGAGGGGATCAGTGCCACACACGGACAAATCACACTAATGATGCCGGTCACTGGGGACAGCACTGCCCGCCTCTGCCCTACCATCCAGGAGTGTGCCATGCACTACATGAGGGGATCAGTGCCACACTCAGATAAATCACACTAATGATGCCGGACACCGGGGACAGTACTGCCAACCTCTGCCCTACCATCCAGGAGTGTGCCATTCACTACAGGAGGGGATCAGTGCCACACACGGACAAATCACACTAATGATGCCGGTCACTGGGGACAGCAATGCCCGCCTCTGCCCTACCATCCAGGAGTGTGCCATGCTCTACAGGAGGGGATCAGTGCCACACACGGACAAATCACACTAATGATGCCGGACACCGGGGACAGCACTGCCAACCTCTGCCCTACCATCCAGGAGTGTGCCATGCACTACATGAGGGGATCAGTGCCACACTCAGATAAATCACACTAATGATGCCGGACACCGGGGACAGTACTGCCAACCTCTGCCCTACCATCCAGGAGTGTGCCATGCACTACAGGAGGGGATCAGTGCCACCCACGGACATATCACACTAATGATGCAGGACACCGAAGACAGCACTGCCCGCCTCTGACTGTATTGCAATGTAATGGGCACTCCGGGGGTAGGTGGTCATCATCTCCAACTGGATGATGCCACTAAGAACTGACACTTAGCTGGAGTAAGCCCTGCATGCCTGGATTAACACCAGAGAGTGGGAATCATCACCCACCAGTGATGCCAGGAGACACCCAGGCATGGCACTCTCATCGCATGACTGCCCAACAAGGGTGCCATACTTGACTACAGTCCCAGCAGCACCAGGGTGGATGGCACACCGACTGGGGCTAGCAGGGTAAACCCTTACAGTAACCACAGTTGGATAAGGTGCCATGCAGATCACCATGCCAGGCGGCTCTGGCTGCATGATCCAGGAAGGTGCCCACAACTCTGCCAAACCCTACAGGAGGCGGGGGACGTGGATCTTACCTGGCAGGTAGTACAGCGGAGGTTTTAATCCAAACATGATTAACACTGAAGCTTCTGAAATAATGAAATAATAAATTAGTGTCCCATCATGTGCGGAGGCTTCTCATGGACAGGCGGCAGCTCAGTCCCCACTACAGCAGCTCAGTCCCCACTACAGCAGCTCTTCTTCCGTGTTTGCAGCTTCCCAGCCCAGAAATGCAAATAATTACATGAATAAAAAAAAGCGAGAGACAGAGAGAGGAAGAAAATCGTGGGGAGGGACAGAGGGAGTGCTGAGCTGCTCTCTGAAGAATCAGTAATGTTCCTCCCAGACAGCCCCGCAGCCCAGGGCTCTTCATTCAGTCATTTCAATGTCAAGGGCGAGCCCGGGATCAGGGGTGGCCACCATCACAGGCGGCTTGTTGTCAGGGAAAGTGCATCAATTGTTTTCCTTTCTGGGATTAGGGGTGGATAATAAAATGGGTAAAAGCGATAAAATATCTACAGAACGAATGTGACATCGGGGTCCTGGAGATAAAACGCAGCCTCCGCCAGAGCGGAGAGCGATCCCTTCCCACCGAGCCTGGCCACTGAATGAAAGAGATAGGCGAAGAAAAGGAGAAGATGTCCGCTCCCCCCCCACACACCGGGCTCCAATAATAGAGGGCTGGAGTAAGAGCCGAAGAGGAGGAGGAGGCAGAAGAGCCCCCACCGTCTAAGTCAATGTCCCTGTAATAATTATTGACAGGAGGGCTGCGCATCGGGGTCCGGACAGGGAAATGGGGGTCCAAATAAGGAAAAGGGTCCAGACAGGGGAAAAGGGTTCAAATAAGGAAAAGGGGGTCTGGACAGAGAAATGGGGGTCCAGACATGGAAATGGGGGTCTGGACATGAAAATGGGTGTCTGGACAGTGAAATGGCGATTGGACAGGGAAATGGGGTCTGGACAGGGAAATGGGGTCCGGACAGGGAAATGGGGTCTGGACGGGAAATGGGGGCCCGGACAGGGAAATGGGGTCTGGACAGGGAAATGGGGGCCCGGACAGGGAAATGGGGTCTGGACAGTGAAATGGGGGTCTGGACAGGGAAAAGGGGGTCTGGACAGGGAAATGGGGTCTGGACAGGGAAATGGGGGTCCAAATAATGGAAAGGGAGTCCAAAGGAGACCATGAGTGCAGTTAGAAGAGTTGGTTCTGTGACATCGCAAAAACCGAATCCAAGGAAGAGAGAACCGCATACAGTAACGCATCAATAAGGACATAACTGAAAGCGGGGATATCTGCTGATTAGAGAAGGGGTGTGCGGATCCTGAGCATGGAGGCCCCTAACATGGGGCTGAATGATAGACATATTGAGGACCCCCATCCTTTCCATCTAAAAATAGCGGGGGGCAGCACATATATAGTGTGTCCACCCAATCGCCATATTTAGGGTAGTAAATCTGACATCCAAAGAAGGGAATCGCTCACAATGTATCTCGGTTTATTGTGGGACTGCACCGCGTCATTAGACAAAGATTTATTATAAACTAATTATTGTATCTACAAATGTTCAATCCACTTTGTGCCTTTGTCATGATCTCCGCTTGTTGTCAGTGAATGGAAATATCCTTGTATATATTACAAGAACAATACCTGCCCTGAGGGGCACTTCTGACAGCTGAGGGTTTGTTACTTTTGTATCCAGTCTAGACAATGCTCTGCACTATAAGGATGCAGCACAACCCTCTCTCCTATCCTGTGACCATGTGTCAGTGAAGGACGAGTGTGTGACGATCTGACATGGGTGTAACTGTAACAAATCCTCAGCTGTAAGAAGTAGGAAATCAGGAGAACTTTACGATTTCTTGATGTGAATGAATGTTCTGGTCGATAACGAGCAGAGATCTTAAAGACTGTTGGCAATGTGAACACTACCAGACGGTCTCCGGTCTGCAGGCCGGATGTTAGGGAGCAGGAGGAGCAGATCCGATCGATATACAGGTTTGTGGAAGAAGTTTCTGTAAAACTTGTACTTTCTTTACTGAAATCTAAGGTGTTTGTACGGGTGAGTCCAGTGGGCGGTCCTGGTCAGTGATTGGCAGTCATTCCTGTATGACTGTGCATGTAGAGATAGCTGTCAATCAGAGTAGGACCGCCCACTGGACTCCTCCATACAAACTCTAGATATTTCAGAGTAAAACAGAAGTTATCGTGATTCTCTCCCACTAACCATATACATCATTCTGCTCGTCTCCTCTATACCCGCTGCCCACAGATTGACGTGTCCCTTTAGATGGGTCAGCTGCATTTCAGGGGTTACATTTTCAGCTATAACCTCTTTTTCCTGTGTTTTTGGGCAGTGACCCTTCTTCCATGTAACTCCCTTCTACTCTGCCTCCACAGGGGCCTGTGAAATCCTATGTAGGTGTTTGAGCTTCTCAGAGACATTCAGTGTCAGGACTTGTACTGAGTCCTATAAAGCTGGAGGCGTCGTGTTGTGTCAGCTGCATATCCTGACTCTGCAGCACAGAGATACCTGACAGAGGGCGAGAAAAGGCAAAGAGACGTCATCTGGACCCTGGCCTGACAGCTAAACATAGTGGTAGGCTATTGTTCCATGTTATCAGCCCCTCTTGTAAATTGTCTCTTCAGACACGACTAGAACTCTAGCGCCATCTATAGGAAATAGCAAACCTAAACGTCAGTATCAACTATCTAAGGAGCCTTGTCACATGACTCGGGATAAAAAACTAAATCTTAATTTGCAGACAAGGCACTGACGAGGGGTAGTAGTCTGAAACGCAAAGTGTTAGATCTGATTTGGCTGGGCTAGAAGAATCTGACCGGCATCCAAGGCATAACGTTTCTCCTTGAGGAGAGTGTCGTGTCAAGCCTGACACGCCGAGGTGAGGAGCGCTAGACTTCTAGTCTGCTTCCTCTTTGAAGAGACAATTTGCATATTTCCCAGAGGAGCGTGTCAGCTTAAAAGTCTCCTCACCTCAACATATAAGGCTTAACATGTCGCTCTCCGCAAGGAGAAACGTTACCCCTTGTATCCTGATCAGCCCCTCTTATAACGCTCCAGTACCGATATAACCCCCAGACATTACAGTGAAGGAAATAAGTATTCGATCCCTTGCTGATTTTGTAAGTTTGCCCATTGACAAAGACACGAACAGTCTATAATTTTAAGGGTAGGTTAATTTTAACATTGAGAGATAAAATATCAAAAATAAAATCCAGAAAATCACATTGTATAAATTATATACATTTATTTGCATTTTGCAGTGAGAAATAAGTATTTGATCCCTCTGGCAGGCAAACAAGACTTAATACTTGGTGGTAAAACCCTTGTTGGCAAGCCCAGCAGTCAGATGTTTTTTGTAGTTGATGATGAGGTTTGCGCACATGTCAGGAGGAATTTTGGTCCACTCCTCTTTGCAGATCATCTCTAAATCATTAAGATTTTAAGTCCGTCGCTTGGCAACTCGGAGCTTCAACTCCCTCCATAAGTTTTCTATGGGAGTAAGGTCTGGAGACAGGCTAGGCCACTCCATGACCTTAATGTGCTTCTTTTTGAGCCACTCCTTTTTTGCCTTCTCTATGTTTTGGGTCATTGTCTTGCTGGAAGACTCAGCCATGACCAATTTTTAATGTCCTGGTGGAGGGAAAAAAAGTTGTCACTTAGGATTTTACGGTACATGGCTCCATCCATTCTCCCATTGATGCGGTGAAGTAGTCCTGTGCCCTTAGCAGAGAAACACCCCCAAAACATGATGTTTCCACCTCCATGCTTGACAGTGGGGAGGGTGTTCTTTGGGTCATAGGCAGCATTTCTCTTCCTCCAAACACGGCGAGTTGAGTTAATGCCAAAGACCTCAATTTGTGTCTCATCTGACCACAGCACCTTCTCCCAATCACTCAGATTCAGATGGACCTGCACATGTGCCTTTTTGAGCAGGGGGACCTTGCGGGCACTGCAGGATTTTAAACCTTTACGGCGTAATGTGTTACCAATGGTTTTCTTGGTGACTGTGGTCCCAGCTGCCTTGAGAACATTAACAAGTTCCCCCGTGTAGTTTTAAGCTAATCTCTCACCTTCCTCTTGATCACGGATACCCCACAAGGTGAGATTTTGCATGGTGCCCCAGATCGATGTCGATTGACAGTCATTTTGTATTTCTTCCATTTTCTCACTATTGCACCAACAGTTGTCTCCTTCTCCCCCAGCATCTTACTTATGGCTTTGTATCCCATTCCAGCTTTGTGCAAGTCTATGATCTTGTCCCTGACATCCTTATAAAGCTCTTTGGTCTTGCCCATGTTGTAGAGGTTAGAGTCTGACTGATTAATGGAGTCTGTGGACAGGAGTCTTTTATAAAGGTGACTATGTAAGACAGCTGTCTTTAATGCAGGTAACCAGTTGATTAACCCTCCAGTACTGGTATAAGGCCCTTTATATGCCCCCCTGGGTTCTGTGCCGTTACAATGTAGCAGTTGGTCTGGGTCGCGGGAAGGCCCACGAGCTCCCGGTCTTATTAGTGCTCGGCTGTGGATGGTGAACACTGGTGACATTAGACACTAAGGTTTCGGCTTGGGCTGGCACTTGCCCACTGTACACACACGATGCAGATGCCCCCCGGTGAATGCTCGGGCCGCGGAGGGACAGGTGTCGCCCCCGTAAGTGCACAGTTTTCAGTGATGTGGAGCAATGAGCTTTACAGGAGGAAGAGATGGCAAAATTAACCGCTTCCTATCTATCCCGGCGCCTGGCACCAACCGTCAGGAAATATTAACCCATTATCCGGCCAATGCTTTCCACATCCTCTGCTAGTAGTTATTATCATTGTTAACCATTTCCTGCCTGTCTTATCAAGGGGCTCCCAGCAGCCTCCTCTTCTCTGTCCCCCACCTCTCTCTTCAAAGCAGAACCATAGGGGCTTCCTGAGAGGCGGGAAAGCGAAGGTAACCCTTTCCATCCCACAGCACAGGATAAAATAATGGATGGTTGGGGTGAGGGGGAGAACTACAGTTAAACAACTAATAATCTGAGGACCTCATATTTAAAAGGGGCGGAAAACTGATGGTGGTCATCGATAGAGCTGTAAAAGGCCATAACTAATGACTCGGTTGTAAAAGGCGATCACTAACAGCTCCCATTAGGTGGATTTGGGATTTTCAAAAAATCATGAAACTTTTCCCTGCAGAACATGGAGATCCCAAATCCATTTTTTGCTTCCACATGTACCTCATGGGTCTGATGGGGCAGCTTTGGTCAGAATCCGTCTCCTTCCCCCTCTGGCAGCGGATATTATAATCCCTTCTCCCTGTAGAAGTGGTCTTCTCAGCTATACTGTCATGTACTGCAGATCTTTGCTCCTCTCCTGAAAAGGATGCCGGAAACCATGTCTACCATCTGTCCTGCCAGGCCTCATGTTCCTCGTAATACTGTGAGCATCCTGTGTAGCCAAAATCTGCTCCTGTGGCTGTAGCGTCCCCGGACATGTCTCCATCGAGCACATCAGAGACGTCATTGGTCGGTGATTACACAGGAGCTGCCGGCAGCGTCTCCAGACTTCTCTCCATAGAACACATCTGGGACATCATTTGTCGGTGATTAGACAGGAACTGCCAGCAACATCTCCGGACTTGTCTCCATCGGGGACATCATTGGTCGGTGATTACACAGGAGCTGCCGTCAGTGTCTCCGGACTTGTCTCCATCGAGGACATCGGGGACATAATTTGTCGGTGATTGCACAGGAGCTGCGTCAGTGTGTCCAGACATGTCTCCATCGAGGACATCCGGGATGTCATTGGTCGGTGACTACACAGGAGCTGCCGGCAGTGTCTCCGGACTTGTCTCCATCAAGGACATCAGGGACGTCATTGGGCGGTGATTACACAGGAGATGCCGGCAGCGTCTTTGCACTTGTCTCCATCGAGGACATCGGGGACGTCATTATTGGTCGGTGATTACACAGGAGCTGTCGGCAGCATCTCCGGACTTGTCTCCATCGAGGATATCGGGGACATCATTGGTCGGTGATTACACAGGAGCTGACGGCAGTGTCTCTGGACTTGTCTCCATCGGAGACGTCATTGGTCGGTGATTACACAGGAGGTGCCGGCAGCATCTCCGGACTTGTCTCCATGGAGCACATCGGGGACATCATTAGGTTCAGACTCCAGACTGGACACATTCAGAGGCTGTGACAATGTTTCCACTTTTCACCATTTGCAGGTCAGTGACTTTGCCATCCTGCAATTCCTGCACTTTTTCTTCTAGGCAGGATTGCGTATGCGGGTGTGAAGACTTTTGCTACCAGTGTTACTGCTCCAAAGTGTTATTCTGCCTCCTTTTCTGTACTATGGAGCATAATAAACCAAGAATGGAGGATTAGACGGCCTAGCCTGTAACCAAGGAGAAACAGAGGTCTGCAGAGGAGCTGTGGACACAAAACAACAGACCTTTAATTAAGGCTCCTACTTTATGGCTGTAATTTCAGCCGTGTCCCCTGAGTGATATCACAGAACGTAGAGGGCTCGGATGTGACGGATGAGCCTTCAACTCTTCCCCCCACGTGATCTGTTCAGTTATCAATCGAACAGATTGGCGCGCCTCTCGCGCCCTCCGCGTTCTGGCCGGGACCAGGTCTATAATTGCAGGTTTATTGCCAGTGCGGCTGCTGCATAATGACATGTTTGCAAATTAATTTTTACAGCGGCTGCCATTATCAGATACAGTAGAGGAGGTCCGACTGTTAATTACCGCTGCGTACGTTTAATCCTGGGGAATTAAGGCGGCTGGTAAAAGAATGCCGCGAGGAAACAGATGGGAGAGGCCGGCAAGTCGCCAGCGATAACCCCTCTCATCACCCCGGGGGGAGACTCCCCTGTCCGCACAAAAGCCGTCATAACATGGGGAACAATCTCCGGCCCCAGGTAACAAATCTGCATTATCCTTGGGTAGACCGCCGCTCTCTTCCAAGGTCTGTTATCAAAGGTGTCTAAACGTGCTAGAAAATGGAGCAAACTGTGCCGACACCAGTCGTCCAGGAGAAATTGGAAATATAAAAATCCTTGGTGGGCAACTTGGAGACTCCACATCCCCTACGGAAAATGTCACATATACCAGATACCACCACAACAAGAAGTGACAGGAGACACCCAGGGGTGAGACCCCAATGGAGGCATGTGATAGGCTCCCGCCAGGCGTCCTGCAGATAAGTGGCGGGAGCAGCGGACCCCCAACATGTAGCACATCTAGCTCTGAGATGCCAAGTCCTCCCGTCACACACCGCAGGTGGCCCTGTGGCTGCACAAACCGCAAAGCTCAATGTGTAGAAGAGCCGGCAGCGCGGTCACTGCACGCAGAAAACGCACGTCACACTGACGCACGTCACACGACGTGATTTCTGGATGCAGCCTACAGTGTAAAGAATAAAGGTTTCCAATGAGGGTCTATGTACAGACCACGACACGGGTGGTGATGAAGATGCACTTGTATGATTTGCCCCTTATTAACACTTTGACTTTTCTTTCCCTTACACCAGGATTCTGCCATGTCCGCAGCCACAGCCGCCGCCTCTGGTAATGATTCGCCCACCTGTGACCGGCAGGACCTCCCAGCCGCTCTCACTGCCAGTAATGGCCGCATTAGCCTCCGCGCCGCAATAGTCTCCACTAATGAATCAAGCAGCAATTTTCCATTTTTAATGAAAGCTCAGAGGCGAGCGGCAGAATCCCCTCCTGAGCCCTCGGCGGAGCACGGATCCCACAGGTAGAGGATTCCGGGGATCATTTCTACCTCTCAATCACAGGCCAGCTGTGTGCTCACGTTTACATCACACACTGATAGCCATTCCTAGAATTCACAAGCCACCAACCTATGTTTCTGTGAAAACTAGAAGCATCCAGGGTCCCTGCGGAGGCGTCTACCCCTGGCCATACAACAGAAGCCCCAATAGGGCTATGAAAAGAGGCTCCAGAATAGCCGCATTGAGGCTGAAGTCTGAAATACACCAGGCTACCCTGCCCAATCACATGCTTTACACTGCAGCTCTGCTTCTTTACAGGCTCAGATCACATTACAGTAAGAACAGAAGATAATCTACATCTGCACAACCTGGCAAAGATTATAAGATCGGGGGGGTCTGGGGAAGGCAGAGGGTCCTGTGCTACAGAGATAACAGATCCTTTACCCACATCACACAGCACCAAGTGCCACATCCTGTATGAGTACAGCAGTCACATGACACCGAGCGCCAGAGCAAACACTGCGATAACACCACCTGCTCCGCAAAGCAAATATTCACATGTGAGCAGACGCCACGCTGCAAAACGGAAGACACCAATCCAATATATAGCAAACTGCACTCTGCGTGATATCGTGGTGATGGATAGGCGGCATTCTCAGTGATGTCACCGCTGATCTCTGGTGATGGATAGGAGGCATTCTCAGTGATGTCACCGCTGATCTCTGGTGATGGATAGGAGGCATTCTCAGTGATGTCACCGCTGATCTCTAGTGATGAATAGGAGACCTTCTCAGTGATGTCACCGCTGACCTCTGGTGATGGATAGGAGGCATTCTCAGTGATGTCACCTCTGATCTCTGGTGATGGATAGGAGGCATTCTCAGTGATGTCACCGCTGATCTCTGGTGATGGATAGGAGGCATTCACAGTGATGTCACCGCTGATCTCTGGTGATGGATAGGAGACATTCTCAGTGATATCACCTCTGATCTCTGGTGATGGATAGGAGGCATTCTCAGTGATGTCACCGCTGATCTCTGGTGATGGATAGGAGGCATTCACAGTGATGTCACCGCTGATCTCTGGTGATGGATAGGAGACATTCTCAGTGATATCACCGCTGATCTCTGGTGGTGGATAGGAGACGTTCTCAGTGATGTCACCTCTGATCTCTGGTGATGGATAGGAGACATTCTCAGTGATGTCACCACTGATCTCTGGTGATGGATAGGAGGCATTCTCAGTCATGTCACCGCTGATCTCTGGTGATGGATAGGAGGCATTCTCAGTGATGTCACCTCTGATCTCTAGTGATGGATAGGAGGCATTCTTAGTGATGTCACCGACTTCTTTATAAATCATCTTATGGATTACATTTGGAGATTTTTTTCTTTCTATTCCTGTCTGTTTTATTGGGTTTTGGCTGAAACTACAGACAATATTTTCCATCTAAATCTGCGCATACAAATATAATATCTAAGGCTAGTTTCACACTTGCGTTTTGATCTGCAGCGTTTTTTTTAAAAAAACGCATGTGGTGAAAAAACGCATGTAAATGCGGCAAAACGCTGTGTTTTTTAGACGCATGCGTTTTTGCATGCGTTTGCGGTTTTTAAACGCATGCTGAGAAGTGTGTGACAGCTGCCAATCATCAAAATCAACTAGAAAACCCACTATAAATAGAAATAGCTAGGGTTAGGGTTATGGATAGGGTTAGGATCCCTAGGGTTAGGGTTAGGGGTAGCTTTTTATTAGAATGTCCTGGTCACCAGGTCACTGATAAGCCACCCCCCACCATCAAGGTGATAAAGGGATCCAAACCCTAACCCTGACAAGCCACCATCCACCATCAAGGTGATAAAGGGATCCAAACCCTAACCCTGACAAGCCACCATCCACCATCAAGGTGATAAAGGGATCCAAACCCTAACCCTAACCCTGACAAGCCACCATCCACCATCAAGGTGATAAAGGGATCCTAACTCTAACCCTGACAAGCCACCATCCACCATCAAGGTGATAAAGGGATCCAAACCCTAACCCTGACAAGCCACCATCCACCATCAAGGTGATAAAGGGATCCAAACCCTAACCCTGACACGCCACCATCCACCATCAAGTTGATAAAGGGATACTAACCCTAACCCTAGGGATCCATAGGAATTGGCTATTATGCTGACCTGGTGACCAGGACATTCTTCTAATAAAAAGCTTTGTTCAATGTGGACACCCCAAGATATACGGTATTGCTATAGAGTACTAAAAATATAAACTCGTAGAGTATGGACTGTCATATAGGGTTAGGAGTAGGGTTAGGGTTTGGATCCCTTTATCACCTTGATGGTGGGGGGTGGCTTGTCAGGGGTAGGGTTAGGGGTAGGGTTAGGGTTTTCTTGTTTTTTCTTGTGTTTAGGGTTAGGGTTTTCTTGTTTTTTCTTGTGTTTTTCTATAAAAACGCATGCGTTTTTAACGCAAGCAAACGCATGTGCTTAAAAACGCATGCGTTTACATAGACAGCAATGCATTTTTTTTCAGCGAATAAACGCATGCGTTTTTTCAGGCAAAAAAACGCCGCTAGAAATTACTACAGGTTGCATTTCTGCAAATGAACGCACGCGTCAAAAAACGCATGCGTTGCCGAAAACGCGTCAAAACGCATGCTAAAAAAAACGCATGCGTTTTTAATGTTACGTATCGGAAAAAAAACACGCATGCGTTTTTTAGCGCTAAAACGCTGCGGATCAAAACGCAAGTGTGAAACCAGCCTTAGACAATTCTCTGAGCTTTTTAGTATTTTTGGGTCCATAATGACTTGATAACACTTTTCAGGTTCTGTTCTGCAGTGTTACTCCTTCGCATGCTCTGCAGTTGACATCGATGAGTAGTGCAATCATCTGTAGAACGTTTTCAGGATTTTTCAGCAATCATAAAACCGCAAGGTGTTGTAGAAGCCAAAAGCCTGCGCCCGCTGCCATTGTTTGTAGGGGACAGAGCGTCCACCGAGCAGACAGCGCCTGAGGACCGATCCGGTCACTACTTCGGTCCGAATATCCGCCTAGCGAGCCGTCGTTACGGTGCAAACGTTTTGAGCTTTTCCTCAGCGCTTTTCAAGTTGGGTTTTGGAGCAGACCCGCGTGGATAAAGCGTTGTGTGCACACGGCCTTACAGCCACCGCTGCATTGCGTGCAATATTCCTCGATTAGTAAGAAGAATGCACGAGGAACACGCAAAGTGTGACAAGGACAACTGGCAGTGGCCTCATGGCTCTGGAGAAGCGAGACCTACAACATCCTCCCGGGATCAGCAGAGATTGTGGACGGCCACAACGGCAGGAGTCGGTGGCGCGATAAGAGCCGCTGCTACAGCCAGATAACTAACCGCAGCTGAAGGGAAGGCGGCGAGCGGCGTTATCAGGCGTGTGAGCAATGACTCTTGTCTCCTCGGCCTCCACCAGGGACGCAACAGGAAAAGCGACAAAGGGACAGAACACGGGGCGGCCGCGGCCAACAAAGAGCACGTCCTCTGCTGGCCCAGATAAAAACGTCACACAGGGGCCACCGGTGACCAAGAGCTCATTAGTCTGAGCAGACACATGCTGACCTAGCGAAAGCTGAGACATCTGCAGGGGGGGTTTAGGGGGGCTTTATATACACTGCATCCCACCATCAGCAGCCACCACCCAGGCCAAGAAATCCTGGTGCCCACCGGGAACTTGGAGGATTCTGGTAGACACACGGTCAGCAAATTTACCACACCAGTGATTACCCACCATCAAAGGTTAAAGAGAGTTGTATTTACTCAAAGAGCGTAACAATGTATTAAGACACAGGAAGGAGAGTATGCAAAATAGAAACTACTTTTATAAACACATTAATTTTACTCCAGAGCTGAACTCTCTACTGGTGCAGTCACTGTGTACATACATTACATTACTGATCCTGAGTTACCTTCTGTATTATCCTCCAGAGCTGCACTCACTATTCTGCTGGTGCAGTCACTGTGTACATACATTATACTGATCGTGAGTTACATCCTGTATTATACCCCAGTGTTGCACTCACTATTCTGCTGGAGCAGTCACTGTGTACATACATTACATTACTGATCCCGAGTTACATCCTGTATTATACTCCAGAGCTGCACTCACTATTCTGCTGGTGCATCCACTGTGTACATACATTATACTGATCGTGAGTTACATCCTGTATTATACCCCAGTGTTGCACTCACTATTCTGCTGGTGCATCCACTGTGTACATACATTACATTACTGATCCTGAGTTACATCCTGTATTATACTCCAGAGCTGCACTCACTATTCTGCTGGTGCAGTCACTGTGTACATACATTACATTACTGATCCTGAGTTACCTCCTGTATTATCCTCCAGAGCTGCACTCACTATTCTGCTGGTGCAGTCACTGTGTACATACAGGAGGTAACCTCCTGTATTATCCTCCAGAGCTGCACTCACTATTCTGCTGGTGCTGTCACTGTGTGTCCCCTGCTTGTTCAGTCATTAGTAATAGGTAATGTGCCCTCCTCCTACAATGTGTTGACGTATTTCAGGCTGGACTAAATGTAGAACTAGTTTTATTTGTCATCCGTAATATAGATCATCACAAGCGATCACTTTCCTTATCCGGAGACTTTCAGCAGAATTATAGATACACTTGTTTCCGGTTCCCCTTTTCCTATAAGCAGAGGATCAGCGATCTTAGCCGCGCACCGTGCGGCTGTGATATGATCTTTGGGTACAGATTGGACGTAGCTGGATGTCTACATCGAGGTTCCTACAGGACAAAAGAAGTCTATAAAGTGTCATCTCCTCAGGAGAAATAGGCAAAAACCTCAGGTTAAGGAAAAAATGTGAGAAGAGCGCGGGATATATGAATGAATTCGGAGGGAGGAGAGCGCCAGACTGGAACAATGAGGGCAAGCTAATGCTTCTCTAACTGAACAGTTCTGACTTTAAAGAGTTCTCCACCTGCGTAATTTCAGGAGACTCCATTGCTTCTCTTAAATATCTTCCTTGGACTGAAAACTTAAGTTCTGAGAAACAGACTGGTTGCTACAGAGAAGCTGCATCACAACCATCCTGAGACCCCAGACTGTCAGAGAGAACGTAGCAGGTCGGGTCAAGGCTGAAGTGTCCTAGCTGTGTGCAGCAATCCTCATCCTCCTCTGCAGTATTAGATGCCTTTAAGACGACGTCCACCATCGCTACTACGACAGATTTGCGGCACGGAGGCTCCGTCCTGTACGAGAAAGCCTCCGTGCCCTTATAGTCTCATTATCCCTGTAAACACGAACCGTGCTCCTGACTGTGCAATCAACAAGACATTTTGAGTTGCTTCAGAGACATGGCATGGCACGATGGCCTGGTGACCTTCAGCTGACAATTGGGTCACACTTATCCCTGCATAAAACTAATGAGCTGGATGCGTCTGTGCCACTGAGACGCGTAATGGTTATCAGCGGGTAGATCAGGCTGCTGGCGCGGGGAGCGCTACAACGGTCTATGGAGCCATCAAAGCAGTGGAGAGCAACGGACCACCGAATGCCGAGGTTTCATTTGTCCCCGAGTTCCTGACGCTGCTGTGTCATTATCCAGCTTTCTGTGCAGAGTGTGACTACGATACAACAGCTCGCGTCTGCTTAAAACTTTATGGGCTGTGAAGACGGTCAACAAGAGGACTGGAGAAAAGATTATATGAAAGATGGCGGCACGGATTATCCCGTTACCCGGCAATTCTCTGTCACATTACTGTGTTACATTGTTTTGGAGTGAAAAAAGATTAAAAAAGAATCAATATTAAGCAAGTGAAGACGCCAAAGATACAGTATTGGCCGCAAGTGCTGCGCCAGAGGAGGAAAGAGAAAGTCACAAGCAAAACTGGAAGGAAGAATATCTGCGGTTTAGCATCTAACCCTCAAGTTTTCTGCGCCCTGCAGCATCTGACCACTTCTCTATTCCTTCACTTGTGACCCAGGAAATAAGTCACAGATAAGAGGAAGCTGAAGCACATGGAGATCGATACGGCAGGATTAAGATGTCGGTCAATTCGTGTTTGGGTTCCTAGTGTTTGCTAAGGAGTCGTACTCAGCGCTCAATTCCGAGGCAGCTACTACATAGAAGAGTCGTCCTAAAATGCAAAACATCTTCCGATCTCCTATGTGTCCAAGCAGAAAAATAGAAGAAAACCTGAGCACTCTCTGCAGTCAGAAAGATCTGCTGAAAAACATCATCATGTTCCAACAGTTGTATAAGAGCAGCCATTCAGCTTATCTAGGTGTTAGCCAAACACTGCTCATGTCGACCCCCAATACTCTGTGGATAATGCAAGTCTTATCAAAGAGGAGCAAGCTGCTGCGACCTCTGAGTCTCCATCTCCTGCAAGACCAAGTGGATTGCACATGCTGAATCCAACAAGCCCACCCGTCTATGCCACAATCTCTCCAGTTTGCATTCCCCATTCACATTAGTACTCAAGTGGAAATCAGTGGGTTTGGCGAACATTTAGCCCATGCTCGAGGATCTCCATAATGCTGAGAAAACATTTGGTCAGTTCTCCCAGTGGATACAAAATTCAAGACCTTAAAGAGCTTCATCAACGCCAACGAAACTGCAGCAAGACCACCAATGAGCGAAGTTGTAAGAACAAAAGGAGAAAAATGGTGGCAAAAGTATGACATGCATGTGGCAGGGGTGGATTTATAATAATATGTTCGCATGGTGAGCTTAGAGGACATAAAAGGTTGTGGGAAGGTGCCGAAAAGAGACACAAAAGGTGGCGGGAAGGTGTTCAAAAGAGATACAAAAGGTTTCGGGAAGGTGTCGAAAAGAGACACAAAAGGTTGCAGGAAGATGTTGAAAAGAGATGCAAAAGGTGGCAGGAAGGTGCTGGAAAGAGACACAAAAGGTGGTGGGAAGGTGTTCAAAAGAGATACAAAAGGTTGCGGGAAGGTGCCGAAAAGAGACACAAAAGGTGGCGGGAAGGTGCCGAAAAGAGACAAAAGGTGGTGGAAGGTGCCGAAAAGAGACACAAAAGATGGCAGGAAGGTGCTCAAAAGAGATACAAAAGGTTCCAGGAAGGTGCCGAAAAGACACAAAAAGTGGCGGGAAGGTGCCGAATAGAGACAAAAGGAGGTGGAAGGTGCCGAAAAGAGATACAAAAGATGGCAGGAAAGTGCTCAAAAGAGATACAAAAGGTGGCGGGAAGGTGTTCAAAAGAGATACAAAAGGTGGCGGGAAGGTGCCGAAAAGAGACACAAAAGGTTGCGGGAGGATGCTGAAAAGAGACGCAAAAGGCGGCGGATAGGTGTTCAAAAGAGATACAAAAGGTGGTGGGAAGGTGACGAAAAGAGACACAAAAGGTTGCGGGAAGATGCTGAAAAGAGATGCAAAAGGTGGCAGGAAGGTGCCAGAAAGAGACACAAAAGCTGGTGGAAAGGTGTTCAAAAGAGATACAAAAGGTGGCGGGAAGGTGCCGAAAAGAGACACAAAAGGTGGTGGGAAGGTGCCGAAAAGACACAAAAGGTGGAAGAAGGTGCCGAAAAGGGACACAAAAGATGACGGGAAGGTGCTCAAAAGAGACAAAAGGTTTCGGAAAGGTGCCGAAAATAGACACAAAAGGTTTCGGGAAGGTGCTGAAGAGACGCAAACGGTGGCGGGAAGGTGCCGAAAAGAGACACAAAAGCTGGCGGGAAGGTGCCGAAAAGGGACACAAAAGGTGACAGGAAGGTGCTCAAAAGAGACACAAAAGGTTGCGGGAAGATGCTGAAAAGAAACGCAAAAGGTGGCGGGAAGGTGCCGAAAAGAGACACAAAAGCTGGCGGGAAGGTGTTCAAAAGAGAAACAAAAGGTGTCGGGAAGGTGCCGAAAAGACACAAAAGGTTGCGGGAAGATGCTGAAAAGAGATGCAAAAGGTGGCAGGAAGGTGCCGGAAAGAGACACAAAACCTGGCGGGAAGGTGTTCAAAAGAGATACAAAAGGTGGCGGGAAGGTGCCGAAAAGAGACACAAAAGGTGGTGGGAAGGTGCCAAAAAGAGAATACAACCCATGAGGACTGATGGAGTAAGCTGCGACACTGGTGGCGAAACCTGGGAGAGCCGATGGCTCTGGGTTGTGCAAACGCCAGAACTGACGGACATAGGAGGAATAAAGGAATATGAGGAGAAGGGATGGATGAGAGTGATGGGCAGGTGAACAGGGAGAGTTTCCAGTACGTGAGGAGAACAAACAGGAGCTGATTATGAGCCGCCGGCTGGCCAACCTCACTGGGAGCAGGGCTAATAAATATCTAGCTCAGACCGGTCACATATCTGTGCTGCTCCAACAGGGGAGCACTACCATCCCCAACCTAGCCAAATGCCTGCTAAATTGAATCAATCCATCTTGGAAATGGTTCTTGTCAGCTTGTGTCAAGGAGAGGGGAGGGGGGTCGATAAGGAGAGGAAGGAAAGTGGGGCTGAAGAGCGAGCAGAGCAGAGCTTGGGGGGAGCCAGCAATCACAGCGGCATCGGTGCAACACAAAAAGCACGCAAGCCTTGTACAACCAGAGGGGGAAAATGAACATTCTGCCTTATTCATGTTAATGACTATTTAATGAGAAGCTCAGTCTGTGTGTGGGTGACAGCCAAGGGGGGAGCAGAGCGCAGAAACGAGCGAGCGGGAGGGAGGGACGCCTCATTCAGAGATGAAACGGAAAATCTGTCACTATGTGATTCTTATCCTTCCAGGGATCCAGAGGGCCCTTTCATTGGCTGACAGGTATGTCAAGAGGGTGATTATCAGAGCCAAACGCCTGCACCACACGGCTGGCCTACATCGTGGCCTTAGGATTAACTCCTGCACCACGGACAGACAAGTCAAGAAAATGAAGCTTTCTGCTGGACCTCCATACAGACGGATGGCAATTCTTTTCTACGCTTTATAAGAGAAACTAGATATGGGACGAAACAAATCTCATATAAAACTATACTGACCTGTCAGACAACCCCAACCTATGTTCCTTTAGGGCCAAATTCTACCAGCCATGTAATACCATATAAATCGGTGTGCCATTGTCCTTGCCCCCCCCCCAAAGAGATCACATGGAGGGGCTTCAAATATTCTTGGTCCCCCATACTTGACTAATGTCAGAAGTAAAGTCTACATTGGTCAACCTATCATCATTGAGAAGATACCGTAATACTTAGAATGATCGAGGAGGCAGAGGATTGTTTTGGGGATCCAGTTGGATGGTCTCTCTTAGGGAAAACCTACGTCCTTCAAGGTCCCAGTTAAAATCAATCAATCTGAAGTCCACTAACTTTTCTAGCTCGCAATCCAGTCAAGTGAGAGTTGGCCCTTGTTGGTCTTTTTTGAGATCTCGGGGCAACGTCATCCATTAGCGTCAGATGCGATGACGGTTTACTTGATGCCTGCAGTAACTTTGAGTTCTTCGCCTCCCGTAGCTGTGCTACTTTTAACAAAAGTGACTTTGAGTTTGTCCTCCCGTAGATTTCCGGAATTTGCATTCACGGGGCCGGGATGAGCCTCTGCTAGGAATCAATAGAGAGACGGTTACTTACAGCCTGTGATTTCATATCAATAATCTGCGGGAAGAATTGATGGGCTGTAATGCCGGAGAGCAATAAATCCAGCCGTGCAGGAGCGCCTAAAGTGCTTGTCTTTGTGACATATTTGGTTGGTTTGGGTGTCTGGATGGGGAATCAATCAATCCGCTCCCTCCACACCCCGCACCCACAACTCCATTTTAATTTGCCAGTCCAGGGTTTTAGAGAGACGCATTCATCTATATCTGTGTCAGCTCAGATTGCCTTTGTCCTGTAACGCCATCCTATAAATCTAAGCAATATCTCTATTCAGCAACCCTGCCGGAATCAGGTTACAAATTAAAATCCTTCCTTTCTCAGGTTCAAGGAAAACATCAGTAAAAGGAAGAGAAAATCCATAATCCTCTTTACCTCGTGCAGATAGCACGATTCACGATCCAGGTAAGAAGGAGGGTCTAACAGGGGTCATTGTCTACAACGAGTACTAAAGCTCGCACCAACCAGGTGGCAAAACTTTGGAGTTTGAACCCAATGGCTGGGAGAATTGTGACATTCTGCCTCACGCTCACGCCACAGGCCATTGTGTCCTGTGAGGGTCCCCAGCTGTGGTGACTATTGGCCACTCCATCAAAATGTAGTTGGACGTATCTATGGTCAATAGTTGCCTTTAGCGGTTACCCCAATGGCTCCTGCCTACAAAGTGATGCACCATGCCAGATCATGAACTAATCACTTCTGATGGGCCTTGTTCAATGCATACATTTGTGGGAGCCAATGTGGCCACTGTGGGGATGTCTTAGAGGAGAGGAAAAAGACACCATGGTACTTCAAATGAATGTTAGTAGATCAGAGTGACCAACCCCTAAGAGGCGGCTCCCTAACCCCACCCTAATAGCGGTATGTCCTGTAGATTTACATCATACTTGTCAGCCCCCAATAATGTTATATGGGAATAGTTCAGTTTGCAAAATGGGCAAGAACTAGAAATGTTAATTGCTGCATCACCAGGCGATACATGGGCACGTCCATGGTGCCCACACTCTGCACGCCCCACGGTGCCCACACTCTGCATGCCCCACAGGCTGCACATGATATTGGACCAGTCTGTAAATGATGCAACTCAGCCACACAACAGAGAGCGCCATGCACCGACACCCGGCAATGTAGACTTTACATTGTTTCTCTGTGCATCACCTTCCTTCATCGCTTCTCAAGTCTGACCTAGCGCCATCACTAGGGAACCAGTTAAAATGTCAAAAAGGATAGCCCCAAAATGCAACACGAGAAACCTCTTGATAGGAAGCTTGGCCTATGATCTTCTATCTTGCATACATTTCCACTCTCTATTGGACCGTTGATCCAGTAAAACTTTTTGTTTCCATGCTCTGCACACATAAGCCTTCATTGCTTCCTAATGAAAAAGTAAACAACTTTTTAATAGTTTGCAAGAAGTTTCCAGTATTCTGCCTCTGCAGAGTCCTTTACCTAACTGGAGAGCAAAATCGGCCATGAATCCAATCAGATCTCTGTTCCTACCTCTGATGCACACATGTCAATGTGGGGTCATTATACTGAATGAAGGACTATGTGGGGTGCATTATACTGTATGGAGCACTATATGGGGCCCATTATACTGTGTGGAGGACTATGGGGCACATTATACTGTATGGAGGTCTATGTGGGGCACATTATACTGTATGGAGCACTATGTGAAGCACATTCTACTGCATGGAGCACTATATGGGGCCAATTATACTGTGTGGAGGACTATGTAGGGCCATTATACTGTATAGAGGATTATGTGTGGCTATTATACTGAATGGAAAATTATGTGAGGCCATTATACTGTATGGAGCAATATATGGGCCGTTATACTGTATGATGGACTATGTGGAGAGCATTAAACTGTATGGAGCACTATGTGGGGCCATTATACAGTATGGAGCACTATGTAGGGACATTAAACTGTATAGAGGACTAAGTGTTGCTTACAATGCTGTATGGAAGACCATGTATGGCCATTCTACTGTATGGAGGACTATGCAGGGCCTTTATACTGTATGCTACACTATATAGGGCCCATTATACTGTATGGAGGACTACGTGGGGCCATTATTCTGTATGGAGGACTATGTCAGCCTATTGTACTTTATGGAGTACTACGTGAGACCATTATAATGTATGGATGGGGCTAATGTAACTAAAGGAAACATTTAATATGTGTAGAAATTATTCTATGTTCTAGACGTCTACAGACCAGTTTTCTTGGATAAGTGTAGAGCGTGGCTTTATGCTCAGGACAAGTTCTGTCAACTTGGCAGCCACCATTGGAGCGGCCCCCAAGCGCAGGGCAGCGGGGTACTTGGTACCGGGTCCCTCGGTCTCGGTTCTAGGGGTGTCACGGTAGCCTGACCCGGTCCGTGGCCCTGCTAAGGGGCGCCCAAATAAAGGTGTAGGTGAGAGTTTGTCAAGTGTTCGTGACGCCACCTGTGGTATTCGGTCAGGGTGACCGACGCTGCTAGGGGTCCGCTGGGGTGATTGAATGGCAGCTAGGTGTTGTAACTTCCCACAGGTGAAGTATGTCCCCAGGGCTTCCCTTGATGAGTAGATGGTAATGGTGTAGGTCGCAATAAATGACAAGGACACAGGGTTGCAGTCTCTTTACCTTTTTACTGAAGGCTTCGGCATCCACAATCCAGAGCACTGCTAACAGGGCTGGCTGAGACCGGCGGGTCCGAAGGCACATCCAGAGTTCCCTTTGCAGGTGGAAATCAGTAGCCTTCCTACTAGCGCCTGTGTGTTGTAGTACTTCCCTGCTGAGCACCACGGGATAGTCCTCACAACTGTCGTGTATGTTTCTGTTCTTTCTCTCCGTCCCCCAGATGGTTTGGATAGGACGTACCCGTATGACGGGGTAGGCCTGGAGTTATTTTATAGGGACCCTAGAGACGCCCCTCTCCCACAATTGCCTCCATTGTCTTCATTAGGTGTAAAGGTGAGACAGCCAACCTAGAGTTAACTGCCCTGCCGTAGTTCAAAGCAATGCGTAGAGCCTATTACCTCCTCGGCGTTCCGGCTGCCGGCTACGTGCCTCAGAAGGATGTTGCTGATCTTGAGGCACGACTCCTCCTGGTTCTATCTCCTTTGTGCTGTGATCTCGTTTCTCACTTCTCCACAATATACTTCGCTTCGTGTCCTTTCTTAGGATGCCGCCGCAATGAGGTGCAGGCACGGTTCCGTAACGATCTGTCTCGTGCTAGGCCACTGCCAGGATCCCACCCCTGACAGGGACCTCCCTGAGTCTTCCCAAGCAACTCTCTCTCTCACTAGATGTTACCTGGGCAAAACCCAGTCAGCTTCTCCCTAACTTCCTATCCGACTCCCAGTTTTACCAGAGTGTGAGGAGTGGCCTAATACATAGAACCTTTTGCTCCCCCTGGTGGCCGGAGTGTGAAGTGTAGTGTGTGACTGTGATACCTGGTCAGGTGAACTCCTTTAGTGCCATCAGACGTACCATCACTCCCCCTTGTGGCAGAGCGACAATACTGCAACGACCAGGACTCTGGGGCGCTGCACCATCATTTGTGGGGCCCTCCACTGCCTTGTTGATTAGATACCTTAGATGATTGAATCACCTGTCATCGGTCTGCGGCTCATCATTAAAACCTTGAGGCCAGCCCCCTCACTCCCTGCCTAGGGGCAGAGGCCCGCCCCCTCACTGCCTGCATAGGGGCAGAGGCCCGACCCCTCACTGCCTACTAAGCAGAAGAGGCCCGACCCTACTGCCTGCCAATTGGAAAAGGCCCGCCATCCCACTGCCTGCCTAGCAGAAAAGGCCTACCCCCCACTGCCTGCCAAGTGGAAAAAGCCCGCCCTTACTGCCTGCCAAGTAGTAAAGGACAGCCCATACTGCCTGCCAAGTGGAAAAGGCCTGCAGCTACTGCTGGACAAGTGTAAAAGGCTCGCCCTCTACTGCCTGCCAAGTGGAAAAGGCCCGCAGCTACTGCCTGACAAGTGGAAAAGGCCTGCCCTCTACTGCCTGACCAACGGAAAATGCCTGCCCTCTACTGCCTGCCAAGTGGAAAAGGCCTGCCCACCACTGCCTGACAAACAGAAAAGACAGGTAGTGGAGAGTAAGTTGCACAGAACCTCGCAGACAGCACCGTGCGGCGACTTTTGGAGTTAAAACCAGCATGACTTTGTACTCGGCTATGGGCGTTGTGTGAGCCCAAAAAATGGCAAAGTAAATTATAATGACAGTGACCAGGTAATTTCGGCTCCATGTCTGGACGCTGCCTGCCTCATTTTTCATTTCGCACACACCAGTGAATTTTTTTTTATATGGATGTTTGACTTTTGGGTCATTGTAAAACCTTTGTCAGTAATTGCATGGCTAATCACAAAACCGGCCCACGACTTGTATAGCCCCCCCACTGGAGGTGACCCCCACATTCTGCAGCTCCATCAATGCTGATAATTAGCGGAGCAGCAGGTCGCACCTCGACCCTTGTAACACGCTTTCTGCCCAATTGACACTGCCGGAAAAATCTCTACATGGAGCCTCATTTGTAGCTACGCTGGAAAATAACCGTAATTATCGCTTCAGAGCGTGGCAGGAAGAAAAGGCGCATTTATGGGGAGTGCGGAGCCGCCGGTGCTCACTGTTTTTACTCTGCTTTGAATAGTCAGGTCTATATGTTATTATAGGAGAGGAGGGCAGGTACAACGCTGCCTCTCGCTGTGACATCCAAGCGGAGCTGCTGGAAGCCTCCGCACCAGCTCTTCAGCACCGGGTAAAAATACACATTGGCATAAGGCGCGCACGATCATAATTTGGGTCACTGGTGTCTTTAATTAATTTAGATGGAACACTTTGGAGCGTTGGGAGGTAATTAAGGAAGGGGAAGTATCAGGCTCCTTCTTACACATCGCCCCCTCCCTGCTTGGCTTTCATGAACTGTAATTTCATGGATATACTTGAATTCCGCCTCCCTCCATCATGGAGCTACTGGCGGGAGGGGGGGACTCGTTATCATATTGTTACTGAATATTATCCTTCGCCGCGCACTCAATGACCCTCCAGCTGCAGCACATTACAACAGCTGGGCTGCAACCGCGAGGAATAATTGGAGGGGACTGTGCGGACACAACCACCCCCAACGTGCAATGGAAGATGTAGATGAAGGGTGGAAAAAATTACAAAAAGTGTAATCTAGAGATGGGAAAGGACGGAGAGACGCTGCTCTGGGCCGCTGCGACCACCTAGGACCCAGGGAAGGATCAGTCTGGGGGGTCTTTTAACACAACTGCAATCCCAAATATTGGAAATCGGAACGGGGAGAATTTAGAGCATTTATTGGCGTCACAATGATCTGCACAATCGAAGGCAAAGTTTGCACCTAAATTTGCACACAGGGTTAGGGTTCACCCATATTAGCTGGAGGGGCATTGGGGTCTTCATGAAGAGACGTGTAATTCATGGCGAGTGGTTAGATCTGCGGATACCAGCGTCTATGGAAAGCTGAACTAGGCACACAATTATTAGCAGTTTATACATTTATATCAATAGGAATCGAAATTCACAATCTCTCCGGAGAACAATTATCCGAGACCCGGAGAAGCCGATAAAACATCCGGAGCTTGCATTCGAGGAAGAATTGCTGCTCCCCAGTGTCAGTCAATGTTTGGAGTCAGCAGAGCCTGCAGGTAAAGGGACGGCGCGTCCCCAGATCCTGCGCTGCAAGGTGTTAATGCCAAGAAGAGCGCCGCTCATTAATCACCGTTACGTGACTCTCACAGTCTGCAGCACATCAGGCTCCGTGCAGAACCAGTGTTCACCGCCACACGACGGATTTCACCTCTCAGCGACTGTGCGCAGGATCAGCACGCCTCCAGGCTGCAATAATGACTGAACACCTGTAACATCTGCGCTCGGCTCATATGGCAGAGTCAAATCCCAGCAGGGAACTCTCATCTTCCACCATCACGTCCCCATGCACAATGCAGCTTCTTCCAAACTCTCCAGTTACAACCTTTCAGGATTACATAACATAGGATGTGAGATGGATGTTCCCAGGGGCTAGCACTCTGCACATCTCTAGTTGTGATCAAAGTGGAACCTTCACAACGCTGGGAGTTGTAGTGTCTTCAAAGCTAGATAATATATACCCGCATAACATAAGTTATCTGTAATATCACACTTCAGAACAACTGGGAACCGCAAAAATACCAAAAAATATAACCCGATCACTCCATACAGCTGTATATAGCCATCTAGAAATACGTCAGAGCTGCACTCACTATTCTGCTGGTGCAGTCACTGTGTACATACATTACATTACTGATCCTGTGTTATATCCTGTATTATACTGCAGAGCTGCACTCACAACTCTGCTGGTGCAGTCACTGTGTACATACATTACATTACTGATCCTGAGTTACCTCCTGTATTATACTCCAGAGCTGCAGTCACTATTCTGCTGGTGCAGTCACTGTGTACAAACATTACATTACTGATCCTGAGTTACATTCTGTATTATACCCCAGAGCTGCACTCAATATTCTGCTGGTGCAGTCACTGTGTACATACATTACATAACTGATCCGGAGCTACCTCCTGTATTATACTCCAGAGCTGCACTCACTATTCTTCTGGTGCAGTCACTATGTACATACATTACTGATCCTGAGTTACATCCTGTATTATACCCCAGAGCAGCACTCCCTATTCTGCTGGTGCAGTCACTGTGTACATACATTACATTACTGATCCGGAGCTACCTCCTGTATTATACTCCAGAGCTGCACTCACTATTCTGCTGGTGCAGTCACTGTGTACATACATTACATTACTGATCCGGAGCTACCTCCTGTATTATACTCCAGAGCTGCAGTCACTATTCTGCTGGTGCAGTCACTGTGTACATACATTACGAATTCTGAGTTACATCCTGTATACACTCCAGATATACACCGCAGATGACACACACCGCAGATTGCACAGACTGCACACACTGCAGATTGTACAGACCGCAGATTTCACAGACCTCAGAATGCACAGACCGCAGATTGCACAGAACGAAGATTGCAGACTGCAGATTGCACAGACTGCAGATTGCACAGACCGCAGATTGTACAGACCGCAGCTACACAGACCGCAGATTGTACAGACCGCAGATTGCACAGACCTCAGAATGCACAGACCTCAGAATGCACAGACCGCAGATTGCACATACCGCAGATTGCGCAGACTGCAGATTGCACAGACCGCAGATTGTACAGACCGCAGACTGCACAGATCAGATTTGATAATGAATACAACCAGTGCTCCATCCTGAAGTCAGGCCGGTGTGTCACAGTGATGGTATAATTATGGGGGGCAGGTCGGGTTATGCGTTAGTAAAACTTTGGGGCAAACCTCCCTCATCACGTCGTCTCCAAAATAGAGACACATAAATCTATGGCTGCACGGGCTGAGGAAATACAGACATTACTGTTAATTACCGGCCGCGCTAAGCTCTCCAGGGAAGTACGGTAGTTTAATTGATTGAATCCTATCGAAAACCCGTTATCCGCTCTGGATCTGGGCAGATTTCCTCCCCGGGGAGCGGCGGTCGCTGAGTGCGGATCCTCAGCGTTTTATGACTCGTTCTGCAGAGACTGAGCAGCAAATAACAAGCGAAGATCACACAATTTCCCTTCTGCTACATCATAAATAACCCTCATTACTGGACGCGAAGATCAGGAAATCTAATGAAAAGATCTCACGAGGGAAAAGACGAGAAAGCCGATGAATTACAATGTAGAGGCCGAAGAAAATACATCCTGTGCTGGAAATCGGGGAGCTGCACAGCATGCTGGGATGTCAAGTGTAAGAACAGTAGAACATGGGGGGACAGTGCCAATATCATCTGAAAGGGGCAATACAGGAACATAAATGACATTCAATGACTCTAAAAGAACCCCACATCAATGCAAGGGCCTGCAATTATAACGGAGATTCTAAACATGTCCAAGAACATGGAGACCCGAAAATATAACAGTGTAATCACTATGTAAAAAAATCATCAACCAATAACAAGGTAAAAACATAACATCCTGGAACAATCTACATGCATTCACTATTCTGCTGGTGCAGTCACTGTGTACATACATTACATTACTGATCCTGAGTTACATCCTGTATTATACCCCAGAGCTGCACTCACTATTCTGCTGGTGTAGTCACTGTGTACATACATTACATTACTGATCCTGAGTTACCTCCTGTATTATACTCCAGAGCTGCTCTCACTATTCTGCTGGTGCAGTCACTGTGTACATACATTACATTACTGATCCTCAGTTAGATCCTGTATTATACTCCAGAGCTGCACTCACTATTCTGCTGGTGCAGTCACTGTGTACATACATTACATTACTGATCCTGAGTTATATCCTGTATTATACCCCAGAGCTGCACTCACTTTTCTGCTGGTGCAGTCACTGTGTACATACATTACATTACTGATCCTGAGTTACATCCTGTATTATACCCCAGAGCTGCACTCACTTTTCTGCTGGTGCAGTCACTGTGTACATACATTACATTACTGATCCTGAGTTACATCCTGTATTATACCTCAGAGCTGCACTCACTTTTCTGCTGGTGCAGTCACTGTGTACATACATTACATTACTGATCCTGAGTTACATCCTGTATTATACCCCAGAGCTGCACTCACTATTCTGCTGGTGTAGTCACTGTGTACATACATTACATTACTGATCCTGAGTTACCTCCTGTATTATACTCCAGAGCTGCTCTCACTATTCTGCTGGTGCAGTCACTGTGTACATACATTACATTACTGATCCTCAGTTAGATCCTGTATTATACTCCAGAGCTGCACTCACTATTCTGCTGGTGCAGTCACTGTGTACATACATTACATTACTGATCCTGAGTTATATCCTGTATTATACCCCAGAGCTGCACTCACTTTTCTGCTGGTGCAGTCACTGTGTACATACATTACATTACTGATCCTGAGTTACATCCTGTATTATACCCCAGAGCTGCACTCACTTTTCTGCTGGTGCAGTCACTGTGTACATACATTACATTACTGATCCTGAGTTACATCCTGTATTATACCTCAGAGCTGCACTCACTTTTCTGCTGGTGCAGTCACTGTGTACATACATTACATTACTGATCCTGAGTTACATCCTGTATTATACCTCAGAGCTGCACTCACTATTCTGCTGGTGCAGTCACTGTGTACATACAATTCTTATGCAGTACTGATCAGGAGAATCGGGGTTAATCACTTCATGTCACAATCCTCTGTCCAGACTTGTGTGTCTTTCCGTGAACTGACACCGTCCAGTCCGCTGGATGAACCTCCGCTCTGGACTAACAATGCTGACCCTGACTTGCGCAGTCGACCGGGGTTAATTCACCCAAACACATACTAATCAGTACAAGACTCCCACGCTGAACGCAAATTGATTTCCAGCAGCCAGTGATTGATACAGAAGAGATTAGATGCATTTTCTATTTTATTCCAGAAACTCCGGAGAAAGTGATTAAAATAAATTGTGGTGTAGGAAGAGCGGGTGGCAATAATGGGGGTGGTGTCACCAGAGGTGTTAGGGCTGAAGATCTGGGTGCATTTATTGTTCTGCATCCAGCACAGTTCAGATGAGCAGCACAGAGCAAATACAGATCCGGCCAGTAGGAGGCGCCAAACCTGACACCCTGCATTCTTTGGTAGATTGAACACATAGAGGCTGAGCAGATCTGTAATTGAGCGTGGCAGCCCCATCACATGGATCAGTGTGGATGTCTGCACTGGTCATACTGGGAGGAGGGGGAGAATGTGGTGGAGTGAAGCTGTGAAGATGACTATGGCAGGACATGCTCGCCAGCCTCAGGAGAGCAAGATGCAATTATGAGAACAATTATAGAAACAGCGAGGAAAAGGCAGCAGCCACAGATACTGAGGAGTGACAGAGCAGAGCATCAGCAGCTTTATAAGTAATGTGTGCAAGTCTCTCAAGTGTTGACGATGCAGGACGGCTCATTAAACGCTTTCCATCTGTCCTCAATGCAGCATACAGGAAAGACGCGAGCCAGCGGCACAGCCACAGTACACGGCTCACCTACAGCTACAATACCTGACACAACTACAGCACCAGACGCTCCTCCACCTACAGCTAAAAGCACCGGACCCACATCCACCTACAGCTCCTCCACCTACAACCACAGCACCCGACCCTCCTACAGCCAAAAGTACCTCACCCACATTCATCTCCAGCTCCTCCACTTACAGCCACAGCACCCAACCCTCCACCTACAGCCAAAAGCATCGGACCCACATTCACCTACAGCTCCTCCACCTACAGCCACAGCACCCGACCCTCCTCCACCTACAGCCAAAAGCAACGGACCCACATCCACCTACAGCTCCTCCACCTACAGCCACAGCACCCGACCCTCCTCCACCTATAGCCAAAAGCACCGCACCCACATTCACCTACAGCTCCTCCAACTACAGCCACAGCACCCGACCCTCCACCTATAGCCAAAAGCACCAGACCCACATCCACCTACAGCTCCTCCACTTACAGCCAGAGCACCCGACCCTCCTCTACCTACAGCCACAGCACCTGACCCTCCTCCATCTACAGCCAAAAGTACCAGACCCACATTCATCTGTAGCTCCTCCACTTGCAGCCACAGCACCCGACCCTCCTCCACCTACAGCCAAAAGTACCGGACTCACATTCACCTGCAGCTCCTCGACCTACAGCCACAGCACCAGACCCTCCTCCACCTACAGCCACAGCACCTGACCCTCCTCCACCTACAGCCAAAAGCTTTGGATCCACATCCATCTACAGCTCCTCCACTTACAGCCACAGCACCCGACCCACATCCACTTAGGGTATGTGCACACGTTGCGGATTTTGCTGCAGATCCGCAGCGGATTGGCCACTGCGGATTCGCAAGTTTTCCATGAGATTACAGTACCATGTAAACCTATGGAAAACAAAATCTGCAGTGCACATGCTGCGGAAAATACCTCGCGGAAACGTAACGTTGTTTATTCCGCGGCATGTCAGTACTTTGTGCGGATTCCGCAGCAGTTTACACCTGCTCCATAATAGGAATTCGCAGGTGGAATCTGTACAAAATCGCTGTAATTCCACAGGAAAACCACAGTGCGGATTAGGCTGGGTTCACACTGCGTTAGTGTGACCCGTTTAACGGACTACGTTACACCGCGGCATAACGCGGTGTAACGTAGTCCGTTAACGCCGCCATTGAATGCAATGGCGGACGCATCGCTAGCGCACGCCCACAATGGGCGTGCGATAGTGATGTGCCGTCATTGAGTGACGGACCCTGAGACGCGGGCTGCAGCATTTCCAGCTCCGTCACTGCTAGCACAGATAGAGCTAGCAGAGCTCTATCTGCGCTAGCGGGATGCAAACGCCGGCACTTGCGCTAGCCGCAGCCCGTTAGTGTATGTGCTGAACGGGCTGCTGCTAACGCAATGTGAACCTAGCCTTACCTGCTGATTTACCAAAATCAGTCCAGAAAAATCTGCACCACTTTCCGCAGCGTGTGCACGTAGCCTTAGGCTATGTGCACACATAGGAAGGGTCCTCTGCGGGTTCTCCCGCAGAGGATTTGATAAATCTGCAGGGCAAAACCGCTGCGGTTATCCCTGCAGATTTATCGCGGTTTGTCTTGCGGTTTCCGCTGCGGGTTTACTCCTGCACTTGTTTTACTATTGATGCTGCATATGTAGCATCAATAGTAATGTTAAAAATAATACAAAAAATGGATATACTCACCCTCCGACGTCCCGATCTCCTCTGCGCTGGTTCCAAAGATGCTATGCGAGAAGGACCTTCGTGACGTCATGGTCATGTGACCGCGACGGCATCACAGGTCCTGCTCGCATAGCAACCCTGCAAACGGACGGCCGCGTGCAGCGCTGAGAGGTGAGTATATCATTATTTTTTATTTTAATTCTTTTTTTTTTTTACACAAATATGGTTCCCAGGGCCTGGAGGAGAGTCTCCTCCTCCACCCCAGGTACCATCCGCACATGATTCGCTTACTTCCCGCATCGTGGGCATAGCCCCATGCGGGAAGTAAGCAGATCAATGCATTCCTATGTGTGCAGAATCGCTGTGATTCCGCACAAAGAAGTGACATGCTGCGGATTGTAAACCGCTGCGTTCCCACGCGTTTTTTTCCGCAGCATGTGCACAGAGTTTTCGGTTTCCCAAAGGTTTACACTGAACTGGAAACTCATGGGAAACTGCTGCTGACCCGCAGCTGCAGAAATGCTGCGGATCCGTAGCAAAATCCGCAACGCGTGCACATACCCTTACAGCTCCTCCACCTACAACCACAGCACCTGACCCTACTTCACCTACAGCCTCAGCACCTGTCCCTCCTCCATCTACAGCCACAGAACCTGACCCACCTCCAACCAAAAGCACCCAACCCACCTACAGCCACAGAACCTGACCCTCGTCTACCTGCAGTCATAAGCACCTGACCCATATCCACCTACAGCCACAGCACCCAGTACTTCAGCAGCCAAAGCACCCAACCCTCCTACAGCCACAGCACCTGACTCATCTCTACCCACAGGCTCAGCACTTGACACAATCATATAACACAATCACCTCAACCCACAGCCCTCGACAAATCTCCAGTCACAGCACCACACACATCCACCTAAAGTCACCGCACCCAGCCCTCCTACTGCCACAGCACCTGATCCACCTACAGAACCTGACACACCCACAGCACTCAACCCTCAATCCAACTTCTCCTACAGCGACAACAACCTGACCTACCTCCACCTACCGCAGCAAATCCTCCAAGCACAGCCACAGCACACTGCCTCCTCCACCTACAGCCACAGAACCCAACCTACCTACAGCCACAGTACCCCACCCTCCCCCGCAGCACGTGACTCATCTCCAGTTAAAGCAACCAGCACAACTCTCCTTACAGCAAACGACCCACCGACAGCTACATCACCTGACCCTCCTACAGCCACAGCACTTTACCCACATCCACGCACAGCTACAGCACCCAGCCCACCGTCAGCCATAGCACCCAACCCTCCACCACCTATGGCCACAGAACACGACTCTCCACCTACAGCCACAGCACACTGCCTCATCCACCTACAGCAAAAGCATCCACCTAGAAACTCACCAGCCAGCCAACCAACTCCTGAAGCCACAGTACTCCACCCTTCTTGACAGCATTTGACCCAACTACAGCAACCAACACAACTTCACTTACAGCACCCGACCCACTGACAGCTAAAGCACCTAACCCACATCCACCTAGTCATGGCACCTAACCCTCCTACAGCCACAGCACCCAATGCTCCTCCACCTACTACACCACAGCATTCAACCCTCCTCCACAGTACCCGACCAGCGCCCATCCACGTCCCCCAACCTACCTTTATCAACAACACCCGACCCTCCTCTAGCCACAGCCCGCGACCCACGAACAGCACCCAACGTTCCATCTACAGCAATAGCACCACACCCTCTTCCCTGGCACCTGACTCACCTCCACCTAACAGTACCCAACTCCAATTACAGCTCCTGACCCATATCCACCTACAGCACAGCACCCAACCCTGCCTACAGCCACAGTACCCAAATTACCTACAGCCAAAGCACTCAACCTCCCTCCACCCCAATATAACTACTATAATACTTGTTGTGGATTCTGTTTGCGGGCTCCCTCTGGTGGTTACTGCTGGTACTGGGTGACTTTGGTGGGTTGCGGCCTTTGGTTTCCATCTGTCCATCAGAGGCTGGGTGTTTCCTATTTTACCTGGCCTCTCTGTCATTTCCCTTGCCGGCTATCAATGTGTTCAGATGTGCTCTGTTTGGTTCCTGCCTACCTGCTCCCAGATCTTTCAGGATAAGCTAAGTGCTGATTTTCAGTTGTTTGGTTTTTTGTCCAGCTTGCTTAGAATGTCTCTTTGTTAGCTGGTTGCTCTAGTGGACTGAGGTTCTCCCCATGTGCCATGAGTTGGCACATGGGTTCTTGTAATCTCAGGATGGTTTTTTTTTTATTAGGTTTTTTTGCTGACCGCTCAGTCCCCTTTTGTGTCATTCTGCTTTCTAGTTTTCAGCGGGCCTCTATTTGCTAAAGCTATATACATCATCTCTATGTGTGTGCCTTCCTCTCATTTCACCGTCAATACATGTGGGGGGCAACTATATCTTTGGGGTTAATTCCTCTGGAGGCAAGTGAGGTCTTTGTTTTCTCTGCAGTACTAGTTAGCTCTTAGGCTGGTGCGTGGCGTCTAGAACCAACGTAGGCACGCTCCCTGGCTATCTCTAGTTGCGTTTGTCAGGCGTAGGGCAGCGGTCAGCCCAGGTTCCATCACCCTAGAGCTCGTCCGATATTTATTATACTTTGCTCATCCTGTGCTATCCCTAGCCATTGGGGATTCATGACAAATACTGCCTGGATTTTCAGAATATAACTACCACAATACGGCCCCCTATGTACAAGAATATAACTACTACAATACTGCCCACTATGTACAAGAATATAACTACTATAATCCTATAGATTATGGAGTTCATCTTTACCCCTTCAGGGATCATAAAGGGGCCGGCAATCTCTCGCCCCATGATTCCAGCCCAAAACATTACTCCCACCTCCTCCTTGTTGGAGCCTTAGGGTACTGTCACACAGTGCCATTTTAATCGCTACGACGGTACGATTCGTGACGTTCTAGCGATATCCATACGATATCGCAGTGTCTGACACGCAGCAGCGATCAGGGACCCTGCTGAGAATCGTACGTCGTAGCAGATCGTATGGAACTTTCTTTCGTCGCTTGATCACCCGCTGACATCGCTGGATCGTTGTGTGTGACAGCGATCCAGCGATGTGTTCGCTTGTAACCAGGGTAAACATCGGGTAACTAAGCGCAGGGCCGCGCTTAGTAACCCGATGTTTACCCTGGTTACCAGCGTAAACGTAAAAAAAACAAACAGTACATACTCACATTCCGGTGTCTGTCCTCCAGCGTCTCAGCTTCTCTGCACTGTGAGCGCCTGCCAGCCGGAAAGCGAGCACAGCGGTGACGTCACCGCTGTGCTTTCCGGCTATGGCGCTTACACAGTGGAGAGAAGCAGAACGCCGGGGGACAGACACCGGAATGTAAGTATGTACTGTTTGTTTTTTTAAAGTTTACGCTGGTAACCAGGGTAAACATCGGGTTACTAAGCGCGGCCCTGCGCTTAGTAACCCGATGTTTACCCTGGTTACCCGGGGACTTCGGCATCGCTCCAGCGCCGTGATTGCACCGTGTGACCGCAGTCTACGACGCTGGAGCGATAATCATACGATGCTGCGACGTCACGGATCGTGCCGTCGTAGCGATCAAACTTGCACTGTGTGACAGTACCCTTAGCCGTGTTTTCATGGGATGTCCATCAACCAGCCATCCTCCACTCCATCCATCTGGACCATCAAGCGTTGCACGGCACTCATCGGTGAACAAAACAGTTTGGAAGTCAGTCTTCATGTATCGTTTGGCCCACTGGAGCCGTTTCTGCTTGTGTGCAGTGGATAGAGGTGGTCGACAGGATGGCTTACGCACAGCTGCAAACCTCTTAAGGACCCTGCACACACGTGTGTGCTGGGAATCAGCTACATACTTCTTGATTGTGCGATGATCACGATGAAGTGTCTTGGCAATGTTGATTGTAGTCATGCCTTGACCTAAATACTCCACAATTTGTTGCTTCTCAGCAGCCAACACATCCTTTTTCTTTCCCATTTTGGCAAAAAATGTAGCCTGCTTAATAATGTGGAACAGCCTTCTTAAGTAGTCTTGCCTTTATTTGGACACACCTGCCAAACTAATTTGCACAGGTATCTGCAATTGCTTTCAGTGATATAAAGAGCCCTGACACACATCACCATCAATGAGTTTAAATGACAAACAAAAAAATTCTAACCTTATTACTCCTAAACTCTTTGTGCAGAATAATTTGGAACACAGTGTATGTACAAGAATATAACTACTATAATACTGCTCCTATGTACAGGAATATAACTACTATAATACTGTCCCTATGTGCAAGAATATAGCTACTATAATACTGCTCCTATGTGCAAGAATATAACTACTATAATACTGCTCCTATGTACAAGAATATTACTACTATAATACTGCTCCTTTTGTACAAGAATATAACTACTATAATACTGCTCCTATGTACTAGAATATAACTACTATAATACTGCCCCTATGTACAAGAATATAACTACTATAATACTGTCTCTATGTGCAAGAATATAACTACTGTAATACTGCCCCTATGTACAAGAATATAAGTACTATAATACTGCCAGTATGTACAAGAATAAAACTACTATAATACTGCCCCTATGTACAAGAAGATAACTACTATAATACTGTCCCTATGTGCAAGAATATAACTACTATAATACTGCTCCTATGTGCAAGAATATAACTACTATAATATTGCTCCTATGTACAAGAATATAACTGCAATAATACTGCTCCTATGTACTAGAATATAACTACTATAATACTGCCCCTGTTGTGAATTAGACTTTTTTGGCTCCCTCTTGTGGTCACTAGTGATATGACTCTGGGATTGTCTTTCCTCAGTTTGGCACCCACCTGGGTCGTTAGTCCAGGGGTGTTGCTATATAAACTTCCTGGATTCTCAGTCCAGTGCCTGGCATCGTTGTAATCAGTTCCTTTCTGTTTGCTCCTGTCTGCTGGTCCTGGATCTTGCAAAATTAAGCTAAGTCCTGCTTCCTTGTTTTTTTGGTTATTTGCATTGCTCTTACTTTTTGTCCAGCTTGTACTAAATGTGATTCCTGATTTTGCTGGAAGCTCTAGGGGGCTGGTGTTCTCCCCCCGGGCCGTTAGACGGTTCGGGGGTTCTTGAATATCCAGCGTGGAAATTTTGATAGGGTTTTTGCTGACCGTATAAGTCATCTTACTATATTCTGCTATTAGTCAGTGGGCCTCTCTTTGCTAAATATCTAGTTCATTCTTACGTTTGTCTTTTCTCCTTACCTCACCGTTATTATTTGTTGGGGGCTTGTATCCAACTTTTGGGGTCTTTTCTCTGGAGGCAAGAAAGGTCTATCTTTTCCCTTCTAGGGTTAGTTAGTTCTCCGGCTGGCGCGAGACGTCTAGAACCAACGTAGGCACGTTCCCCGGCTGCTGCTATTTGTGGTGCTAGGATTAGATATATGGTCAGCCCAGTTACCACTGCCCTATGAGCTGGTTTTTTGTGTTTGCAGACTTGGTATGTATTTTTGAGACCCTCTGCCATTGGGTCATAACAGTATGCCAGTCCAAGGTTGAATGTTTAATGCATTGCAGAAGTGGGATTACAAGAAAGGAAAGTCTGAGGTTTTTTTTTTTTTTTCCTCCCCTTTACCTCTGAGTGGCTTGTGCTTGCTGCAGACATGAATGTCCAGACTTTGATTACAAGTGTGGATCAGCTTGCTGCTCGTGTGCAGGGTATACAAGATTTTGTTACCAGTAGTCCAATGTCTGAACCTAAAATACCTATTCCTGAGCTGTTCTCTGGAGACCGATTTCAGTTTAGGAATTTCAGGAATAATTGTAAATTGTTTCTATCTCTGAGACCCCGTTCATCTGGAGATTCAGCTCAGCAAGTAAAAATTGTTATCTCTTTCTTACGGGGCGACCCTCAGGATTGGGCCTTCTCGCTAGCGCCAGGAGATCCGGCATTGGCAAATATTGATGCGTTTTTTCTGGCGCTCGGATTGCTTTACGAGGAACCCAATCTTGAAATTCAGGCAGAAAAAGCCTTGTTGGCTATTTCTCAGGGGCAGGATGAAGCTGAAGTGTATAGCCAAAAATTTCGGAAATGGTCCGTGCTTACTCAGTGGAATGAGTGTGCTCTGGCCGCAAATTTCAGAAATGGCCTTTCTGAAGCCATTAAGAATGTGATGGTGGGTTTCTCCATTCCTACAAGTCTTAATGATTCCATGGCGCTGGCTATTCAAATTGACCGGCGTTTGCGGGAGCGCAAAGCCGCGAAACCTCTGGTGGTGTTGTCTGAACAAACACCTGATTTAATGCAATGTGGTAGAATTCAGACTAGAAATGAACGGAAAAATCATAGACGTCAGAATGGGTTGTGTTTTTACTGTGGTGATTCTACACATGTTATATCAGCATGCTCTAAACGCCTAACTAGGGTTGTTAGTCCTGTCGCCATTGGTAATTTGCAACCTAAATTTTTTTTGTCTGTGACTTTAATTTGCTCATTGTCCTCCTACCCTGTTATGGCGTTTGTGGATTCAGGTGCTGCCCTGAGTCTTATGGATCTGTCGTTTGCAGAGCGCTGTGGTTTTGTTCTTGAGCCATTGGTAAATCCTATCCCTCTTAGAGGTATTGATGCTACGCCATTGGCGGAAAATAAACCGCAGTTTTGGACACAGGTAACCATGTGCATGACTCCTGAACATCGGGAGGTGATTCGTTTTCTTGTTCTGCATAAAATGCATGATTTGGTCGTTTTGGGTCTGCCATGGTTACAGACCCATAATCCAGTCTTGGATTGGAAGGCAATGTCTGTGTCAAGTTGGGGCTGTCAGGGAATTCATGGTGACTCCCCGCCGGTGTCTATTGCTTCCTCTACTCCTTCGGAAGTTCCTGAGTATTTGTCTGATTACCAGGATGTATTCAGCGAGTCCAGCTCCAGTGCTCTTCCTCCTCATAGGGACTGTGACTGCGCTATAGATTTGATTCCAGGTAGTAAATTTCCTAAGGGAAGATTATTTAATCTGTCTGTACCTGAGCATACCGCAATGCGTTCGTATATCAAGGAATCTCTGGAGAAGGGGCATATCCGTCCATCCTCTTCCCCTCTTGGTGCGGGATTCTTTTTTGTGGCCAAGAAGGACGGATCTTTGAGACCTTGTATTGACTATCGGCTTCTGAATAAAATCACTGTTAAATTTCAGTATCCTTTGCCTCTGTTGTCGGACTTGTTTGCCCGGATTAAAGGTGCCAAGTGGTTCACCAAGATAGATCTTCGTGGTGCGTACAACCTTGTGCGCATTAAGCAAGGAGATGAATGGAAAACTGCATTTAATACGCCCGAAGGTCATTTTGAGTACTTGGTGATGCCTTTCGGGCTCTCTAATGCTCCTTCAGTGTTTCAGTCCTTTATGCATGATATTTTCCGGAAGTATCTGGATAAATTTATGATTGTTTATCTGGATGATATTCTGTTTTTTTCTGATGATTGGGACTCGCATGTAGAGCAGGTCAGGACGGTGTTTCAGGTTTTGCGGGAGAATGCTTTGTTTGTTAAGGGCTCAAAGTGTCTCTTTGGAGTACAGAAGGTTCCCTTTTTGGGTTTTATTTTTTCCCCTTCTGCGGTGGAGATGGACCCAGTCAAGGTCCGAGCTATTCATGATTGGACTCAACCCACGTCAGTTAAGAGTCTTCAGAAGTTCTTGGGTTTTGCTAACTTCTACCGTCGTTTTATCGCTAATTTTTCTAGCGTTGTTAAACCTTTGACGGATATGACCAGGAAAGGTTCTGATGTTGCTAACTGGGCTCCTGCAGCCGTGGAAGCTTTTCAAGAGTTGAAGCGCCGGTTTACTTCAGCGCCTGTTTTGTGCCAGCCTGATGTCTCACTTCCCTTTCAGGTTGAAGTGGATGCTTCTGAGATTGGGGCAGGGGCTGTTTTGTCGCAGAGAGGCCCTGGTTGCTCTGTAATGGGACCATGTGCTTTCTTCTCTAGGAAGTTTTCGCCTGCTGAGCGGAATTATGATGTTGGCAATCGGGAGTTGCTGGCCATGAAGTGGGCATTTGAGGAGTGGCGTCATTGGCTCGAGGGTGCTAAGCATTGTGTGGTGGTCTTGACTGATCACAAGAATCTGATGTATCTCGAGTCTGCTAAACGCCTGAATCCTAGACAGGCCCGTTGGTCATTGTTTTTCTCTCGTTTTGACTTTGTGGTCTCGTATTTACCAGGTTCAAAGAATGTGAAGGCTGATGCTCTTTCAAGGAGCTTTGTGCCTGACTCTCCTGGAGTCGCAGAACCAGTTGGTATTCTTAAAGAGGGAGTAATCTTGTCAGCCATTTCTCCGGATTTGCGACGTGTGTTGCAGAGATTTCAGGCTGGTAGACCTGACTCTTGTCCACCTGACAGACTGTTTGTTCCTGATAAGTGGACCAGCAGAGTCATTTCCGAGGTTCATTCCTCGGTGTTGGCAGGGCATCCGGGAATTTTTGGCACCAGAGATCTGGTGGCTAGGTCCTTTTGGTGGCCTTCCTTGTCACGGGATGTGCGGTCATTTGTGCAGTCCTGTGGGACTTGTGCTCGGGCTAAGCCTTGCTGTTCTCGTGCCAGCGGCTTGCTCTTGCCCTTGCCTGTCCCGAAGAGGCCTTGGACACACATTTCCATGGATTTCATTTCAGATCTTCCGGTGTCTCAAGGAATGTCTGTCATCTGGGTGGTATGTGATCGCTTTTCCAAGATGGTCCATTTGGTATCTTTGCCTAAACTGCCTTCCTCTTCCGATCTGGTTCCCTTGTTCTTTCAGAATGTGGTTCGTTTACACGGCATTCCTGAGAATATCGTGTCTGACAGAGGATCCCAGTTTGTTTCCAGGTTCTGGCGATCCTTTTGTGCTAAGATGGGCATTGATTTGTCGTTTTCGTCTGCCTTTCATCCTCAAACTAATGGACAAACGGAGCGAACTAATCAGACTCTGGAGGCTTATTTGAGGTGTTTTGTTTCTGCAGATCAGGATGATTGGGTGACCTTCTTGCCGTTGGCTGAGTTTGCCCTTAATAATCGGGCTAGTTCCGCTACCTTGGTTTCGCCATTTTTTTGCAACTCTGGTTTCCATCCTCGTTTTTCCTCGGGACATGTGGAGCCTTCTGACTGTCCTGGGGTAGATTCCGTGGTGGATAGGTTGCAGCAGATCTGGAATCATGTGGTGGCCAACTTGAAGTTGTCACAGGAGAAGGCTCAGCGTTTTGCCAACCGCCGCCGCGGTGTGGGTCCCCGACTTCGTGTTGGGGATTTGGTATGGCTGTCTTCTCGATTTGTTCCTATGAAGGTCTCCTCTCCTAAATTTAAGCCTCGCTTCATCGGTCCTTACAAGATATTGGAAATCCTTAATCCTGTGTCCTTTCGCTTGGATCTTCCGGTGTAGTTTGCCATTCACAACGTGTTCCATAGGTCTTTGTTGCGGCGGTACGTTGTACCTGTGGTTCCTTCTGTTGAGCCTCCTGCTCCGGTGTTGGTTGAGGGCGAGTTGGAGTACATGGTGGAGAAGATCTTGGATTCTCGTCTCTCCAGGCGGAGGCTTCAGTATCTGGTCAAGTGGAAGGGCTATGGTCAGGAGGATAATTCCTGGGTGGTTGCCTCTGATGTGCATGCGGCCGATTTAGTTCGTGCCTTTCACGCTGCTCATCCTGATCGCCCTGGTGGTCTTGGTGAGGGTTCGGTGACCCCTCCTTAAAGGGGGGGTACTGTTGTGAATTAGACTTTTTTGGCTCCCTCTTGTGGTCACTAGTGATATGACTCTGGGATTGTCTTTCCTCAGTTTGGCACCCACACTTCCTGGATTCTCAGTCCAGTGCCTGGCATCGTTGTAATCAGTTCCTTTCTGTTTGCTCCTGTCTGCTGGTCCTGGATCTTGCAAAATTAAGCTAAGTCCTGCTTCCTTGTTTTTTTGGTTATTTGCATTGCTCTTTTTCTCCAGCTTGTACTAAATGTGATTCCTGATTTTGCTGGAAGCTCTAGGGGGCTGGTGTTCTCCCCCCGGGCCGTTAGACGGTTCGGGGGTTCTTGAATATCCAGCGTGGAAATTTTGATAGGGTTTTTGCTGACCGTATAAGTCATCTTACTATATTCTGCTATTAGTCAGTGGGCCTCTCTTTGCTAAATATCTAGTTCATTCTTACGTTTGTCTTTTCTCCTTACCTCACCGTTATTATTTGTTGGGGGCTTGTATCCAACTTTTGGGGTCTTTTCTCTGGAGGCAAGAAAGGTCTATCTTTTCCCTTCTAGGGTTAGTTAGTTCTCCGGCTGGCGCGAGACGTCTAGAACCAACGTAGGCACGTTCCCCGGCTGCTGCTATTTGTGGTGCTAGGATTAGATATATGGTCAGCCCAGTTACCACTGCCCTATGAGCTGGTTTTTTGTGTTTGCAGACTTGGTATGTATTTTTGAGACCCTCTGCCATTGGGGTCATAACATGCCCCTATGTATAAGAAGATAACTACTATAATACTGCTCCTATGTACAAGAATATAACTACTATAATACTGCCCCCTATGTACAAGAAGAGAACTACTATAATACTGCTCCTATGTACTAGAATATAACTACTATAATACTGCCCCTATGTATAAGAAGATAACTACTATAATACTGCTCCTATGTACTAGAATATAACTACTATAATACTGCCCTACTGCCCCTATGTATAAGATAACTACTATAATACTGCTCCTATGTACTAGAATATAACTACTATAATACTGCCCCATGTACAAGACTATAACTACTATAATACTGTCCCTATGCACAAGAATATAACTACTATAATACTGTCCCTATGTACAAGAATATAACTACTGTAATACTGTCCCTATGTACAAGAATATAACTACTGTAATACTGCCCCTATGTACAAGAATATAACTACTATAATACTGCCAGTATGTACAAGAATAAAACTACTATAATACTGCCCCTATGTACAAGAAGATAACTACTATAATACTGTCCCTATGTGCAAGAATATAACTACTATAATACTGCTCCTATGTGCAAGAATATAACTACTATAATATTGCTCCTATGTACAAGAATATAACTACTATAATACTGCTCCCTATGTACAAGAATATAACTACAATAATACTGCTCCTATGTACTAGAACAGTGATGGCGAACCTATGACACGCGTGTCAGTGCTGACACGCGTAGTCATTTTTAGTGACACGCCGGCCGCGGCCCCATAGAAATTGCTTCTTTCCCAGGGTCTGAAGGAGAGGAAACTCTCCTTCAGGCCCTGGGAACCATATTAATATGTAAAATAAAGAATTAAAATAAAAAATATTGCTATACTCACCTGTCCGACGCAGCCTGGACGTCCGCGAGGGAACCGGCAGCGTTGTTTGCTTAAAAATCGCGGTTTTCCTTCCTTCCTTGAAGTCCCGGCTTGTGATTGGTTGCGTGCCGCCCATGTGACCGAGACGCGACCAATCACAGCAAGCCGTGACGTAATTTTAGGTCCTTCAGGATTTTAAAATTACGTTCCGGCGTTGTGATTGGTTGCGTCGCCCATGTGACCGCACGCAACCAATCACAACGCCGGAACGTAATTTTAAAATCCTGAAGGACCTAAAATTACGTCACGGCTTGCTGTGATTGGTCGCGTCTCGGTCACATGGGCGGCACGCAACCAATCACAAGCCGGGACTTCAAGTAAGGAAGGAAAACCGCGATTTTTAAGCAAACAACGCTGCCGGTTCCCTCGCGGACGTCCAGGCTGCGTCGGACAGGTGAGTATAGCAATATTTTTTATTTTAATTCTTTATTTTACACACATTAATGTTGTTTCGATACCGATACCCGATACCACAAAAGTATCGGATCTCGGTATCGGAATTCCGATACAGCAAATATCGGCCGATACCCGATACTTGCGGTATCGGAATACTAAACAATGGCATCCGATCCGATTTTTTATCGGATCGGATGCCATGCAGGAGGGTCTGTGGGTCCAAACAACAGAGCTCCGGTGCAGAGCGTCTAGGCCTGGGACTTCCGGTAGGCCAGGCGCAGCTCCCGGAAGTCCCAGGCCTCTGCGTCGGATCTGTGTTGTTTGGGCGACATTGCGCTGCTCCCTGCTCCCTGCTGCGCCGACCAGAAGTCCCAGGCTGCACCGACCAGAAGTCCCAGGCTGCACCGACCAGAAGTCCCAGGCTGCACTTCTGAGGCCTGAGGAGATAGCTGTCTGGAGGCCCTGTGATAGCTGTCTGGAGGCCCTGTGATAGCTGTCTGGACTCAGGCCCTGTGATAGCTGTCTGGAGGCCCTGTGATAGCTGTCTGGACTCAGGCCCTGTGATTGCTGTCTGGACTCAGGCCCTGTGATTGCTGTCTGGACTCAGGCCCTGTGATAGCTGTCTGGACTCAGGCCCTGTGATAGCTGTCTGGAGGCCCTGTGATAGCTGTCTGGACTCAGGCCCTGTGATTGCTGTCTGGACTCAGGCCCTGTGATTGCTGTCTGGATTCAGGCCCTGTGATTGCTGTCTGGACTCAGGCCCTGTGATTGCTGTCTGGACTCAGGCCCTGTGATAGCTGTCTGGACTCAGGCCCTGTGATAGCTGTCTGGAGGCCCTGTGATTGCTGTCTGGACTCAGGCCCTGTGATTGCTGTCTGGAGGCCCTGTGATTGCTGTCTGGACTCAGGCCCTGTGATTGCTGTCTGGACTCAGGCCCTGTGATAGCTGTCTGGACTCAGGCCCTGTGATAGCTGTCTGGACTCAGGCCCTGTGATAGCTGTCTGGACTCAGGCCCTGTGATAGCTGTCTGGACTCAGGCCCTGTGATTGCTGTCTGGACTCAGGCCCTGTGATTGCTGTCTGGACTCAGGCCCTGTGATAGCTGTCTGGACTCAGGCCCTGTGATAGCTGTCTGGAGGCCCTGTGATTGCTGTCTGGACTCAGGCCCTGTGATTGCTGTCTGGACTCAGGCCCTGTGATAGCTGTCTGGACTCAGGCCCTGTGATAGCTGTCTGGACTCAGGCCCTGTGATAGCTGTCTGGACTCAGGCCCTGTGATAGCTGTCTGGACTCAGGCCCTGTGATAGCTGTCTGGACTCAGGCCCTGTGATAGCTGTCTGGACTCAGGCCCTGTGATTGCTGTCTGGACTCAGGCCCTGTGATTGCTGTCTGGACTCAGGCCCTGTGATTGCTGTCTGGACTCAGGCCCTGTGATTGCTGTCTGGACTCAGGCCCTGTGATTGCTGTCTGGACTCAGGCCCTGTGATAGCTGTCTGGACTCAGGCCCTGTGATAGCTGTCTGGACTCAGGCCCTGTGATTGCTGTCTGGACTCAGGCCCTGTGATTGCTGTCTGGACTCAGGCCCTGTGACTACTACAGCAACCATCATCCAGTGAACTGTGGGGTGTCATTGGCCATTACTGAGATAAGTGAGAGGGAGGCATCAGTGATGGCGAACCTGTGGCAGTCCAGCTGTTGCAAAACTACAATTCCCATCATGGCTGGCCATTCAAAGCAAAGGCTTTGGCTGTAAAGACATGATGGGAATTGTAGTTTTGCAACAGCTGGAGTGCCACAGGTTCGCCATCACTGGAAGAATTCCCCCTCCCCCTCACTTATCTTAGTTCACGGCACCCCACACAAGTTAAATAATAGCAAGACCAACAAAAGAAACCAACTGACAGATGAACAAAGAAGTCACTAAGCAGGTAAGTTAATTCTAATTATACATATTTGTTATTTAAACTATACATGTCGCAAAATTATGTTTTTTTATCAAGGTGACACACCACCCAAGTTATGCTCGGTTTTTTGGCGAATTTTGACACACCGAGCTCAAAAGGTTGCCCATCACTGTACTAGAATATAACTACTATAATACTGCCCCTATGTATAAGAAGATAACTACTATAATACTGCTCCTATGTACAAGAATATAACTACTATAATACTGCCCCCTATGTACAAGAAGAGAACTACTATAATACTGCTCCTATGTACTAGAATATAACTACTATAATACTGCCCCTATGTATAAGAAGATAACTACTATAATACTGCTCCTATGTACTAGAATATAACTACTATAATACTGCCCTACTGCCCCTATGTATAAGAAGATAACTACTATAATACTGCTCCTATGTACTAGAATATAACTACTATAATACTGCCCCATGTACAAGACTATAACTACTATAATACTGTCCCTATGTACAAGAATATAACTACTGTAATACTGTCCCTATGTACAAGAATATAACTACTGTAATACTGCCCCTATGTACAAGAATATAACTATATAACTACTATAATACTGCCAGTATATACAAGAATAAAACTACTATAATACTGCCCCTATGTACAAGAATATAACTACTATAATACTGCTCCTATGTACAAGAAGATAACTACTATAATACTGCTCCTATGTACTAGAATATAACTACTATAATACTGCTCCTATGTACCAGGGCTTAAACACAACCACAGATATACCAACCACTGTTGACCAATAACCACAATATAATCAACAATATTGGAGTAATATATACCATATACCAGTGATTGGTGCTCTGTGGAGAAAGGAGTGGAGGACCACTAACATAGGGGGTAGGAACAGACACAACCAATATACGGAAATACCCAGAGAAACCACCAAGCAGAGAATAGATATAAAAATGCCTTTATTATATATGATTGGCAATAGTAAATATAACAAATTGTGCCACAACAGGACAAGACAATATTTATCTAATTAAATATAAAAGAAATATTAAGAAGGAGATGGTAAAGGCTGACCAGATTATATTTATATAACAAAGTAAAAGGTTAGTGCTACCCTATTTTCATTCTCCGTTAAAAAAACAAAAATTATAAGTGATAATGTACCTCATGTATATAACGACCAAACGGTAGTATGTGCAAATTGCGATATATAAAAAGTGCAAAATTGCAGTTACCAAGCAATCTCCATATATATCAGCCTACATGTAATACACTATGGGTCATTAAATGCCTCACATATACAAGACGTGCAAAATAATTATATGTGCAAAATAAAATATATAAAGTGCAATGTAACTAAATACCAATACCATATCGGTCTACATATCATTCAACGTGTGATTAAATAGTTGCAAACAGCAATATTACATGTGCAAAGGGGCAATTATCTAGACGAAAGTGTAATTCAATATAGGTACTGATGTACCTCACATATATGAAGTACAATAGTGAAATGTGCAAACTGCAATATATAATACACCAATGACAAATTACAAGGGATGCCAGATATATCAGCCTAAGTGTGATGCATCACGGCAACACAGGCGTCCACATGTGCCTAGATGCAAAGTGCAAGATGCAGAGTGCTCGCTGCGGTGAGGGTCCAGCAGGAGCCACACCGAAAAAAATAATAAAACAAAAGTGCACGGTGTAAAAGATAGGGATATGTACACAATATACCTTAAATAACAGGGTCAGCTACGTCCCTTGATAGCGCACCCCGACGCGCTGATATATCTTTGAAAAAACTGACCGTCACATCCAAACATAGATTAAGTGTGAACAGGTGCTGAACCTTAGAGACACCAACTCCTATACAGTCAAGCAAAAAAGGCAGCACACTGCAGCGCTAACACATGCAAACATGAAACACGGAAATTGAACTGCATTACTGCACTAGAAATATGAAAAATGAGAGCGTTTAGCGCATAAAAAAGGCCAATTTTATGTGTACCTGGTAGCCACTTTACGGCATCTCTCTTATACCAGGTCCTACACTTTCCTTCCTCGCTGAGAATAAACGTCTCCATGTGAATGGGTACCTATAAAAACCTCTTCTTAGACAACGCTCTCATTTTTCATATTTCTAGTGCAGTAATGCAGTTCAATTTCCGTGTTTCATGTTTGCATGTGTTAGCGCTGCAGTGTGCTGCCTTTTTTGCTTGACTGTATAGGAGTTGGTGACTCTAAGGTTCAGCACCTGTTCACACTTAATCTATGTTTGGATGTGACGGTCAGTTTTTTCAAATGTATTATTTAGCCTTCTGACCGAGCACTCCGCCTCCTAGTCACAGGTGTTTTAATTGCAGCAGGTTCAGTACCCCTCCACAGAGAGAGAGAATGTTGTCTAAGAAGAGGTTTTCATAGGTACCCATTCACATGGAGACGTTTATTCTCAGCGAGGAAGGAAAGTGTAGGACCTGGTATAAGAGAGATGCCGCAAAGTGGCTGCCAGGTACACATAAAATCGTCCTTTTTTATGCGCTAAACGCTCTCATTTTTCATATTTCTAGTGCAGTAATGCAGTTCAATTTCTGTGTTTCATGTTTGGATGTGTTAGCGCTGCAGTGTGCTGCCTTTTTTGCTTGACTGCGCTGATATATCTGGCATCCCTTGTAATTTGTCATTGGTGTATTATATATTGCAGTTTGTACATTTCACTATTGTACTTCATATATGTGAGGTACATCAGTACCTATATTGAATTACACTTTGGTCTAGATAATTGCCCCTTTGCACATGTAATATTGCTGTTTGCAACTATTTAATCACACGTTGAATGATATGTAGACCGATATGGTATTGGTATTTAGTTACATTGCACTTTATATATTTTATTTTGCACATATAATTATTTTGCACGTCTTGTATATGTGAGGCATTTAATGACCCATAGTGTATTACATGTAGGCTGATATATATGGAGATTGCTTGGTAACTGCAATTTTGCACTTTTTATATGTCGCAATTTGCACATACTACCGTTTGGTCGTTATATACATGAGGTACATTATCACTTATAATTTTTGTTTTTTTAACGGAGAATGAAAATAGGGTAGCACTAACCTTTTACTTTGTTATATAAATATAATCTGGTCAGCCTTTACCATCTCCTTCTTAATATTTCTTTTATATTTAATTAGATAAATATTGTCTTGTCCTGTTGTGCGCACAATTTGTTATATTTACTATTGCCAATCATATATAATAAAGGCATTTTTATATCTATTCTCTGCTTGGTGGTTTCTCTGGGTATTTCCGTATATTGGTTGTGTCTGTTCCCAGGGCCGGCTTCAGGTTTTTGAGGGCCCCGGGCGAAAGAGTCTCAGTGGGGCCCCCCCCCCCCCCTTTAACACATACCACGATTCATGATGCCCAGATACAGCAGAGAAATATAGGTAGAGTACAATGCCAGATTTCACTTCTTACATGAGTGATAGCTATTGTAAATTCTGCAGTGTATATATACAGGACAGGAGGAGTGGTACTGTGCGGTGTATATATACAGGGGAGAGGTACTGTGCGGAGTATATATAGAGGGGAGTGGTACTGTGCAGTGTATATATACAGGGGAGTGGTACTGTGCAGTGTATATATACAGGACAGGAGGAGTGGTACTGTGCGGTGTATATATACAGGGAAGAGGTACTGTGCGGAGTATATATAGAGGGGAGTGGTACTGTGCAGTGTATATATACAGGGGAGAGGTACTGTGCGGTGTATATATACAGGGGAGAGGTGCTGTGCAGTGTATATATACAGGGGAGAGGTACTGTGCGGTGTATATATACAGGGGAGAGGTACTGTGTGGTGTATATATACAGGGGAGAGGTACTGTGCAGTGTATATATACAGGGGAGAGGTACTGTGCGGTGTATATATACAGGACAGGAGGAGTGGTACTGTGCAGTGTATATATACAGGGGGAGAGGTTCAGTGCAGTGTATATATACAGGGGAGAGGTACTGTGCGGTGTATATATACAGGACAGGAGGAGTGGTACTGTGCGGTGTATATATACAGAGGAGAGGTACTGTGCAGTGTATATATACAGGGGAGAGGTACTGTGCGGTGTATATATACAGGGGAGAGGTACTGTGCGGTGTATATATACAGGGGAGAGGTACTGTGCAGTGTATATATACAGGGGAGAGGTACTGTGCGGTGTATATATACAGGGGAGAGGTACTGTTCAGTGTATATATACAGGGGAGTGGTACTGTGCAGTGTATATATACAGGACAGGAGGAGTGGTACTGTGCAGTGTATATATACAGGACAGGAGGAGTGGTACTGTGCAGTGTATATATACAGGGGAGAGGTACTGTGCAGTGTATATATACGGGGGAGAGGTACTGTGCGGTGTATATATACAGGGGAGAGGTACTGTGCAGTGTATATATACAGGGGAGAGGTACTGTGCGGTGTATATATACAGGACAGGAGGAGTGGTACTGTGCGGTGTATATATACAGGGGAGATGTACTGTGCGGTGTATATATACAGGGGAGAGGTACTGTGCGGTGTATATATACAGGGGAGAGGTACTGTGCAGTGTATATATACAGGGGAGTGGTACTGTGCAGTGTATATATACAGGACAGGAGGAGTGGTACTGTGCAGTGTATATATACAGGGGAGAGGTACTGTGCAGTGTATATATACAGGGGAGAGGTACTGTGCGGTGTATATATACAGGGGAGAGGTACTTTGCAGTGTATATATACAGGGGAGAGGTGCTGTGCAGTGTATATATACAGGGGAGAGGTACTGTGCGGTGTATATATACAGGGGAGAGGTACTGTGCAGTGTATATATACAGGGGAGAGGTACTGTGCGGTGTATATATACAGGACAGGAGGAGTGGTACTGTGCGGTGTATATATACAGGGGAGAGGAACTGTGCGGTGTATATATACAGGGGAGAGGTACTGTGCGGTGTATATATACAGGGGAGAGGTACTGTGCGGTGTATATATACAGGGGAGAGGTACAGTGCGGTGTATATATACAGGGGAGAGGTACTGTGCAGTGTATATATACAGGGGAGAGGTACTGTGCGGTGTATATATACAGGGGAGAGGTACTGTGCAGTGTATATATACAGGGGAGTGGTACTGTGCAGTGTATATATACAGGACAGGAGGAGTGGTACTGTGCAGTGTATATATACAGGGGAGAGGTACTGTGCGGTGTATATATACAGGGGAGAGGTACTGTGCGGTGTATATACTTCAACAGCCGCCCAGCCCAGGCCCCCAGCACCTGTCCTGTATATATATTATATACACTGTATCTATACAGGCTGTGCTGGGGGCCTGGGCTGGGTGGCTGCTGTAGTGTATATATATATATATATATATATATATATATATATATATATATATATATATATATGTGTGTCAGCTGCAGCCGCCCAGCCCATGGCCGCCCCCCCAGGTCACCCAGACTGTCAGAATATACAGCGATATAGCATGGCACTCACTCAGGTGCCGGTAGCAGCTCCTCCAGTCCGGAATCTGCCTGTTATACAACCAAAAAACTACTTGAAATAATTGAAAAAAGAATCATATAAAATTTATGAATATTTTATTTAACACCAATAGAGCAATACACAAAAAATATTTAAAAACAAGAGGGGCAGTTGATAGCACTCAAGAGTAATATATATAAAAAATCCATAACAAATGTTACTTTTATGACATTAAGTACTGGTAGTCCGCTATGATATCAAATTGGTATATATCCCAAGTGGGGCAAGAATGAAAAAAGGTGCAATTTAATAAATATACCAAAGAAAAATTAATGGCATTTCAAATGCAGAAACAATCAGCTGTAAAAGTAATTTAGAAAAGTGCATAGTGCTAGTGCATAAAGAGATGTATACTAACCAGTACTTGGAGTGTGAGGTGGCAGTGTCAGCACATTTATTATGAGTCACTCTTGAGTGCTATCAACTGCCCCTCTTGTTTTTAAATATTTTTTGTGTATTGCTCTATTGGTGTTAAATAAAATATTCATACATTTTATATGATTCTTTTTTCAATTATTTCAAGTAGTTTTTTGGTTGTATAATAGGTTGCTTTTCTGCTTGAAGTTTATTTATTTATTATTGTGGGACATTTTCCTTGTCGGATTAAAGCGGAATCTGCCTGTGCCTGATTAGTTCAGCACTGCACAGTGCACACAGCCAGGAGAGCAGAGCAGGAGAACTCTCAGCCCACAATATCACGCTGGCTGTGTCCTTAACCCCTATGTGCCTGGCCCTGCACTGACTGAGAAGATGCTTGTGCCAGGCAGGGCAAATTGAAAGGGTAGAAGAGTTAAAGCGGCCAGATGGATGTATGACTGCGTGAGTGGGCCCCCCTGTCTTGTCAGGGCCCCGGCACTTGCCCGGTGGCGCCGGGTGCTGACGCCGGCCCTGTCTGTTCCTACCCCCTATGTACCAGGGCTGTGGAGTCAGTAAGCCACAGTTGCGACTCCCGATTCCTGGATTTTATCAGGTTCCGGCTCCGACTCCTTCATAATTGGCAAATTCGTAACAATAAATTTACTGTTGTAAAATATTAACATCGTTCTTATTCAGTTTCTCACCATCATATAAGTAATCAGACCACTTAGAGCAAAAACTATATTTATTAGAATACAATTAGAATATAGCAAATAACTTTTAGAAACTTTTCTAAACTCTAGTAAATATGCAATAAGCACTGTTATGCAGTTAATAAGAAGAAATCTATAAATTTGTCCTCAGAAAAAGTATTGCCTCTGTCAGATCCTCCTTCATGGATGCCCTCAAATCTGATCTAATTATTTTGAGAGCAGAGAACAACCTCTCTATACTAACTTGGGTTGGTGGCAAAGCAGTAACCACTCGGGCAACGTCTCTGACAATGTCAGGATACAGAGGAATCGCTTGTTGCACTGTTATTTTTGATGAACGGTCAAATTTCTCAATTTCTTTTAGTGCACATGAAAAATTCTGCTGAAATGTACTGGCTGTGTTTTTTGATGGGGATGACTCTTCTTCTATGCGGGAACGCTTTGCACGGTCCTTGTGATCCAAATATTTTTCAAAATTAAATTCTTCATCAGTTGATGAGGGTGAAGATGTGGCAGGACGACCAAATTCTTGTTCCTCCTGACTGTTCTGCAACCTTTTCATCCTTACTGCTATTTCAAACAGAGCTTCTTTTCCTTTAGTTAGCTGTTGATCATCTAGAAGAATCCGATGCATTGGGTCTACATAAACAGCTGCCAAAAGAATGTTATTTTGTAATAGTAGCTCCTCTCTCCGTTTCATTGATGTAGCAATGCCACTTGCAATTAACCCTCCTCTTTGGGACAGGCGAAACATCAGGTTCTTCCACTCCTTAAAGAAAATACCTGGAGTTAAGTCCTCTGTTTGTAATTTTTTAGTCACTGTAAATGGGTGCTCTAGCAATTTTTCCAGCTCAGTCACCTGATTCCACTGACTTTCATTTAGCGTCAGTTGAGGGTTAGGCATGCTACAAGAAAGGTTTTCAGTTCACCCAAGCGCTGAATCATTAAGTAAGTACTGCCCCATCGTGTGGCTTGATCAATAATTGCCCCTTTTCCAGCACGTCTCTTCAAAATTGAGTCAACTTTAGGGGTTCTGGCAACAGTAGCAAATTTTCTCACCTTGCCAATCAGTGCAGCAGCATGTCCTTCTTGCAGACTGTCTCTTATAGCCAGCTGTAGCGTATGCACAACACAGTGCATGTGATGAATGAAAGAACGTATTGACACAGTTTCAACAAGATCATCTAAACTATCATGTTGCTGTTCATCTGAAGCAACTTCAGTTTGCTCCTCAGTTACAATACTGTGTTCCTCTATTTCAAACATTTCTGTGTCTGTGGACCCAGAATGTTCTTCTAGCTGCTGGTCACCATCATTACTCTCATTCATTAGCTTAATAGTACTTATCATATTTGAAGCATTATCAGTTACGACAGAAAGAACTTGCTCTTTTTTAAGTTCATAGTCTTGCAGAACCTTTTCCACCAAGACCTGGAGAAACTCACTGGTGTGATGAGCTTTGGTGTCTTTTACTGCCAGTGTCTTGGTAACTATTTCATTTTTGTCACAAACAAATCGGACATTGATGGCAAAATAGTTCACTCTGTGACGTGTGCAGGCATCCATTTTAAGAAACAGAAAGCGTCCCTTGAGAGTTTTTTTAAGTTCTTCCTTTTGTTTAAAAGCTTCTTCGATTACTAATTTTCTAATACTCTCTCTCTCCAGAGAAACACCAAGCTTGCGGGCCATTTCCCCATTCAGACACATAAAAGCTGGTCGTGAAAATAATGAAATAGGCACACTATCCTTTACAACAAGCTCAATGTCCTTTTTTTTCAATGTATCTACTGTCATTGTCACAGTAACTTTGTCACTGACAAAATATCTTGCTGGAAGAGCTGGGCACTGGTTCATTGGTTTGGATGCAGTCTTTCTCATCCACTGCTTTCAGTACTTCTGGATGAAAGCGCTGTAAATGTCTCTTTAGATTAGAAGCTCTGGTAGGAGCATTTTTATCTTTGCCTGAATATGCACTGATCTTGGCTTCACAGCATTTGTTTTCGTCTGGATCATTTGTCATACACTGACAGACATAATGTTTTCTATCTTGAGTGATGGTGAAATGTTCAAATACAGCTGATTTAATGTGACGCTTCTTTGACATTCTCAGGTTTTTAATTCTGCATTCACAATCCAAATGACAATCGTTTTTCCTAAAAACAATTGTACAAAATTATTGCCAGGTCGTACAACTGATATAGTGGTCAGTAATACTGTTATTCCTCATGTACTCACAGTTACCTGATGCACAGTTTGTTGAAAGGATAATACTTCTTACAGTCTTCCTCTTCTGAGTAGCAGCTGTGAGATGCTTGGAAGACGCACACCTAGTAAACATCTAGTCTAGAGGAGGAGCTTTACTACTAAGAATTTGCAACACACTTTCACTTTCAGTTTCATACATTGTAAGTAGGGGGGTTGGGGCAGCATGAGGTTAACCAAGTATAAGATTAGATAAGGGCAGTGGAGAACAGTGACACACAAGAAGTAAAGGTACCGTCACACTCAGCGACGCTGCGGCGATATAGACAACGAGCCGACCTAAACTAGATCGCTGGAGCGTCGCTGTTTAGGTCGCTGTAGAGACGTCAAACACAGCAACTCCAGAACGATGCAGGAGCGATCCAGTGATGTAACGGCGACTCACTTCTCGTTCTCGCTGGTTGTTAGCTCCATGTCAAACATTGCTGGCGTCGTTGCTTTTGATGTCAAACATGACGATACACGCCGACCTGGCGACCAAATAAAGTTCTGGACTTCTAGCTCCGACCAGCGATGGCACAGCGGGATCCAGATTGCTGCTGCGTGTCAAACACAACGAGATCGCTATCCAGGACGCTGCAACGTCACGGATTGTTGTCGTTCTCGTTGCAAAGTTGCTGAGTGTGACGGTACCTTAAGAAATGTCTCTATCTCCAGCAGAACTGCTTATCACTGTTGTTCATAGTTTGATAGAACATATATATTTGAGTAACATTTATAAAATTCATATGAAAGTTCAATTATGAAATATTAATACATTTTTTTTAAAGCTGGAGTCTGAGTCGGTACATTTCTACCGACTCCGACCAAAACTAACTCGGACTCCGACTCCACGACTCCGACTCCACAGCCCTGCTATGTACAAGAATATAACTACAATAGTACAAGAATATAACTACTATAATACTGCCCCTATGTACAGGAAGATAACTACTATAATACTGCTCCTATGTACTAGAATATAACTACTATAATACTGCCCCTATGTATAAGAAGATAACTGTAAAGATTATAAGGGATAACTCAGTAGACTCTTTGCATGGAACAAGACAACTACAGGACACAGTTTTATAAGTGGTAAAGTCTATATTATCACACGGTGATTCAAACAGGTGCAGAGAGAAACTCAAGTCCACAACACTTGGTGTAAATATTAAACGCAGCTTAACAGTCTATAGGAAACTTCAGAGGAAAATGCAATCACGCAGAAAGTCTCTGAAGCACAATTATCCTTGAGGATACTTGACACCAATAAGTCCTTGGTAGTCCAAACACAGAGATATGCTTATAAGGCAGTTCAAATAATATCTTAGCACAACCAGGGAGGCCTGGGTAAAAGTCTCAGGTTTAAGCAGAGCAGCAACAGCTTACATGTCCAGCAAATGCAGATGGAAACAAACACAAGCAGCCAGATGGAAGATTACTGGAAACCGATGTATGCAGCAGAAACTCAGAGCTGAGTAGCAGGATCTCCACACAGGTTCACAGGAGCAGGTACAAAGCCAGGGAGTCATCAGGAGCAGGATGCAAGCCAGAATACTCTAGCACAGACTAAAGGCTGGGGTGGAGTTATATAGCAGGAAGACACAGTGCACATGAGACCAAAGACGACATCTTGGAAAATGGCAGTAATGCACAAAAGGTAATCAAAATGTTCAGAGTCCTGACATTACTCCCTCCTTAGAAGCGGCCTCAGGACGATCCTGGACCTGGTTTCTCAGGGAATCTTTGATGAAAACGAGCGATCTTCTGTTGGGCATTGATGTTTTCCACAGGTTCCCAAGAGTCTTCCTCAGGGGGATATCCCTGCCATCTTATCAGATATTGGAGCCGATTCCTGCGAATCCTGGAATCAATAATTTCCTCCACCACAAATTGTTCTTGCCCATCAATCACCACAGGCTGCGGAGGTGGCACAACACGTCCCTGGAAGGTATTAGGAGATACAGGCTTTAGTAAAGATACATGAAAAACTGGGTGTACCTTCATAGTCCTAGGCAGCTTCAGCCGGCAGGCCACAGAGCTCACAATACTGTTGATCTTGAAAGGGCCAATGAATTTCTGTCCAAGTTTTTGTGAAGGAACGTTTAGCTTCAGATTCTTAGTTGATACCCACACGGAATCTCCTACCTTGAACATGGGGTGCAGGTTTGCAGAATGTATCAGCCGATCTCTTATAACGTTCTTGAGCCGTGGTCAGGGATTCCTTCAGAACCTCCAGATTTTGCCTCATCTCAGTCAGCCTTTCCTCAACTGCTGGAACCGGAGAATTAATCGGAGACCTAGGTAAGATACATGGATGATAGCCCAGATTGGCAAAGAAAGGAGTGAACTTAGTGGAGGCGCTCTGAGAATTGTTGTATGAAAATTCGGCTAACGGCAGTAATTCCAACCAATCATCTTGGAGATGGCTAACATAGCAACTTAGATATTGTTCCAACGTCTGGTTGGTACGCTCAGTCTGACCATTTGTCTGGGGATGGTAAGCGGAAGAGAGACAGACATTAATATTGAGTGCAGAGCAAAACCCCTTCCAGAATCTTGAAGTGAACTGTACGCCACGGTCAGAGATGATCTTATCCGGGACCCCATGCAACCGGAAGACATTCTGAATAACCAAGTTCACTGTATCTTTAGCTGAGGGGAGGCCGGTGCATGGATCAAAATGAGCGGCTTTAGTCAGGCGATCAACTACTACCATGAACGTATTCATGCCCCCCGATGTAGGCAGCTCCACAATCAAGTCCATTGATATAGACCCCCAAGGTCGGGACGGAACAGGTAACGGTTGCAGGAGACCCGTAGGTGCCACACGACTCTTGTAGCGAGCACATACCTCGCAAGAGAGAACATAGTCCTTAGTATCCTTCAGGCAAGTTGGCCACCAGAAAAATCGGCTTTGGAACTCTTGTGTCTTCTGTACCCCCCTGTGACCAGCCAACTTGGAGTCATGTACCAACTTGAGGATCTGCAGACGGACGGCCTCAGTGACGTAGATACATCGATCTCTGAACCACATGCCACCCTTAAAGACAAGATTAATATCAACAGGTGGGTTAGCCAGAAATACATCACCGTCATAAGCCTCCCTGCACTTCTTCCACAAGTCCTGATCGTGGATAACTCCGATGAAATTGGCATCAGATAGAATGGTCTTGGACGGGGCTCCAGGTACGGAATCCGCAGCATGGATTCGGGATAAAGCATAAGCCTTCCCATTACGAGAACCTGGACGGTACGAGATAACAAAATTAAATTGATTTAAAAATAAATTCCAACGAGCCTGACGAGGAGAAAGACATCTAGCGGATCTGAGGACCTCTAAATTGCGATGGTCAGTAAGCACTACGATCTGTTGTGCAGCTCCTTGCAGATGATGCCTCCATTCCTTGAAAGCCGCAATAATAGCCAGCAATTCCTTGTCTCCCACATCGTAATTCTCTGCTGAGGTTAGTCTACGGGAAAAGAAAGCACAAGGATGTAGCAGACCCTTCTCTCCAGTTCTTTGGGAGAGAATAGCCCCCAAAGCATTATCAGAAGCGTCCACCTCCATAATGAAAGAAAGTGTTGGATCTGGGTATATCAACAGCGGTGCTGAGGTGAAACAGATATTAAGCTTCTTGAGCCTGTGATGACCACTTAAAGGGCTTTTCCTTCTTTGTCAAGGAAGTAATGGGACGGATAATATCAGAAAAATTTAGAATGAAATGTCTGTAGAAATTTGCAAAACCAATAAAACGTTGCACCTCCTTAACGTTCTTGAGTACCGGCCAGTCAAGGATAGCTTGAATCTTACCAGATTCCATATTCAGCCCCTGGGGAGAGATGATATAACCTAAGAACTGTATCTCAGAACGATGGAACTCGCATTTCTCCGGCTTGATATACAGATGGTTCTCTTTCAGACTTCTTAAAACAGCCTTGACATGTTCTTCATGTTCCTGTAGAGAGTCAGAAAAGATTAGAATATTGTCCAAATAGATCACCACAAACTGGTCCAACAAATCTCTGAAAATGTCATTAACAAGCTGTTGAAACGTTGCAGGGGCATTACAAAGCCCGAAGGGCATCACAAGATATTCAAAGTGTCCATACCGGCATCGGAATGCTGTCTTCCACTCATCCCCTGGACGAATACGCACCAAATTATAAGCCCCACGAAGATCCAGTTTAGAGAACACCTTAGCATGGCGGACTCTTTCCAGTAATTCGGGAATCAGAGGCAAAGGGTAACGATTCCGTACGGTTACCTTATATAGCTCTCTATAGTCCACACAGGGTCTCAGGGACCCATCCTTCTTTACAAAAAATATAGGTGCCCCTGCTGGTGAAGGACTTATGAAGGCTTTGGCCAGATTTTCATCAATATACTCCTTTAAGGCTTGAAGCTCAGGTGCCGCCAAAGGATATACGTTACCAAAAGGAATAGCTGCCCCAGGAAGCAACTCAATGGGACAGTCATAATGCCTGTGTGGAGGAAGCTGATCTGCATTCTTCTTGTCACAGATGTCAGAGAACTCTGTTGTGAATTCCGCTCTTGGGCTCCCTCCGGTGGTTGTAAGTGGCACTTTTGTGAATTCTGCTCTTGGGCTTCCTCCGGTGGTTTTAAGTGGTACTGCTGCTCCTTGGATTTAGCTGTCAGCAGCTGCTTCCACTGATTGTCTTTCTGGCTCGGCTATTTAACCTGGTTCTATCCTTCAGCCTGTGCCAGTTGTCAATGGTTCCTGCTTGGATTCACATCTCTGCTTGGATTTCCCTGATATTCTGACCTGTTCAGCAAAGATAAGTCCTTGCTTTGTTCTTTTGCAGTTCACTTGTTGTGGACTTAATCGTTCTGCACTTTCTATGTTTTTTCTTGTCCAGGTTGTCAGTATGGATTTATTCAGTTAAGCTGGAAGCTCTGGGAAGCAGATTTACCCTCCACACCTTTAGTCAGGTGTGGAGATTTTTGTAAACTCTGTGGTGGATTTTTCTAGTTTTTAATACTGACCGCACAGTATTCCGTCCTGTTCTATCTAGCTAGACTGGCCTCCTTTGCTACATCCTGGTTTCATTCTGCGTATGTCATTTCCCTCTCCACTCACAGTCAATATTTGTGGGGGGCTGCCTATCCTTTGGGAATTTTATCTGAGGCAAGATAGCTTTCCTGTTTCTATCTCTAGGGGTAGTTAGTCCTCCGGCTGTGACGAGGTGTCTAGGGAGTGACAGGAACATCCCACGGCTACTTCTAGTGTTGTGTTAAGCTCAGGAACTGCGGTCAGTACAGGTACCACCTCCTCCAGAGCACGTCCCATGTTGCTCCTAAACCACCAGTTCATAACAGAACTCTTTATATGCTGAAGGTAAAGTAAATACCTGTACTGGTGGTTCCGTAGCTGTGGACTCGGGGACAGCTTCAGTTAATGCTGAGTTGCTTCTTATCGGAAAGATAATCTCCTTGGTCTCCCAGTTGATAGTTGGATTCTGAGAATGCAGCCAAGGGATGCCTAAAATCACAGGAAAATGAGGAGAAGAAATTAACAAGAAAGAGAGTTGCTCTTGATGATTAGGCTCCAACAAAATCTCAAGGGGTGCGGTCTCCTGATCCACAGGCCCGGAGATTAAAGGTGACCCATCCACTGTTTCCATGCTAATTGGAGAGGCTCTTTGCTGAATTTCAATACCATGTTCCTTGGCAAATGCAATATCCATAAAATTGCCACCTGCACCAGAGTCAATCATAGCTGCACTGGAAATCCACTGTCCTGTACACAGGATCTTAATTGGGAGAGAACAGTGAGAGTTCTTTTCATTTAGCTCCTTGGCTGGTGAAGTCATAGAAAGTGAATGGAATACAGCGTTTAAAGGCAGGCTACATTCAGAGATGTCAGATTCATCATCATAGTTGTCATACTCCCCACCTGTTTGAATCACCGTGTGATAATATAGACTTTACCACTTATAAAACTGTGTCCTGTAGTTGTCTTGTTCCACGCAAAGAGTCTCCTGAGTTATCCCCTATAATTACTACAGGATACTCTAGCCATAAAAAAAGGAGACTGCTGGAACAATGACTGCAGAGAGCAGATTAGAGCAGGTGTTTTCCGTAATTAGATCACTGCAGAAAGATGTGGAAGGTCTGCAAAAGAAGTTTGGAAGCTTTGAACACAATCAACAAGTGTTTGGACAAACTTTGCAGGACTTAAGCAACCGAATGGCAGCCCAGGAATACAAACTTGCTGGCATAGAGTCCCAGTATGGACGGGCTTTTCAGGACATAAGCACGCAAATAGCTGCACAAGTGACTTTACCCTCTGGGCAACCGCCACCAGCTAGCCCACCTAAGTTGCCCCCATTCAGATTTAATGGTGATCGCGACAAATTTCGTGGCTTTGTGAATCAATGTATGCTATATTTTGATGTGCATGCTGACCGTTTTCCTACTGATAGATCCAAAGTATTGTGTGTAATAATGCTACTGACCTCACGAGCGCTCGCCTGGGCGAATCCGATGATTGAGTCTCGTGACCCACGGTTAAATAACTTGGATGATTTCTTGGCCGCTATGGCATTAATGTTTGATGACCCTAATCGCTGTGCAACCGCTGAATCTGCTTTGTTGTCTTTACGCCAGGCTAAACGTTCTGTTATTGAGTATGCCACTGAATTTAGGAGATTGGCGGTAGATACTAATTGGGACAGTTATGCACAATTGCCTATTTTTAAAAGGGGTCTGTCTAGTATTATAAAAGATGAACTAGCTCGCTCTGAGTCACCACAAGAGCTAGAGACATTTATACAGCATTGTGTGCGCATAGACATTCGCCTTACTGAGCGTAGGCAGGAGAAATTTGCTGCATATAACCGTATTTCTAACTTTTCCCTTCCTTCCAAAGAGCCTGCAGGTAAAACCTCTCGGGAGGTGGAGGAGGTGCCCATGCAAATTGATTCCAGAGTTCAGAGGCGCGAAATCAATGAGCGCCGAGGGCATCGCCTTCGTGAAAGTCTATGTTTCTACTGCGGCCAGTCTGACCACTTCTTGATCAATTGTCCTAAGTGTCCTAGACGGCCTAACAAGGTGCTAGCAGCAATAGGGGAGTATGACAACTGTGATGATGAATCTGACATCTCTGAATGTAGCCTGCCTTTAAACGCTGTATTCCATTCACTTTCTATGACTTCACCCCCCAAGGAGCTGAAGGAAAAGAACTCTCACTGTTCTCTCCCTATTAAGATCCTGTGTTCAGGACAGTGGATTTCCAGTTCAGCTATGATTGACTCTGGTGCAGGTGGCAATTTCATGGATATCGCATTTGCCAAGGAACATGGTATTAAAATTCAGCAAAGAGCCTCTCCAAATTTTGTTGGAGCCTAATCATCAGGAGCAACTTTCTTTCTTGCTAATTTCTTCTCCTCATTTTCCTGTGATTTTAGGCATTCCTTGGTTGCGTTCTCAGAACCCAATTATCAGCTGGGAGACCAAGAAGATTATCTTCCCAACAAGGAGCAACTCAGCGTTAACAGAAGCTGTCCCTGAGTCCACGGCTACGGAACCACATGTACAGGTATTTTCTTTACCTCCAGCATATAAAGAGTTCTCTGACATCTGTGACAAGAAAATGCAGATCAGCTTCCTCCACACAGGCATTATGACTGTCCCATTGAGCTGCTTCCTGGGGCAGCTATTCCTTTTGGTAACGTATACCCTTTGGCGGCACGTGAGCTTCAAGCCTTAAAGGAGTATATTGATGAAAATCTGGCCAAAGGCTTCATACGTCCTTCTTCCTCACCAGCAGGGGCACCTATCTTTTTTGTAAAAAAGAAGGATGGGACCCTGAGACCCTGTGTTGACTAAGGTAACCGTACGAAACCGTTATCCTTTGCCTCTGATTCTCGAATTACTGGAAAGAGTCCGCCCTGCTAAGGTGTTCTCTAAACTGGATCTTCGTGGGGCTTATAATTTGGTGCGTATTCGTCCAGGGCATGAGTGGAAGACAGCATTCCGATGCCGGTATGGACACTTTGAATATCTCGTGATGCCCTTCGGGCTTTGTAATGCCCCTGCAACGTTTCAACACCTTGCTAATGACATTTTCAGAGATTTGTTGGACCAGTTTGTGGTGATCTATTTGGACGATATTCTAATCTTTTCTGACTCTCTACAGGAACATGAAGAACATGTCAAAGCTGTTTTAAGACATCTGAAAGAGAACCATCTGTATATCAAGCCGGAGAAATGCGAGTTCCATCGTTCTGAGATACAGTTCTTAGGTTATATCATCTCTCCCCAGGGGCTGAACATGGAATCTGGTAAGATTCAGGCTATCCTTTACTGGCCAGTACCCAAGAACGTTAAGGAGGTCCAACGTTTTATTGGTTTTGCAAATTTCTACAGACGCTTCATTCAAAATTTTTCTGATATTGTCCGTCCCATTACTTCCTTGACAAAGAAGGAAAAAGCCCTTTAAGTGGTCATCACAGGCTCAAGAAGCTTTTGATCGGCTTAAGATCTGTTTCACATCAGCACCGCTGTTGATACACCCAGATCCAACACTTTCATTCATTGTGGAGGTGGACGCTTCTGATAATGCTTTGGGGGCTATTCTCTCCCAAAGAACTGGAGAGAAGGGTCTGCTACATCCTTGTGCTTTCTTTTCCCGTAGACTAACCTCAGCAGAGACGAATTACGACGTGGGAGACAAGGAATTGCTGGCTATTATTGCGGCTTTCAAAGAATGGAGGCATCATCTGCAAGGAGCTGCACAACAGATGATAGTGCTAAGTGACCATCGCACTTTAGATTTCCTTAGATCCGCTAGATGTCTTTCTCCTCGTCAGGCTCGTTGGAACTTATTTTTAAATCAATTTAACTTTGTTATCTCATACCGTCCAGGTTCTCGTAATGGGAAGGCTGATGCTTTATCCCGAATCCATGCTGCGGATTCCGTACCTGGAGCCCCGTCCAAGACCATTCTACCTGATGCCAATTTCATTGGAGTTATCCACGATCAGGACTTGTGGAAGAAGTGCAGGGAGGCTTATGACGGTGATGTATTTCTGGCCAACCCACCTGTTGATATTAATCTTGTCTTTAAGGGTGGCATGTGGTTCAGAGATTGACGTATCTACGCCCCTGAGGCCGTCCGTCTGCAGATCCTCAAGTTGGTACATGACTCCAAGTTGGCTGGTCAGGGGGGGTACAGAAGACACAAGAGTTCCTAAGCCGATTTTTCTGGTGGCCAACTTGCCTGAAGGATACCAAGGACTATGTTCTCTCTTGCGAGGTATGTGCCTGTTACAAGACTCCTCATGTGGCACCTACGGGTCTTCTACAACCATTACCTGTTCCGTCCCGCCCTTGGGGGTCTATATCAATGGACTTTATTGTGGAGCTGCCTACTTCGGGGGGCATGAATACAATCATGGTGATAGTTGATCGCCTGACTAAAGCTGCTAATTTTGTTCCATGCACCGGCCTCCCCTCAGCTAAAGATACAGTGAACTTGGGTATACAGAATGTCTTTCGGTTGCATGGGGTTCCGGGTGAGATCATCTCTGACCGTGGAGTACAATTCACTTCAAGATTCTGGAAGGGGTTTTGCTCTGCACTCAATATTAATGTCTGTCTCTTCCGCTTACCATCCCCAGACAAATGGTCAGACTGAGCGTACCAACCAGACGCTGGAACAATATCTTAAGGTACTGTCACACTAAACGATATCGCTAGCGATCCGTGACGTTGCATCGTCCTGGATAGTGATATCGTTGTGTTTGACACGCAGCAGCGATCAGGATCCTGCTGTGATATCGCTGGTCGTTGATTAAAGTTCAGAACTTTATTTGGTCGTCAGATCGCCGTGTATGGTTGTGTTTGACAGCAAAAGCAACGATACCAGTGATGTTTTACAATGGTAACCAGGGTAAATATCGGGTTACTAAGCGCAGGGCCGCACTTAGTAACCCGATGTTTACCCTGGTTACCAGTGTAAAATGTAAAAAAACAAACATTACATACTCACCTTCGCGTCCCCCGCCGTCCGCTTCCTGCACTGACTGAGCGCTGGCCGTAAAGTGAAAGCACAGCACAGCGGTGACGTCACCGCTCTGCTGTTAGGGCCGGCACTCAGTCAGTGCAGGAAGCGGACGCCGGGGGACGCGAAGGTGAGTATGTACTGTTTGGTTTTTTACATTTTACACTGGTAACCTGGGTAAACATTGGGTTACTAAGTGCGGCCCTGCGCTTAGCAACCCGATGTTTACCCTGGTTACCCAGGGACCTCGGCATCGTTGGTCGCTGGAGAGCGGTCTGTGTGACAGCTCTCCAGCGACCAAACAGCGACGCTGCAGCGATCGGCATCGTTGTCTGTATCGCTGCAGCGTCGCTTAGTGTGACGGTACCTTAAGATGCTATGTCAGCCATCTCCAGGATGATTGGTTGGAGTTGCTGCCGTTAGCCGAATTTTCATAAAATAATTCTCAGAGCGCCTCCACTAAATTTATAACTTTCTTTGCCAATCTGGGTTATCATCCGTGTATTTTAGCTAGGTCTCCAATTAATTCTCCGGTTCCGGCAGTGGAGGAAAAGCTGACTACGATGAGACAAAATCTGGAGGTTCTGAAGGAATCCCTGACCACGGCTCAAGAACGTTATAAGAGATCGGCTGATAGATTCCGTAAACCTGCACCCATGTTCAAGGTAGGAGATTCCGTGTGGTTAGCAACTAAGAATCTGAAGTTAAACGTTCCTTCACAAAAACTTGGACAGAAATTAATTGGCCCTTTCAAGATCAACGGTATTGTGAGCTCTGTGGCCTGCCGTCTGAAGCTGCCTAGGACTATGAAGGTACACCCAGTTTTTCATGCATCTTTACTAAAGCCTGTATCTCCTAATACCTTCCAGGGACGTGTTGTGCCACCTCTGCAGCCTGTGGTGATTGATGGGCAAGAACAATTTGTGGTGGAGGAAATTTTGATTCCAGGATTCGCAGGAATCGGCTCCAATATCTGATAAGATGGCAGGGATATCCCCCTGAGGAAGACTCTTGGGAACCTGTGGAAAACATCAATGCCCAAAAGAAGATTTCTCGTTTTCATCAGAGATTCCCTGAGAAACCAGGTCCAGGATCATCCTGAGGCCGCTTCTATGGAGGGAGTAATGTCAGGACTCTGAACATTTTTTACCTTTTGTGCATTACTGCCCTTTTTTTTCAAGATGACGTCTTTGGTCTCATGTGCACTGTGCCTTCCTGCTATAAAACTCCACCCCAGCCTTCAGTCTGTGCTAGAGTATTCTGCATCCAGCTCCTGACCTCTGATTACTCCCTGGCTATATACCTGCTCCTGTGAACCTGTGGGGTGATCCTGCTACTCTGCTCTGAGTTCCTGCTGCATACACCAGTTTCCAGTAATCCTCCTTCATCTGCTGCTCCTGTTTACTTCCATCTGCATTTGCTGGACATGTAAGCTGTTTCTGCTCTGCAAAAACCTGAGACTACAAACCAGTCCTCCCTGGTTGAGCTAAGATATGATTTGAACTGCCTTATAAGCTTATCTATCTGTGTTTGGACTAAGACAAGGATTTATTCGTGTCAAGTATCCTCAAGAATAACTGTGCTTCATAGACTTTCTGCTTGATTGCATTTTCCTTTGAAGTTTCCTATTGACTGCTAAGCTGCGTTTAATATTTACACCAAGTGTTGTGGACTTGAGTTTCTCTCTGCACCTGTTTGAATCACCGTGTGATAATATAGACTTCACCACTTATAAAACTGTGTCCTGTAGTTGTCTTGTTCCACACAAAGAGTCTCCTGAGTTATCCCCCATAATTATTACACTTCAGAGGAAAATGCAATCACGCAGAAAGTCTATGAAGCACAATTATTCTTGAGGATACTTGACACGAATAAGACCTTGGTAGTCCAAACACAAATAGATATGCTTATAAGGCAGTTCAAATAATATCTTAGCACAACCAGGGAGGCCTGGGTAAAAGTCTCAGGTTTAAGCAGAGCAGCAACAGCTTACATGTCCAGCAAATGCAGATGGAAACAAACGCAAGCAGCCAGATGGAGGATTACTGGAAACCGATGTATGCAGCAGAAACTCAGAGCTGAGTAGCAGGATCTCCACACAGGTTCACAGGAGCAGGTGCAAAGCCAGGGAGTTGTCAGGAGCTGGATGAAAGGCAGAATACTCTAGCACAGACTAAAGGCTGGGGTGGACTTATATAGCAGGAAGACACAGTGCACATGAGACCAAAGACGCCATCTTGGAAAAGGGCAGTAATGCACAAAAGGTAATCAAAATGTTCAGAGTCCTGACAATAACTAATATAATACTGCCCCTATGTACAAGAATATAACTACTATAATACTGTCCCTATGTACAAGAATATAACTACTGTAATACTGCCCCTATGTACAAGAATATAACTACTATAATACTGCCCCTATGTACAAGATTATAACTAGTATAATACTGCCAGTATGTACAAGAATATAACTACTATAATACTGCCAGTATGTACAAGAATATAGCTACTATAATACTGCCCCTATGTACAAGAATATAACTGCTATAATATTGCTCCTATGTACTAGAAGATAACTACTATAATACTGCTCCTATGTACTAGAATATAACTACTATAATACTGTTCCTATGTACAAGAATATAACTACTATAATACTGCTCCTATGTACAATGTAAGAATCATGTTGGTCTGGTAGTCGGGGGCAGGTATATCTCACCCAGGTATTTGTCCTATGTGAATTAGGCCGCTCAGTATCTTCAGGATAATGATGGGTTAATGAGTGCGGGAATAAAGGATGACCAGCTGAGGGTTTCCGGGGTCAGCCTGGGGCACACAGATTGCCTGTCTGTGTGAGACAAACATGAGTGAGAGCTGTGCTCAAGGACTGTGTGTTGTTAGCTGGGAGGGAGAAGCCCCCCCAGTTGTTGAGATAGCAACGTATCTGTTAGTTAGTGCCGGACAGGCTAGGATTTATTTTTATGCTTTGTTTTTTCTATGTTACTTTCACGTTAATAAACCTGACCTGAAGTCAGCTTGCTAAGAAACCTGCTGTACGCCTCAGAATTCAATGCACAAACCACGTGACCTTTGACCCCAGCAAAGGCGATCCCGGAGTGTTTTGTCACAATAAGAAGATAACTACTATAATACTGCTCCTATATACAAGAATATAACTACTATAATACTGCCCCTATGTACAAGAATATAACTACTATAATAGTGCCCCCTATGTACAAGAATATAACTACTATAATACTGCTATGTACAAGAATATAACTACTATAATACTGCTCCTATGTACAAGAATATAATTACTATAATACTGCCCCCTATATACAAGAATATAACTACTATAATACTGCTCCTATGTACAAGAATATAATTACTATTATAATACTGCTCCTATGTTCCAGAATATAACTACTATAATACTGCTCCTATGTATAAGAATATAACTACTATAATACTGCCCCCTATGTACAAGAATATAACTACTATAATACTGCTGTCATTTCTTACCCCTGATTTTGCTGCATATCATATAGCGGTTTATTGGGGGGTCCTTGTGTCCCTTTTATAAGATAATAAATGTTGGGGGGACAGTTTGTACTGTAGAACAGAAGCAGGAATACATTGACAGCTGATTGGAGAGGAGACATATGGGGGAACAGACGAATGAGGAGAGGAGCCGCGGTGGCAGCAGGCTAAGATCTGCAGTAGTTCATCTCCTGTGATCGGTGCCCCCTCCAGATCCGTGTCTTGCCGACCCCTTCACCAAACAGCTGCACATTGCCACCAGGGACCGCAGCACAAAGTATCGTGTGTGGCAGTGGAGAAGGCCCGGGCAGAGTCTCCACAGCGTTATAGTGAGGGCCGTGCTGGCAGCAGATCAGAGCGCATTACGCTGAGTGGCAACGCGCACTCGTTCTTCAATTATTCAGGCGATAATTGCACCTTTATTTAATGGCCGCTCTTGCACGAAGCACGTTTCAGGCTGCCAGGCTCACTCACAGCACTCCGCTCCTCACGGCCATTGACGTTAATTAGCGGGATGCATGTGTTCGCCTGATATCAGGTGTGCCGCCATACAGGGCACATCGTGTCCTTTGTTGTCACCCTCTGGATGACATTTATTGATGCGGGGGAGGGGCTCAGTACAAGGAGAAAGGCTGCTGATGTGCAGCAGACCCTGCAGACAGGAGGTGTTAATTGATCTCCTTATGCTGCAAGGTTTCCACAGAACGTGTTTCACAGTCCTTAAAAGCTCCTCTCATGGTCATTATAAATCTGAGACTTCAAATAAATCTCTTCTGGTGGCAGAGTGGTGGGCACACTGACAAACGCCTCCCGGTCCTGTGATGAGGAACCCCTATCAACCTATCAGTCTAGTGATGACAGACCCCTCCAGACCCAGTCATGGCAAACGCCTCCAGCCCCAGCCATAGAAAAGCCCTCCAGCCCCAGCCGTGGCAAACCCTCCCAGATTCGGCCATGTCAAACCTCTTCAGATCCAGCCATGTTAAACCCTTCCAGATCAGGCCATGGCAAACCCCTCCAGACCCAGCCATGACAAACCCCTCTAGACCTGGCCATGGCAAGCCCTTTCAGACCCGGCCATGGCAAACCCCTCTAGACCCAACCATGGCAAACCTCTCCAGATCCGGTCATGTCAAACCCTTTCAGACCCAGCCACGGCAAACCCCTCCAGACCCAACCATGACAAACCCCTCCAGACCCGGCCATGGCAAACCCTTTCAGACCCAGCCATGGCAAACCCCTTCAGAACCAACCATGGCAAACCCCTCCAGATCCGGTCTTGTCAAACCCTTCCAGACCCGACCATGGCAAACCCTTCCAGATTCGCTCATGTCAAACCCTTCCAGACCCGGCAATGGCAAACCCCTCCAGATCCGGCCATGGCAAGCCCTTTCAGACCCAGCCATGGCAAACCCCTCCAGACCCTGCCATGGCAACCCCCTCCAGACCCAACCATGGCAAACCCTTTCAGATCCACTCATGTCAAACCCTTCCAGACCCGGCCATGGCAAACCCCTCCAGATCCGGCCATTGCAAGCCCTTTCAGACCCAGCCATGGCAAGCCCCTCCAGACCCAACCATGACAAACCCCTCCAGACACGGCCATGGCAAACCCTTTCAGACCTGGCCATGGCAAACCCCTCCAGACCCTGCCATGGCAACCCCCTCCAGACCCAACCATGACAAACCCCTCCAGACACGGCCATGGCAAACCCTTTCAGAACTGGCCATGGCAAACCCCTCCAGACCTGGCCATGGCAAACCCTTTCAGACCCGGCTATGGCAAATTCCTCTAGAGCCAGCCACAGAAAACTAAATCTTTCTATATCTGACCATGGCAAAACCCTCCAGAACAGATCATGGAAAAAATAGAGAATGTGTGAGACGGAGAGAGAGAGAAAGCGAGAGAGAGAAAAAGAATGTGCGAGAGATGGAAAGAGAATGTGTGAAAGAGAGAAAAAGAATGTGTGAGAGAAAAAGAATGTGTGAGAGATGGAGAGAGAGCAAAATAGAGAAACAGAATGCGTGAGGGAGAGAGAGCAAGAGAGAGAAAACGAGTCTGAATGTACAGTAATATTATGTACAATAAAGAGAGAAAAGACAGCAGAGACAAAGACGGCAGAGAGAGGAAGAAAAAGATGGAAGAAGGGAGCAGAGAGAAGGAATGAGAGACAGAAAGAAGGAGACAGTGATGGTGCGAGGGAACGATTGTGAAAAGAGAGATCAGGAGAGAGCAAGAGAAATGAGAGAAACAGAAAGACAGGGCGAGAGATGGAGAAAATGAACGAGAGAAAAAGATATGGAGGAAGAAAGATGTCAGAATGATAGTGAGAACTGCAAGAGCGTGAGAGAGTGCGCCAAAGAAAGACAGCGAGACAGAGAAAGCAAGGCAGAAAGAGAATGAGAGACAGCAAAAGAGACAGACTGAGAGAGGAGACAGGTCACCAATGTAATATTAGTGCAATATCTCCCGGCACCACTGAGGACAGACCCCGCTCCGGGCGGAGGTGACGGCTCGGTACCGGAAGCCATACTGATCGCCTTCTACATCTGATGCCCGGCCTCATCCTTGTTCACTCTTGTTTCGCACTGAACGATGTGTTGATATTTTCAGACTTCATTTCTTCATTGCTCAAATGCAAAAACAACACTGAAAACAGCTGAACATCTCCCGTTTTGTGTCCACAGCTCCAATGCAGGCCTGTGAGTCTCCATGGTTACAGACTACAAATACCCCCATGTAGTCTGACCCTGCAGTTGTCCTGCGGTCATCCTCCTGGATAGCACAGTTATTCAGGGCACCTACAGGGCAGTACAACAACTACAAGCGTCGGCTCATAGACTTTCCTGCAAAAATCAAGAAACTAATGGGAAGTAGTGACGGTGGGATCGGAGTGTACAGCATTGCAGCGTATGGGATCGCGTATGGGATCACATCGTATGAGAACGGAGCGTATGGGATCGCAGTGGATCGCCGATCCAGCGATGTGTTCATTTGTAACCAGGGTAAATATCGGGTTACTAAGCGCAGGGCCGCGCTTAGTAACCCGATATTTACCCTGGTTACCATTGTAAAAGTTTTAAAAAAAAAACACTACATACTCACATTCTGATGTCTGTCATGTCCCCCGCCGGCGTGCACTGAATGTGTCAGCGCCGGCAGCAACAGCGGTGACGTCACCGCTGTGCTCTGCTTTACGGCTGGCGCTGACACAGTCAGTGCAGGGAAGCTCTCGGCAGCAGCGCGTGCATATTAGCAGCGCTCTTGCCGAAAGCAGTTTTAACCCTGTGGACGCCGGGGGACGTGACAGACATCAGAATGTGAGTATGTACTGTTTTTTTTTTTAAACTTTTACAATGGTAACCAGGGTAAATATCGGGTTACTAAGCGCGGATCCAGCAATGACAGCGGGTGATCAGCGACCAAAAAAAAGTCCTGATCATTCCCATCGACCAACGATCTCCCAGCAGGGGCCTGATCGTTGGTCGCTGTCACACATAACAAGATCGTTAGCGGGATCGTTGCTACGTCACCAAAAGCGTGACATTGCAACGATATCGTTAACGATATCGTTATGTGTGACTCAGCCTTAAGATACACGGCTCAGCAGTCAGTATCACACAGGAGAGGATTAGATATACGGCTCAGCAGATAGTATCACACAGGATAGGATTAGATACACAGCTCAGCAGACAGTATCACACAGGATAGGATTAGATACACGGCTCAGCAGACAGTATCACACAGGATAGGATTTGATACACAGCTCAGCAGCCAGTATCACACAGGATAGGCTAAATGGATGTTCAAATCACATAATGTTACCATAGGCCAATGTGTACATGCTTATAACACTTTTTTTTTATTTTGCAAACCTGTGTCAGCAATCATAATTTTTCTATTGTACATGATCTACATGGGGAACGAAAAATAGACCCCTCCTGACTCCTCTGTCCTCCCTTTTATTTTTCTCTTCCAGACTTCTCTATCCTCTTCCTCTAGACTCCTCTCTCCTCCAGACTCCTCTGTCCTCCCTTATTCATCCAGACTCCTCTGTCCCCCCTCTTCCTCCAGACTCCTGTCTTCCCTTCTTCTCCTCCAGACTCCTCTGTCCTCCCTCATTCCTCCAGACTCCTCTGTCCTCCTCTTCCTCCAGACTTCTCTGTCCTCCCTCATTCCTCCAGACTCCTCTGTCCTCCCTCTTCCTCCAGACTCCTGTCTTTCCTTCTTCACCTCCAGACTCCTCTGTCCTCCCTCATTCCTCCAGACTCCTCTGTCTTCCCTTCTTCCCCTTCTCTTTCAGGCTCCTCTGTCTTCCCTTCTTCTCCTCAAGATTCCTCTGTCCTCCCTCATTCCCCCAGACTCCTCTGTCTTCCCTTCTTCTCCTCCAGGCTCCTTTGTCTTCCCTTCTTCTCCTCCAGACTCCTCTGTCCTCAAGTCCTTCCTCCTCCTCCAGGCTCCCCTGTCCTCCTCCTCCAGGCTCCGCTGTCCTCCTCCTCCAGACTCCTCTGTCCTCCTTCCACCTCCTCAGGACTCTTCTGTCCTCCTTCTTTCCTCCGCTGTCCTCCTCCAGACCCCCCTCAGGTTCTGAAGTCCGACATGTCGCATGCACATAAGATGACGGGCGCTTCTTGGCGGTTGGGTCGGTGTTGATCTCTGGGCAGGGTTAGATATCACAGCTCCGCAGTGCGGACACCAGGACGCAGATAAATGTAAATGAGAGGAGACATCGCTCAGCGCAGGATGTGATGAGGAATTAGAGGCACTTGACCCCAGTAATGAGCTCGGCTTCTGTCAGGACATGATCCTTTGGCTTCTCCTGTTTTATACAGGTGATTAGGAAAGTTCAGGCGGCCACAGAGCGCGCTGCCAATTGGCATCATTACACCTGGCAATTACAGTATTATTTTTGCTTCAGTCACACCCTGCCAGCGAGCCGCTCGGCTGAACTCCAGGGTATTCACTGAGAGTGAGGATTAAAGGGAATATGTCAGCAGGTTGCTGCTATGTAATCTGAAAGCAGTATGATGTATGGAAAGAGAACGTGATTCTAACAATGTGTCACTTACTGGTCTGGTTGCTGTAGTTTTGATACAATCCCTGTTTTCTCTGCTGTAGATGTAGTAGCAGTGCTCACAATGCTGAGCTGTGTAAAACCCCGCCCACACCCCTCATTGGCAGCTTTCTGACGAGAGATGAAGAGAGCCGGGACCAGAGAGGAACAGAGCCGGGACCAGAGAGCCTGGATGTGAGAACAAGAGAGCCGGGATGAGAGCGGAAGAGAGCTGGGACCAGAGAACAGAGTCGGGACCAGAGAGCCGGTACCAGAGAGGAACAGAGCCGGGATGAGAGAGCCAGAGAGCCGGGATGTGAGAACAAGAGAGCCAGGACGAGAGCCGAAGAGCGTGGGACAAAAGCGGAAGTGCGTGGGGTAGGACACAGAAAGCGCGTGGTAGAAGAGAAAAGCACAGTGCCAGAGAGAAAGAGTGTGTGGTAGGAGAGGAAGAGAGGGATATCTGGGAAAAAAACAGGAGTTCCAGAGGAAAAGCACAAAATAACAGAGAAACAAGAGGAGACTCTTCTTGCTCCAAAAGGCCTCGATACACACCAGACTAAAATGGGCCAGACCCTCTCATCTATCAGCAGAAGGTCTAATGTGTATGGGGTCTGAAGGATCTGGTCGGTTGTTAGCGGCCGATGCTCCGTAATCGGAGGAGTTTGGCATTGGCACTCTCAGAGGGCTCAGGAGTGTGCGGCGATCCTGTGTATGGAGGAGTTAGGCCGGCGTCACACTAGAGAGTTTTACGGACGTATGAGCGCATAAACTACGTCCGTAAAATACGCATTACACACGGCCCAATGATTCCCTATGGCCCAGCTCTTATCAGCCGTATTTTACTGATCCGTATTATACGGTCTTGTACGGCCGTAGAAAATCGCAGCATGCTGCATTTGTCACCGTATTGCGCAAAAAAATCGCCAATGAAAGTCTATGGGGGCGAGAAAAATACGGATTCCACACGGACCAGCAGTGTGACTTGCGAGAAATACGCAGCGGTGTTAGTGAAAAGCCGGTAATTCAAATGCCGGCTTTTCATTTCTCCTTCACAAACCCGACATGATATGAGACATGGTTTACATACAGTAAACCATCTCATATCCCCCTTTTTTTTGCATATTCCACACTACTAATGTTAGTAGTGTGTATGTGCAAAATTGGGGCGCTGTAGCTGCTAAAATAAAGGGTTAAATCGCGGAAAAAATTGGCGTGAGCTCCCACGCAATTTTCTCCGCCAGAGTGGTAAAGCCAGTGACTGAGGGCAGATATTAATAGCCTAGAGAGGGTCCATGGTTATTGCCCCCCCCCCTGGCTACAAACATCTTCCCCCAGCCACCCCAGAAAAGGCACATCTGGAAGATGCGCCTATTCTGGCACTTGGCCACTCTCTTCCTACTCCCGTGTAGCGGTGGGATATGGGGTAATGAAGGGTTAATGCCACCTTGCTATTGTAAGGTGACATTAAGCCAGATTAATAATGGAGAGGCGTCAATTATGACACCTATCCATTATTAATCCAATTGTATGAAAGGGTTAAAAAAACACACACACGTTATTCAAAAGTATTTTAATGAAATAAACACACAGGTTGTTTTAATATTTTATTGCTCTCTCAATCCACCTGAAGACCCTCGCTGTGAAAAATAATAAACAAACAATATACATACCTTCAGATGAGCAGTCACGTCCCACGAAGTAAATCCATCTGAAGGGGTTAAATCATTTTACAGGCAGGAGCTATGCTAAAGCACTCGCTCGTGCCTGTAAACCCCGGGTACTGAAAGGAAAGCTGAGTGATCTGTACTTACATTGAGTCGCGGTGAGGCGCCCTCTGCTGCATGTCCTCATGAACTGGAGCCTTGGAAAAGTTCCCACGCTCGAGTTCATATGAGTTCGTCCAGCAGAGGGCGCCTCACCGCGACTCAATGTAAGTACAGATCACTCAGCTTTCCTTTCAGTACCCGGGGTTTACAGGCACGAGCGAGTGCTTTAGCACAGCTCCTGCCTGTAAAATGATTTAACCCCTTCAGATGGATTTACTTCGTGGGACGTGACTGCTCATCTGAAGGTATGTATATTGTTTGTTTATTATTTTTCACAGCGAGGGTCTTCAGGTGGATTGAGAGAGCAATAAAATATTAAAACAACCTGTGTGTTTATTTCATTAAAATACTTTTGAATAACGTGTGTGTGTGTTTTTAACCCTTTCATACAATTGGATTAATAATGGATAGGTGTCATAATTGACGCCTCTCCATTATTAATCTGGCTTAATGTCACCTTACAATAGCAAAGTGGCATTAACCCTTCATTACCCCATATCCCACCGCTACACGGGAGTGGGAAGAGAGTGGCCAAGTGCCAGAATAGGCGCATCTTCCAGATGTGCCTTTTCTGGGGTGGCTGGGGGCAGATGTTTGTAGCCAGGGGGGCCAATAACCATGGACCCTCTCTAGGCTATTAATATCTGCCCTCAGTCACTGGCTTTACCACTCTGGCGGAGAAAATTGCGCGGGAGCCCACGCCAATTTTTTCCGCGATTTAACCCTTTATTTTAGCAGCTACAGCGCCCCAATTTTGCACATACACACTACTAACAGTAGTGTGGAATATGCAAAAAAAAAAAAAGGGGATATGAGATGGTTTACTGTATGTAAACCATGTCTCATATCCTGTCGGGTTTGTGAAGGAGAAATGAAAAGCCGGCAATTGAATTACCGGCTTTTCACAGATATCGCGCTGAATTAAATATAAATACAGAATATATATATATGTGTCTCAATGATATATATATATATATATATATATACTGTATATATGTTTTACCGAACATTTGAGCACATAAATCCATTAGATGTCGGTTTTGCAAGCTTGCGAGAAAATATCGCAGTACGGATGCCATACGGATTACATACGGAGGATGCCATGCGCAAAATGCGCTGACACACCCTGCCTACGGATGACATACGGATCACTATTTTGGGAACATTTCTCGGTATGACGGCCGTAAAAAACGGACCGTATTGTCTTACGCTGAGTGTGACGCCGGCCTTAGGCATTGACACCCTCAGAGGGCTCAGGAGTGTGCGGCAATCCTGTGTATGGAGGAGTTTGGCATTGACACCCCCAGAGGGCTCAGTAGTGTGCAGCGATCCTGTGTATGGAGGAGTTTGGCATTGGCGCCCTCAGAGGGCTCAGGAGTGGGCAGCGATCCTGTGTATGGAGGAGTTTGGCATTGGCGCCCTCAGAGGGCTCAGGAGTGTGCGGCGATCCTGTGTATGGAGGAGTTTGGCATTGACACCCTCAGATGGCTCAGGAGTTTGCGGCGATCCTGTGTATGGAGGAGTTCGGCATTTGCGCCTTCAGATGGCTCAGTAGTGTGCGGCAATCCTGTGTATGGAGGAGTTTGGCATTGGCGCCTTCAGATGGCTCAGTAGTGTGCAGCGATCCTGTGTATGGAGGAGTTTGGCATTGGCGCCTTCAGATGGCTCAGTAGTGTGCGGCGATCCTGGGTATGGAGGAGTTTGGCATTGACACCCTCAGAGGGCTCAGGAGTGTGCGGCGATCCTGTGTATGGAGGAGTTTGGCATTGACACCCTCAGAGGGCTCAGGAGTGTGCGGCGATCCTGTGTATGGAGGAGTTTGGCATTGACACCCTCAGATGGCTCAGGAGTTTGTGGCGATCCTGTGTATGGAGGAGTTTGGCATTGGCGCCTTCAGAGGGCTCAGGAGTGTGCGGATCCTGTGTATGGAGAAGTTGGGAGATATTGCTCAGGTGACAGCTATTTCCTGTCTTTGGGAGCCCGTAGACTCTTGTAGGCACTTTGGCAAACCCCTCAGTATATAGTGGCAACAAGTCCGTCAGCCTCCATTGTACCCATGCTGCAATGTAAAAGGTGAATTTCCAGGAGTCAGATTCCCTGTAAGAAGACTACCGTTTTTCCTCCAGAGCAGCATGCGATTACGGACGTTATTTTTTTCATTGAACTCTACTGAATCTGACCTCGGTAGCATCTGCTTGGTGCTGAGCCTGGGATACAGCGAGAAGATGGGAAATCACAAGACGTTTGTACAGAGGCGATTTATCTGGAGACAGAGAAAAGGCGAATCCAGGCCAGCGGCGCCGAAGACGCTCACAGACCAGATGCTGCCATATCACCTCCTCGGGCAAATCTGATGGAGTTCATTCCATCACCCGAGGCTGCACGGCGCCAAGTCCACAGCAAGGAAAATAGTAACCCGCTCTGCCAGGGGAGACAGCCAGATGAACCCTAAACTCTCCTGCTTACACCGTGCCGCAGCCAGAGCTGCTCAGCTCCATGGAAGCTGCACTATTCATACACGGTCAGGAGGAGGTGAAGTTCCTGGGCACTAACAGGTCAAGCAGTGGCTATATGGCAATGGTGGGGTACGTGTTAGTTTACCCCCCTGCGGATCCAGATCATTGTGCAGAGGTGAGTGATGCACCGCGGAGTACGGGGTTATCCGTATGTGCTAACGGCTTGTTCAGCGATTCCACCATTCCCGTGTGAAATCAATTCCAAGTCCCAGAGGTAGCGAGGTGCGGAGAATGATCCTCCCTTGTTCGGGACACCGCGACTTGGATTCCAGGAGCTTCTGCTATGAGCCCATTCTGAGCACCCCGTGATCTGTGCCAGAGATGATAACGCCACCATTGTGCTCCCACGTCACATCAACGTCTATCATGAATAATGCTAGCGCCGGCTGTGCACAATGGGTGTCATGTTTGATAAGCGGAGCTGCCATGATACCGTTGGGACGCCCAGGCCAACCAATCCAGCGCTTACCTGTTTGGCGGCCATGAGCAAGACCTCTAGTGTATTAATGAGCGCCATCATCCACCCGCCCTCAGGACATTGGCGTGGCCTGGCAGGAACCCGTCAATCAGTAGAATCATCGTCATTTATCTAGACTGACAGATCAGGTACAAGTGCCCGCAGCAATCACAGGACGGCATCGTACCCGCCGCTACCAAGCGTTAGCTCTACGGCCCAGATGTCGCTCACGTGACGCTAGGAAGTTTTGTGATCTCTGGGGACATGTGCGGCCAGGATCTCCCAGCAGCCTCTGCAGCCGTGAATGACAAATAATAGCGGTGGAAGCGGCAGATGGCAGCGCTCGCTCAGTGCCCGTCCTTATCAGCTGCTCCGGGTGGTTGTGTGAGAGGAGCAGATTGCCGGCTGGTTCTCGCTCTCCCGGAATACGAACGCATGGCATATTCCCTTCCACTGATTACACACAAGGACTCTCTGGGCCTCCATGGATCTCAGCCGCCTCCGCCTCCTCTCACCGCTGATCACTTGCAGGGAGACAAGAGGCTCCTCACAAGTCAAGGCGGTGTAATCAGCACCTCTGCCCGCTGCGGGGGCACTGCCATCTGCCAGGCTGGCTCTCCTCACATCATCCCAATCTGAACAGAGTATAGGCTGGTGGACTACAAGTCCCAGCAGTCGGCCCAACAGTTCTGAATGCAAGAAGCAAAAAAAATTCTGCAGAAAAATCTGCCCAGTAAAGCCACGTATTTGGTACAGAAATGTTTGTGTCTCTTGGCAGCAACAACGCGCATTTTGGTGCAGATTTTTCCCACTTATTAGTATGGTGAAGTCACAAATACACAACGTGTGCACGGGGCCTCAGCTGGAATCAGGAATCCCATCAGGTTTTGGGACAAATCTGCACTGAAAAAAAATCAACAAAAATGCAACATTTTTGCAGCCCTCTGAAAGTCGTTGAAAATGAAACAAAAGCAAGCGAAACTAAGCGTTTGATAGATTTGTTCACCGCTATCAAGTTCTCTCCGTGGTCTCAGCGTAGCGGCAGGTGTTCTGGGCGTCCCCCCAGGATGCAGGTCAGGGGGTGACCGTCCCTCAGCGGTGGCTCCAGAGAAAACATATCAGCCAGCCATGCATCAAAAAGCAACGCGGAAGCGGATGACCCCTGCCACGGGCCTCACCTAAAGAGGTCAGGGGTCGAAGGTCAGGAAGGAGAGGGGAGAGGTCAGGACCTCAGGGGCCCCCTGCTTTGTTAGCAGGTTGCAATAATTGAGTTTGCAAGCAGCGTCCGCTGACAGGTCACGGAAATTAGACACCAGGCAGCAGCCATGAAGGGAACATTACAGTCTGAGTATCATCGATCAGGAAGACCTGGGCTCCGCAGTCACCAAGGGTCCGTAGATTTGAAGTGACAATATCCCCACTGAGAAGCAATGATCAGACACGATAGAAGCAACAGTCAGTCTGATAATAATCCCATCAACACCTCGGAATCAGCCCCGAAGAAAACCGGAAAATAGCAATAAACGGGGTCTCCGGACCCCCGCCTAAGGCCGGGGTCACACTAGACCGTAATACGGACGAGTGCTATGCGATAAAAAATCGCATAGCACTCGGCCCAATGTTAATCTATGGTTCAGCTCCCATCATCCGATATTTTCTCCACCGTATTTCGGATCCGAGGGAACTCGCAGCAGGCTGCGATTGTCAGCGTATCTCGGCCGAGACTCGCCAATGCAAGTCTATGGGTGCGAGAAAAAATCGGATTACACACGGACCATGCGTGTGCATTGCGAGAAATACGCAGCGGTGTTCTATAGAAAAGCCGGTAATTCAATTGCCGGCTTTGCATTTCTCTTCTACATACAGTAAACCATCTCATATCCCCCTTTTTTTTGCATATTCCACACTACTAATGTTAGTAGTGTGTATGTGCAAAATTTGGCCGCTGTAGCTGCTAAAATAAAGGATTAAATGGCGGAAAACATTGGCGTGGGCTCCCGTGCAATTTTCTCCGCCAGAATGGTAAAGCCAGTGACTGAGGGCAGATATTAATAGCCAGGAGAGGGTCCATGGTTATTGGCCCCCCCGTGGCTACAAACATCTGCCCCCAGCCACCCCAGAAAAGGCACATCTGGAAGATGCGCCTATTCTGGCACTTGGCCACTCTCTTCCCACTCCCTGTAGCGGTGGGATATGGGGTAATGAAGGGTTAATGCCACCTTGCTATTGGAAGGTGACATTAAGCCAGATTAATAATGGAGAGGCGTCAATTATGACACCTATCCATTATTAATCCAATTGGCCAAGTGCCAGAATAGGCGCATCTTCCAGATGTGCCTTTTCTGGGGTGGCTGGGGGCAGATGTTTTTAGCCACGGGGGGGCCAATAACCATGGACCCTCTCCTGGCTATTAATATCTGCCCTCAGTCACTGGCTTTACCATTCTGGCGGAGAAAATTGCGCGGGAGCCCACGCCAATTTTTTCCGCCATTTAACCCTTTATTTTAGCAGCTACAGCGGCCAAATTTTGCACATACACACTACTAACATTAGTAGTGTGGAATATGCAAAAAAAAGGGGGATATGAGATGGTTTACTGTATGTAAACCATGTCTCATATCATGTCGGGTTTGTGAAGGAGAAATGCAAAGCCGGCAATTGAATTACCGACTTTTCACAGATATCGCGCTGAATGAAATATAAATACAGAATATATATATATGTGTCTCAATTACATATATATATATATATATATATATATATATATATATATATATATATATATATATATATATATACTGTATATATGTTTTCCCGAACATTTGAGCACATAAATCCATTAGATGTCGGTTTTGCAAGCTTGCGAGAAAATCTCGGCATACGGATGCCATACGGATGACACACGGATGTCACACGGATCATTTGATGCGAGGAAATCGCATCCTCGCACTGCACACGGATCACTGTTTTTGAAACATTTGTGCGATTCTCGGCCGTGAAAAACGGACCGTTTTTTTATACGTTAAGTGTGTCCCCGGCCTAATGCAGACAGTTGTATCCCTGTTACTGCAACCCCCAGGGAAGCCACAGTCACAACTGTTGACAAACAGAGGAAATGCAATATATGGTGGAGACTGCGGCCAGAAACACAAGACGTCTTGTATCATCACCAGGGGCAGAGGTCAAGCACAGGACTACAACCACCATCATCCCAACCAAAGCAGGAGTTCCTTTTCTATATTAGATGGTCATGAGGTTGAGCAGGAGCCGTAACGGAAGTCGCATGAGAGCGCGGAGCCGTGACGGAAGTCGCATGAGAGCGCGGAGCCGTGACGGAAGTCACATGAGAGCACGGAGCCGCGACGGAAGTCACATGAAAGCACGAAGCCGCAACAGAAGTCACATGAGAGCACGGATCTGTGACGGAAGTCGCATGAGCACGGAGCTGTGACGGAAGTCGCATGAGAGCATGGAGCCACGACGGAAGTCGCATGAGAGCACGAAGCCGCGACGGAAGTCACATCAGAGCACGGAGCAGTGAAGGAAGTCACATGAGAGCACGGAGCCGCGACGGAAGTCACGTGAGAGCACGGATCCACGACGGAAGTCACATGAGAGCACAGAGCCGCGACGGAAGTCACATGAGAGCACGGAGCTGTGACGGAAGTCACATGAGAGCAGGGAGCCACGACGGAAGTCGCATGAGAGCATGGAGCCACGACGGAAGTCGCATGAGAGCACGGAGCCGCGACGGAAGTCACATCAGAGCACGGAGCAGTGAAGGAAGTCACATGAGAGCACGGAGCCGCGATGGAAGTCACGTGAGAGCACGGATCCACGACGGAAGTCACATGAGAGCTGGGAGCCACGACGGAAGTCACATGAGAGCTCGGAGCCACGACGGAAGTCACATGAGAGCACGGAGCCACGACGGAAGTCACATGAGAGCACGGAGCCGCGATGGAAGTCACGTGAGAGCACGGATCCACGACGGAAGTCACATGAGAGCTCGGAGCCACGACGGAAGTCACATGAGAGCTCGGAGCCACGACGGAAGTCACATGAGAGCACGGAGCCACGACGGAAGTCGCATGAGAGCATGGAGCCACGAGGGAAGTCGCATGAGAGCACGGAGCCGCGACGGAAGTCACATGAGAGCACGGAGCCGCGACGGAAGTCGCATCAGTGCACGGAGCCGCGACGGAAGTCACATGAGAGCACGGAGCTGTGACGGAAGTCGCATGAGAGCACGGAGCCGCGACGGAAGTCACATGAGAGCACGGAGCTGTGAAGAGGCCATGGTCTGGAGGGAAAAAGCCGCATGAAAGGTGCTGGAGATATCAGCCTATCAGTGCTGTATCAAATGACTGCAAGCAAGCAGAGATTTGTACAGTGAGACTTGTAAAGCGCTGCAGAATATGACGGCGCTATATAAGCAGCGTATAATAAATAAAATGACAAAGTAAAACATAAAATGTGACAAAACTGCTGGACTGAGCTGACCACAGCCCCGAATCCTGTACAGCTAATGTGCCGCCCGTGTAGCCTGCAGCATATCCAGCTCATTTATCCTGGACACTTTGCAGCCTCCTGAGTTCTCGCCATGGTTGCACATTTTCCTTTTGACTTTCTGCCCAGCTTTCTGCTGCAGATTATCGTCGTTTTCTGATTTGTGTGCAGTTCAGGGCACAATTTGCTGGAGTCGCAGAAAAAAAATAGGGGATTTGACTGCACATGAGATCTCCAAAAAACACGCTGATCGGCGAGATCATTCAGCCAGATGCAAAAAAAAGACATGTGGTCATGGCGGGTGCTGCACCCACAACCTGCCAAGCCTCTCTGTGATCAGCCGCAGGGCTCGAGCATACAACGCTGTTTTCAGCCGGTCGAACCAAACCAGTTTTTGCACCTTCACTTTGACTTTGTAAATAGCAGAGCGGACAACGCCAGGAGATCGGTCGGGTCACTCCTTTCAGATACTTGGAGTCTTTGGAAACCTGAAGCGGTTAAAAGAAGCTCAAAAAGCCTGAACATGTGAACAGAGCCATTTTTCAGAATGATCATGTGCATTTCTGAGCGTTTTCTGGGCCCTTCCTTTTGGCGGACTCTACGTAGACTTTTAATGGCACCCTATCTCTTCTATGTGGGTAATGAAGAGACATGAAGACTGCAGAGACCCCTCATCCACAGCAGCTGCGGCCCCTCGTCACCTACAGCACAGAAGAGGTTAAAAAGCGCATGGAAATCAGGGTCTGGGCCACCGCCGTGCATTTCCATACAGCTATTTGCCGCGGTCACAACGCTTCAGATTAGATATTTGTTTTGCTTTTCCAAACATCAGATCTGAATATTCATCCGGCTTCCTGTTGACTGAGCGCAGCGAGGCCGAGCGCCGGATCAGCATGCGGGGAGGACACCGCCTCTAACGGGCCGTCAGTAAAGGGGGCACAACCAAAGTGGTGACGGAAAGGAGAAAACAACCAGGATTGGACTGATCGCTCTCAGTAACAACAGGTGTCTTATATACACCATGCTTTACACTGCAGCTGCTTGTTATAATAGAAAACTTGGGCCCAGGACTCCCCCACATGCAGAAATAGGAAAAGAAACACTATCCTGTCTACTAATATTCCGCTCTTCTCTGCTTCATTTTCCAGTTCTCCATCTGCAGCGTAAAGGATGGAGATTTTTTCTAGTCCCCACAGCCATGTTTGTACTGACACATACGCCGATGTGTGAATAGATGTAACCACAACCTCTGTGCTTTACACTGCAGGCTGCATCCAGAGGGTGAAAACAAAACATTGGACTTTTTATTTCAATAATCTGTAAATGATTTTACAAACCCTTAGTTCTGTATTGGTTCTAGGTGGCAGATTACCAGATGTTCTAGATTATAGGGCAAGGGATGGTGGTGGTCGCAGGATGGACAGGAGGCATCACATCCACGTATCCCGTGGTGCCATCTGACACTACACCCACGGTGCCACCGTCTCCCCTCTGCTACGTCGCAGCCGTCTGCTCCCTGACAATCGGCTCCTTCGCATGTTCTCCTGACACCGGGGACGCTCCTTGCAGCTTCCTGCTCAGTTGTCATGTCACCACATACTTGTTTTAGCGCTTCCATAAAGAGAGAAAATATTCATGCAAAGACGAAACTGTGTCCTCGCCGCCAAAGAGAAACATTCCTGTGTTTTCCTGCTAACGTGTCCACGAGGGTAGAATGCTGATCTAATGTACAGTAAGGCCAAGTCCACACGTTGCGTTTTTTAATGTAAATTGTAAGCTGCGTTTTACAGAACCAGCAAACACTGCGATATTTCACAGGTCGCATGCACACACGTTGGGTTTTTCCCTGGCTGACCTGGAAAACTGCTGCGTTTTCGCAAACTGCAGCAGTCGCTTACAGCGTTTTTTTCACCCATAGAAAGCAGTGAGTACGTGAAAAAGTGCAGGAAAAAACGCAGGAATCCCGTTCTGCCGTGGATTGTGAAGGTGAAGAGTTCACATTCGGGGAGCACTGCGGGTGTAGGCGGCGGGCACATCCATTGCAGCCGCACCGTCCTGACAGTAGGACATTGCAAGCGTCCTGTGCCCGCGGTTCTGGCGCTCGCTGACTACAGCAATAACTTCCTGCCAGCCGGAGGGCACACAGCGAGCAATCACTAGAACATGCCACCAGACTACGGGCCGAGGCTGCTCCTCCTGGCACCGGGCGCTGGCTACAGCTTGTGACCTCATTCTCTCCCGCCGGGTGTCAGGGACGGGAGCGGTGCCAGCTAACAATGATTTGATGACGGTGACTCACACGGAGGACGAGCCGCGTGCGCCGACTCTGAACACTGTGGCTTTGTGCTGGCAAACAGCGGCCACTTGGCAGGAACCGTCTGCACCGGTAACCCCGAGGCACGGTGATCAGCAAGGCTTGGTGACACTACAACTCCCAGTATGGCCTGATACATGAGATTAAAGACTCCCCTTTCCACTGTGCCCCAAAATAAAACAAAGAATCTGCAGAAAATAAAAATCCGGAGTGACAACCAGTGCGGACGCCACGACAGCTGCCACAGCGGTTGTCCCCGGTCAGGGGGGAGATGTGAAATGTGAACGGACCCCTATACCGCAGACAACCCTCATTATTAGACATTGCTCTGCTGCTCACTGTCATTATTATTTATTATTATAGCACCATTTATTCCATGGCGCTTTACATGTGAGGAGGGGTGTACATAATAAAACAGGTACAATAATCTTAAACAATACAAGTCGCGACTGGTACAGGAGAGAGGACCCTGCCCGCGAGGGCTCACAATCTACAAGGTATCAGCCATATCCCTGCAGTTCTGGAGGTGCGGACACACTCCGCTACGTGGTGGGCCCCGGTGGTCCTCGCTCATTAATCTTCAGGAGATTCTGCTGAATAATCTTGCCCCAGCTTTCAGTTCGCACACTAATTGCAATTAATCACCCACCAAACAGATGTCACCAGCGAAGTTCACCATGGCCGATAAAGTCGTCATCAAGGGCTTTGGGGTCAGCGCATTAGACCCCCAGCGGCTTTAACCCCTCCTATGCCACATTAATCATAGAGTATAATCCTCATCCTCTGACGTGTGAGCTCTGTAAGGGCTTGGCGGTGATAAGGCAGCGCCACCATGATTCCACGGATCCCATATCGTGTTGGCTTGTTAAGGGTTACACGCGAGACGTGTGAACGTGGTGCCAGGAGCAGCCGAGAAAGTGCGAAAAGCCCAAAAGGTGATTCATTCACGACACCACAAACATTTACTAGATCTCTGCTTGCCGTCAGTGACCAGATACAATCCCTGACCCAGTCCTTTTCCCAGCTGAGCGACTGCTACAATTGCATCCTCCCTACACAATCTGTGAGCTGCTCACATCCTCGGCTTGTTACAAAGTATCAGCTCCGCAGCACAGAGGACACAATGTATCAGTGGATGGGACATTGTTACCAATGAGCAGCACCACTGTATACTATGGGAAGAAGACCCCATCATCCCCCCACATGATGGGCGCTACAGTGAAGTAGAACTGCTGCACACATCCCGATTCCTTACTTGCTCATTAACCTCCCTTATAATTAAGTAGCCATATAACAAGACAAGAGGAGGTGGAAGCTGCAATGTTTACACGGGCACCAGACCATGGAGGAACCTAATGGGATTATAAACCCTATATATAGCTACCAATTATCCATCATCTGTGATTAACAAAGCCGCAGGTAAGGAGACGAACAACACGGGGACCGACCACAGAGAATTACCACGATCTGCTAAATACCTGACCGTGGGCGCAGGAAAAACAGTCCATAATGAGGGTTATCCATCGTATCTATGGTACCAATGTGATTACAGCCAATGAACCTCTAAATCACATTCATCTCTGACCCCACCTAACAGTACATACAAGACATCTACAGACAGTGGGCAACATCCTGGATAATCCTCCAGAGCTGCACTCACTATTCTGCTGGTGCAGTCACTGTGTACATACATTACATTACTGATCCTGAGTTACATCCTGTATTATACCCCAGAGCTGCGCTCACTATTCTGCTGGTGGAGTCACTGTGTACATACATTACATTACTGATCCTGAGTTACGTCCTGTATTATACCCCAGAGCTGCACTCACTATTCTGCAGGTGCAGTCACTGTGTACATACATTACTGATCCTGAGTTACATCCTGTATTATACCCCAGAGCTGCACTCACTATTCTGCTGGTGGAGTCACTGTGTACATACATTACTGATCCTGAGTTACATCCTGTATTATACCCCAGAGCTGCACTCACTATTCTGCAGGTGCAGTCACTGTGTACATACATTACTGATCCTGAGTTACATCCTGTATTATACCCCAGAGCTGCACTCACTATTCTGCTGGTGCAGTCACTGTGTACATACATTACTGATCTTGAGTTACATCCTGTATTATACTCCAGAGCTGCACTCACTATTCTGCTGATGCAGTCACTGTGTACATACATTACCAAATCTGTGTTGTACTCCAGAGCTGCACTCACTGTAGTACTTGGCCATTTCAGGGTATATCATCAGACAACCTTTGAATAACGCTCTGCAGGATAGACTCAGTTTAGTAGAATGACAAGTGCACAGAATTGTGACCTTGAAATAAATCCCAGTAGATGAAGTGCAGACAGGAGTCAGTGACTGGGCGGTGTGTGGGGAGAGAAACTTCAGCCCCCGGACTCTGGGTAATTATATATTTTCGGATGCTGGTCCTGTATCTTCTCTCATCTCTACGTGTTATTTCTTAAGGCCCCGTCTCACATAGCGAGATCGCTAGCGAAATCGCTGCTGAGTCACAAGTTTTGTGACGCAACAGCGACCTCAGTAGCGATCTCGCTATGTGTGACACGTACCAGCGACCCGGCCCCTGCTGTGAGATCGCTGGTCGTGTCGGAATGGCCTGGACCTTTTTTTGGTCGTTGAGGTCCCGCTGACATCACTGGATCGGTGTGTGTGACACGGATTCAGCAATGTCTTCACTGGTAACCAGGGTAAACATCGGGTTACTAAGTGCAGGGCCGCGCTTAGTAACCCGATGTTTACCCTGGTTACCAGCGTAAAAGTTAAAAAAAAAAAACACTACATACTTACATTCCGGAGTCTGTCCCCTGGCGCTGTGCTTCTCTGCACTGTGAGCGCCGGCCAGCCGGAAAACACAGCACAGCGGTGACGTCACCGCTCTGCTTTCCGGCCGCTGTGCTTACACAGTGCAGAGACGCAGAACGCCGGGGGACAGACACCGTAATGTAAGTATGTAGTGTTTGGGTTTTTTTACTTTTACGCTGGTAACCAGGGTAAACATCGGGCTACTAAGCGCGGCCCTGCGCTTAGTAACCCGATGTTTACCCTGGTTACCCGGGGACCTCGGCATCGTTGGTCGCTGGAGAGCTGTCTGTGTGTCAGCTCTCCAGCGACCACACAGCGACAAAACAGCGACGCTGCAGCGATCAGCATAGTTGTCTGTATCGCTGCAGCGTCGCTGTGTGTGACGGGGCCTTTACACATGATTAGACCTTCACCTCATGCTTTAATTTGTACTTTAGTCTCTGGATTCTCCCATGAGTTTTCTAATTTTTTGTTCTTTCTCTCTGAGCCGTTGAAGCCCCCAGCACCGTACTCATTTTCTATGCATAGGATTTCTTCATTACAGCATGGTCCTCGGTGTTACTTCTCAGGGCATTTTTTCTACTTTTACCCTTTGGGGCTGAGAGGACTCATTGTCTTCTGGCTCCATCTACTCAGATTGTAGCCAAAAACTGTGTGGGGCTCCGGCTACTGTTTGTGTGCTGAGCTCTGCTGGGAGGTGAAGCTGACAAATTCATCACCATTTACTCCACAAAAGTAGTAGAAATTAGGGCAGAAATACACTGCACCCCCCACGTCAGACAGGCGCCTGCTACTGGCTAAAGAGTGGCATACGGAGCGGAGATCTGATGAATTGCCGTCCAAGTCTTCATGTCACATCTGCAAACTTTGGCTTCATTTGTTGGAGGCGCCTTCTCAAGGACCTGTGAGACGCCACCTTCACGTTCACGTTCTACCATCCCTGGCAAAAAATTATGGAATCACTGGCCTTAACCCCTTTACCCCCAAGGGTGGTTTGCACGTTAATGACCGGGCCAATTTTTACAATTCTGACCACTGTCCCTTTATGAGGTTATAACTCTGGAACGCTTCAACGGATCTTGGCGATTCTGACATTGTTTTCTCGTGACATATTGTACTTCATGATAGTGGTAAAATTTCTTCGATATAACTTGCGTTTATTTGTGAAAAAAACGGAAATTTGGCGAAAATTTTGAAAATTTCACAATTTTCCAACTTTGAATTTTTATACCCTTAAATCACAGAGATATGTCACACAAAATACTTAATAGGTAACATTTCCCACATGTCTACTTTACATCAGCACAATTTAGGAACCAAAATTTTTTTTTGTTAGGGAGTTATAAGGGTTAAAAGTTGACCAGCAATTTCTCATTTTTACAACACCATTTTTTTTAGGGACCACATCTCATTTGAAGTCATTTTGAGGGGTCTATATGATAGAAAATACCCAAGTGTGACACCATTCTAAAAACTGCACCCCTCAAGGTGCTCAAAACCACATTCAAGAAGTTTATTAACCCTTCAGTTGTTTCACAGGAATTTTTGGCATGTTTAAATAAAAATGAACATTTAACTTTTTTTCACACAAAATTTATTTCAGCTCCAATTTGTTTTATTTTACCAAGGGTAACAGGAGAAAATGGACCCCCAAAGTTGTTGTACAATTTGTCCTGAGTACGATGATACCCCATATGTGGGGGTAAACCACTGTTTGGGTGCATGGCAGAGCTCGGAAGGGAAGGAGCGCCATTTGACTTTTCAATGCAAAATTAACTGGAATTGAGATGGAACGCCATGTTGCGTTTGGAGAGCCCCTGATGTGCTTAAACATTGAAACCCCCCACAAGTGACTCCATTTTGGAAAGTAGACCCCCTAAGGAACTTATTTAGATGTGTGGTGAGCACTTTGACCCACCAAGTGCTTCACAGAAGTTTATAATGCAGAGCCGTAAAAATAAAAAATCCTATTTTTTCACAAAAATTATCTTTTCGCCCCCAATTTTTTATTTTCCCAAGGGTAAGAGAAGCAATTGGACCCCAAAAGTTGTTGTGCAATTTGTCCTGAGTACGACGATACCCCATATATGGGGGTAAACCACTGTTTGGGTGCATAGCAGAGCTCGGAATGGAAGGAGCGCCATTTGACTTTTCAATGCAAAATTGACTGGATTTAAGATGGGACGCCATGTTGTGTTTGGAGAGCCCCTGATGTGCCTAAACATTGAAACCCCCCACAAGTGACACCATTTTGGAAAGTAGACCCTTTAACGAACTTATCTAGATGTGTGGTGAGCACTTTGACCCAACAAGTGCTTCACAGAAGTTTATAATGCAGAGCCGTAAAAATAAAAAATCATATTTTTTCACAAAAATAATCTTTTCGCCCCCAATTTTTTATTTTCCCAAGGGTAAGAGAAGAAATTGGACCCCAAAAGTTGTGCAATTTGTCCTGAGTACGCTGATACCCGATATGTGGGGGTAAACGACTGTTTGGGCGCATGGCAGAGCTCGGAAGGGAAGGAGCGCCGTTTGACTTTTCAATGCAAAATTGACTGGAATTGAGATGAGACACCATGTCGCGTTTGGAGAGCCCCTGATGTGCCTAAACATTAAACCCCCCCACAAGTGACACAATTTTGGAAAGTAGACCCCCTAAGGAACTTATCTAGATGTGTTTTGAGAGCTTTGACCCCCAAGTGTTTCACTACAGTTTATAACACAGAGCCGTGAAAATAAAACATTTTTTTTTCACAAAAATGATTTTTTAGCCCCCAGTTTTGTATTTTCACAAGGGTAACAGGATAAATTGGACCCCAAAAGTTGATGTCCAATTTGTCCTGAGTACGCTGATACCCCATATGTGGGGGGGGAACCACTGTTTGGGCGCATGGCAGAGCTCGGGAGAGAAGGAGCGCCATTTGGAATGCAGACTTAGATGGATTGGTCTGCAGGCATCACGTTGCATTTGCAGAGCCCCTGATGTACCCAAACAGTGGAAACCCCCCACAAGTGACCCCATATTGGAAACTAGACCTCCCAAGGAACTTATCTAGATGTGTTGTGAGAACTTTGAACCCCCAAGTATTTCAATAGAGTTTACAACGCAGAGCCGTGAAAATAAAAAATCCTTTTTTTTCCCACAAAAATGATTTTTAGCCCCCCAATTTTATATTTTCCCAAGGGTAACAAGAGAACTTGGACCCCAAAAGTTGTTGTCCAATTTGTCCCGAGTACGCTGATGCCCCATATGTTGGGGTAAACCCCTGTTTGGGCGCATGGTAAAGCTCGGAAGGGAAGGAGCACGGTTTTACTTTTTCAATGCAGAATTGGCTGGAATTGAGATCGGACGCCATGTCGCGTTTGGAGAGCCCCTGATGTGCCTAAACAGTGGAAACTCCCCAATTCTAACTGAAACCCTAATCCAAACACACCCCTAACCCTAATCCCAACGGTAACCCTAACCACACCCCTAACCCTGACACACCCCTAACTCTAATCCCAACCGTAAATGTAATCCATACCCTAATCCTAACTTTAGCCCCAACCCTAACTTTAGCCCCAACCCTAACCCTAACTTTAGCTCCAACCCTAGCCCCAACCCTAGCCCTAACCCTAATGGGAAAATGGAAATAAATACATTTTTTTAATTTTATTATTTTTCGCTAACTAAGGGGGTGATGAAGGGGGGTTTGATTTACTTTTATAGCATTTTTTATGGCGGATTTTTATGATTGGCAGCCGTCACACACTAAAAGACGCTTTTTATAGCAAAAAAGTTTTTGCGTCTCCACATTTTGAGACCTATAATTTTTCCATATTTTGGTCCACACAATCATGTGAGGTCTTGTTTTTTGCGGGACGAGTTGACGTTTTTATTGGTAACATTTTCGGACACGTGACAGTTTTCGATTTATTCCGATTTTTGTGAGGCATAATGACCAAAAACCAGCTATTCATGAATTTCTTTTGGGGGAGGCGTTTATACCGTTCCATGTTTGGTAAAATTGATAAAGCAGTTTTATTCTTCGGGTCAGTACGATTACAGCGATACCTCATATCATTTTTTTATGTTTTGGCGCTTTCATACGATAAAAACTATTTTATAGAATAAATAATTATTTTGGTATCGCTTTATTCTGAGGACTAGACTTTTTTATTTTTTCTTTGATTACGCTGTATGGTGGCTCGTTTTTTGCGGGACAAGATGACGTTTTCAGCGGTACCATGGTTATTTATATCCATCTTTTTGATCGCGTGTTATTCCACTTTTTGTTCGGCGGTATGATAATAAAGCGTTGTTTTTTGCCTCTTTTTTTTTTTTCTACGGTGTTCACTGAAGGGGATAACTAGTGGGACAGTTTTATAGGTTGGGTCGTTACGGACGCGGCGATACTAAATATGTGTACTTTTATTGTTTTTTTTTATTTAAATAAAGAAATGTATTTATGGAAATAATATTTTTTTTTTTTGTTTATTTAGGATTTTTTTTTTTTTTTTTACACTTGGAAATTTTTTTTTTTACATTTTTACTTTGTCCCGGGGGGACATCACAGATCGCTGATCTGACAGTTTTCACAGCCCTCTGTCAGATCCGCGATCTGACTAACAGTGCTGCAGGCTTACCAAGCGCTTGCTCTGAGCAGGCACTCGGTAAGCCACCTCCCTCCCTGCAGGACCTGGATGCCGCGGCCATTTTGGATCCGGGGACTGCAGGGAGAGGAGGTAAGAGACCCTCGGAGCAACGCGATCACATCGCGTTGCTCCGGGGGTCTCAGGGGAGCCCCCACCCTGCGCGATGCTTCCCTGTACCGCCGGCACACCGCGATCATGTTTGATCGCGGTGTGCCGGGGGTTAATGTGCCGGAGGCGGTCCGTGACCGCTCCTGGCACATAGTGCCGGATGTCAGCTGCGATAGCTGACACCCGGCCGCGATCGGCCGCGCTCCCCCCATGAGCGCGGCCGATCGCTCTGGACGTACTATCCCGTCGGTGGTCATACTGGCCCACCCCACCTCGACGGGATAGTACGTCCAATGTCAGAAAGGGGTTAAAGGATGTTCATTCAGTTGTTTAATTTTGTAGAAAACAAGCAGATCACAGAAATGGCACAAAACTACAGTCATTTCAAATGGCAACTTTCTGGTTTAAGAAACACTAAAAGAAATCAAGAACAAATAAATGTGGTAGTCAGTAATGGTTACTTTTTTAACCAAGCAGAGGGGAAAAATTATGGAGTCACTCAATTCTGAGGAAAAAATTATGGAATCACCCTGTAAATTTTCACTCCCAAAAACACCTGCATCAAATTAGATCTGCTCGTTAGTCTGCATCTAAAAAGGAGTGATCACACCTTGGAGAGATGTTGCACCAAGTGGACTGACATGAATCATGGCTCCAACACAAAAGATGTCAATTGAAACAAAGGAGAGGAATATATAACTCTTAAAAGAGGGTACATCATCACGCAACGCTGCAAAAGATGTTGGTTGTTCACAGTCAGCTGTGTCTAAAATCTGGACCAAATACAAACAACATGAGAAGGTTGTTAAAGGCAAACATACTGGTAGACCAAGGAAGACATCAAAGTGTCAAGACCGTAAACTTCAAGCAATGTCTCCAAAACAGGAAATGCACAACAAAACAAATCAGGAACGAATGGGTGGAAACTGGAGTCAACGTCTGTGACCAAACTGTAAGAAACCGCCTAAAGGAAATGGGATTTACATACAGAAAAGCTAAACGAAAGCCATCATTAACACCTAAACAGAAAAAAACAAGGTTACAATGGGCGAAGGAAAAGCAATCGTGGACTGTGGATGACTGGATGAAAGTCATATTCAGTGATGAATCGCGAATCTGCATAGGGCAAGGTGATGATGCTGGAGCTTTTGTTTGGTGCCGTTCCAATGAGATTTATAAAGATGACTGCCTGAAGAGAACATGCAAATTTCCACAGCCATTGATGATATGGGGCTGCATATCAGGTAAAGGCAATAGGAAGATGGCTGTCATTACATCTTCAATAAATGCACAAGTTTATGCTGATAGTTTGGACACTTTTCTTATCCCATCAATTGAAAGGATATTTGAGGATGATGAAATCATTTTCAAGATGATAATGCATCCTGCCATAGAGTAAAAACTGTGAAAACATTCCTTGAAAAAAGACACATAAGGTCAATGTCATGGCCTGCAAATAGTCCGCATCTCAATCCAATTGAAAATCTTTGGTGGAAGTTGAATAAAATGGTCCATGACAAGGCTCCAACCTGCAAAGCTGATCTGGCATCAGCAAGCAGAGGAAGTTACAGTTATTAAGGTTGAAGGAAGACTTTAAGTCCATCTAGTTCACCCCATAACCTAACATGCCCTAACATGTTGATCCAGAGGAAAGCAAAAAAAAACCCATGTGGCAAAGAGTAAGCTCCACATTGGGGAAAAAAAATTCCTTCCAGACTCCACATACAGCAATCAGACTAGTTCCCTGGATCAACGCCCTATCAAGGAATCTAGTATACATAACCTGTAACATTATACTTTTCCAGAAAGGTATCCAGTCCCCTCTTAAATTTAAGTAATGAATCACTCATTTCAACATCATACGGCAGAGAGTTCCATAGTCTCACTGCTCTTACAGTAAAGAATCCGCGTCTGTTATTATGCTTAGAAGGAACAGATGATTGGCCTCGTGGAGACCAAAACATCCAACACCGCGGAGACACCATCACGTGTTTCTCAACGCAGTGATCCAGAACACTGCCCCCATCCCTTATGGGAAATATGCAAATGCATGTAGGATAGCTGCGGAGACACCATCACGTGTTTCTCAACGCAAGCAGTGAATAGCCAGACCTTTCCCCAGGAAGGAACAACCAAGGGAAGGGCAGCATCCAATAAAGGAAAACATCCAATACAGGAAAACCACCTATGCCAAGCATGGTATCCTGTTATGATCCCAATGGCAGGGGACCTCAAAGATTACAGCAAAGTCTGCAAAACATAAATACCAGCTCATAGGGAAGTGGTAACTAGGCTGACCATATACCTGATCCTAGCGCAAACACTAACAGCAGCCGGGGAACGTGCCTACGTTGATCCTAGACGTCTCACGCCAGCCGGAGAACTAACTACCCCTATCAGGGAAAATAAGACCTCTCTTGCCTCCAGAGAAAAGACCCCAAAGTAATACAAGCCCCCAACAAATAATAACGGTGAGGTAAGAAGAAAAGACAAACGTAAGAATGAACTAGATTTAGCAAAGAGAGGCCCACTGACTAATAGCAGAATATAGTAAGAAGACTTATATGGTCAGCAAAAAACCCTGCAAAATATCCACGCTGAATATCCAAGAACCCCCAAACCGACTGACAGTGTGGGGGGAGAATATCAGCCCCCCTAGAGCTTCCAGCAATAACAGGAATCACATATTGTACAAGCTGGACAAAAAATATGAACAATGCAAATGATCAAGTGTACGAAAGCAGGACTTAGCTTATCTTGCAAAGAACCAGGACCTGAAGACAGGAGCAAACAGAAGTGAACTGATTACAACGATGCCAGGCACTGGACTGAGAATCCAGGAAGTTTAAATAGCAACACCCCAGGCCTAACGAAGCAGGTGAGCACCAACCTGGTAAAAGACAATCCAAGTGCCAAATCACTAGTGACCACAAGAGGGAGCCAAAAAGTATAGTTCACAACAGTATCCATCCACAGACAGCTGTTTCGGGGTGTTTGCCCCTCATCAGTGTGGAGTAGGAATCTGGCTATTAGGAGCAATGCCTAGTAAAAGGCTGTGAAGGAACAGATGATTGGCCTCGGGGAGACCAAAACATCCAACACCGCGGAGACACCATCACGTGTTTCTCAACGCAGTGATCCAGAACACTGCCCCCATCCCTTATGGGAAATATGCAAATGCATGTAGGATAGCTGCGGAGACACCATCACGTGTTTCTCAACGCAAGCAGTGAATAGCCAGACCAAAACGTCTCCCCGAGGCCAATCATCTGTTCCTTCACAGCCTTTTACTAGGCACTGCTCCTAATAGCCAGATTCCTACTCCACACTGATGAGGGGCAAACACCCCGAAACAGCTGTCTGTGGATGGATACCATGCTTGGCATAGGTGGTTTTCCTGTATTGGATGTTTTCCTTTATTGGATGCTGCCCTTCCCGTGGTTGTTCCTTCCCGGGGAAAGGTCTGGCTATTCACTGCTTGCATTGAGAAACACGTGATGGTGTCTCCGCAGCTATCCTACATGTTATTATGCTTAAACCTTCTTTCCTCCAGACGTAGAGGATGCCCCTTGTCCCTGTCTCAGGTCTATGATTAAAATGATCATCAGAAAGGTCTTTGTACTGTCCCCTCATATATTTATACATTAAAATAAGATCACTCCTTAGTCTTCGTTTTTCCAAACTAAATAGCCCCAAGTGTAATAACCTATCTTGGTATTGCAGTCCCCCCAGTGCTCTAACCTTGGTCACTCTTCTCTGCACCCGCTCTAGTTCAGCTATGTCTTATACACCGGAGACCAGAACTGTACACAGTATTCTAAGTGTGGTCGAACTAGTGACTTGTATAGAGGTAACATTATGTTCTCCTCATGTGCATCTATGCCTCTTTTAATGCATCCCATTATTTTATTTGCCTTTGTAGCAGCTGCCTGACACTGGCCACTGAATATGAGTTTGTCATCCACCCATACTCCCAGGTCTTTTTCATTGACGGTTTTGCCCAGAGTTTTAGAATTAAGCACATAGTTATACATCTTATTACTTCTACCCAAGTGCATGACCTTACATTTATCCCCATTAAAGCTCATTTGCCATTTATCAGCCCAAGCTTCTAGTTTACATAAATCATCCTGTAATATAAAATTGTCCTCCCCTGTATTGATTACCCTGTAGAATTTAGTGTCATCTGCAAATATTGAAATTCTACTCTGAATGCCCCCTACAAGGTCATTAATAAATATGTTAAAAAGAAGAGGGCCCAATACTGACCCCTGTGGTACCTCACTGCTAACCGCGACCCAGTCCGAGTGTGCTCCATTAATAACCACCCTTTGTTTCCTATCCCTGAGCCAGCTCTCAACCCACTTACACATATTTTCCCCTATCCCCATTATTCTCATTTTATGTATCAACCTTTTGTGTGGCACTGTATCAAAAGCTTTTGAAAAGTCCATATACACTACATCTACTGGGTTCCCTTGGTCCAGTCCGGAACTTACCTCTTCATAGAAGCTGATCAGATTAGTCTGACATGAACGGTCCCTAGTAAACCCATGTTGATATTGGGTCATGAGGTTATTCCTCTTCAGATACTCCAGTATAGCATCCCTTAGAATGCCCTCCAGGATTTTACCCACAGTAGAGGTTAGGCTTACTGGCCTATAATTACCGAGTTCAGTTTTTGCCCCTTTTTTGAATATTGGCACCACATTTGCTATACGCCAGTCCTGTGGTACAGACCCTGTTATTATGGAGTCTTTAAAGATTAAAAATAATGGTCTATCAATGACTGTACTTAGTTCCTGCAGTACTCGGGGGTGTATCCCATCCGGACCCGGAGATTTGTCAATTTTAGTGATTTTTAGATGCCGCCGTACTTCCTGCTGGGTTAAGCTGGTGACATTTAATGGGGAATTTTTGTTATCACTGATCATATTGTCTGCCATGGGATTTTCTTGTGTGAATACTGATGAAAAAAAGTCATTTAGCATATTGGCTTTTTCCTCATCCTCATCCACCATTTCCCACATTATTTTTTAGGGGGCCAACACTATCATTTTTTAGTTTCTTACTATTTATGTAGTTAAATAATATTTTGGGATTATTTTTACTCTCTCTGGCAATGAGTCTCTCTGACTCAATCTTTGCTGCCCTGATTTGCTTTTTACAGAATTTTAATTTTTTGTATTTATTTAATGCCTCATCACTCCCTACTTCCTTTAATTCTCTAAATGCTTTCTTTTTGTCCCTTATTGCGCCCCTTACAGCTCTATTTAGCCATATTGGTTTCCTCCTATTTCTAGTATGTTTATTCCCATACGGTATATACTGTGCACAGGTCCTATCCAGGATGCTAATAAACGTCTCCCATCTTCTTTGTGTATTTTTATGTCTCAGGATATCGTCCCAGTTAATTGCACCAAGATCATCTCTCATCCGTTGGAAATTTGCCCTCCTGAAGTTTAGTGTCCTTGTAACCCCTCTACTACCCATCTTATTAAAGGATACATGAAAACTTATTATTTTGTGATCACTATTCCCCAAGTGACCCCCAATCCTTATATTTGCTATGCGGAGTGGCCTGTTGGTTAATATTAGGTCTAGCAGTGCCCCCCTCCTTGTTGGGTCCTAAACCAGTTGTGAAAGGTAATTGTCTCTCATAGTTGTCAGACCCCAATTACCTTTGCTGGAACTGCAGGTTTCTGTTCCCCAATCTATTTCAGGGTAGTTGAAGTCCCCCATGATAATGACTTCTCCTTGAGTCGCAGCTTCATCTATATGCTTTACGAGGATATTCTCCATTGCTTCCATTATTTTTGGAGATTTATAATAAACCCCTATCAGTAATTTATTATTTTTCCCCCTCCCCTTATCTCCACCCACAGGGACTCTACATTTTCATTAGATTCACCTATATTATCACGCCGGATGGGTTTTAAGGACGATTTTACATACAGACACACCCCTCCCCCTCGCTTATCTGCACGGTCATTTCTGAAAAGGCTATAGCCCTGCAAGTTAACAGCCCAGTCATGGCTCTCATCCAGCCATGTTTCAGATATCCCCACCATGTCATAATTATACTCCAACAACATTAATTCTAATTGCTCCATTTTGTTGGCGAGGCTTCTGGCATTAGTATACATGCACTTGATGTTCCTCTCTGTACCTCTATTCTTTCTTAAATTATTAACTGTTCTAACCCCACCCCCCATGCCACCGCCACCCCCAACTTCCTTATTTGTGCCCAGGTCTCTATCTGCACTATCTTCCCCCCTATAAAATGAATACCCTCCCCCCCAATCCCTAGTTTAAACACTCCTCCAACCTTCTAGCCATTCTCTCCCCCAGCACAGCTGCACCTTCCCCATTGAGGTGCAGCCCGTCCCTAGCGTAGAACCTGTAGCCACCTGAGAAGTCGGCCCAGTTCTGCAGGAACCCAAACCTCTCCTTCCTACACCAATTCTTGAGCCACTTATTAACCTCCCTAATCTCCCGTTGTCTCTCCCGTTCCCATTGTTGGAGCCACATTGATGAAGAGTACGGTTTACACTCATTAAGTCCAGGCCTCAGAGACTGCAAGCTGTTAAGGCCCCGTCTCACATAGCGATTTACCAACGATCACGACCAGCGATATGACCTGGCCGTGATCGTTGGTAAGTCGCTGTGTGGTCGCTGGGGAGCTGTCACACAGACAGCTCTCTCCAGCGACCAACGATCAGGGGAACGACTTCGGCATCGTTGAAACTGTCTTCAACGATGCCGAAGTCCCCCTGCAGCACCCAGGTAACCAGGGTAAACATCGGGTTACTAAGCGCAGGGCCGCGCTTAGTAACCCGATGTTTACCCTGGTTACCAAAAAAAACAAACAGTACATACTCGCCTTTCGGTGTCCAGGTCCCTTGCCGTCTGCTTCCTGCTCTCACTGACTGCCGGCCGTACACTGAGAAGTGAGAGCACAGCGGTGACGTCACTGCTGCGCTCTGCTCTCGCTGTACGGCCGGATCTCAGTGAGAGCAGGAAGCAGACGGCAAGGGACCTGGACACCGAAAGGCGAGTATGTACTGTTTGTTTTTTTTTACATTTACGCTGGTAACCAGGGTAAACATCGGGTTACTAAGCGCGGCCCTGCGCTTAGTAACCCGATGTTTACCCTGGTTACCAGTGAAGACATCGCTGGATCGGTGTCACACACACCGATTCAGTGATGTCAGCGGGGCCTCAACGACCAAAAAAAGGTCCAGGCCATTCCGACACGACCAGCGATCTCGCAGCAGGGGCCTGATCGCTGGTACGTGTCACACATAACGAGATCGCTATGGAGGTCGCTGTTGCGTCACAAAACTTGTGACTCAGCAGCGATCTCGCTAGCGATCTCGCTATGTGAGACGGGGCCTTTAGAAAAGCCAGAAGTGGTGCAACAAAATACTAGTGATGTGTTGGATGGGGTTTTTTTTTTGTTTGTTTTTCATGATTCCATTATTTTTTCCTCAGAATTGAGTGACTCCATAATTTTTCCCCTCTGCTTGGTTAAAAAAGTAACCATTACTGACTACCACATTTTTTGTTCTTGATTTCTTTTAGTGTTTCTTAAACCAGAAAGTTGCCATTTGAAATGACTTTAGTTTTGTGCCATTTTTGTGATCTGCTTTTTTTCTACAAAATTAAACAACTGAATGAACATCCTCCAAGGCCGGTGATTCCATAATTTTTGCCAGGGGTTTGTTTATCTTTGTGAACCGTGATCTGCTGCACTCTGTCACGCTCCCTCCAGTGATCTGCTGCACTCTGTCATGCTCCCTCCAGGGATCTGCTGAACTCTGTTACGCTCCCTCCAGGGATCTGCTGCACTGTCACGCTCCCTCCAGTGATCTGCACTCTGTCACGCTCCTTCCAGTGATCTGCTGCACTGTCACGCTCCCTCCAGTGATCTGCTGCACTGTCAAGCTCCCTCCAGTGATCTGCTGCACTCTGTCACGCTCCCTCCAGTGATCTGCTGCACTCTGTCACGTTCCCTCCAGTGATCTGCTGCACTCTGTCACGCTCCCTCCAGTGATCTGCTGCATCTGTCACGCTCCCTCCAGGGATCTGCTGAACTCTGTCACGCTCCCTACAGTGATCTGCTGCACTCTGTCACGCTCCCTCCAGGGATCTGCTGAGCTCTGTTACGCTCCCTCCAGTGATCTGCTGCACTCTGTCACGCTCGCTCCAGTAATCTGCTGCACTTTGTCATGCTCCCTCCAGGGATCTGCTGTACTCTGTCACGCTCCCTCCTGTGATCTGATGCACTCTGTCACTCTTGGCTTTCTGACACCAATTCTCACACTTCAGTTGTCAGACTCCATCCTCTCTACATTCAGGTGTTACAATGGCGGCTTCCTGGTCCTAGTATCGGCCACCCTCAGGTTTGTTATAACATCAGTGACTGACACCCCCCCTCCCTTATATAGAGTGAGTGGCCGCCCCCCATATAAAGTCAATGACTGACCCCTACTTATATAGACTGAGTGCCCCCCTATAAAGTCAGTGACTGCTCCTCCCCCCTTATATAGAGTGAGGCCAACTGGAAAATGATTGTCCTTCGTTAGATGTGAACCAATAACCCGAGCAATGGAAACCTACAATGCTAACCTGTGGGAATAATGTTTATTATTGCATAAATTACAACTACTATGTGCTACTGTTTATTGGTGCATGAGTCTCTGTCTCCAACAATAGTTATATTGTCAATAACACAATGTCTAAAAAAAAAAAAGAGTACCTGAACGTTCCTGCTCACTGTTCAGTGTGTAGCTGGAGCACATTCTGCTTTCACTTTACAAGCTAGCAGAAGAGATGCTAAGATCCCGAGCTGTAAGGGGGAACAATCCACTTAGGGCGTTAGGGGAGTGCAGGGTCAGTCTAAGGTTTGAGCAGGAGGTGTCCAGCCATCATTTCCATATCAGTAGGGCCTTCCTCTCTCCATTTCCATCGTGTTGTGTGTGTACTGTGCCGTCCGCTGAGCTATCCCCTTAGGGGTCGCTACATATCGTGACAGGCGGCCGCAGGGTACAGTTCTATGTATATGGTATCAGACATATGCATGTGCAGGACTGGATTGCTTGACATAAATATGGCAAAAATGGTAAACTGGGAAGGAATTCCCATTTAGTCATGTAATTATTGTGATATCAAAGGTTCTGTAGCTTTCTTATATATTCTCTGCTTCAATCCCATCTATCCATAATGCTTCCATCACCCATCTACATCATCTATCAGCCATCCATCTTACGGAGCACAGTGTGGCTGTAGAGGACCTGACTGTCGTCTCTCGGGGCCCGTTTCGTCCCTCTCACATACATTTATACCAGTTTCTCTTTGCTTCTCTTTGCACCGCCGGGCATGAACACGACTGATGGAGATGATCTTGTTGAAGCTGATTCACACCTCTTTCCTATTCATCACATGCGCTGTGTTGTGCACACGCTGCAGCTGGCAATAAGAGATAGTCTGCAAGAGGAACATGCTGGAACTCTGATTAGCAAAGTGAGGAAATTGGCGATTGCTGCCAGAACCCCTAAAATTGATTCCATCTTGAAGAGACGTGCTGGGAAAGGGGCAACTGTGGATCAAGCCACTCGGTGGGACAGCACCTACTTAATGATTGAGCGACTGCTTGAGCTGAAACCCTTCCTTGTAGATATGGCCAACCCTCAGGTAACACTACATGAAGGTCAATGGACACAGGTGGCTAAATTGAAGGCATTGCTTCATCACCCATTTACAGTGACTAAAAAGTTACACGCTGAGGATTTACCTCCTGGCATTTTTATAAAGAAGTGGAAGAACTTGTTGTTTTGCCTGTCCCAAAGAGGAGGTTTAATCGCAGATGGCATTGCTGCTTCAATGAAACGGAGACACTGCTATTAGAAAATAAAACTCTTCTGGCAGCTGTTTATGTGGACCCGAGTCATCGTATATTGCTGGGTGATCAACAGCTTACTAAAGGAAAAGAAGTTCTGATTGAGGCAGCAGTTAGGATGAGTGACTACAGGACGGCCAAGAGCAAGAGGACTCGGGTCCTGCCAGTGCTGCTGCTGCCGTTCCTTCATCCTCGTCAGATGAGGAGTTTGACTTCAACAAGTATTTGGACGACATGGAGCAGGCAAAGCGTCACCGCAGGGAAAAGATTCCACTCCCATAGAAAACAGATTGACCATATTTCAGCAACATTTTTCACTTGTTCTCAAAGAAGTAGAAGAGTTCAATCAAAACTGGCTGTGCACGAGGCAATTCCTTTATACCCTGAAATTGTTACAGATGTTGCCCATGTGGTCACTACTTTACCACCAACCCAAGTTAGTGTAGAGAGGTCGTTCTCCAGCCTTAAAATTATTAGGTCAGACGTGAGGTCATCTATGGAGGAGGATCTGATGGAGGCGATACTATTTCTCAGAACAAGTAGACTGCACAAATGTTCAGTACGTTTTTGTTGAAAACTATTTTTTTTCCACTTACTGCATAGTGTATAATAAATTGTAAATATGCAAAAGTTTTTTTGTTCTAAAGTTGTTTTCCAATAAATATACTTTATATTCTATCTAAATGGCTTGATTAATATATCATAATGATGATTAAAAGCCTGTGGTTACCATTTTACTACAGTAAATTTATCACTTAAACATGAGCCATGTATGAGGAAGTCGTAGAGTCAGAGTCATGGAAATTGAGGAGTCAGAGGTTTGGCTTACCGACTCCACAGCCCTGATTTTGTGTGACTGTGGGTTTCTTCCCATATTCTGAAGACACACCTGTAGGAGATATGATCCCTGATGGGTGCAGTGATGTCTGTAACGTGCTGTACATTCAATATACTTATTTATTATGCTTCATAAGAACGGTCTCACTTTGCAGACATTATTGCCCCATCAGGACTCACATCTTATCAGTATGTCTTTGGAAGTGGAGCTGCTCATACTCTGCTCCATTCATTGTTTATGGGACTGTCTGAGAACGCAGAGCTCAGTTATTTCCAGACAGTCCCATTGATAATGCAGTGGAGGATAAGCCTGCACACCTCTGCTCCATTCATTGTTTATGGGACCATTTGTGAAAGCAGAGCTTCCGTTATTTCCAGACAGTCCCATAGACAATGAATGCAGTGGAGGTTAAGCCCGCACACCTCTGCTCTATTCAAGAATGGGATGGATCTAGGACACTTGTGCACCGAGCTCTGGAGACCATGTCATTGAGATTATTACGTGATGTTTTCTAGTACGTGGACATGTCAGAAATGTCCCACAGTGAATGGCTGCCCTTGTCGGTCTCTTGTCTGAGAACAGAGAGACTAAAAGTCTTTTGTTCCCATCTCATAGATCGGTGCACAGCCTGCTGTTGCTGGTGGTTAAGCACCCATGAGGCAGCATGGTAACACTGTTGCTTTCTTTTTCTTGTTGCTGTTTTGATTGGTTCAGCTCTGACCAAGAACAATGAGATTCCTCCTTCCGATCCGGTGGGCGTCGTGATCCAGTCCGGCGCCTCCCATCTTCATAGCATGATGTCCTCTTTTGGTCTTCATTCTCAGGCGCAGGCGTACTTTGTCTGCCCTGTTGAGGGCAGAGCAAAGTACTGCAGTGCGCAGGCGCCGGGAAAGGTCAGAGAGGCCCGGCGCCTGCGCACTGCAGTACTTTGCTCTGCCCTCAACAGGGAGACAAAGTATGCCTGCACCGGAGCCGATGCGTGAAGACCAGAAGAGGACGTCATCTGATGAAGATAGGAGGCACCGGACCGCGACACCCATCGGACCGGGACTGCCCCGGGTGAGTATAATCTAACCTCTTTTTCTCATCTTTTAGGATACATCGGGGGCTTATCTACAGCATTCCAAAATGCTGTAGATAAGCCCCTGATGCTGGTGGGTTTACAGCACCCTCGATTTTGGGGGTGACAGGTTCCCTTTAATTACCTTTCAACGCTTGGGTCCTTAGTTCAATTCTGGCCAAGGTCGGAGTAAATCCATCTCTCAGTTGTACTTTAAATTGCAAATGGACCTTCTCTAGTTTTTCAAGATCTTCCCATTTGTGCTGCGAGTCATATCAATGATTTTGGTTATCTTCCAAGCAGTGCGGTGGCTCAGTTGAAATCACTGGTGCTTTGCAGCATGGGAGTCCAGGCCATGGGAAATTTGCCTGTTCTAGTTTATCCTGATTGTCCTATTGGCGCTGGTAGTAATATTAATGACTTTGCCAAATGATATGTTCTGAGCAGCATGGTATCACTGTGGAAAGGACTGGTGCTTTGCAGCATGGGAGTCCAGGGTTCTAATCCCACCATGGATGACATCTGCAAGGAGTTTGTATGTTCTCTCTGTGCTCAGATTGTCTGCCACCCATTCTTGAAAATGTATTATGGTGTAACGTGGCACAGCTGTGAAGGTGCACAAAGAAGGTTCCCAAACCAGAGACTATGTAGAATAAACTTTGGCACTCAACTTTCAGTAATATGCAAGTTTTATTGGCAGCCACTTGTACAGACGTTTCGGTCAGTGATATTGACCTTCTTCAGTGTAATTATTATTTGAAAGCACTGTGAGTGTGTGGCTCAAGATTTGAATATGGTCCTAAAATGGATCCCATGTGATAGTTCTGGTCAGGATATTGTATTAGAAAGGGTCAAGTCATAGTACTCCTCATCGGGGATGTGGGATATGTCGTATGTAGGTATAGGATAAAGTATGGATCCGAGAGTGGACCAGACTGAAGTCCCTGCCAGGGAGTGGCACCTCAGAACAAGCGGTGGACACCGCGTTCCTGGCGCATACCTCGGCCACTCTCCTGGCGCATACTTCAGCCACTCCCTGGCAGGGACTTCAGTCTGGTCCACTCTCGGATCCATACTTTATCCTATACCTACATACGACATATCCCACATCCCCGATGAGGAGTACTATTACTTGACCCTTTCTAATACAATATCCTGACCAGAACTGTCACATGGGATCCATTTTAGGACCATATTCAAATCTTGAGCCACACACTCACAGTGCTTTCAAATAATAATTACACTGAAGAAGGTCAATATCACTGACCGAAACGTCTGTACAAGTGGCTGCCAATAAAACTTGCATATTACTGAAAGTTGAGTGCCAAAGTTTATTCTACATACCCATTCTTGAAAGACATACATGTAGAGGCAAGTGATGTGTCACCTGAGCAGCATCCAGGAGGGCTGCTTGCCTGTCCCCCCCTTTGGGCAAGTATCCTGATTGGATCAATGTTCTGACACAATTAGCAACAAATTGATTTGTATATAAGCAGCTCAGCACAAGCTGAGCTGTGAAAAGTACTTTTTGTACTTAAAATTTTTTTTTCTCCATATCATTTCAGAAAATTCTGATGCTTCTCCAATCCTCAGAAACACAGGATAGGAGGGATTGACACAGGTAACACCAAAGCACTTCAATCACTGGCCCATACCTGTATGTTTTTGGAGAATGGGTGGCCACCCACCTGAGCACAGAGAGAACATACAAACTCCTTGCAGATGTCATCCATGGTGGGATTAGAACCATGGACTCCCATGCCACAAAGGGACAGTCCTTTCCACTGGGCTACCGTGCTGCTCGGAAAATAATCTTTGGCAAACTAGTTGATAATACTACCAGCACCAATGGGATGAGAAGGAAAAATTAAAGCAAGTCCTTTTGCAGATGTCGTCCATGGTGAGATTAGAACCGTGGACTCCCATGCCGCAAACCAAGTCTTTTCCACTGAGCCACCGTGCTCCGTTAAATCCCACTATGAGAAATTGCAAATGGATCTTCTTTAGTTTTTCCTGATCTTCCCATTGGTGCTGGTAGTAATATCAATGACTTTGCCAAAGGATATGTTCAGAGTAGCACGGTAGCTCAGTGGAAAGGACAGTTGCTTTGCGGCATGGGAGTCCAGGGTTCTAATCCCACCATCGGAAATTGCAAATAGACCTTCTCTAGTTTTTCCTGGTGCTGGTAGTAATATCAATGACTTTGGAAAAGGTTACTTTGTGAGCAGCATGGTAGCCCAGTGGAAAGGACTGGTGCTTTGTGGCATGTGAGTCCAGGGTTCTAATCCTACCATGGATGACGTCTGCAAGGAGTTTGTATGTTCTCCCTGTGCTCAGGTGGGTGGCCACCCAAGATGTAAAGACATACAGGTAGGGACCAGTGATACAAGTACTGTGGTGTTACCTTGGTCAAGTAACTGTCCTGTGTTTCTGAAGACAAATGGAATATCAGGATTTAGGGAAATGAGAGGGAAGAAAAGTTGAAAATTTTTATTAAGTCCAAAAAGGACTTTTCACAGCTTGGCTGAGCTGCATATATAACAGTCAATTTGTTGCTATGTGTCAGAACATTTATCCACTCAGGATACTTGCCCAAAGGGGGGACAGGCAAGCAGCCCTCATGGATGCTGCTCAGGTGACACATCATTAGCCACAGCACTTGTATGTCTTCAGAGAATGGGTGGCACACCACCTGAGCACGGGGAGAACATACAAACTCCTTGCATATGTCGTCCATGGTGGGATTAGAACCCTGGACTCCCATGCCACAAAGCGCCAGTCTTTTCCACTGGGCTACTGTGCTGCTCACAAAGTAACATTTTCCAAAGTCATTGATATTACTACCAGCACCAGGAAAAACTAGAGAAGGTCTATTTGCAATTTCCCGTGGTGGGATTAGAACCCTGGACTCCTATGCTGCAAAGCAACAGTCCTTTCCACTGGGCTACCGTACTGCTCGGAAGACAAATTTTGGCAAAGTCATAGATATTACTACTAGCACCAATGGGAAGATCAGGAAAAACAAGAGAAGGTCCATTTGGTATTTCCCATGGTGGGATTAGAACTCCAATGCTGCAAAGCACCAGTCCTTTCCATTAGGATATCATGCAGCTCAGAAGATAACCTTTGGCGAAGTCATAGATATTACTTCCAGCACCAATGGGAAGATCAGGAAAAACTAGAGTGGGTCCATTTGCAATTTCTAAAGTACAACTGAGAGGTAGAATTACTGAGACCTCAGTCAGAATTGAAGTAAGGACACAAGCACTGGTAATTGAGCTAACCACTGAGCCACCATAGAATTACCTGATGGCTAGGTAATTAATTTGTCTATCAGTATCCACTGACAGGTCATGAAAACGAAGAGCAGGATTCATTTGAGGTCTCTTGTTTTCATTTTCTAAGATGTGTCTGAGAAAAGAAATCAGAGTAGAACTAAGGACCCAAGTGTATGATGGCAATGGAGGTAACCACTGAGCCACTGTGCTGCCTGAGAGCTTATTTCTGGCCAGATCATCAATAGGACTCGCAGCATTTATGGGAAGGTGAGAAAAAACTATACCAGGTCCCATTATAATCACTGACTACAATTTCTAAAATACACCTGAGAGGAGGAATCTCATTGTCCTCAGTCAGAGCTGAACCCAGGACACCAGAAGTGTTAACCACTGCACCACCATGCTGCCCGAGTGCTAACCTCTGGGTAAGTCATCTATATCACTCTCGGCACCTATGGGAAGGTCAGGACAAATAGACATAGCTGCCCAACACATCTAACCAATCTGTTCATTGATTTCAATTTCTAAAGTGAGGTGAAAAACAGGGCTGGACTGTCCATCTGACAATTCTGACAAATGCCAGAAGGGCCTGTCTGCTCGTGGGCTGCCTTGTCCGCTACGCTGTTAACAGAATCCGTGTTCTCCTGCCACCTATACTGTTAAGAGTTGTGATGGAGCACAAAGTCGCTGACTCCGTCACTTACCAGCAGCCACAGGTATCATTACAAATATCAGTCTTGTAGAAAATCTTCCTTTCCTCCATCCAGGGTAATATTAGTAATATCTCCCATCTGGTTCATGGGGATGGGGACAACATGGGCCTGTGTGATTTCAAATGTCAGGACTGAATTTCAGCCCCAGTCCGTACCTGGTGGCCGTCTCCCATATGAAGTCAATAACTGTCCCCCCTATATAGAGTGGCAGCCCCCCTTATATTGTCAATGACTGACACCCCCCTTGCATATAGTGTGAGTGACCGTCCCCCCATATACCGTCAAAGACTGGCCCCTATATATATATATATATATATAGAGTGAGTGGCCGTCCCCTCATATACCATCAATGACTGGTCCCCCCCCTTATATAGTGTGAGTGGCCATCCCCCCGTATACCGTCAATGAATGATCCCCCTTATATATAGTGAGTAGGAGCCCCCATATACCGTCAGTAACTGACCCCCCTTATGTACAGTGAGTGGTATCCTCTCGCATACCATCAGTGACAGAACCCCACCTGATATACAGTGTCAGCCCCCTGTAGTCAGTGACAGACCCCCCTTATATACAGTGAGTGGCAGCCCGCTGTACACAGTCAGTGTCAGACACCCTTTAAATACTGAGTGGCAGCCCTCCATATACCAGCAATGACTGATCCCCCCTTATACAGTGACTGGCAGCTCCCTATATATTGTTAGCGACTGACCCTCCTTTATATACAGTGAGTGGCAGCCCCCTCGTATACCTTTAGTGACTGACTTCCCCCCTTATACAGTGAGTGGCAGCCCCCTCGCATACCTTCACTAACTGACTCCCCCTTATACAGTGAGTGGTAGCTCCCCCACCCATTATACAGAGGGCTACCACTCACTGTATATATCGTCAGTGACTGACCCCCCTTATATACAGTAAGTAGGATCCCCCCATAGAGTCAGTGACTGATCCCTGCTTATACAGTGACTGGCAGCCCCCTTGTATCTCTTCAGTGACTGACTCCCCTTGTATACAGTGAGTGGCAGCACCCCCACTCGTTATACAGGGGGCTACCACTTACTGTATATATCGTCAGTGACTGACCCCTTATATACAGTAAGTAGGATCCCCCCCATACAGTCAGCGACTGATCCCCCCTTATACAGTGACTGGAACCCCCCTTGTATACAGTGAGTGGCAGCCCCCCCACCCGTTATATAGGGGGCTACCACTAACTGTATATATCGTCAGTGACTGATCCCCTCGCATACAGTAAGTATTATCCCCCCATGCAGTCAGTGACTGATCCTCCTTATACAGTGTGGCAGCCCCCTTGTATACCTTCAGTAACTGACTCCCCTTGTATACAGTGAGAGTGGCAGCCCCCATATACTGTTAGTGACTGAAAACTTCAGTGTGCATAACTATGCTCCCCCCTAAAGTCTGTACTTTGTAAAGCCTCCTTTTGTGACAATTACAGCTGCAAGTTGCGTTGGATAAGTCTCTATGAGCTTTCCACATCTGGACACTGGGATTTTTGCCCATTCCTCCTTTAAGTTCGATGGTTTTCTCTGGTGAACTGCGATCTTTACATCTGGGCTGTGACTCGGCCACTCCAGAATCCGATGGCAGTACCCCCGCTTTGATGTGGGCTTCGGCGGTGAGCCCGCATCAAAGCCGAGGCATGTCAGCTGTTTTTCAACAGTTGGCATGTGCCCACAAGAGGAGCGGGTGCAATCACAATCCACCCACGCCTATTAACTAGTAAATGCCTATGTCAAACTCTTACAGCGGCATTTACCTAGCGCTTCCGACCGGAATTTTTTTTTTAACAAAGTTTGGAATTTTTTTTCACCACTTATGTAAAAAGGAACCTAGACATGTTTGGTGTCTATGAACTCGTAATGACCTGGAGAACCATAATGGCAGCACAGTTTTAGGATTTAGTGAACCTAGCAAAAAAGCCAAACAAAAAACCAGTGTGGGATTGCACTTTTTGGGCAATTTCACCGTAGTTGGAATTTCTTTCCCATTTTCTGTTACATGACATGGTAAAATCAATGGTGTCATTCAAAAGTAGAACTCATCCCACAAAAATCAACTTCTCACATGGCCACATTGACGAAAAAATTAAAAAGTTATGGCTCCGGGAAGGAAGGGAGCGAAAAACAAAAATGCAAAACCGAAAAAAGCTCCAGGGGCTAAGGGGTTAAACCACTTGCGTGTGGCTTTAACAGTATGCTTTGGGTCATTGTCTTGTTGGAAAGTGAACAGTTCCAGTCTCCAATCACTGACAGACTGAAACAGGTTTTGCTGAATATCCCTGGATTTCGCACCATCCATCTTCTGCTCGACTCGGACCATTTCCCTGTCCCTGCTGCCAAAAAAACATCCCAACATCATTATGCTGCCACCAACCTTTTTTTTTTTTTTTTTTTTAACTCTGGGGATGATGAGCTGTGTTGATTTGATGCCAGACATGGCGTTTACCTTGGTAGCCAAAAAGTTCAATTTTGGTCTCCTCTGACCACTGCACCTTCCTGCATACATTTGGAGAGTCTCCCACATATCTATTTGTGTGTAAGTAAAGGCATTTTTCTGAGATGCCACCTCTATTGTGGTCGTATGGACAGATACTCCAGTGTCTGCTTGGGAGCTCTGCAGTTCATTCAGGGTTCCCTTTGGTCTCTGTGCTCCCTCTCTCATTATTGCCCTCCTTGCACACGCTGAGTGTTTTGGTGGGCAGCCCTCTCTTGGCAGCTTTGTTGTGGTATCATGTTCTTTCCATTTGATGGTGCTCTGGGGGAGATCATCAGAGATTGGGATATTTTTTTCTAACCCATCCCTGACTTGTACTTCTCAGCAACGTTGTCCCTGACTTCTTTGTTTGGAAAGCTCCCTGGTGTTCATGGTAGTGTTTGGAGATCTCCTTGGTCTTCATGGTGGTGTTTGGAGATCTCCCTGGTCTTCATGGTGGTGTTTGGAGATCTCCTTGGTCTTCATGGTGGTGTTTGGAGATCTCCTTGGGCTTCATGGTGGTGGTTGGAGAGCTCCTTGGTCTTCCTGGTGGTGTTTGGAGATCTCCCTGGTCTTCATGGTGGTGGTTGGAGATCTTGGTCATCGTGGTGGTTGAAGATCTCCTTGGTCTTCATGGTTGTGTTTGGAGATATCCCTGGTCTTCATGGTGGTGTTTGGAGATCTCTTTGGTCTTCATGGTGATGTTTGGAGAGCTCCTTGGTCTTCATGGTGGTGTTTGGAGATCTCCCTGGTCTTCATGGTGGTGGTTGGAGATCTTGGTCATCGTGGTGGTTGAAGATCTCCTTGGTCTTCATGGTTGTGTTTGGAGATATCCCTGGTCTTCATGGTGGTGTTTGGAGATCTCTTCGGTCTTCATGGTGGGGTTTGGAGATCTCCTTGGTCTTCATGGTGGTGTTTGGAGATCTCCTTGGTCTTCATGGTGGTGTTTGGAGATCTCCCTGATCTTCATGGTGGTGTTTGGAGATCACTTTGGTCTTCATGGTGGTGTTTGGAGATCTCCTTGGTCTGCATGGTGGTGTTTGGAGATCTCCTTGGTCTGCATGGTGGTGTGTGGAGATCTCCCTGATCTTCATGGTGGTGTTTGGAGATCACTTTAGTCTTCATGGTGGTGTTTGGAGATCTCCTTGGTCTGCATGGTGGTGTTTGGAGATCTCCTTGGTCTGCATGGTGGTGTGTGGAGATCTCCCTGATCTTCATGGTGGTGTTTGGAGATCACTTTGGTCTTCATGGTGGTGTTTGGAGATCTCCTTCGTCTGCATGGTGGTGTTTGGAGATCTCCTTGGGCTTCATGGTGGTGGTTGGAGAGCTCCTTGGTCTTCATGGTGGTGGTTGGAGATCTTGGTCATCGTGGTGGTTGATGATCTCCTTGGTCTTCATGGTTGTGTTTGGAGATATCCCTGGTCTTCATGGTGGTGTTTGGAGATCTCTTTGGTCTTCATGGTGATGTTTGGAGAGCTCCTTGGTCTTCATGGTGGTGGTTGGAGATCTTGGTCATCGTGGTGGTTGAAGATCTCCTTGGTCTTCATGGTTGTGTTTGGAGATATCCCTGGTCTTCATGGTGGTGTTTGGAGATCTCTTTGGTCTTCATGGTGATGTTTGGAGAGCTCCTTGGTCTTCATGGTGGTGTTTGGAGATCTCCCTGGTCTTCATGGTGGTGGTTGGAGATTTACTTGGTCATCTTTGTGGTGGTTGGAGATTTCCTTGGTCATGTTGGTGGTGGTTGGAGATCTCCTTGGTCTTCATGGTGGTGTTTGGAGATCTCCCTGGTCTTCATGGTGGTGGTTGGAGATCTCCTTGGTCATCATGGTGTTGTTGGAGATCTCTTTGGTCTTCACAGTGGTGTTTGGAGATCTATTTGATTTTCATTGTGGTGTATGGAGATCTCCTTGGTCTTTATGGTGGTCTTTGGAGATCTCTTTGGTCTTCATGGTGGTGTTTAAAGATCTCCTTGGTCTTAATGGTAGTGTCTGGAGATCTCCTTGGTCTTCGTGGTGGTGGTTGGAGATCTCTTTGGTTTTCATGGTGGTTGGAGATCTCCTTGGTCATCATGGTGGTGTTTGGAGATCTCCTTGGTCTGCATGGTGGTGTTTGGAGATCTCCTTGGTCTTCATGGTGGTGTTTGGAGATCTCCCTGATCTTCATGGTGGTGTTTGGAGATCACTTTGGTCTTCATGGTGGTGTTTGGAGATCTCCTTGGTCTTAATGGTAGTGTCTGGAGATCTCCTTGGTCTTCGTGGTGGTGGTTGGAGATCTCTTTGGTTTTCATGGTGGTTGGAGATCTCCTTGGTCTTCATGGTGGTGTTTGGAGATCTCCTTGGTCTGCATGGTGGTGTTTGGAGATCTCCCTGATCTTCATGGTGGTGTTTGAAGATCACTTTGGTCTTCATGGTGGTGTTTGGAGATCTCCTTGGTCTGCATGGTGGTGTTTGGAAATCTCCTTGGGCTTCATGGTGGTGGTTGGAGAGCTCCTTGGTCTTCATGGTGGTGGTTGGAGATCTTGGTCATCGTGGTGGTTGAAGATCTCCTTGGTCTTCATGGTTGTGTTTGGAGATATCCCTGGTCTTCATGGTGGTGTTTGGAGATCTCTTTGGTCTTCATGGTGATGTTTGGAGAGCTCCTTGGTCTTCATGGTGGTGGTTGGAGATCTTGGTCATCGTGGTGGTTGAAGATCTCCTTGGTCTTCATGGTTGTGTTTGGAGATATCCCTGGTCTTCATGGTGGTGTTTGGAGATCTCTTTGGTCTTCATGGTGATGTTTGGAGAGCTCCTTGGTCTTCATGGTGGTGTTTGGAGATCTCCCTGGTCTTCATGGTGGTGTTTGGAGATCTCCCTGGTCTTCATGGTGGTGGTTGGAGATTTCCTTGGTCATCTTTGTGGTGGTTGGAGATTTCCTTGGTCATGTTGGTGGTGGTTGGAGATCTCCTTGGTCTTCATGGTGGTGTTTGGAGATCTCCCTGGTCTTCATGGTGGTGGTTGGAGATCTCCTTGGTCATCATGGTGTTGTTGGAGATCTCTTTGGTCTTCACAGTGGTGTTTGGAGATCTATTTTATTTTCATTGTGGTGTATGGAGATCTCCTTGGTCTTTATGGTGGTGTTTGGAGATCTCTTTGGTCTTCATGGTGGTGTTTGGAGATCTCCTTGGTCTTAATGGTAGTGTCTGGAGATCTCCTTGGTCTTCGTGGTGGTGGTTGGAGATCTCTTTGGTTTTCATGGTGGTTGGAGATCTCCTTGGTGTTCATGGTGGTGTTGCTTGTGCAGTCACTGTGTACATACATTGCATTACTTATCCTGTACTGATCCCGAGTTACATCCTGTATTATACCGAAGAGCTGCACTCACTATTCTGCTGGTGCAGTCACTGTGTACATACATTACATTACTCATCCTGAGTTACATCCTGTATTATACTCCAGGGCTGCACTCACTATTCTGCTGGTGTAGTCACTGTGTACATACATTACATTACTGATCTTGAGTTACATCCTGTATTATACTACAGAGCTGCACTCACTATTCTGCTGGTGCAGTCACTGTGTACATACATTACATTACTGACCCTGAGTTACCTCCTGTATTATACCCCAGAGCTGCACTCACTATTCTGCTGGTGCAGTCACTGTGTACATACATTACATTACTGATACTGAGTTATATCCTGTATTATACCCCAGAGCTGCACTCACTATTCTGCTGGTGTAGTCACTGTGTACATACATTACATTATTGATCCTGAGTAACATCCTGTATTAAACCCCAGAGCTACATTCACTATTCTGCTGGTGCAGTCACTGTGTACATACATTACTGATCCTGAGTTACATCCTGTGTTATACCCCAGAGCTGCACTCACTATTCTGCTGGTGCAGTCACTGTGTACATACATTACATTACTGATCCTGAGTCACATCCTGTATTATACCCCAGAGCTGCGCTCACTATTCTGCTGGTGCAGTCACTGTGTACATACATTACTGATCCTGAGTTATATCCTGTATTATACCCCAGAGCTGCACTTAATATTCTGTTGGTACAGTCGCTGTGTGCATACATTACATTACTGATCCTGAGTTACATCCTGTGTTATACCCCAGAGCTGCACTCATTATTCTGCTGGTGCAGTCACTGTGTACATACATTACATTACTGATCCTGAGTCACATCCTGTATTATACCCCAGAGCTGCGCTCACTATTCTGCTGGTGCAGTCACTGTGTACATACATTACTGATCCTGAGTTATATCCTGTATTATACCCCAGAGCTGCACTCAATATTCTGTTGGTGCAGTCACTGTGTGCATACATTACATTACTTGTCCTGAGTTATATCCTGTATTATACCCCAGAACTGCACTCACTATTCTGCTGGTGCAGTCACTGTGTACATACATTACATTACTGATCCTGAGTTACATCCTGTATTATACTCCAGGGCTGCACTCACTATTCTGCTGGTGCAGTCACTGTGTACATACATTACATTACTGACCCTGAGTTACCTCCTGTATTATACCCCAGAGCTGCACTCAATATTCTGCTGGTGTAGTCACTGTGTACATACATTACATTACTGATCCTGAGTTACATCCTGTATTATACTCTAGGGCTGCACTCACTATTCTGCTGGTGTAGTCACTGTGTACATACATTGCATTACTGATCTTGAGTTACATCCTGTATTATACTCCAGAGCTGCACTCACTATTCTGCTGGTGCAGTCACTGTGTACATACATTACATTACTGACCCCGAGTTACCTCCTGTATTATACCCCAGAGCTGCACTCAATATTCTGCTGGTGCAGTCACTGTGTACTGTACATACATTACATTACTGATCCTGAGTTATATCCTGTATTATACCTCAGAGCTGCACTCACTATTCTGCTGGTGTAGTCACTGTGTACATACATTACTGATCCTGAGTGACATCCTGTATTAAACCCCAGAGCTACATTCACTATTCTGCTGGTGCAGTCACTGTGTACATACATTACTGATCCTGAGTTATATCCTGTATTAAACCCCAGAGCTGCACTCACTATTCTGCTGGTGCAGTCACTGTGTACATACATTACATTACTGATCCTGAGTCACATCCTGTATTATACCCCAGAGCTGCGCTCACTATTCTGCTGGTGCAGTCACTGTGTACATACATTACTTATCCTGAGTTATATCCTGTATTATACCCCAGAACTGCACTCACTATTCTACTGGTGCAGTCACTGTGTACATACATAACTGATCCAGCTGCAGCAATCTTAATAGTCAGATGCACTTGTATGCAGTAGGGGTCGTTATATAGAATGACCCAATTGCGTCATACACTGGCTATGACCATGAGGCCTTATGGCGCCCCCTTCTGGCCTCCCTGTACTTTTATAAATAAGCCAGGAATACAGATTATAATATAGCGAGTTGCCCTTTATGCCAGTCCACCACATCCCTGTATTCCCCCCTCTGCCCTCCCTACATTTGGGATCCCTCAGAGAATACAATGTGTTGAAGTCGCTATGGGGCAGTTGGCTCTGATCATGGGGTGACTGCAATGCTTTTGGCTCTAATCGTGGGGTCAGTGCGGTGCAGTCAGCTCTGATCGTGGGGTCATTGCGGTGCAGTCGGCTCTGATCACGGAGTCAGTGCGGTGCGGTCGGCTCTGATCGCGGGGTCAGTGTGGTGCGGTCGGTTCTGATCGTGGGGTCAGTGTGGTGCGGTCGGCTCTGATCGCGGGGTCAGTGCCGTGCGGTCGGCTCTGATCGTGGGGTCAGTGTGGTGTGGTCGGCTCTGATCGTGGGGTCAGTGTGGTGTGGTCGGCTCTGATCGTGGGGTCAGTGTGGTGCGGTCGGCTCTGATCGCGAGGTCAGTGCGGTGGGCTCTAATCGTGGGGTCAGTGTGGTGCGGTCGGCTCTGATCGCGGGGTCAGTGTGGTGCGGTCAGTGCGGTGCGGTCGGCTCTGATCGCGGGGTTAGTGTGGTGCGGTCGGCTCTGATCGTGGGGTCAGTGTGGTGCGGTCGGCTCTGATTGCGGGGTCAGTGTGGTGCTGTCGGCTCTGATCGTGGGGTCAGTGTGGTTCGGTCAGCTCTAATCGTAGGGTCAGTGCGGTGCAGTCGGCTCTGATCGCGGGGTCAGTGTGGTGCGGTCGGCTCTAATCGCGGGGTCATTGTGGTGCGGTCGGCTCTAATCGCGGGGTCAGTGTGGTGCGGTCGGCTCTGATCGCGGGGTCAGTGTGGTGCGGTCGGCTCTAATCGTGGGGTCAGTGTGGTGCGGTCGGCTCTAATCGTGGGGTCAGTGTGGTGCGGTCGGCTCTAATCGTGGGGTCAGTGTGGTGCGGTCGGCTCTAATCGTGGGGTCAGTGCAATGCGGTCGGCTCTGATCGCCCGGGGAGTGCGGTGCGATTTGGCTTTGATTTCTGGGTGGGTGAGGTCGGCTCTGATCACTGGGTGAGCACAGTGCGGTCGGCTCTGATCACGGGGTGATTGCGCCGCACTCCCCGTCTTCTCTAATACGAAAGATTTCATGGATTTCTTTCCAGCCGCTTGGGGACTAATAAGAAATAGGAGAATTGATCTGATGTGAATCCCGGAGTCCGCGCCAATTAAGCCGTATCCGTGGAGCCGGGTTCACGTTGGGAGCGCAGCGAGCGGCCGGTCCTGGGACGTGCTCTCAGGTATCGTCGTGACACCGTCCTCTAGACTTTTGTGAGCTCGTTAAAGGCCCGTCTTTACCACACGCTGCGGCGCTGGCATCAATCGAAGCGCCTCATCCTTTCATCTGGCAGACATCACGATGCAGGGTATTGACGAGGAAACGCGTGCGGCTCTCTGGTGTCCCGACGAACACGGCCTGCAGATTAGCAGCACACAGATCATCAAGTACAAAGAAGGCAATGATTAAAAACCTTCCGGGGAGACGAGAGAAACCGAGACACAAACTCTGAGAGCAGGAATAAGACTGGCGCGTTACCTTCACTTTCTTGTATGAAGGACGCAAAACGCGACAGAAAACAAGAACCAAATCCAATACCTTCTCACTGACGGTATCTGAAGAAAGCGGCACAGAATCCCGGGTCTCATCCGGTCATCTGCACGAATATACAGATCATACCGGCAGTGTCCGCACAGTACTGAGCAGGCTGCAGAAGACACCGCAGCTGGTCACAAATCCCACGTCATAGGACACACCGCCAAAGACGGAAGATGGAGGACACCAGAGGGGCGACTACAGCTCAGGGAGGGTCCCAATGTACAAGAACCATCATCCACTCTAAAACCATCACCATCATCCCTCCACACCACCACCATCCCTCCACAGAACCCCCACCATCATTTCTTCACACAACCACCACCATCACCATCCCTCCACACAACCCCCACCCATAATCATCCCTCCACACCACCACCATCATCCCTCCACACAACCCCCACCCATAATCATCCCTCCACATAACCATCATCCCTGCACACAACCCCCACCACCATCATCCCTCCACACAACCCCCATCACCATCATCATCCCTTCACACAACCACCACCATCATCCCTCCACACAACCACCACCATCACCATCCCTGCACACAACCCCCTACCACCATCATCCCTCCACACAACCATCATCATCCCTGCACACAACCCCCACCACCATCATTATCCCTTCACACAACCACCATCATCATTATCCCTTCACACAACTACCACCATCATCCCTCCACACCACCACGGCAGTTGGTATCTGGCATTGGCCATATTGATGCCTCAGCTCCTGATCTCTTCGAGTTTCTGGAAGGATTTCAGATCTTGTCTGAGTCTTATTTCACTGCGCCCCCTTCTAAAACCCCAATACCGGCACCAGTCATTGGTCACAGCCCTGCTACACTGTACCAGCACCACTGCTCAATGACCCACAGTCTATGCTGTAGAGGCTCGGGCACAGCTGGGGAGTGGAGGGACAGGGCGCTAAGTGTTGGGGGTGCTGCAGAGCCACTTTGCCTTGACGGGGTCATCCAGAGACAGAGTAATGGCTCATACTCATTTGCAAGAAAAACGGACGAGTACAATCCGATAAAAAATCAGATTGCACTCTGACCAATGTTATTCTATGGGTTACATCTCATCTGTGATTTTTTTTCTCAGCTGAAATCAGACTGAGAAAAAAAAATTGCAGCATGCTGTGAATCTCGGCCGAGACTCGCCAATGCAAGCCTATGGGTGCGAGAGAAAAAAAATTAAAAATCGCACAGCACTCGGACCATACGGGTGCTGCCCGAATTTTACACACAGATGTCCTAGGAAAAGCCGGCAATTCATGTGCCACATACAGTAAAATCACACTGACAGGTTAGAATAGAATAGATAGAATAGATATATACACATAGAATAGATAGATGTCAGTGACACAAACATAGATGGATTACATACAGTAAATACATATAGAATAGGTAGATATATAGATGTCAGTGACAAATACAATTAGTAGAGTGTCTGCAAGTTACTGAACATGTATTTAATTAATAAAAGATTATTTGTTTGAAAAAAAAATGACGAGGGCTCCCAAGCAGAGGGAAAGCCGACGGCTGGGAAAAATGTCTATAGCCTGGGCAGGGGGTAATACCAATGGCGCTTCCCAGGCTATTAATATCAGCTCACAACTGTATACTTACTGGCTATTATAATGGGGAACCCCCCCAAAAAATTATGTAGGGTCCCCCTATAATTAATAACCAGTAAAGGCTATGCAGACAGCTGCGGGCTGTTATTAATAGCCTAGGAAAAGGCCATGGATAATGCCCCTCAAGGCTAAAAACATCAGCACTCAGACACCCCAGAAAAGGTGCATTTATTAGATATGCCAATTCTGACACTTAGTCTCGCTCTTCCCACTTGCCCTGCAGCGGTGGCAAGTGGGGTTATAGTTGGGGGGGTTGATGTCACCTTTGTATTGTCAGGTGACATCAAGCCCTGAGGTTAGTAATGGAGAGGCATCAATAAGACGCACCCATTACTAACCCCATAGTCACATTGTATAAAAACACAGGCACCCAGAATAAAGTCGTTTAATTGAAAGATGACACAGACTCCTTTATTAAATCTTAATTAGACCATACTCACCACAACGCCCATTCCACCGACGCCATTAACTCCTGCAAAAAAGTTATATTCCTCAACTTTCCGCTTGCGCTGACGTCAGATAGGTGAAGTGAGTTCATTGGCCGTGAACTCCCTCCTCCAGGGACCTTTTTGACGGCACTGAAAATTCTCATGCTCGCGGTGCCGTCAGACAGGTAACAGTTCCCAGGGAGACACTGAGCACACGGTGCTCAGTATTTCTGCTCGATAATAGGCTGTATGGTCGTTTCATGCAACCATGCAGCCTGTCATCTACATGTAGCAGAGCTAGACCCATCATGGACAAATGTATCATCATCTCTGAGGAACAGTGAGGAATACTGTTGTTATTCTAACTCTTTTGCAGGAAACAAAGGCGTCTGTGGAGATCGTAAGTATTATCTATTATTATATATGTATTATCTATTATCTATCTATAGGTCAGTGACATCTTTAGATCTATCTATTCTACTCTAACCTGTCACGCTGTGATTTTACTGTATGCGGCAGATGGCTTTTCATCTATCTACCTAATAAATATATATACAGTGAGGTCCATGTATATTTGGACAGAGTCAGCATTTTTCTAATTTTGATTATAGACATTACCACAATGAATTTTAAACAAAACAATTCAGATGCAGTTGAAGTTCAGACTTTCAGCTTTCATTTGAGGGTATCCACATTAAAATTGGATGCAGGGTTTAGGAGTTTCAGCTCCTTAACATGTGCCACCCTGTTTTTAAAGGGACCAAAAGTAATTGGACAGATTAAATAATTTTAAATAAAATGTTTTTAGTACTTGGTTGAAAACCCTTTGTTGGCAATGACTGCCTGAAGTCTTGAACTCATGGACATCACCAGACGCTGTGTTCCTGTGTTTATAACCAAAATTAGAAAAATGTTGTCTCCGTCCAAATATATATGGACCTAACTGTGTGTGTGTGTGTTTTGTTGAATATTTCCTTTGAAAATGAGGGGTAAATGACAGAGAATTGCTCTATATAAAAGCTCAAGTTAAAATTGCATTGCAATCGGATGCTAGGTGTGAAAACTTGGATTGTACTCGCATGACACTTGTCCGTTTTTTCGGTCCTGATAGTGGAATGTTTTTTTTCCACAGATATGGGTATGAGCCCTAAGGAGAAGCATCTGAACACGAGGCACCCTCTGACAGACCACAAAACTCTCTGCCGTCTGTGACCCGACACATCTGTCCCCGCAGCTCCATGTTCCCCTCCATTTGCCTTTGTTCCCTGACATCCTTTCGATGGCTCTGCTGACGGCTCTTCTGCTGCCGCGTGTACAATATCAATATTTTATTACAGTATTATACCGCCGTTTCTGCGGCTCTGATAAAACCTGTCAGTGGGGGAGGGGTGGAGAGGGCCGCTTATTACACGCACCCCGCCACCATCTCTCTGCTGGATCACGACCTAGAAGACACAAAAAGATCACAGGAAGTAGGTGGGATGGAAAGATACGAATAACGAGGAGGGAAAATGTGCTGACATCTCGTGTCACCACCAGAGCCCTCCATCCATCCTCCTCCTCTGTCCTCCAGTCTCCCTTGTCCTCCTCCAGACTCCTGTCCTACCTCCTCCAGACTCCCCTGTCCATCCTCCTGCTCCTCTGTCCTCCCTCCAGAGTCCCCTGTCTATCCTCCTCAAGACTCCCCTGTCCTCCCTCCTGCTCCCCTGTCCTCCCTCCTGCTCTTCTGTCCTCCCTCCTGCTCCCCTGTCCTCCCTCCTGCTCCCCTGTCCTCCCTCCTGCTCCTGTCCTCCCTCCTGCTCCCCTGTCCTCCCTCCTGCTCCTCTATCCTCCCTCCTACTCCTCTGTCCTCCCTCCAGATCCTCTGTCCTCCCTACTACTCTGTCCTCACTCCTCTTTCTCCAGACTCCTCTGTCCTCCCTCCTCCTCCAGACTCCTTTGTCCTCCAGATTCCTCCTTCACACTCCACTGTCATCCTCCTCCTCTAGACTCCTGTGTCCTCCATACTCCTCTGTCCTCCCTCCTCCAGAATCCTGTCCTCCTACTCCAGACTCCTGTGTCCTCCTCCAGACTCCTGTGACCTCTTCCTCCAGACTCCTGTGTCCTCCTCCAGACTCCTGTGTCTTCCTCCAGACTCCTCCTCCTACAGACTCCAGTGTCCTCCAGACTTCTCACTCCTCCTCCTCCAGACTCCTGTGTCCTCCTCCAGACTCCTGTGTCCTCCTTCAGACTCCTATGACCTCCTCCTCCAGACTCCTGTGTCCCCCTCCTCCAGACTCCTGTGTCCTCCTCCACACTCCTGTGTCCTCCTCCACACTCCTGTGTCCTCCTCCACACTCCTGTGTCCTCCTCCTCTCCTCCTCCAGACTCCTCAGTCCTCCAGACTCCTGTGTCCTCCTCCAGACTCCTGTGTCCTCCTCCTTCAGACTCCTGTGTCCTCCTCCTTCAGACTCCTCAGTCCTCCAGACTCCTGTGTCCTCCTCCAGACTCCTGTATCCTTCTCTGTCCCCACCTGTGTGAGCAGCCATGAGCGTCCGTCTCCAATAATCCTATAACTGAATGTACGTCTCCAATAATCCTATAACTGAATGTAACGTGAATGCTCCGCCTGTCCATAGATGTAGATGGAGGATCCTTGTTGATCAGAGTTGGGATCGGAGTCCAGTTTCCCTTTCTTCTAGACCAAAGAGGAAAACATTGAGGACAAGTGACAGCAGCCAACAGACTCAGCTGGGAGAGCAAGGCCTGAAGCAGGCGGTGAGAAGCATGGTGGCCAAAGTGACCCTCAGACATCAAGGAACATGACAAAGATCTACATCACTGAAAAATGTCCCAACTGGCAGTCTCCAGTGTGAATATGGGCCGGTCACCCTCTTCCGTGACTGGTCTCCTGCTCCAATTGTTGGCAGCGCCAGGGTTAAGCCAAGCAGACCATGAGTCAGTAGCGCTCGTCCTTCATCATCGCCAGCCTCGTACGTTAGATCATCCCGACTCCTACCCCTCCTTTGCTCATTAAAACGGCGCACGTAGACGAGCGATATCTTCTCCAAGGTGCTCAGCGCTCACAGTGGGGGACATAAAACAGTCTCTGATCCCCCCCATCGCCTCGACAAGCAAATAAATCCGGCAGAGATCTGATGCTTCCTATGGTTCAGGGGATGGCGACCATTTGTCTGCGGCTCACCGACGGTGACAGCTGTGCGCGGTGCACCGGAGGAGCGTGGTGCGGGGAAAGTGCTGCACACGTTCCGCTCGTGGAGTGATGGCGTGACATGGGACGCAGTGTCTGCCGGGGGAAGGCCGCATGTGGCAGCAGAGCGCTTATTAATGTGCAGGAGCGGCGGAGCTAATGAAGCAGATGTGCGGGAACAGCCGGCTCCTAACATTCGTGGAGGGACGGATCGGTGGGATTTAGAGGGGTCGCCATAGGCTGGAGCGGAGCAACGCGGGGGCAAATCTCCGGTACAGCACGAGACCCTGATCTTCACCCAGGTGCAAGCAGAGCGACGATATCTCTGCTTCTTACACGAGAATTGTGGGCGACCAACGGGACATTCACCAACCCTACAATAAGGAGACCCCTCAGCTCAGGGGAGGCTGCGGCCAGATGTTGGGGGAGATTCAATCCACATTGGCATTTTCAAGGCTAAAGGTGTCACATAGGCCCCAAAATGGCAATAAAAGGGGTCAGTTAAGCAGACTCAGCCCCATCATTCAGCTGGCAAACTTCTAACAGGCTTAAGATTCACTTCCTCTTCAAGAGCCCTGCTTGCTGTCAGTGAATAGAAATCTTCCATCCTGTACACACAGCAAAGTGCGTCACTGAGCTTCAATCTGTGGTCATCCAGGTGACGCACTACAAAGCCTACCATGCTGGCACACTAGGAGCTGTAGTTTATCCAATGGTGGTAGATGACGGGTGTACACTGATGGTTCAGGGTCCGGCCATTGGTGTCACACATTATCCTGTCTTCTGTCCTGACACTTTGATTTCCAGATTGATACATTGTAACAATCACAGTGTATATCAGCAAATCAAAGCTAGAACGTATTGCTCCAGGTCAATCTGACTATTGTGAATTTAAGCAAACCAGCATAGCCAGCCACTAACTAATTAAAACTTAACCTTTAATATGTATACCTAAAAAGAAAAAACTTTTTATTAAAAACAGTCAATAGAAAAGGTGCTCATGGGTACCAGTGCACTAGAAAAAAATGGCACAATCTCACCCAATCGTCGCCTCTCGATCTTCTGAAGATTCCTGTAACCTCAGGATCCGTGAGGCTTTGAAAAATGGAAAATGGGGAGCAAGAGATGCAGGGGGGGGGGGGGGGGGAGGAAATAGGGCCTACTTTCCCTGTCGTGCCCTGTGCAAAAGACTCCCGCCCTCACAAGGGCAGTACCCAAGTATGAGCCTGTTTTTATGATGCCCTTGACAAATGTAGCCACCCTGGAAAATGTGTCTCCCTTTCTCTTCCCAAAAGGAAGGGAAGAGAAAGAGAGACACATTTTCCAGGGTGGCTACTTTTGTCAAGGGCATCATAAAAACAGGCTCATACTTGGGTACTGCCCTTGTGAGGGCGGGAGTCTTTTGCACAGGGCACGACAGGGAAAGTAGGCCCTATTTTTTCTCCCCCCCCCTGCATCTCTTGCTCCCCATTTTTCAAAGCCTCACGGATCCTGAGGTTACAGGAATCTTCAGAAGATCGAGAGGCGACGATTGGGTGAGATTGTGCCATTTTTTTCTAGTGCACTGGTAACCATGAGCACCTTTTCTATTGACTGTTGTTAATAAAAAGTTTTTTCTTTTTAGGTATACATATTACAGGTTAAGTTTTAATTAGTTAGTGGCTGGCTATGCTGGTTTGCGTAACAATCACAGTGGAATGTGGATACAACTGTAACGAACCCTCAGATCAGATTGGGACCGGAATTAACCTCTTCATGTTCCCAATGATTGGGTGATGACCTGAAATTACGTAGAAACAATTCACTGAGACTTTCTGAAGCCCCAACATACTGTGTAGCATTGCACAAAGCTTGGTCTTGCTTCATGGTGGTCTCAGTGTAGCCCCCAGCATAGGTGCCACCTCTACTACAAGATGCCTGGAGATGACTGCTATCGTGGGAGGTGAGTCCAACAGCACAGAGGATTTCAGGAGAAGAGTTGAAATTTATTGTGGGAGGTCATAGACAGAGTGACATAAAGAAAGGTGCAGGGCCCACAGCAGCACAGAGGATTTCAGGAGAACAGTGTGCTAATCTTCCTCCTCTATTACTCCATAACCACTGTGACACGGATGAACTACAGGCACCAGCATGCCCCGTCAGGTGTCACCCAGCAGGCGGTGTTCTCTCGCACATCTGCGCCTCCCGCTCACAATCCTTTGCATTCAGCCAGTTACGGCGCCCGCGCAGGATTCGCTGACAGCGGATTCATCTTTTATTCATGCCAATAATCTTGGTGTTATTGCCTGCAGAGAGGGATTAACCCCTTCATGCACATCGCAGGCGGACAGCGCAATAAGCAGAGCAGAAGCGGGATAACAGTGCCAGTTCATAAGACGGACATGGCGGCTGTTATCTACAAACAGTGCCTCCCCTGTGCCTGGTCATGTCTGGTACTGCAGCTCCATTGCAGACGTGTCCTTCAGATGGCCCCCAGCTGGCTCTGCAGTCAGGGTTCCTCTCCTTGGAGGTGCTGGCGGGGGACATATGATAAGAGGGACATGGCGCTCGATTCCACACATTGGCGAGGTGCGGCACATGCTGAAGCCCTAATTGTCGGCATTAGACACGGCTGCAGCACTTTATTGGAGACGTGTCACCAGGAGCGGGAGGCAGCAGCAATGAGGGTCGATAATCACCGCTTTCTAGCAGCCGCTGCCCCGGAGGCGACACCCCAATATTGCATCGCTGGGGAGCAACTGTGAACTACAAGTACCAGCATACCCACCAGTCAGTCTACAGCTCTCAGCAATACCTGCATATCGCTTACATCCAATCCAAGTACAGAAGCTACAGAACTACTACCCCCAGCATGTCGAGGCAAACACATGCACGGCTGTGGACATGATGAGAGTTGTAGTTCTAGAGAACTGAGATGGTGAAGGGAGGACGATGCCATACATGGCTGCGATAATCTGAGGTGGGGGACCCCATAACCTTATGTTGGGGTTTACATATACACAGTCTCTCCGGCACAGAAGGGGTTATCTGCGGCAGGATGAGACCCTCTACATCCCTGGCACCAGGGCAGGTGAGCCCCAGAGGAGGCTCTGCCGCTGATCAGAGGGGTCCAAGGCCAGCAATGTTGCTAAGGGGCCCCTGTGATGATAACAAGAGGAGGGAGTCCCTGTGATGAAGAGAGGACGAGGGCCCCTGGGATGACGAGAGGAGGAGGCCCCTGGGATGAGGAGAGGGCCCCTGTGATGAAGGGAGGAACGATACAATACAGAGGCCACACTGGCACTTGTAGTTCTCCAGCAGATAAAGAGCCACACGTTGCTGATGGAGCCAGACAGGACGGGGGTCCCGGGGGAGGGGAGGACTCTGGACCAATAAACCTCTCACATCGACAGCATTGATCGGCAGAGACGGCTTAATTGTCCGGGCTTTCAGGTAGGGGCATTATAATACAATTACAGGCAGCAAATTACCGCGTCCAACCGCACAGCGCACTCAATATCCGCGCCGCTATCAAGATAAATCTACACGCCACAGAAAGGCGGACGACGACCACCTCTAATGGCTCCATTACTGGGAACCAGAAAGGAGGAAATGGATCCGTCCCAGGAGAGGGGGCGACGGATGAATGGATGAACCGATGGATGGCCAGAATAGAGGAGATGAGTCGGGCAGCTTCCCCTGCACCTCACCATACAGAAGGGTGCGCCATGTCCCTATTATTATAAAACATTGCCACATCGAGGGGCTGGGGACCCCAGACCAAGACATCGAGCAGCAAAAACTGATATTGGTGGAAATCATGAGGACAACAGACAGGAGGAACTTATGATAAATGGAGGAAAACCCAAAAACTGACAGTAGGAACCCCGAGGGAACTGACAGAGGGAGCTGATGATTGGCAGGCAGTACCACAAGATTGACAGGAGCAACCCAAGAGTAATAAAAGGAACCTAGAGTGACAGGAGGAGCGCCAGAAGAACATCATTAATGACACACCAGAATCTACAGAGTGTAGCCAGGTAGGACAGGGTGAAGTCGTAGCTCTGCAGGTTCTCATTAGATGCACCTGATCAGCTTTTTTCCTAGAACCAGGGCCGGTGGTCACTAGATGTCAGGCTGCTGGATGGAGCACAGTGGAGTGTGCTGCTGGTGAGGGTCCAGCCAATATGTGCGCTGTAGCTAAGAGTGTCATGGTATCTGTGAATGGAGACTGCGCGGGTCAGCTGGGAAAGCTGAGCAGTCTGTGCTGGAGCTGCAGAGTAGCGTGAGGAAGCTGCAGCCTGTTCAGTGTGAACTGTGCCTGGAGTTGAACACTTCTGTTTGGCGCTAGATGCTGCCGGAGTTCGGGCTGAAGGTGACACCGAGACTGGTGGTGGTCGGGGAATCAGCCTCTTCTGTGAAGTTTGCTTTGGGGAAAGCCCTGTACTGTTGGGGGGAGCTGAACTAACATATGTGCTGATGACTTAAACATTTATTAGCTGTGATACTTTTGTGCCCAGAAGAGGTTGTTTTGGTTTTGAATTTTATGAAACCAATAAAACTGCACCTGCTTGGACCAAACCGCATTGCCTGTGTGAACACTGCCTAATGCCTACCTGAGAGCGTGGACCCTACAGGAGAGGCTACAGACTGCCCCGATCCCCAGGAGCAGACATATCTGAAATCTAGAACTGTCCGGTCCTCTGCAGTGCCAGTGATCATCCCCCCGCCACACCTCGCCACCCCTCTGTATATATGGGTCCCATTTCAGAGGTGGGGGCACTTGAGGCGGTTCGGTGGATGCAGCTCCCAGAACGGCACATAATAGCGGTAATGGAATCACATTGCTGCGCTGATCTCGGATCTAAACAAGCAATTACAGGAGACGAACTTAATAAATATCCGGCAATTTCCGCGCTGACCCCTGAGAAATTAGGAGGGAACATTCCTCCCCTCCTGGATGATTACCATCTCCTCTCCGAATCAGTGGGTGCCACATCCCTGGAAGAGCACTCCATATTTAATAACGCAATTTATATTCCTCTCTCTCCACATAAACTATAGTAAAGGCGCACTAATGTAAAAATACATCTGGCCTGTCGCCGCTTTATCTTCCCACACCGCGTCCATTCCCCACTGCATCCCTGACTTATGGCTGCGGCTGAGCCTAATGAATAAAAAGGTGCAAATTACCGGAGCTGCTTTAATGCTCTTCATAAAATTACATGATGGAGGCAGGAGCCGCATTCTCCGCGCCGCAGCCCCGCGCCGCCGCGTTATAAATAAGCACCACTTAATGGGACTCAGCGCCTGCACGGCGAATGTTACAGCCCAGATCTGAATGCATCCGCCACAGGTTGAATGGACTGATCCCCCTGATCCATCACATGAATTTATGTTAACTGTCTCCCAGAAAAGTCACGGCCCCGGCCCCACGAATGGCGGCCAATCCTTCTAGCGCAGCTTGCCTGCCAATAAAACTGTCACACAGAGATGGGAATCGAGCAAGGACAGGAAAGCGGGGGAGGAGGGGGATGGTGGCGAAGATTTAATAGGACATCACGCTCGTCCGGCAGAGCAGGTGTTTATCACCCGGAATAATAAAACCGCAATAACTACACCTTCCGACATTTATCAGCGCCATTTCTCCGCAAGGGAAAAGGTCAACTCCCTCCAGTTAATACCTGGGATCATATTGTGCGACCCGGTCCTTAACCTTTCATCTGCATTAGGGAGACTCTGGGTGCGAGCGGCTGCGGAAGGTGTAAGAGCCCAGATAGAGGTTAACGGTGATCTCCGAGATAAAACCGGCAGATTGTGGAAAATCCATAAGGTTAGGAAAGCAAGAAGTGAGCGGCCGGGGGTCACACAGAGGATACATCAATACTTAAGTTACCATCAGTTACAATGTCAGTGCAACAAGCAGACAAAATGTTACATGTATATCTCCAACAGTAATCCCATCAGTAACATCCTGTACTATCCTCCAGAGCTGCACTCACTATTCTGCTGGTGCAGTCACTGTGTACATACATTACATTACTGATCCTGAGTTACATCCTGTATTATACTCCAGAGCTGCACTCACTATTCTGCTGGTGCAGTCACTGTGTACATACATTACATTACTGATCCTGAGTTACATCCTGTATTATACTCCAGAGCTGCACTCACTATTCTGCTGGTGTAGTCACTGTGTAAATACATTACATTACTGATCCTGAGTTACATCCTGTATTATACCCCAGAGCTGCGCTCACTATTCTGCTGGTGCAGTCACTATGTATATACATTACATTACTGATCCTGAGTTACATCCTGTATTATACTCCAGAGCTGCACTCACTATTCTGCTGGTGCAGTCACTGTGTACATACATTACTGATCCTGAGTTACATCCTGTATTATACTCCAGAGCTGCACTCACTATTCTGCTGGTGCAGTCACTGTGTACATACATTACATTACTGATCCTGAGTTACATCCTGTATTATACCCCAGAGCTGCGCTCACTATTCTGCTGGTGCAGTCACTGTGTACATACATTACATTACTGATCCTGAGTTACATCCTGTTGTTACACCTTACCATACTTACCGTTCCGGCCGGCGCGCTCCCGACGCTCCTCCTCGCTCCTCCGCTCCTGCTTTCCTCGGTGCTCGTCCCTTTGCCGGTCCGCGCATGCGCAGACGGGCTTCTCGCACCGCACGGGTCTCTGGGAGTTCGTGACCCGACGGCTCCGCCCCCAATATGGCGGCGCCCATCGGGTATTTCACTCCAGCACCTGCCCGGGTTAGACGCCTTTGCGTCTATCGTGTTTGCCGGTTCCTTGCCAGTACCCCCTTGGTCTCTTAGGCTCCCTGCGTTTACTCTGTGCCCTGCTCTGCCTCATTGTCTCCTTCCTCCGTACCAGTCCCGTGTTCCAGCCTCTGTGTCAGTCCTGTGTTCCAGCCTCCGTACCTGTCCTGTGTTCCAGTCTCCGTACCAGTCCTGTGTTCCAGCCTCCGTACCTGTCCTGTGCTCCAGTCTCCGTACCAGTCCAGTGTTTCAGCCTCCGTACCAGTCCAGTGTTCCAGCCTCCGTACCTGTCCTGTGTTCCAGTCTCCGTACCAGTCCTGTGTTCCAGTCTCCGTACCAGTCCAGTGTTTCAGCCTCCGTACCTGTCCTGTGTTCCAGTCTCCATACCAGTCCTGTGTTCCAGCCTCCATACCAATCCTGTGTTCCAGCCTCCGTACCAGTCCTGTGTTCCTGTCTCCGTACCAGTCCTGTGGTCCAGTCTCCGTGTCAGTCCAGTGTTCCAGCCTCCGTGCCTGCCCGGCGCTCCAGTCATCTTCCCAGCCTAGTGTTCCTGCCTTCCTAGCCGGTCCTGTGTTTCCATCGCTCCCTATCTTCCGTGAATCCTCTTCATACTGGTTAGTACCTAACGTTCTAGGCTAGTCTCTTATCTATGCGCCTGAGTGGCACCACTTCTCCTGTATTCTCTCTCCCACCTCTGGCTCCCATACTAGTCGCCCCTTTGGTTCCGGCAGTCGCGGCCTCACCCCCCTTGGGCTTGTCTCAAACACTCCCTGTATAGGGGGAGGTTCCATCTGGTCCGCTCGCCCTCGGGGGCTCTGTAGCCGTGACCCAGAGGGTCCACTTCTTGAGTCGTGACAGTACGCAAAGGCCATGGATCCCGCCGGAGCCGCAGCCGCTCAGAAGGAGTTAGTTTTCTTGCGGGAAAACCAGTCTCGTATGATGTCCTTCATGAAGTCTATGGACTCCCGTCTCTCGGCCCTCCAGTCCTCCAATCCGGGAAATGCCTCTCAGCTGGCCAGCTTGCAACAAGAACTGGCGCAGCAGCGCGACGCTCAGTCCCATATTTTGGGGTATATGGCTTCTGTTGATAGTCGTCTACTTTCTCTCCAGGCTGCCGCGTCTGTTCCCGCACCAGCTCTTGCACCTCATCCCACTCGTTTGGCTAAGCCCCCTCGTTTTAATGGTGATCCCAAACAATGTCGGGGATTTCTCAATCAGTGCCGTCTTCACTTTGAGCTCCTTCCTTTGCAGTATCCCACGGATCGGGCCAAGGTGGCGTTTATTGTTTCACATTTGGAGGGGGAAGCCTTAGCATGGGTTAATCCACTTTGGGAGCGGGATGACCCTGTGGTCCTCCAGCTCACACCATTTTTAGAGACCTTTCGTCGAGTGTTCGATGAGCCAGGTCGTTTGGCTTCCACCACCGAAGCCTTGTTCAATCTACAGCAGGGGTCCCTAACCGTAGGGCAATATGCAATTCAGTTCCGAACTTTAGCTACCGATTTGGGTTGGAATAATGAGGCGTTAGTCGGGGCTTTCTGGCGGGGGCTTTCCAGTCGTATTAAGGATGAATTAGCTGGCCGGGATACTCCTACAATTTTGGAGGATTTAATTTCTTTAGCTACGCGAATTGATCTTCGCTTTCAGGAGAGAGCCCGGGAGAAAAAATTTCCGCGTTCTTCTATGACCTCTCGCAGGCCTCTCAGCCCTCGTCCTAGGGTCACCGCTTCAGTTTCTGCCCCTGAACCGATGCAGGTGGATCGTGTCAAACTCTCTGAACAACGTCGCAAGGAAAGGCTTGCCCAGGGTCTCTGTTTTTACTGTGGCAGTTCCTCACATCTCCTTCGTGCCTGTCCTGACCGTCCGGAAAACTCCTCCGTCTAGGTCAGGTAAGAGAGGCCTCCCTAGGTACAAGTGAAACCTCTCAACCCCTCACTTTGCCCGTTTTATTGCACGTACATGACAAACGTTTCTCTCTTGAGGCTTATTTAGACTCTGGGGCTGCGGGAAATTTTATTAGGGTACTGTCACACAGTACCATTTTGATCGCTACGACGGCACGATCCGTGACGTCGCAGCGATCGTATGATTATCGCTCCAGCGTCGTAGACTGCTGTCACACGTTGCAATCACGGCGCTGGAGCGATGCCGAAGTCCCCGGTAACCAGGGTAAACATCGGGTAACTAAGCGCAGGGCCGCGCTTAGTAACCCGATGTTTACCGTGGTTACCAGCGTAAAAGTAAAAAAAAACAAACAGTACATACTTACATTCTGGTGTCTGTCCCCGGCGTTCTGCTTCTCTCCACTGTGTAAGCGCCATAGCCGGCAAGCACAGCGGTGACGTCAGACGTCACCGCTGTGCTCGCTTTCCGGCTGGCAGACGCTCACACAGTGGAGAGAAGCTGAGACGCCGGGGACAGACACCGGAATGTGAGTATGTACTGTTTGTTTTTTTTTTACTTTTACGCTGGTAACCACGGTAAACATCGGGTTACTAAGCGCGGCCCTGCGCTTAGTTACCCGATGTTTACCCTGGTTACAAGCGAACACATCGCTGGATCGCTGTCACACACAACGATCCAGCGATGTCAGCGGGTGATCAAGCGACGAAAGAAAGTTCCACACGATCTGCTACGACGTACGATTCTCAGCAGGATCCCTGATCGCTGCTGCGTGTCAGACACTGCGATATCGTAACGATATCGCTAGAACGTCACGAATCGTACCGTCGTAGCGATCAAAATGGTACTGTGTGACAGTACCCTTAGGCTAGAGGAGGTAACTAAATTCTCAGTTCCCGTTAGACCGTTAGAGAACCCTCTTCTTCTTGCTTCTGTAGACGGGAGACCCCTGCAGGAGACTATTACTCAAGTCACGCACTTTGTGGAACTTCAGGTTGGGGCTCTTCATAGAGAGAAAATTTCGTTTTTAGTTTTGGCCAACATCTCTCACCCTGTTCTTCTCGGTCTCCCGTGGTTGCGTCTCCACGAACCTTTCCTGGATTGGCGTAGGGGCAATATTCTTCGTTGGGGAGATTCCTGTCGGTCTCGTTGTCTGCTGCCGGTGCGCCCTGTTGGTGTCCCTTGTTCCTCTCCCGTCCTCTCCGGGCTGCCCTCTGCTTATTCTTCTTTTTCTGATGTTTTTGACAAAAAGGAGGCGGAGTCTCTTCGGCCGCACCGACCTTATGACTGTTCCATTGACCTTGTTCCTGGTGCCCTGCCTCCAAGGGAAGAATCTATCCGCTCTCGCCTGCAGAAACTCAAGCTATGTCGGACTATGTTCAAGAAAATCTTGCCAGAGGCTTTATTCGGAAATCTTCCTCTCCAGCAGGTGCGGGTTTCTTTTTTGTGAAGAAGAAGGATGGTTCCCTTCGTCCGTGTATAGATTACAGAGGGTTAAACAACATCACTGTGAAGAACAAATACCCTTTACCGCTTATCTCTGAACTCTTCGACCGACTGAGAGGTGCACGAATTTTTACCAACCTTGATCTTCGAGGAGCTTATAACTTGGTTCGTATCCGTGCGGGAGACGAGTGGAAGACCGCATTCAATACTCGGGACGGTCACTATGAGTATCTGGTAATGCCGTTTGGGCTTTGTAATGCTCCAGCGGTGTTCCAGGAGTTCGTCAATGACATCTTTCGTGACTGCCTCTACACCAGTGTAGTTGTCTACTTGGATGACATCCTCGTCTTCTCTCCTGATCTTTCCACTCATCGCCGAGACGTTCGCCGAGTCTTACTTCGCCTAAGGGAGAATCATCTCTTTGCAGAGTTCGAAAAATGTGTTTTTGAGCAGTCTTCTGTGCCTTTCCTGGGATATATTGTTTCTGAGGAGGGTCTAAGAATGGATCCCGAAAAAGTGTCTGCCGTTTTGAATTGGCCCAGTCCTTCGGGAACAAAAGCTATCCAGCGGTTCCTTGGCTTTGCCAATTACTACAGACAATTTATCCCTCAATTCTCCTCATTGTCTAAGCCAATCTCTGCTCTGGTCCGTAAAGGGGTTGATCCTAATCTCTGGCCTCCGGAGGCAGAGACAGCTTTCCAAACTCTGAAACAAGAATTTGCTTCTGCCTCGGTGCTTCATCGTCCCGATTCCAACAGGCCTTTTATCCTTGAAGTGGACGCATCATCTTTTGGAGCCGGAGCTGTGCTTTTACAGAGATCCAATTCTGGACGGTTGGTTTCCTGTGGCTTTTTCTCCAAAGCTTTCTCTCCCCCGGAACGCAATTATTCCATCGGTGACAAGGAATTGTTAGCCATCAAGTTGGCCCTGGAGGAGTGGCGGTATCTTCTTGAAGGGGCTGTTCATCCTTTTGTTATTTTCACTGACCACAAGAATCTAGCCTATGTTCAGTCAGCCCAAAGACTGAATCCTCGACAGGCTAGATGGTCCTTGTTCTTCGGACGCTTCGATTTCGAGCTACACTTCCGGCCTGGAGACAAGAACATCAGGGCTGACGCTCTGTCTCGGTCTTTTCTACCATCTGATGTAGAGGAGAGACCCGCACACATTCTTGATCCAACTAAGATTGTCTCTTTGGCTCCCCTCGATGTAATCTCACCGCCTCCAGGAAAGACCCTCGTTTCTAATTGTGACAAGTTGAAGGTCTTACGTTGGGGACACTCCTCCCAGTTCGCCGGACATGTCGGAGCTAAGAAGACCCTCTTCCTGATTTCTCGCCATTATTGGTGGCCTTCTCTTCGCCAGGATGTATTAGATTTTGTTGCTTCTTGTTCCACGTGTGCTCGGAATAAGGTTCCTCGACAGCTGCCTTCTGGGCCTCTACTTCCACTTCCTGTGCCATCGGTTCCATGGACTCATATCGCTATGGACTTTGTCACCGATTTACCGAGATCCTCTAATTGCACGGCAATTCTAGTGGTAGTAGACAGATTTTCCAAGATGGCCCACTTCATCTCTCTACCTGGACTCCCATCTGCTCCTGACCTTGCGAAGATTTTTTTACTTCAAGTTTTTCGGCTTCACGGATTCCCTCAGCACATCGTCTCTGACCGAGGAGTCCAGTTTACCTCCCGTTTTTGGAGAGCGCTCTGTGGTCTTATGAAGGTATCGCTAGATTTTTCTTCTGCTTATCATCCCCAGTCCAACGGTCAAGTGGAACGTGTTAATCAAATCCTCATCTCTTATCTTCGGCATTTTACTAATGCTCACCATGATGACTGGGTATCTCTTCTTCCTTGGGCAGAATTCACCTACAACAACCATACTAGCGAATCTTCATCTAAGTCACCTTTTTTTATTGTTTTTGGGCAACATCCCGGCATTCCTCTCCCTGTTCTCCCCACCTCAGGCGTACCGGCGGCGGATTCCTTGTCCCAGGAGTTTTCCCAAATTTGGCTAGAGACTAAGGAGGCGCTAGTAAAAGCCAGTAGCAAAATGAAGAGGTTTGCCGACAAAAGGCGTTTGGATGCTCCTCCTTATCGACCTGGCGATAAGGTGTGGCTTTCCTCACGCTATATCAGACTTAAAATTCCTTCTCAGAAGCTGGGCCCACGATACATCGGTCCCTTTGAGATTTCTAGCCGAGTTAATGATGTAGCATACAAATTGAAATTACCCACCTCCTTACGCATTCCTAATGTCTTTCATGTATCCCTCCTCAAACCCGCAATTTTCAATCATTTCCATTCTGTTCCATCTCGTTCTCTTCAACCAGTCTCCTCTGATGCGTTTTTTGAGGTTAAGAATATTCTCGCCAAAAAGACTGTCAAGGGCAAAACATTTTTTCTAATTGATTGGAAAGGGTTCGGACCCGAGGAAAGGTCTTGGGAGCCTCTTGAGAATATCAATGCTCCTTTAATTTTGAAAAAATTCCTTTCCAGCCCTAAAGAGAGGGGGGGTAAGAGAGGGGATACTGTTACACCTTACCATACTTACCGTTCCGGCCGGCGCGCTCCCGACGCTCCTCCGCTCCTGCTTTCCTCGGTGCTCGTCCCTTTGCCGGTCCGCGCATGCGCAGACGGGCTTCTCGCACCGCACGGGTCTCTGGGAGTTCGTGACCCGATGGCTCCGCCCCCAATATGGCGGCGCCCATCGGGTATTTCACTCCAGCACCTGCCCGGGTTAGACGCCTTTGCGTCTATCGTGTTTGCCGGTTCCTTGCCGGTACCCCCTTGGTCTCTTAGGCTCCCTGCGTTTACTCTGTGCCCTGCTCTGCCTCATTGTCTCCTTCCTCCGTACCAGTCCCGTGTTCCAGCCTCTGTGTCAGTCCTGTGTTCCAGCCTCCGTACCTGTCCTGTGTTCCAGTCTCCGTACCAGTCCTGTGTTCCAGCCTCCGTACCTGTCCTGTGTTCCAGTCTCCGTACCAGTCCAGTGTTTCAGCCTCCGTACCAGTCCAGTGTTCCAGCCTCCGTACCTGTCCTGTGTTCCAGTCTCCGTACCAGTCCTGTGTTCCAGCCTCCGTACCTGTCCTGTGTTCCAGTCTCCGTACCAGTCCAGTGTTTCAGCCTCCGTACCTGTCCTGTGTTCCAGTCTCCATACCAGTCCTGTGTTCCAGCCTCCATACCAATCCTGTGTTCCAGCCTCCGTACCAGTCCTGTGTTCCTGTCTCCGTACCAGTCCTGTGGTCCAGTCTCCGTGTCAGTCCAGTGTTCCAGCCTCCGTGCCTGCCCGGCGCTCCAGTCATCTTCCCAGCCTAGTGTTCCTGCCTTCCTAGCCGGTCCTGTGTTTCCATCGCTCCCTATCTTCCGTGAATCCTCTTCATACTGGTTAGTACCTAACGTTCTAGGCTAGTCTCTTATCTATGCGCCTGGGTGGCACCACTTCTCCTGTATTCTCTGTCCCACCTCTGGCTCCCATACTAGTCGCCCCTTTGGTTCCGGCAGTCGCGGCCTCACCCCCCTTGGGCTTGTCCCAAACACTCCCTGTATAGGGGGTGGTTCCATCTGGTCTGCTCGCCCTCGGGGGCTCTGTAGCCGTGACCCAGAGGGTCCACTTCTTGAGTCGTGACACCTGTATTATACTCCAGAGCTGCACTCACTATTCTGCTGGTGCAGTCACTGTGTACATACATTACTGATCCTGAGTTACATCCTGTATTATACTCCAGAGCTGCACTCACTATTCTGCTGGTGCAGTCACTGTGTACCTACATTACATTACTGATCCTAAGTTACATCCTGTATTATACCCCAGAGCTGCGCTCACTATTCTGCTGGTGCAGTCACTGTGTACATACATTACATTACTGATCCTGAGTTACATCCTGTATTATACTCCAGAGCTGCACTCACTATTCTGCTGGTGTAGTCACTGTGTACATACATTACATTACTGATTATAAGTTACATCCTGTATTATACTCCAGAGCTGCACTCACTATTCTGCTGGTGCAGTCACTGTGTACATACATTACATTACTGATCCTGAGTTACATCCTGTATTATACTCCAGAGCTGCACTCACAATTCTGCTGGTGCATATAGGAGGTTCAAATCCGGTTCAAATCTAATGCTTATCACAGCTGACGATTTGTTTCAATGTGTCCATATCTAGACAATCCTATGAGATAAACGGAGCAGCACAAATCTCTCCTGAGCTGATAGTTTGCGACAATGTATCAGTCTGGGTGTGGAGGATCTTCTCCTATGCGCCGTGTTGGTTCTGTGTAGGTTGTCAGCCTCATGCCCACTCTTCCGGGGCCTCCTATAGCGCAGGGTTAGGCGCGCTCCGCAGGGCACTGACTATTACTGACTTTGCCGCGGTCTCCTTCCAGTGATGCAGTAAAGGTGCCGCCTCCTTGTTTTTATAATTGCGTCTTTTTGACTTAAGCGTTAATTACCCCTTTTTGTTGTGCAGGAGCCGGATGTTCATTTCTAATTCATCGAGAAGGAAGGTTTTAATTAAGCGCGTCCCTGCTGGAAACACGAAGCACATAAATATGGTAATAATGCCGGGAGGCAAGCGAGCGGCCATGTTCACTACCGCGGGAATGTGAACGGTCCGGTGTCACCTGCGCCATCAGACCACGTGATTGCTGCGCCCCCTGACCCTTCCTTGTATCGGCCTCCTTACTGCCATATCATTGGTCAGCCAGGTATGAACCATGATGGTGGGGGTCCCGGGGTCTGCGCCTCCTGGGGTCATCTCAGGGCGCAGTGGGAGAGGTCAGGCGTCTGGTTTACGCCTGTCTATTTTTATCATGGAAGCTCGTTATGTCCCCTATAACAGAGCGGGCGCTTGTCGGGAGGCGTGCGGATCCGCTGCTATAAATTATGCAGAGCCTTCCATACTGACAGGTTGGAGCAGAAATAATGTAAAACCAGCCTGATGCATAATACATGGCGGCAGCTTGACGCCGGCATTTCTTCCCAGCTCGGTGTCCTTTCCTCGGCACATTTAGGTCCCGGTTCCAGGTCTCAGGAGGGTAACACCTCGTCGTCCAAGGAAAGAGCGCGTGAAGCAGCGGAGACGCCTCCTGTTCACACACGGCAGGGAAGGTGATGCCAACCGCTCACCCCGCCATCTGACCCTGTGCCCCAATCCTTGGGGTCCCCACAACGTCCAGGTTTCTCCATCATGCATCCAATGTAACCGCCACACCGTGACCACCATCTACTGAACGACTCCCATGGGCACTTTATTGGGGCCTCGTTTGCCCCAAGGACAAGTTCGCAGTCTCCTGCAGGTCTGCGCAGTTTGGCCCAAACGTGCAATGTGCAGACGACGTGTGACCTCTGTGCTCGCCGCTGGCCTTGGTGGAACGTTTTGGATGGAATCGCCCTACTAGCCATTGTGCTGGCTGACCGACACTTATCAAGATCGTGCTGCACTGACACACTGTCACAAACTACAGTAGGCCTGATACATGGCGACAAGCCCCCAGCTGCGAGAAGACATCTGCAGCCTCTGGAAAGAATGTATCAATTCACTGACAGCAAGTGGAGACCGAGAAAAATCAAGTCAGGAATTGGAGGGCGATGTACTGTATATTCGGAGGTGGCAGGATTGTCGGTCCTTTGAGCTGGACTGATAACAGCAAAGATTTGCCCCATTTGTAGCAGAGAGGCGGAATGAGAGGGATATTCCCCGATGTGGCCTCTCCTGCCAAAAAACAGCGTATCGGCCCATTCACCTGCATGGGGCACTGAAGTCCTGACCATGCACATGCCCCCTCCACGCCACCGCTCATTCTCTCCATCATAACCAGCAGATCCGGACGCCGGGCTCCAGGGGTTTCCTCTCTAGAATCCCGGCAGAACCTTTCATTTTTCTCAAGGATGTTAATAAAAAAAAAAAAGGGAATCAATCACCAGAAAATCATCTGGTCACATAAGAACACCCGCCCCTCAGTGCTGCCCCCAGGTGACACAAGGCTGCCACATCCGTCAGATTCCTGCACCCGCTGCCGCAACATTTACTCCTGATCACAGTCTCTTCTCGGAGGAATTCACTTAATTGAAGCTTTCAGCTCCGCATTGTGGCGGCAGCTCTCATCCTCCCGCACAAGCTGCTCCCGGGGCTTCGGGCTGCATTAATTTTACAAGGAACAGGTGTCGGATAAAGGATGAAGAGGAGCAAGGGAGACAGCGAGGCGCAGAGCAAGCGAGAGGCAGATGTGTCTGAGGAGCAAGAGTGACACTGAGGAACGTGGAGGTACGAGAGGCGCGAGCTAGTGACATACGAGGTGCGCTAGGAGAAGAATTCACAATTGTGGAGCTTCACAGCTGAAATCTATCCAACATTTATTGTTGTTCTAATGTCTGCAAAATGTTGTCAGTCAGCTGATGTACCTGCCCCCCGCATTTTAGGACCTCAGACGAGGCAGGAGTCACTCTACACACTTGCTGACAGTTTCCAGCACCAACCAGCAGAATAGTGAGTGCAGCTCTGGAGTGTAATACAGGATGTAACTCAGGATCAGTAATGTAATGTATGTACACAGTGACTGCACCAGCAGAATAGTGAGTGCAGCTTTGGAGTATAATACAGGAGGTAACTCAGGATCAGTAATGTAATGTATGTACACAGTGACTGCACCAGCAGAATAGTGAGTGAAGCTCTGGGGTATAATACAGGAGGTAACTCAGGATCAGTAATGTATGTACACAGTGACTGCACCAGCAGAATAGTGAGTGCAGCTCTGGAGTGTAATACAGGAGGTAACTCAGGATCAGTAATGTAATGTATGTACACAGTGACTGCACCAGCAGAATAGTGAGTGCAGCTCTGGGGTATAATACAGGAGGTAACTCAGGATCAGTAATGTATGTACACAGTGACTGCACCAGCAGAATAGTGAGTGCAGCTCTGGAGTATAATACAGGATATAACAGGATCAGTAATGTATGTACACAGTGACTGCACCAGCAGAATAGTGAGTGCAGCTCTGGAGTATAATACTGTATGAACACAGCGACGCAGCTGTTTCTGTAGAATTTTATGTTCACTCTTACATGGATTTTGGTGGTGAGTTTGCTCTTTATATATCCGGAGTTAGTTTTTGGTTCATTGCTGCACATATTTCCCACACCGCAGCGTTGTGTGAATTTCGCCTTAGGGGGTCTACAGCTGCATCAATCACGACCCTGTATTCTGGAACACCAGGGGCCTGTAGGTGGCACTCAGCTGATGCGACTGCCAACCCTCCTCTGGTGCCCGGGGGCCGAGCGCTCGTCCTGACAACAATGCCAGTCTTTGTGTTACTGCAGAGTCGGCTGCCGGAGTCAGGAGCAGAGCCAGGCCGCAGCCATCACAATTAATAGCCAATTCTCCCGTAACACCCATCAAATTAAACTGGTGTCCAGGGCCTGGCAGGACGGGCAGCGCTAAGTACCGGCTGATAATGAGGTTTAATGGACCTGGCCTTCATTTTACGGCCCCTCCAGTCTCAGATGTAAAGATTTCATCCACGGGTTGAGGAATCTGTCTGTCTTTTCCTCCTGCGAGGTTAATGCTCAGGGCGCCACATCCCTCCAGACGTGATACTTCCCACTGCTGAGGGTCCGTTACAATGCATCAGTCTAGACCAATACCAAGTAAATAGATCATTATCAAATATAGGGTAACTCTCCAGTCCTGACAGTTTGTTACAATGTATCAGACCGTTTTTGAGGTTATACTGAGTGTATAGAAATGTAGCGAGCTTGCTGTCAGTGGATGGAAACATAAATAACAATTTTTCGCAGTACTTTACCTAGTTTTGTTACAATGTGTCAGCGCAGTTAGTGACTGTCACAGATTTGTGCTGCCGAACGGATTAGATACATTGTAGCAAATAAGCATGATCAACACTGAGACTTGGGGGATCCAGGGACAGACGGACCACTTCTGCTTTACGTCAGGCCATGTGACCACGGTGGCAAGTTTCCTGCATCTTTGGCTACTTTGCTCCAACTCCAGAATAATATATAGATGCGACTAATAAAATGACAGTGAAGTAGGAGCCGGACAGAACAACACGTGTCCCCTGCATTTACAACTTTGTCATTTCCCGCTGTTTTGGGAATAATATCCGAGGACGGCAATGCCGGTGGGGCGGGGGATCGGGGGGTCGCCTCCAGCTATAAAAAGTGCCGTAAGGATATATCTGGGATATGCGGATAATGAAGACGGGCCACAAATTATACATGAGAAGGCGCCTCCACCTCTCATTAAGGGGACGGTGGATGTGATCCCCGGGGGGGGCGTTACAAGGGAAGGGGAGAAGATTCTCACAAATGGCAGATTTGAAGATTCAGTGCTGCTCAGAAAAGCTCAACTTGCAAGTAAAAAAAACCCAAAAAGCTAATGGAAAGATAATTATGACGCCCGAATCAGACGATGGAGGGAGGGGAGGCAGCGAAAACGCAAATGTTCATTTCTCCCATCACATATTGTATGGCCAAGGATTAATGGTGGCTCCTCCAGCCGTACGTGCTACAGCGCCGCTAATACACAACATGTCTCCAATTATCCGCTCTAGATCTGTGCCGTTCCCCACATCACAGCGGATGGCGGGCTCATCACATCTGGATCGTGTCAGCTCCGCGAACGAGGCCTGCCACAATCAGTAGGGCTGAGCGAAGCCAGAGCCGCTGCTCCCACCCCAGAAACGCTGATCCTATCGGCACCAGAGAGGACGCCGAGATTCAATAAGAGCAAACAAGCCCCGGTAATGGCAGATTCATTTACTCTGTCTTAAAGGTCCAGGTCACATGACGAGGGGACACGCTCATCAATAAGACACATCTGACTCAAAAGATGCACCGGGTACAGGGGACGTGCAGGATACAAGGAACGTGTCGGGTACAGGGAATGTACAGGATACAGGGAACGTGCCAGGTACAGGGAATGTACAGGATACAGGGGATAAAAAGGACACGCCGGGTACAGGGGACGTGCAGGATACAAGGAATGTGTCGGGTACAGGGAATGTACAGGATACAGGGAACGTGCCGGCTACAGGGAATGTACAGGATACAGTGGACGTGCCGGGTACAGGGAATGTACAGGATACAGGGGACGCGCTGGGTACAGGGAATGTACAGGATACAGGGGACCTGCCGGGTACAGGGAATGTACAGGAGACGTGCCGGGTACAGGGGACGCGCCAGGTACAGGGGACGTGCAGGATACAGGAGACATGCCGGGTACAGGGGGCACGCCGGCTACAGGGGACGTGCAGGATACAGGGGACGCACCGGAAACGGGATAAAGGGGATGCACAGGATACAGGGGACGCACCAGTGCCTGAATGTAGAATATAACATGACGCTCAGGACCACTCCACACACAGCTGCTGATCTGATGCAATGTGTATAAATACACAAATCAGACTCCGTGACAGGTGGAAGAATGCAGCAATAATATCCCAGGAAATAAACTGATAACTAGTGTCTAAGGCCGATAGAAATGCACTCAGTCTCAAACTTTGCACCTCTGTCCCCGCGTTACATTACAGCACTGCTCCACCTTTCCTAGATTGTACATTATTCTAAAAATTGCTGCAAAAAAAGGGAGGGGGCCAAGACCCGGTAAGGGGGGTCACGACCAGGGGAGGGGGGTCGCAACTAGGGGAGGGGGGTCTCAACCAGGGGAGGGGGGCCGCAACCAGGGGAGGGGGGCCGCGACCAGGGGAGGGGCCAAGCCTTGTAATATATACTGTAATGCAGTCAGAGATGACTGGACGGTGGGAGGGCACCATATCCCTCCATGATATTAAGAAATACTGAAAACCTCCAAACGCTGCTGACTAAAAGGGGTCGCCCCATAAATATGTGAATGGGGGGTTACTATCCATTTACTGCCCAGCTCTAGTATATATGCTCATGTAGAACTACAGATACCAGCACACCTTGCCTTATACCCCTCTACAAGGCACAATATGGAGTTAATAAAGGGGGCGATCAGGCGTCCGGCACATTGAGACTCTAAATGATGGCAGATCCGATTTGTGACTTTATGGTCTTGGATGGGAAGATTAATGCAGCAGAATCGAATAAAGTGAAAAATAAAAAAGAAACGGAGAAAATATCACTGTATCCATCCAGTGTTCAGCAGGCGGGAGCCGTGTGGACCAGTGATAGCGGCCGTGTCTCATCATTAGTCGCTCTCAGTCATTTCATGTATTCAATGCAAAGATAATTAATTACACGTTTACACAGAGGAGACACCCTCCATCACTACCAGAAAAGGATCCTGAGAAGCACCTGATGGCCACAAGAGACGATCTACAGGTAACCAACATGGCTGCTGCATCTAATCCCATCATGTGCGATACTGTCTGCTGAGCCTCTCACCATGTAGCCCCACTGATACCCTGCAGTGCGACCGATCCATCACTACACCATCAATACCACTAACGAACTCCTCCAGGGCTGCACTCACTATTCTGCTGGTGCAATCACTGTGTACATACATTACTGATCCTGAGTTACATTCTGTATTATACTCCAGAGCTGCACTCCCTATTCGGCTGGTGCAGTCACTGTGTACATACATTACATTACTGATCCTGAGTTACATCCTGTATTATACCCCAGAGCTACACTCACTATTCTGCTGGTGCAGTCACTGTGTACATAAATTACATTACTGATCCTGAGTTACATCCTGTATTATACCCCAGAGCTACACTCACTATTCTGCTGGTGCAGTCACTGTGTACATACATTACATTACTGATCCTGAGTTACATCCTGTATTATACTCCAGAGCTGCACTCACTATTCTGCTGATGCAGTCACTGTGTACATAAATTACATTACTAATCCTGAGTTACATCCTGTATTATACTCCAGAGCTGCACTCACTATTCTGCTGGTGCAGTCACTGTGTAAATACATTACATTACTGATCCTGAGTTACATCCTGTATTATACCACAGAGCTGCACTCACTATCCTGCTGGTGCAGTCACTGTGTACATACATTACTAATCCTGAGTTACATCCTGTATTATACTCCAGAGCTGCACTCACTATTCTGCTGGTGCAGTCACTGTGTACATACATTACATTACTGATCCTGAGTTACATCCTGTATTATACCCCAGAGCTGCACTCACTATTCTGCTGGTGGAGTCACTGTGTACATACATTACTGATCCTAAGTTACATCCTGTATTATACTTCAGAGCTGCACTCACTATTCTGCTGGTGCAGTCACTGTGTACATGTACTACATTACTGATCCTGTGTTATATCCTGTATTATACCCCAGAGCAGCACTCACTATTCTGCTGGTGCAGTCACTGAGTACATACATTACTGATCCTGAGTTACATCCTGTATTATCCTCCAGAGCTGCACTCACTATTCTGCTGGTGCAGTCACTGTGTACATACATTACATTACTGATCCTGAGTTACCTCCTGTATTATCCCCCAGAGCTGCACTCACTGCTCTGCTAAGCCCAAGATTTGTCATGCACTGCCTTTTTCGCCCGCCATGTCCTCCCTGCTAAACAGGACTACAGAAGGGTCCTTACCTCTGTGGTCAGTTGGAGGGGTCACCCTCTGCATCTTTGCCTGTAGCTTCACACATGTCACACCTTTTCCACAAGGAAATAAATCAGTAACTTCTGGAAACTTTACATGATATGATGGGAAATTCTGTAACCTTCCTCTAGAAGCGCTAGGAGTGGCAGCTTCAGGTGAGGGCAGAGTCTGGAATCTTACGGCAAACAGACTGGAAACGCGAAGCGACATGTCGACAAGCAGAGGTTAACTCTTTCAAGCATCTGGCAACAAAAAGCAGCACAAACATCTGGAACTGAAGGAAAATGCTGCGGAGAAAGAGGCAACACGTCATACATATGAGCATATAGGCCCCGAGACCGCTACATGCTACCATAGGGAGCAGACCTCCTATCCAGGATGCACTACACGCTACCATAGGGAGCAGACCACCTATCCAGAATGCACTGCATGCTACCATAGGGAGCAGACCTCCTATCCAGGGTGTGCTACATGCTACCATAGGGAGCAGACCACCTATCCAGGATGCAGTATATGCTACCATAGGGAGCAGACCACCTATCCAGGGTGCACTACATGCTACCATAGGGAGCAGACCACCTATCCAGGGTGCGCTCCATGCTACCATAGGGAGCAGACTACCTATCCAGGGTGCACTACACGCTACCATAGGGAGCAGACCACCTATCCAGGATGCACTACATGCTAACATAGGGAGCAGACCACCTATCCAGGGTGCACTACATGCTACCATAGGGAGCAGACCACCTGTCCAGGGTGCGGTACATGCTACCATAGAGAGCAGACCACCTATCCAGGGTGCACTACATGCTACCATAGGGAGCAGACCACCTATCCAGGGTGCGCTCCATGCTACCATAGGGAGCAGACTACCTATCCAGGGTGCACTACACGCTACCATAGGGAGCAGACCACCTATCCAGGATGCACTACATGCTAACATAGGGAGTAGACCACCTATCCAGGGTGCACTACATGCTACCATAGGGAGCAGACCACCTGTCCAGGGTGCGGTACATGCTACCATAGAGAGCAGACCACCTATCCAGGGTGCACTACATGCTACCATAGGGAGCAGACCACCTATCCAGGGTGCACTACATGCTACCACAGGGAGTAGATTACCTATCCAGGGTGCACTACACGCTACCATAGAGAGCAGACCACCTATCCAGGGTGCACTACACGCTACCATAGAGAGCAGACCACCTACCCAGGGTGCACTACACGCTACCATAGAGAGCAGACCACCTACCCAGGGTGCACTACACGCTACCATAGAGAGCAGACCACCTATCCAGGGTGACGTACATGCTACCATAGGGAGCAGACCACCTATCCAGGGTGCACTACATGTTACCATAGAGAGCAGACCGCCTATCCAGGGTGCACTACATGTTACCATACAGAGCAGACCACCTATGCAGGGGTGCAGACCACCATTCACAATACTCATGGTGCCTTATCTCTAGCACATGAAACACACAGCGGATTTTCTGCCCTGCGATTTATATACTTGTGCGCGGTTTCTGCGCATTTTGCAGGACCTGTAACCTCAGCGGTGTCTCGGGTGACAGCCGTAATGTAATTGGTCTGTGAGGAATCGGTCACCAGTCACCCCGGGGTAGAAAGGATTTCAGGAGCTCACCAGCTCTTATCCGCCAAATCCTCTACAAATCCCATTCCACCTGCAGAGCTCCCTGGTGCATAGTGTTCCCCCCATATTCCCTCCCCTTTTTTCTGGGGACTTGGCCAGTGCACACAGGTTTCCCACTCAAAAAAACCTGCTAAGGTCGCCCTGCCAAGGGCCAACGACTGCTGGGCTGCGGTGAGCGAGCAAACAAAAGCTTCCTGCAGCAAGAAGGAGCCTGCGCCGCCTAGGGAGCAGGTGAGGCGAGAGGTGCTTATATGGCTGCGAGGCAAAACGCTTCCACATTAACTCCTTCACACCTGAAAAATACGAACATGAGCTCCATAAAGGCAGGAGAGGAATAACACACATTTTCTTGCGGTTTTGCTGCAGTTTCTTCCTCTTTATATAGAAAATTCTAGAAAAGGAGCTTAATAAATATTCCTTTGTTGCCCTCGACTTTGAAAAAGCAACACATATTAGACGCTATTATAATCGCAAACGTAAAGGCATGTTCACATCCTGCGACTTAAACAGCGAGCATCATCTGCTAAATGCAGCCGCCTATACTGCAAATAACTCATAATCCCTAACCCCATAATCAGTGACGGAGATCACATCAATGCATGGGGCTCAGTCATCACTCATTCCACCAGAGCATGCAGACACTGAACCAGCAGGGGGCGCACAGGTCCTGCTGCGGAGCCACAGGTTGCAGAACATTGCTTTGGACCATTATAGGATCATCTCTGCAATTGTCTTGCATGCAGTTCTCCTCCTGCACAAAAGGCGATAACCGGGCAGCTCTTTGGGACCGTCGCACCATTACAGGGTTAACAAGTCCAGACTACCCAGAATTCCCCCTGTTGCGCTGTGCACACAGAGCTCATTAATCCTCATCTCCCTGCAGCACCCAGTGGAGCGGTTAACCCTTTGCACCGAGGGTTTGTCTCAGCTCCAATGGCGAGTTTGCTCTTGAGAGCTATCATCTGGCAAACCTTTCCCATCCATTATCCCACTGGGGAGCAGAGAACGAGAAATTAAACAGCGGCACTAGAGGGGCCCAAGGTGCCGGGAGGAAAACCATAATTATACAACTCACACCATGCAGGATCCCGGGGAAAGCCTGGTAAATGTAGACCATCCAGATTCTGTACAAAAGTCTGTACCGTTGTTCACCCTCCTGCTAGCTCGGGGCCACCACCATCACTCACCCTCCCGCTAGCTCGGGGCCACCACCATCACTCACCCTCCCGCTAGCTCGGGGCCACCACCATCACTCACCCTCCCGCTAGCTCGGGGCCACCACCGTTGCTCACCCTCCCGCAAGCTCGGGGCCACCACCATTGCTCACCCTCTCGCTTGCTCGGGGCCACCACCATTGCTCACCCTCCAGCTTCTCGCAGCCACCACTACTGTTCACCCTCCCGCTGTCTCGGGGCCACAACTATTGTTCACCCTCCCGCTAGCTCGGGGCCACCACTGTTGCTCATCTTCCCGCTGTCTCGGGGCCACCACTATTGTTTACCCTCCTGCTGTCTTGGGGCCACCACTATTGTTCACCCTCCCGCTGTCTCGAGGCCACCACTGTTGCTCACCTTCCCGCTGTCTTGGCGCCATCACTATTCTTCACCCTCCTGCTAGCTCGGGGCCACCACCATTGTTAACACTCCTGCTGGCTCCATTGCTCACCCTCCAGCTTCTCGCGGCCACCACTACTGTTCACTCTCTCGCTGTCTCGGGGCCACCACTATTGTTTACCCTCCTGCTAGCTTGGGCCGCCACCATCACTCACCCTCCCGCTAGCTCGGGGCAACCAGCATTGCTCACCCTCCTACTAGCTTGGGGCCACCACCGTTGCTCACCCTCCCCCTAGCTCGGAGCCACCACCATTGCTCACCCTCTCGCTTGCTCGGGGCCACCACCATTGCTCACCCTCCAGCTTCTCGTGGCCACCACTACTGTTCACCCTCCTGCTGTCTCGGGGCCACCACTATTGCTCACCCTCCCGCTAGCTCAGGGCCACAATTGCTGCTCACCCTCCTGCTGTCTCAGGGCCACCACTATTGTTTACCCTCCCGCTGTCTTGGGGCCAACACTATTGCTCACCCTCCCGCTAGCTCAGGGCCACAACTGCTGCTCACCCTCCCGCTGTCTCAGGGCCACCACTATTGTTTACCCTCCCGCTGTCTTGGGGCCATCACTATTGCTCACCCTCCCACTAGCTCAGGGCCACAACTGCTGCTCACCCTCCTGCTGTCTCAGGGCCACCACTATTGTTTACCCTCCCGCTGCCTTGGGGCCACCACCATTGCTCATCCTCTCGCTTGCTCGGGGCCACCACCATTGCTCACCCTCCAGCTTCTCGTGGCCACCACTACTGTTCACCCTCCCGCTGTCTCGGGGCCACCACTATTGCTCACCCTCCCGCTAGCTCAGGGCCACAACTGCTGCTCACCCTCCTGCTGTCTCAGGGCCACCACTATTGTTTACCCTCCCGCTGTCTTGGGGCCAACACTATTGCTCACCCTCCCGCTAGCTCAGGGCCACAACTGCTGCTCACCCTCCCGCTGTCTCAGGGCCACCACTATTGTTTACCCTCCCACTGTCTTGGGGCCATCACTATTGCTCACCCTCCCACTAGCTCAGGGCCACAACTGCTGCTCACCCTCCTGCTGTCTCAGGGCCACCACTATTGTTTACCCTCCCGCTGCCTTGGGGCCACCACTATTGTTCACCCTCCCGCTGTCTCGGGGCCACCACTGTTGCTCACCTTCCCGCTGGCTCGGGACCACCACTATTCTTCACCCTCCCGCTAGCTCAGGGCCACCTCTGTAGCTCACCCTCCCGCTAGCTCGGGGCCACCACTGTTGCTCACCCTCCCCCTAGCTCGGGACCACCACTGTTGTTAACAATCCTGCTGGCTCCTTTGCTCACACTCCAGCTTCTCGCAGCCACCACTACTGTTCACCCTCTCGCTGTCTCGGGGCCACCACTATTGTTTAACCTCCTGCTAGCTTGGGGCCACCACCATCACTCACCCTCCCGCTAGCTCGGGGCAACCAGCATTGCTCACCCTCCTACTAGCTTGGGGCCACCACCGTTGCTCACCCTCCCCCTAGCTCGGAGCCACCACCATTGCTCACCCTCTCGCTTGCTCGGGGCCACCACCATTGCTCACCCTCCAGCTTCTCGCGGCCACCACTACTGTTCACCCTCCCGCTGTCTCGGGGCCACCACTATTGCTCACCCTCCCGCTAGCTCAGGGCCACAACTGCAGCTCACCCTCCCGCTGTCTCAGGGCCACCACTATTGTTTACCCTCCCGCTGTCTTGGGGCCACCACTATTGTTCACCCTCCCGCTGTCTCGGGGCCACCACTGTTGCTCACCCTCCCGCTGTCTTGGCGCCATCACTATTCTTCACCCTCCCGCTAGCTCAGGGCCACAACTGCAGCTCACCCTCCCGCTGTCTCAGGGCCACCACTATTGTTTACCCTCCCGCTGTCTCGGGGCCACCACTGTTGCTCACCCTCCCGCTAGCTTGGGGCCACCACTGTTGCTCATCCTCCTGCTAGCTCGGGGCCACCACTGTTGATCACACTCCCGTTAGCTCGGGGCCACCACTGTTGTTAACACTCTCGCTGGCTTGGGGCCACCACTGTTGCTCACCCTCCCGCTGGCTCGGGACCACCACTATTCTTCACCCTCCTGCTAGCTCGGGGCCACCACTGTTGCTCACCCTCCCGCTAGCTCGGGGCCACTACTGTTGCTCACCCTCCCGCTAGCTCAGGACCACCACTGTTTTTCACACTCCTGCTAGCTCGGGGCTAGCACCATTGTTAACACTCCTGCTGGCTCAGGGCCACCACTGTTGCTCACACTACCGCTGTCTTGGGGGCCACCACTGTTACTCAACCTCCCGCTGTCTCGCAGCCACCACTATTGTTTACCATCCCACTGGCTCAGGGCCACCACTGTTTCTCGCCCCCCCCCCCCCCCAGCTAGTTCATGGCCACGAATGTTGCTCACACTCCCGCTGTCTTGGGGCCACCACTGTTACTCACCCTCCCGCTAGCTCGGGGCCACCACATTGCTCACCCTCCCACTGTCTCGGGGCCACACCACTGTGGCTCACCCTCCCGCTGTCTCGGAGCCACCACTGTTGCTCACCCTCCCGCTGTCTTGGGGCCACTACTATTCTTCACCCTCCCGCTAGCTCGGGGCCACCACTGTTGCTCACCCTCCCGCTGTCTCGAGGCCACAACTGTTGCTCACCTTCCCACTAGCTCGGGCCACCACTGTTGCTTACCCTCCCGTTAGCTTGGGACCACCACTGTTGTTCACTCTCCCACTAGCTCGGGGCCACCACTGTTGCTCACACTACCGCTGTCTTGGGACCACCACTGTTGCTCAACCTCCCGCTGTCTCGCAGCCACCACTATTGTTCACCCTTCCGCTGGCTCGGGGCCACCACTGTTTCTCGCCCCACGGCTAGCTCGGGAATGCCACCATTGCGCACAGTCCAACTGGCTCAGAGCCGCTTCTCACCACGGTTTTAAGTGCACCATTTTATATGCAGAATAAACTCTGACTTTATTGCGGCAGTAAAATTTCTCTGCGGCCTCTTATCTCTGTGATAAGAGCAGCGGCTGGTGCCATATGGAGGAAAGGTGCTGCACAATTACACGCCCCATCACAGAGCGGACACCGAGGCACAAAGCCCAGCAGGTTAACAGGGCTCATCGAATAAAGCCAAATGATCACATTATGGAACAGTCTACAACTTGTAAAGATCTCAGCTATGAGAAGTATCCGGTCCAACTTCATCTAGTCCAGACAATCATCTACAAGCTACATTTGTAGAAAACACAAATCTCTACAGTGCTGTCTGTTACAATGTATCAGTTTGGAATTCACGCCAATTGCCAGATGGGATATAGTGTGACAAACCAACAGCAGTGAAAACTATTGATGTAGACGTCCGTGTTGTGGCCGGGCAGCATCATCTCCTTTTGAGCGACAGGACTGATATTTTATAGTATAGCGACCTTCAGAGCTGCTCTGTGCCAATATCTAGTGCAGGTACCAAATAGCACGACAGGGAAGGGGTTAACAGGTATACAAGACAATGAATGGGTTAAAGCATCATTGGTGGGTACCAATGCCTACAATGTGGTTGTGGACAGCAGGCTCCAAGCACTGTGCAATGGTGCCCGCTCCTCCCTCTCTACATGCCCCCCATGCCCAGGGATAAGTAAAACACACCCCAAGCGTGGCTGCTGCCCCAGCATGTCAGAAAGCAATAAGCTCTTCTGCTGAAATGGCTGTCACATCGTCACCTCTCTCACACCTCCATCAGACACACAGCGGGAAGACGGGCACAGCGCCAAACACACTGGCTCCAATGTAATTCTCTGTGCCCTGCAGCCGTCACACTCAATAAGGACTCACAGGGGCGAAAAGAAAGAGGAAGAATAGTGGTAAGAAGGAAAAGGAGAAGAGGGGGAGAAGTAGGAAAGAAGGAAGGGGAAAAATAAAAGTAGTCATAGAAGAAAAAACACTAGGAGAAAGGAGGGAATAATGAGAAAAAAGCAAGATGTAGACAAGGACAGAGGAGCAAAAGGTAGAGGAAGAAAAAAAAAAGGAAAGAGGAAAAAGTAGTAAGAAAAGAAGAGATAAGAAATATTGGAAGATGAATAAGAGAAAGGAAGAAGTAGGGGTAAGACAATTAAGATAAGAGATTAAATGGTGCAGGAAGCGAAGTAAAAAAGGGGCAAGAATAGGAGAAACAGGAGGGAAAGAAGGAAGAAGTTAATAAAAAGAAAATGGAGAAAAAAAGAAGAGAAAACAGAAAATCTCACAAGAGTAGGAATACAAAAAAGGAGTATACAAGAAAAAAAGGAGAAATATAAAAGATGTAAGATGAAAAAAGGAAGATAATTAAAATGAAGTAGAAAAGAAACAGGAAGAAAGGGAGACAGAATAAAGAGAGAGAAGGGAGAAGTGGGAAAGAAGCAGGAATAGAAGAAAGACAGAGTATCAAGAAGAAAAGAAAGAAGATGATGAAAAAGATTATGATGGATGATAAAGGAGTGGAAGAGGAGAAGTACAGAAAGAAGAGGTGAAAAATAAAGAAGGAAGAAGATAAAATGAAAACTAAGGAAAACAAGAAAAGGGGGTGGCTTTAGATGCCTCCTCATAAGTCCTGACACACCACTTATATACAGATATGAACTAATGATCCTTCTGATCCCATCTATGTAACGAATCAGATCTGTCCGACTAACCACGGTCCGCAGAGAAGAGCGCCATCCGATCAGTCCAGATTGTAGATGGATGAGGTGTGTCCCGTGCGCCCCTTCTGTCACACACATTGTACCTTCACTAACACACTGTGACAAACTATCGCCAGAGAGACAGCCCTCATCTGGGAGAAGCATTAGGGCAGGATGAGTTGATTAAAGTCTGAATGGTAAGAAGTTTTTTCTTACTGATACTGACAGCACGCAGAGATATTAAAAATAGCAATAAAATAAAAAAGGCCATTAGAAACCATAGACGGTTTCATTTATGATTGAGCTTCATACATTTAGCCATAAAAATCGAAATCTGATGCTCAGTGTAACCCCCCCCCCCCCACCCAATACAAGGCAGTGGCTCAAAGGGTACGTTCACACAGGACTTTTTTGCTGCGTATTTTTGCTGCGTTTTTTTATGCTAATTTTCAGCTGCTTTTTACAGTACCAGCAAAGCCTATGAGATTTCAGAAATCTCCTGCACACACATTGGGTTTTTGTTTGATCAGTATTTTCTGCTTTGCTGCGTTTTTTGGACATAGGGCATGTCACTTCTTTCAGCGTTTTTAGGCTGTGTGCACACGTAGCAGATTTTTTGCGTTTTTTTCGCGGTTTTTCGCTATAAAAACGCAATAAAACCGCGAAAAAAACGCTAACATTAAGCATCCTATGTAACAGAATGCAATCTGCATTTTTTGTGCACATGCTGCATTTTTTTCCTGAGCGGAATCACAATCCAGAAAAAAACGCAGCATGTTCATTAAAATTGCGGAATCGCAGCGATTCTGCACACATAGGAGTGCATTGATCTGCTTACTTCCCGCACGGGGCTGTGCACACCATGCGGGAAGTAAGCAGATCAAGTGCGGTTGGTACCCAGGGTGGAGGAGAGGAGACTCTCCTCCACGGACTGGGCACCATATAAGTGGTAAAAAAAAAAAGAATTAAAATAAAAAATAGCGATATACTCACCTTCGGGCGGCCCGACCTTCTCAACGGCTTCTGTGGTGTGTGTGAAGGACCTGCGATGACGTCACGGTCACATGACCGCGGGTCACGTGACCGCTACGTCAATGGAAGGTCCTGAACACAGCATTAGGAACGGACGCCGCTGAGGTGAGTATAACCTTTTTTTTAATTATTTTTAACATTCTACCTTTTACTATAGATGCTGCATAGGCAGCATCTATAGTAAAAAGTTGGTCACACTTGTCAAACACTATGTTTGACAAGTGTGACCAACCTGTCAAACAGTTTTCCAAGCGATGCTACAGATCGCTTGGGAAACGCTAGCATTCTGCAAGCTAATTATGCTTGCAAAACGCTAGTTTTCTGCGGGTATATGCATGCAAATTCTGCATGCGATATACCCGCGGCAGGAGGCGCAATTCTGCTACGTGTGCACATAGCCTTACTGCGTTTTTGCAGCGTTTTTTCACCCATTGACTTGAATGGGTAATGGAAAAACCGCTGCAAAAACGCAGCAAAAACGCATGTAGCATTATTTGCTGCGTTTTTTGTGCAGAAAAATCATGGCCAGCAGGAAGTGATCTCACAGCCAAGAACTTAGGGGTGTGGTTAGTGAGGTGTGAAGAGCCATTGTGAGCCATTGTGATGTGTGAAGAGCCATTGTTAGGTGTCCTGATTGTGATCTATTGTGAGGGAGTTTCTGTTAGTGAGGTGTGAAGAGCCATTGTGAGGTGTCCTGATTGTGATCTATTGTGAGGGAGTTTCTGGTAGTGAGGTGTTAGCCATGTCTTGGTATAGGAGGATGAGCATTAATGTTTCCCAACTAATCATGGAGGTAATATTTTTTTTAATTTGTGATATATCTATCTATCCGATTGTTTGCAATGGTACACTTTGCGATGCTCATGTGCTGTTATGTACATGTTCATGTGTTCTGCATGTGTATGTTTGTATCTTCCTTGTCATGAATGTTGGCTTCATTTCATCTTGCATTTGGTAATTACTTTTTCATTTATTTTTCCAAGGTGGAAGCAATGCCTGTAATTTGGGATGTAGCTTGCCCAAACTACAGTGATCGTCAAAAAAAGGCCAATGCATGGCATGTAATTCGCCGTAAATTGTTCCCCCGCTGGGATGAAGGCGATGCTAAGCTCCACTGGGGTCACTCAACTTTATTATCATGCACAAATAGACAAAAAAACGCACCAAAACCGCACAAACAATGCATCTATAAGCAGCTGAAAATTGGCATAAAAAATGCAGCAAAACTACGCAGCAAAAATACGCAGCAAAAAAGTCCTGTGTGAACTTACCCAAAAAACGCACCAAATACGCACCCAAAAAACGCACCTAAATTAGCATAAAAAACCGCAGCAAAAATACGCAGCAAAAAAGTTCTGTGTGAACTTACCCAAAAGGTCCGAGGAGCTAACAATCCAAAGCACGGTACACAGCGGATGACCCCCAGCTGTGAGTGCCGCAGGAAGCAGCCATCCGGGGGACTGCAGTCTTAAGACACAGAAGTGCTTTGCTCCTTCCCTCCCAGATACTTGTGCTACTACAGTGGTGTTCAAAAGTCCTGCATAGGTATAGGATAAATTGATTTTTCAAGTTTTAAACGTTTTCTGTCAAATATCTTCGATGCTAATATGACATATTATATATGGTTTTGTTCAGAATACAATTTTGCATTCTCTCCCTGTAATATTTTTAGCTTTTGAAGCAGTTTTGCCTGATATTATTGCAACAATATGGGAATTGAAAGCACAACTAAATATTGTACAGCTTCAGATCCAAAATTAGCCAATCACAGATGAGGTTCTTGTGACCAATCATAACCTGGATATGGCAGCCAATCACATTGCATTACATTGCATCACATCTGGTGCTTTGTTTGTTTGATTTATTTGTTGGTCTATCTAGTGAAATCATACTGTAGAGTTTTATGATGGGAGCCTTCAGATTTTTGTCAGCGGAGGATCGTGTGCGAGTTGTGGTGCTACATGAAGAGGGTTATACTGGCCCCCAGATCGCAAGGAAGGTCGGCTGTAATCAGAGTACAGTCGTAAGAATTTTGCAGAAACATAAGCAGCTTGGAATTACCCAGGACAGGCCCAGATCTGGTCAGCCCAGAAAGTCAACTAAAAGGGAGGATAGAGTACTGATAAGAACATCCCTTGCCAATCGAAAGCTCACCTCTCCTCAGCTTCTGCGAGAATGGCAAGAAAAGTGCAATATTGAGGTAGCAACATCAACTGTTAGGAAGAGATGTTTGGAAGCAGGATTGAGAGGGTGCAAGGCCCGAAAGAAGCCATTGATGACAGCCATACAAAGACAAAGGCGAAAACTGTGGGCATTGAAATATTTAAAATGGAGGAAGGAGGAGTGGGAAAAAGTGCTATTTAGTGATGAAAGCACTTTTTGCATTTTAGGAAATGATGGCAAGTCTTATGTGAGAAGATTCCCACATGAAGAGTACAAGCCAGTGTGTTTGAGCTTCTCTGTGAAACATCCGATGAAAGTAATGGTCTGGGGCTGTATGGCAGCCAATGGTGTTGGAAGGCTTCATATTGTGGAGGGTATGGTTAATGCAAAAAAATACATAGAAATCCTTAATAAGAAAATGCTTCCTTCTGCTCAACACCTCTTTTCAGGGGATTACATCTTCCAGGATGATAATGCTCCTTGTCACAGAGCTAAGACAGTAACGGAATGGAAAAAAAAGAACAAGGTGGCTACTATTGACTGGCCAGCTCAGTCCCCGGACCTCAATCCAATTGAAAATTTGTGGCACAAGGTATCATTAGAGATATCTAGAAAACAGCCAAGGACCAAGAGTGAGTTGATTGAGGCTCTGATACAGGCCTGGAACCACATCATCACTCGTGAACATCTGCAAAAGCTTGTTCACTCAATGCCACAGAGATGCAAGCTGGTGCTCAAGAGCAAAGGCTGGCCAATAAAGTATTAGAAGCTAAAGATGCACTCTAAAGGCCCTTTTCAGGACTCTGAATTAAATAAAAAATAATAAATCTTAAAAAGTTAAATTTAAGTCTGTGTGAACGTGCATTGGAAGTTAATGAACTTAGAAACCTGTTCACCATTCTACACACTGTACTGGTGTAGGTATGGTTATGCTGTAAAAAAATTATCAAAAATGCGCATACCATAACAATTTATACACTTGGGACATTCAAAAATGAGTATGGCATACAATGAGGAATTACAAAAACATATATGTGCCACCAGTTTCACTGTAGAGATGCAGAAGTATGAAACATATAGTTTTCTTCACGCCTATGCAGGACTTTTGAATACCATTGTATATAAATTACATACATAAAATCTCCCCAGAAGCAGCGGACGCGACATTTCACTCCGGCGATGACAAGCGACCGCTGCCGATTACTGAGCTGGGAATTCAATTCAATGCATGACAACCTCACAAGACGCACAGAGTGGATTAAAAGGGTTAGAAGCCTTCACGAATGGATGCTCTATCCAATATCACAGCTTATCCTGTCTATCAGCTCAAAACACGTCCTCAAAGCCTCTATAACCCCACGTCCCCAGAGTCTGCAACCTGCACAGGTACAACAGGTTCAAGAGCATCCTCAAACACATCCTGTATTATACTCCAGAGCTCCACTCACTATTCTGCTGGTGCAGTCACTGTGTACACACATTACATTACTGATCCTGAGTTACCTCCTGTATTATACTCCAGAGCTGCACTCACTATTCTGCTGGTGCAGTCACTGTCTACATTCATTACATTACTGATCCTGAGTTACCTCCTGTATTATACTCCAGAGCTGCACTCACTATTCTGCTGGTGCAGTCACTGTATGCATACATTACATTACTGATCCTGAGTTATATCCTGTATTATACCCCAGAGATGCACTCACTATTCTGCTGGTGCAGTCACTGTGTACATACATTACATTACTGATCCTGAGTTACATCCTGTATTATACCCCAGAGCTGCACTCACTATTCTACTGGTGCAGTCACTGTGTACATACATTACATTACTGATCCTGAGTTACATCCTATATTATACCCCAGAGCTGCACTCACTATTCTGCTGGTGCAGTCACTGTGTACACACAATATATTACTGATCCTGAGTTACCTCCTGTATTATACTCCAGAGCTGCACTCACTGTTCTGCTGGTGCAGTCACTGTGTACATACATTACATTACTGATCCTGAGTTACCTCCTGTATTATACTCCAGAGCTGCACTCACTATTCTGCTGGTGCAGTCACTGTATGCATACATTACATTACTGATCCTGAGTTATATCCTGTATTATACCCCAGAGCTGCACTCACTATTCTGCTGGTGCAGTCACTGTGTACATACATTACATTACTGATCCTGAGTTACATCCTGTATTATACCCCAGAGCTGCACTCACTATTCTGCTGGTGCAGTCACTGTGTACATTCATTACATTACTGATCCTGAGTTACATCCTATATTATACCCCAGAGCTGCACTCACTATTCTGCTGGTGCAGTCACTGTGTACACACAATATATTACTGATCCTGAGTTACCTCCTGTATTATACTCCAGAGCTGCACTCACTGTTCTGCTGGTGCAGTCACTGTGTACACACATTACATTACTGATCCTGAGTTACCTCCTGTATTATACTCCAGAGCTGCACTCACTATTCTGCTGGTGCAGTCACTGTATGCATACATTACATTACTGATCCTGAGTTATATCCTGTATTATACCCCAGAGATGCACTCAGTATTCTGCTGGTGCAGTCACTGTGTACATACATTACGTTACTGATCTTGAGTTACATCCTGTATTATACTCTAGTGCTGCACTCACTATTCTGCTGGTGCAGTCACTGTGTACATACATTACATTACTGATCCTGAGTTACATCCTGTATTATACCCCAGAGCTGCACTCACTATTCTACTGGTGCAGTCACTGTGTACATACATTACATTACTGATCCTGAGTTACATCCTATATTATACCCCAGAGCTGAACTCACTATTCTGCTGGTGCAGTCACTGTGTACACACAATATATTACTGATCCTGAGTTACCTCCTGTATTATACTCCAGAGCTGCACTCACTGTTCTGCTGGTGCAGTCACTGTGTACATACATTACATTACTGATCCTGAGTTACCTCCTGTATTATACTCCAGAGCTGCACTCACTATTCTGCTGGTGCAGTCACTGTATGCATACATTACATTACTGATCCTGAGTTATATCCTGTATTATACCCCAGAGCTGTACTCAGTATTCTGCTGGTGCAGTCACTGTGTACATACATTACATTACTGATCTTGAGTTACATCCTGTATTATACTCTAGTGCTGCACTCACTATTCTGCTGGTGCAGTCACTGTGTACATACATTACATTAGTGATCCTGAGTTACATCCTGTATTATACCCCAGAGCTGCACTCACTATTCTGCTGGTGCAGTCACTGTGTACATACATTACATTACTGGTCCTGAATTACATCCTGTATTATACCCCAGAGCTGCACTCACTATTCTGCTGGTGCAGTCACTGTGTACATACATTACATTACTGATCTTGAGTTACATCCTGTATTATACTCTAGTGCTGCACTCACTATTCTGCTGGTGCAGTCACTGTGTACATACATTACATTACTGATCCTGAGTTACATCCTGTATTATACCCCAAAGCTGCACTCACTGTTCTGCTGGCGCAGTCACTGTGTACATACATTACATTACTGATCCTGAGTTACATCCTGAATTATACTTCAGATCTGCACTCACTCTTCTGCTGGTGCAGTCACTGTGTACATACATTACATTACTGATCCTGAGTTACATCCTGTATTATACTTCAGAGCTGCACGCACTATTCTGCTGGTGCAGTCACTGTGTACATACATTACATTACTGATCCTGAGTTACATCCTGTAGTATACTCCAGAGATGCACTCACTATTCTGCTGGTGCAGTCACTGTATGCATACATTACATTACTGATCCTGAGTTACATCCTGTATTATACTCCAGAGCTGCACTCACAATTCTGCTGGTGCAGTCACTGTGTACATACATTACATTACTGATCCTGAGTTACATCCTGTATTATTACCCAGAGCTGCACTCACTATTCTGCTGGTGCAGTCACTGTGTACATACATTACATTACTGATCCTGAGTTACCTCCTGTATTATACCCCAGAGCTGCACTCACTATTCTGCTGGTGCAGTCACTGTGTACATACATTACATTACTGATCCTGAGTTACCTCCAGTATTATACTCCAGAGCTGCACTCACTATTCTGCTGGTGCTGTCACTGTGTACATACATTACATTACTGATCCTGAGTTACATCCTGTATTATACCCCAGAGCTGCACTCACTATTCTGCTGGTGCAGTCACTGTGTACATACATTACATTACTGATTCTGAGTTACCTCCTGTATTATACTCCAGAGCTGCACTCACTATTCTGCTGGTGCAGTCACTGTGTACATACATTACATTACTGATCCTGAGTTACATCCTGTATTATACCCCAGAGCTGCACTCGCTATTCTGCTGGTGCAGTCACTGTGTACATACATTACATTACTGATCCTGAGTTACCTCCTGTATTATACCCCAGAGCTGCACTCACTATTCTGCTGGTGCTGTCACTTTGTACACACATTACATTACTGATCCGGAGTTACATCCTGTATTATACCCCAGAGCTGCACTCACTATTCTGCTGGTGCAGTCACTGTGTACATACATTACTGATCCTGAGTTACATCCTGTATTATACCCCAGAGCTGCACTCACTATTCTGCTGGTGCAGTCACTGTGTACATACATTACATTACTGATTCTGAGTTACCTCCTGTATTATACTCCAGAGCTGCACTCACTATTCTGTTAGTTACCATGTTACATGGGTGTCTGTATGAAGGATGGGGTTTATGGATAGGTGATGTAGAGAGATAAATGGGGATGGCAGATGCGGAGTGCGGGGGTTGGGGGGATATAGTGGGATGGGGATCAAAGATCAGGATCTAAGACCCAGAAGTGATAATAATGGGAGTATTGCACTATATCCCCCTCCACATGGAGATCCAGGAGGGAGCAGCAGGGGGAGTGGAGTGCAGCGCTCAGACTGAGATGAATGGAGAGCTTAATGGAGCAGTGAGACAGAGTAAGACATTAAATGGGACATTAATAAGATGGAAGGAGCCGGTGACAGAAGTGTGAAGGGAGCTGGAGACTGAGCAGATGCAGAGGCGACAAGGAGCTAATTATACAGAGCAGGAGATGAAAGAGGGAGCGAGGGGCAGGCGAGGACGAGGAGGACAGGGAGCGGGGCGCATTGACCGGGAACCTCGCACATGGAGACATCACTAACATGGGCTGATTGGGAGACAGTGAGAGGGTCACACAACGGGAAGGGGGGGCTGAGAGCAGACAGGAAATCAGGAAGGAGGAACATATCTGGGGGGCACTATATGGGGGAGGACAGTATAGAGGTGCACTCTGTGGGGGTGCATGATATAAAGAAGCACCCTATAGGGCCATCTGTATGGGGGTCTACAGTATAAAAATGTACTCTATGGGGGTGCACAATATAAAGAAGCACTCTATAGGGGCATCACTATTGGGGTGCACAGTACAAAAGTGCACAGTATAGATGAGCACTCTATGGGGGTCCAGAGTATAGAAGTGCAATCTGTGGGGGTGCACAGTATAGAAGTGCACTCTATGGCGGTCCACAGTATAGAAGTTAACTCTATGAGGGTGTGCGGTACAGAGGTGCACTCTGTGGGGGTGCAGAGTATAGAGGTGCACTCTATGGGCGTCCACAGTATAGAGGTGCACTGTATGAGTGTGCGCAGTATAGAGGTGCACTATATGGGGGCCCACGGTATAGAAGTGCACTTCATGGTGGTCCACAGTATAGAGGTGCACTCTATGGGGGTCCATGGTATAGAAGTGCACTTCATGGTGGTCCACAGTATAGAGGTGCACTATATGGGACTGTGCAGTATAGAGGTGCTCAGTCTAGGGGTCAACTCTACGGTATGCAATGACTAAAAACATTTAGTCTGAAACGCGTCTGCATCTACTCTATGTCTGGATTTTAATGGATTTGCAATAAAAAAATATTTTTTTAAGGATCTCTCGCTGGGTGTACCTTCCTTTCCTTTTCAATTAACTCTATGGTGGTGCACTGTACAGAGTCACATAAACAAGTGCTTCTCACAAAATTAGAATATCATCAAAAAGTGAATTTATTTCAGTTCTTCAATACAAAAAGTGAATCTCATATATTCTATAGAGTCATTACACACAGCGTGATCTATTTCACGTGTTTATTTCTGTTAATGTTGATGATTATGGCTTACAGCCAAAGAAAACCCAAAAGTCATTATCTCAGTAAATTAGAATAACTAACAAGAAACACCGGTAAAGGCTCCTAAGCGTTTGTAAAGCGTTTATAAAGGTCCCTTAGTCTGTTTCAGTAGCTCCACAATCATGGGGAAAACTGCTGTCCTGACAGATGTCCAGAAGGCGTCACTGACACACTCCACAAGGAGGGGAAGCCACAAAAGGTAATTGCTAAAGAAGCCGGCTGTTCACACAGTACTGTATCCAAGAATATTAATGGAAAGTGGAGTGGAAGGAAAAAGTGTGGTAGAAAAAGGTGCACAAGCAACCGGGATAACCGCAGCCTGGAAAGGATTATTAAGAAAAGGCCATTCAATAATGTGGGGGGAGATTCACAAGGAGTGGACTGCTGCTGGAGTCATTGCTTCACCACACACAGACGGATCCAGGACATGGGCTACAAGTGTCACATTCCTTGTGTCAGCCACTCATGGCCAATAGACAACGCCAGAAGCGTCTTACCTGGGCCAAGGAGGAGAAGACCCGGACTGTTGTCAGTGGTCCAAGGTCCCAGAGTCTGGAGGAAGAGTGGAGAGGCCACAATCCAAGCTGCTGGAGGTCTAGTGTGAAGTCTCCACAATCAGTGATGGTTGGAGGAGCCATGTCATCTGCTGGTGTAGGTCCACTGTGTTTTATCAAGACCAAAGTCAGCGCAGCCATCTACCAGGAAATTTTAGAGCACTTCATGCTTCCCTCTGCCGACAAGCTTTATGGAGATGGACATGTCATTCTCCAGCAGGACTTGGCACCTGTCCACACTGCGAAAAGTACCAATACCTGGTGTACAAACAACAGTATCACTGGGCTTGATTGGCAGCAAACTCGCCAGTCCTTAACCCCATAGAGAATCTATGGAGTATTGTCAAGAGGAAAACGAGACACCAGACCCCACAATGCAGACGAGCTGAAGGCTGCTATCAAAGCAACCTGGGCTTCCATAACCCCTCAGCAGTGCCACAGGCTGATCGCCTCCTTGCCACGCCGCATCGATGCAGTAATTGATGCACAAGGACCCCCGCCCAAGTACTGAGGGCATTTACTGAACATACATTTCAGTAGGGAACAGTTCGGATTTTACAATTATTTTTCAAGCTGGTGTTATAAAGTATTCTAATTTACGGAGATAACGACTTTTGGGTTTTCATTGGCTGTAAGCCATAATCATCCACATTAAAGGGAACCTGTCACCTGAATTTGGCGGGACCAGTTTTGGGTCATATGGGCGGGGGTTTCAGGTGTTTGATTCACCCTTTCCTTACCCGCTGGCTGCAATATTGGATTGAAGTTCATTCTCTGTCCTCTGGAGTACACGCCAGCGCAAGGCAATATTGCCTTGCGCAGGCGTGTACTCCGGATGACAGAGAATGAACTTCAATCCAATATTGTGGCCAGCATGCAGCCAGCGGGTAAGGAAAGAGTGAATCAAACACCCGAAAACCCCGCCCATATGACCCAAAACTTGTCCCGCCAAATTCAGGTGACAGGTTCCCTTTAACAGAAATAAACACGTGAAACAGATCACTCTGTCTGTAATGACTCTATAGAATATATGAGATTCACTTTTTGTATTGAAGACCTTAAATAAATTCATTTTTAGGTGATATTCTAATTTTGCGAGAAGCACCTGTGTAAGTGTACTTTATACGGGTGTAATGTATAATGTTGCACGGTACAGGGGGGTGCACTGTATACAGGTGCAGTCTATGGGGGAAGAAACACGTTTTAGTTGACCTCATATACACATCCTGTGGGAGAATGGTGAGGGGGTTACACTATTCAAACCCCCCCTCTTCAATCACCCCTCCTTATAGCTCCGCCTTTTCCACATTTTAAGTCCCTCCCCTTTTCACGACTCGCCCACACGGAGTCACCCATGCTGTGCTGTAGCCCTCCATGGATTATAAGGGTGTGAATGACGGGGGGCGACACTCTCTGAGGTCACCGCATCCCCATCTCCCGCTGCACCCACAAACACACAAACCGTCTCCCCCTTCTCCCAAGAGCGGATTGTGACTTGGAGCCGCTTGCTGACCGCCTGTCTGTCTGCGCGGCTCCTGACTCACGGCAACGACTAATTTATTGACTGTAAATTAGGACCATTTTCCATCTCGGAGCCAAGAGAAGAAGGGGGAGCGGATGCGCAGCCAGCCATGCCAGACTCAGCCTCGTTTAACCTGTCCAGCGCTGTGCCCAAACTGTGCGCCATACAGACCGGTCAGCATAACAAAGCTTCATTCACATCCTACCTGCACTGTAAAGAATGGCGGTTTTAATGGCAATGTCCGGAGTCGTGGTTTATATAAATGCATGCCAACATAATGTACCGTTTTTATTTTAGGAAAAATTGACACTAAATTTCACAGTGAGTTTCAAAAGTATCTGTCTAATTCTTGGATGTTTACATTGTTCTGTTCCTCTCTTCTTGGAAAGGTACTGAAGAATTGATAACTGGGTGTTAAAGGGCCACTGTCACCCCCCTCCAGCCGTTATAAACTAAAAGAGCCACCTTGTGCAGCAGTAATGCTGCATTCTAACAAGGTGGCTCTTTTAGTTTTAGGTTCAAGCATACCCCAAATAAAACGTTTTTATACTTAGCCACAATTCCTGTCTCTAGCCACGTAGGCGGGTCCTCACTCCCCAGCTTGGCCAGCTCCTCTGCCGTCACTCCCATCTTCCTGCGCTCCTATGACGTCACTGCCATGTGATTGCCCTAATCACATGGCAGTGACATAATCGCAGGTCCTACAGCTATTTGCTGTGCAGCAGATCCATCCTGGTGTTCTGTGGATGTCTTTTGTTCTCTGGTATCAGCCATTACATCAGACGGCCAGAGCTTACTGCGTCTGCGCAGGACACCAGTACACAGCGCAGGCGCCGGATTTGAAACGATAACAGCGCTGAGGGGGCGGCGCCGAAAGCGCAGGAAGATGTGAGTGACGGCAGAGGAGCTGGCCAAGCTGGGGAGTGAGGACCCGCCTACCTGGCTAGAGACAGGAATTGTGGCTAAGTATAAAAACGTTTTATTTGGGGTATGCTTGAACCTAAAACTAAAAGAGCCACCTTGTTAGAATGCAGCATTACTGCCGCACAAGGTGGCTCTTTTAGTTTATAACGGCTGGAGGGGGTGACAGTGGCCCTTTAATGTTCCATGTCTCAGACAGTTGTGTCGGTACACAATGCAGAGCTGTACGGCATGTGGGGAGTATGTTGGGACACCCCCATAATCGATAATGCCCAGTTACCAATACGGCCGGCGCAAGAAAGATGCTTTTAAATCTGTCGGCACAGAATGACTGATCAGCCAAGTGCTGGCGCTCGGTGCCACCAAATAAGTCTCCACCCAGCGCTACTTTGATTGACAGGTTTGGATTTCTTTTTCCCTTATGTGGTGCAGTGACCCCTGTGGCAGCTAGGGGGCGCTGTGTGAGCTCTTTGGGATATGCATGGAGGCATATTTGTTGTTATAATGGTGGTGAAACAATGACTGGCAGTGTTGTGAATGGCCGATATGTGTCGCAGAGGGAGTCTGCGTAGTAAGTCTGATGTAATGTGGTTGTTCTGGGACCTGTAGTCCCTCGAGTTTGTGTAATGGTGTATAGTTAGTATGGGAGACTTACTAGGCTAGTTGTGTGAGATGGGCGGGACAAACTAGCCACACATCCACACTCCCATCCAGGGGAGTGGTTAATGGTATATAATGTGACCAGGGTGTGGGTCACATGGTTCCTCTATGGTACCAGTGTTTGGACCTGAGTGGTGAAGGTCCTGGAAGTATGTGTTGGATTTCCTGGGAATAGGAATCCTGAAGAGCACATACCAGTGTGTTGGATTTCCTGGAAGTAGGAATCCTGAATAGCACCTGGTGGGACTTTGCTATTGGTGACCTGGGTATTGGACAGTCCCAGCTGGGGATGGATGTCCTGAATAGTACCCGGACTGGCCACCTGTGTGATCCTGCGTAACCTGGGTGTTGGGAGGTCCTGGGAGTAGGACCGGATCCCTGAACAGCACGAGGTGAGGACCAGGATCTGCAGAGCCAGTGATAGCTACTGTGTGGGGAAGCTACAGTCCTTCGGTGGGTCTGGACTGACTAATGTGTGCCGGCCAGGCAAGTTGGTGATCCCTGTGAGGCAGCTTACCCGGAGGAGTGGACTGACAAGGAGTCAGCAGGTGGAGCAGGAGCTCCCGTCAGGTACTATACAGACTGTTGGTGCTTTTATGTTCTATGAACTGTGTGGTCTCCCACGGCAACTGAACGGAGTGAGGTTCAGCGTGTTTAGAGACCGCGACCCAGGGTCATATGTGCTGTATGTGACTTAGGACATTGGTGAAGTGTACGGCGTACGGACACCCATGGTAACTGGGCGAAGTGAGAGGTCGAGCACGTTTAGTGTCCGTGAGTCAAAGCCGTAAATGAAGTGTTTAACCCCTTCCTGACATCAGACGTACTATCCCGTCGAGGTGGGGTGGGCCCGTATGACCGCCGACGGGATAGTACGTCATCACCGATCAGCGGCGCTCACGGGGGGAGCGCGGCCGATCGCGGCCGGGTGTCAGCTGCATATCGCAGCTGACATCCGGCACTATGTGCCAGGAGCGGTCACGGACCGCCCCCGGCACATTAACCCCCGGCACACCGCGATCAAACATGATCGCAGTGTACCGGCGGTATAGGGAAGCATCGCGCAGGGAGGGGGCTCCCTGCGGGCTTCCCTGAGACCCCCGGAGCAACGCGATGTGATCGCGTTGCTGCGAGGGTCTCCTACCTCCTTCCTGGCTGCAGGTCCCGGATCCAAGATGGCCGCGGCATCCGGGTCCTGCAGGGAAGGAGGTGGCTTACCGAGTGTCTGCTCAGAGCAGACACTTGGTAAGCCTGCAGCCCTGCACAGCAGATCGCAGATCTGGCAGAGTGCTGTGCACACTGCCAGATCAATGATCTGTGATGTCCCCCCCTGGGACAAAGTAAAAAAGTAAAAAAAAAAAATTTTCCACATGTGTAAAAAAAAAAAAAAAAAAAAAAAAAAAAATCCTAAATAAATAATAATAAAAAAATATATATTATTCCCATAAATACATTTCTTTATCTAAATAAAAAAAACAAAACAATAAAAGTACACATATTTAGTATTGCCGCGTCCGTAACGACCCAACCTATAAAACTGCCCCACTAGTTAACCCCTTCAGTAAACACCGTAAGAAAAAAAAAAAAAAAACGAAGCAAAAAACAATGCTTTATTACCATACCGCCGAACAAAAAGTGGAATAACACACGATCAAAAAGACTGATATAAATATCCATGGTACCGCTGAAAACGTCATCTTGTCCCGCAAAAAACAAGCCGCCATACAGCATCATCAGCAAAAAAATAAAAAAGTTATAGTCCTGAGAATAAAGCGATACCAAAATAATTATTTTTTTCTATATTTTAGTTTTTATCGTATAAAAGCGCCAAAACATAAAAAAATGATATAAATGAGATATCGCTGTAATCGTACTGACCCGACGAATAAAACTGCTTTATCAATTTTACCAAACGCGGAACGGTATAAACGCCTCTCCCAAAAGAAATTCATGAATAGCAGGTTTTTGGTCATTCTGCCTCACAAAAATCGGAATAAAAAGCGATCAAAAACGGTCACGTGTCCGAAAATGTTACCAATAAAAACGTCAACTCGTCCCGCAAAAAACAAGACCTCACATGACTCTGTGGAGCAAAATGTGGAAAAATTATAGGTCTCAAAATGTGGAGACGCACAAACTTTTTTGCTATAAAAAGCGTCGCTGGTTTCACACTTGCGTTTTTGTCTGCAGCGTTTTTTGCACAAAAAAACGCATGCGTTTTTTCCCTATATTTAACATTGAAAACGCATGCGGTTTTTTTGTACGCGTTTGGTCGCGTTTTCAAACGCATGCGGTTTTTTTCTGCATGCGTTCATTTTCAGAAATACAACCTGCAGTATTTTCTTGCGTTTTTAAGCACATGCGTTTGTTTGCGTTAAAAACGCATGCATTTTTATCGAAAAAAAACAGAAAACACACTGAAAAGCCACCCACCACCATCAAGGTGATAAAGGGATCCAAACCCTAACCCTAACTCTACCCCTAACCTCACCCCTAACCGTTTAATGAACATTTTCTGGCAGTCATAGTGCCACGTATTTCAGTGCCACGTATTTCAGTGCCACGTATTTCAGTGCCACGTATTTCAGTGCCATGTATTTCAGTGCCACGTATCACGTATTTCAGTGCCACGTGTTTCAGTGCCACGTATTTCAGTGCCACGTATCACGCATTTCAGTGCCACATATTTTAGTACCACATATTTCAGTTGCACGTATTTCAGTGCCACGTATTTCAGTGCCACGTATTTCAGTGCCACGTATTTCAGTGCCACGTATCACGTATTTCAGTGCCACGTGTTTCAGTGCCACGTATTTAAGTGCCACGTATCACATATTTAAGTGCCACGTATTTAAGTGCCACGTATTTAAGTGCCACGTATTTAAGTGCCACGTATTTAAGTGCCACGTATTTCAGTGCCACGTATTTCAGTGCCACGTATTTCAGTGCCACGTATTTCAGTGCCACGTATCACGTATTTCAGTGCCACGTGTTTCAGTGCCACGTATTTAAGTGCCACGTATCACATATTTAAGTGCCACGTATTTAAGTGCCACGTATTTAAGTGCCACGTATTTAAGTGCCACGTATTTCAGTGCCACGTATTTCAGTGCCACGTATTTCAGTGCCACGTATCACATATTTCAGTGCCACGTATTTCAGTGCCACGTATTTCAGTGCCACGTATTTCAGTGCCACGTATTTCAGTGCCACGTATCACGTATTTCAGTGCCACGTGTTTCAGTGCCACGTATTTAAGTGCCACGTATCACGTATTTCAGTGCCACGTATTTCAGTGCCACGTATTTCAGTGCCACGTATTTCAGTGCCACGTATTTCAGTGCCACGTATTTCAGTCACGTTTAGGGTTAGGGTTAGGGGTAGGGTTAGGGTTAGGGTTAGGGCTAGGGTTAGGGCTAGGGTTGGAGGTAAAGTTAGGGTTGGGGCTAAAGTTAGGGTTGGGGCTAAAGTTAGGGTTAGGGTTTGGATTACATTTACGTTTGGATTAGGGTTGGGATTAGAATTATGGGTGTGTCAGGGCTAGGGGTGTGGTTAGGGTTACCGTTGGGATTAGGGTTAGGGGTGTGTTTGGGTTAGGGTTTCAGGTAGAATTGGGGAGTTTCCACTGTCCAGGCACATCAGGGGCTCTCCAAGCGCGACATGGCGTCCAATCTCAATTCCAGCCAATTCTGCGTTGAAAAAGTAAAACAGTGCTCCTTCCCTTCCGAGCTCTCCCGTGCGCCCAAAAAGGGGTTTACCCCAACATATGTGTTATCAGCGTACTCGGGACAAATTGAACAACAACTTCTGGGGTCCAAGTTCTCTTGTTATCCTTAGGAAAATAAAAATTTGGGGGGCTAAATATCATTTTTGTGGGAAAAAAAAGATGTTTTATTTTCACGGCTCTGCGTTATAAACTGTAGTGAAACACTTGGGGGTTCAAAGTTCTCACAACACATCTAGATAAGTTCCTTGGGAGGTCTAGTTTCCAATATGGGGTCACTTGTGGGGGGTTTGTACTGTTTGGGTACATCAGGGGCTCTGCAAATGCAACGTGACGCCTGCAGACCAATCCATTTAAGGCTGCATTCCAAATGGCGCTCCTTCCCTTCCGAGCTCTGTCATGCACCCAAACAGTGGTTCCCCCCCACATATGGGGTATCAGCGTACTCAGGACAAATTGGACAACAACTTTTGGGGTCTAATTTATCCTGTTACCCTTGTGAAAATACAAAACTGGGGGCTAAAAAATCATTTTTGTGAAAAAAAAAAAGAATTTTTATTTTCATGGCTTTGCACTATAAACTTTAGTGAAACACTTGGGGGTTCAAAGTTCTCAAAACACATCTAGATAAGTTCCTTGGGAGGTCTAGTTTCCAATATGGGGTCACTTGTGGGGGGTTTGTACTGTTTGGGTACATCAGGGGCTCTGCAAATGCAACGTGACGGCTGCTGACCAATCCATTTAAGTCTGCATTCCAAATGGCGCTCCTTCCCTTCCGAGCTCTGTCATGCGCCCAAACAGTGGTTCCCCCCCACATATGGGGTATCAGCGTACTCAGGACAAATTGGAAAACAAATTTTGGGGTCCAATTTATTCTGTTACCCTTGTAAAAATACAAAGCTGGGTGCTAAAAAATCATTTTTGAGAAAAAAAATAAAAATTATTTTCACGGCTCTGCGTTATAATCTGTAGTGAAACACTTGGGGGTTCAAAGCTCTCAAAACACATCTAGATAAGTTCCTTAGGGGGTCTACTTTCCAAAATGGTGTCACTTGTAGGGAGTTTCAATGTTTAGGCACATCAGGGGCTCTCCAAACGCAACATGGCGTCCCATCTCAATTCCAGTCAATTTTGCATTGAAAAGTCAAATGGCGCTCCTTCCCTTCCAAGCTCTGCCATGCGCCCAAACAATGGTTTACACCCACATATGGGGGTATCATCGTACTCAGGACAAATTGCACAACATTTTTTGGGGTCCAATTTCTTCTCTTACCCTTGGGAAAATAAAAAATTGGGGGCAAAAAGATCATTTTTGTGAAAAAATATGATTTTTTATTTTTACGGCTCTGCATTATAAACTTCTGTGAAGCACTTGGTGGGTCAAAGTGCTCACCACACATCAAGATAAGTTCCTTAGGGGGTCTACTTTCCAAAATGGTGTCACTTGTAGGGGGTTTCAGTGTTTAGGCACATCAGGGGCTCTCCAAACGCAACATGGCGTCCCATCTCAATTCCAGTCAATTTTGCATTGAAAAGTCAAATGGCGCTCCTTTCCTTCCGAGCTCTGCCATACGCCCAAACAGTGGTTTACCCCCACATATGGGGTATCAGCGTACTCAGGACAAATTGTACAACAACTTTGGGGGTCCATTTTCTCCTGTTACCCTTGGTAAAATAAAACAAATTGGAGCTGAAATAAATTTTGTGTGAAAAAAAGTTAAATGTTCATTTTTATTTAAACATTCCAAAAATTCCTGTGAAACACCTGAAGGGTTAATAAACTTCTTGAATGTGGTTTTGAGCACCTTGAGGGGTGCAGTTTTTAGAATGGTGTCACACTTGAGTATTTTCTATCATATAGACCCCTCAAAATGACTTCAAATGAGATGTGGTCCCTAAAAAAAAATGGTGCTGTAAAAATGAGAAATTGCTTGTCAACTTTTAACCCTTATAACTCCGTCACAAAAAAAAATTTTGGTTCCAAAATTGTACTGATGTAAAGTAGACATGTGGGAAATGTTACTTATTAAGTATTTTGCGTGACATATGTCTGTGATTTAAGGGCATAAAAATTCAAAGTTGGAAAATTGCAAAATTTTCAAAATTTTCGCCAAATTTCCATTTTTTTCACAAATAAACGCAAGTTATATCGAATAAATTTTACCACTAACATGAAGTACAATATGTCACGAGAAAACAGTGTCAGAATCGCCAAGATCCGTCAAAGCGTTCCAGAGTTATAGCCTCATAAAGGGACAGTGGTCAGAATTGTAAAAATTGGCCCGGTCATTAACGTGCAAACCACCCTTGGGGGTGAAGGGGTTAAAGCTGCAAGTTAATATCACCAGTTGGTGCCTGTTGTGTTTCATGAGATGTACATGAACTGTGCATAACCCGGTTTATGAGGCTTAATAAACCGTATAGACTGTGTTTAAGCGAAAAACCGTGCCCGTGTGCTTGAATCCCATGCCAAGCGAATGTCCCCCAATACACTCAGTAAGCGCAATCTTACACTTAATAATAAAGATCTTCATTTATAAACTGCATTTTGTGATTATTTGTGTTATCTTTGTCTAATATTTACCTTTGTTTGGTGATCAGAAACATTTAAGTGTGAGACAATCGTGTCTCAGAGCGGACTCCAGACTGCTGCAATGTATCAGTGCAGAAACAATGTAACAAACTATCGGAGGAGGAGACATCTGTGCTACTGATGTGTTCAGCTCACAATTGTTCAGACTGGATACACTGTAAAGGCCCCGTCACACACAGCGACGCTGCAGCGATACAGACAACGATGCTGATCGCTGCAGCGTCGCTGTTTTGTCGCTGTGTGGTCGCTGGGGAGCTGTCACACAGACAGCTCTCTCCAGCGACCAACGATCAGGGGAACGACTTCGGCATCGTTGAAACTGTCTTCAACGATGCCGAAGTCCCCCTGCAGCACCCGGGTAACCAGGGTAAACATCGGGTTACTAAGCGCAGGGCCGCGCTTAGTAACCCGATGTTTACCCTGGTTACCAAAAAAAACAAACAGTACATACTCACCATCTGATGTCCGTCAGGTCTCTTGCCGTCTGCTTCCTGCTCTGACTGAGTGCAGCCGTACAGTGAGAGCAGAGCGCAGCGGTGACGTCACTGCTGTGCTGTACTTTCACTTTGCGGCGCTCAGTCAGTGTGGGAAGCAGACGGCAAGGGACCTGACGGACATCAGATGGTGAGTATGTACTGTTTGGTTTTTTTTACATTTACGCTGGTAACCAGGGTAAACATCGGGTTACTAAGCGCGGCCCTGCGCTTAGTAACCCGATGTTTACCCTGGTTACCAGTGAAGACATCGCTGGATCGGTGTCACACACACCGATTCAGCGATGTCAGCGGGACCTCAACGATCAAAAAACGGCCCAGGCCATTCCGACACGACCAGCGATCTCACAGCAGGGGCCGGGTCGCTGGTACGTGTCACACATAGCGAGATCGCTACGGAGGTCGCTGTTGCGTCACAAAACTTGTGACTCAGCAGCGATCTCGCTAGCGATCTCGTTATGTGAGACGGGGCCTTAACAAATCCTCAGCCCTAAGGCCTCCTCCCTCCATAATACCGATCGAGCGTAAAAAAAAAAACAACAGACACTGGCACTTTAGGAGGCCTGTGTAGCTTTCTGGTGCACAGAGTTTGCTCTACACCTCACACTAAGCAACAGCCCAGGACAGAAGCAGCACCTGGCGGGCGGCCACAGAACAAGCTCACCTGACGGAGGAGGAGTGAACACAACACCTGTCCTGGGCTCCGAGACAACAGGTGAAGCCAGGCTTGCCTCCACCTACAGCAGTGAAAGCAGCCATATACTGCACACACCTCAGGGCGACATCCTGCTGCCTGGATGCTGCAACAAAGTCCTCTTCACTAGTCAGTGCACTGAATACATCATATCAAGAGTATAAAGGCTCTGACCTGCCAGCCAGTGATCCGCACATACATCCCAGAATCTAACACTTCTATGCTCTAGAGCATCACAGAGTGACTGCTGGTACAGTAGAGAATCCAGCGTCTGAGCGCTCTTACAGTAGAGAATCCAGCATCTGTGCGCTCTTTCAGTAGAGAATCCAGCATCTGAGCGCTGTTACAGTAGAGAATCCAGCATTTGAGCACTGTTACAGTAGAGAATTCAGTGTCTGAGCGCTCTTACAGTAGAGAACCCACTGTCTGACCGCTCTTACGTTAGAGAATCCAGTGTCTGAGCGCTTACAGTAGAGAATCCAGCATCTCAGCGCTCTTACAGTAGAGAATCCAGCGTCTTGAGCGATCATATAGTAGAGAATCCAGCATCTGAGCGCTCTTACAGTAGAGAATCCAGCGTCTCAGCGCTCTTACAGTAGAGAATCCAGCATTTGAGCGCTCTTACAGTAGAGAATCCAGTGTCTGAGCGCTCATACAGTAGAGAATCCAGCATCTCAGCGCTCTTAGAGTAGAGAATCCAGCGTCTTGAGCGATCATATAGTAGAGAATCCAGAGTCTGAGCGCTCATTGTTATGGTTTCCAATGGCAAGGAAACATCAGAAGCATAGAATAAACGGACAAGCTCTCGGGTGATGGAAACTAGAGCTGACCGCGATGCTAAACCTACACACCACACTAGAAGTAGCCAGGGGGCATTCCTGCGTTGTCTCTAGATGCCGCGCGCCAGCCGGAGAACTAACTACCCCTGGTAGAAGAAAACACAGTCCTGGCTTGCCTCCAGAGAATGTCCCCACAGGAGATAGCAGCCCCCCACATATAATAACGGTGAGAGCAGATGAAAAGACACACGTAGTATAAAAGCAGATTTAGCACAGAGAGGCCCGCTAACTAAATAGCAGAAAGATACAACAGAGGACTTCGCGGTCAGCTGCAAAACCCTTCAAAACACCATCCTGAAATTACCTTAACTCATGTGACAACTCATGACACCGGAGTGGTAATTTCAGCCCAACAAGAGCTTCCAGCTGCAGAGATTCACATAAGTGCAAACTGGACAAAACATACAAAAATAGACTTAAGGACTAAAGTGTCCAACTTAGCTGAGCAGAAAACTGGGAGCAGGAACATGCAACAGAATCACTCTGGATACATTGATGGCCAGCATTAGAATGACTGAGGAGCAAGGTTAAATAGGATACTCCCACATCCTGATAGGAACAGGTGAACTGAGAAGGCAAAGCTTGCAGGACACCAGTACCACAAGAGACCACCGGGGGAGCCCACGAACCGAATCACAACAGTACCCCCCCCTTAAGGAGGGGGCACCGAACCCTCACAAGAACCACCAGGGCGATCTGGATGAGCCCTATGAAAGGCACGGACCAAATCAGAAGCATGAACATCAGAAGCTGTAACCCAAGAATTATCCTCTTGACCGTAGCCCTTCCATTTCACCAGATATTGAAGTCTCCGTCTGGAAACACGGGAGTCCAAGATTTTCTCCACCACGTACTCCAATTCACCCTCAACCAGCACAGGAGCAGGAGGCTCAACAGAAGGCACAAGTGGTACCTCATACCTCCGCAATAATGACCGATGGAAGACATTATGGATAGCAAAGGATGCCGGGAGGTCCAAACGAAAAGACACAGGGTTAAGAATTTCCAAAATCTTATAAGGACCGATGAACCGAGGCTTAAACTTAGGAGAAGAGACCCTCATAGGGACAAAACGGGAGGACAACCACACCAAGTCCCCAACACGAAGACGAGGACCAACACGACGATGGCGATTAGCAAAACGTTGAGTCCTCTCCTGGGACAACTCCAAATTGTCCACCACCTGCCCCCAAATACGATGCAACCTATCCACCATGGTATCCACTCCAGGACAATCCGAAGACTCCACCTGACCAGATGAAAAACGAGGATGGAACCCTGAATTGCAAAAGAAAGGGGAGACCAAAGTGGCAGAACTGGCCCGATTATTAAGGGCAAACTCAGCCAACGGCAAAAAGGAGACCCAGTCATCCTGATCAGCAGACACGAAACACCTCAAATAAGTCTCCAAGGTCTGATTAGTACGTTCCGTCTGGCCATTTGTCTGGGGATGAAATGCAGACGAAAAAGACAAATCAATGCCCATCCTGGCACAAAACGCCCGCCAAAATCTGGACACAAACTGGGATCCCCTGTCGGAAACGATATTCTCCGGAATACCATGCAGCCGAACCACAGTCTGAAAAAACAGGGGCACCAACTCAGATGAGGAAGGCAGCTTGGGCAAGGGCACCAAATGAACCATCTTAGAAAAGCGGTCACACACCACCCAAATGACGGACATCTTCTGAGAAACAGGGAGATCAGAAATAAAATCCATAGAGATGTGTGTCCAAGGCCTCTTAGGAACAGGCAAGGGCAACAACAACCCACTAGCCCGAGAACAACAAGGCTTGGCCCGAGCACAAACATCGCAAGACTGCACAAAAGTACGCACGTCCCGAGACAGGGAAGGCCACCAGAAGGACCTAGCCACCAAATCTCTGGTACCAAAAATTCCCGGATGACCTGCCAACGCAGAAGAATGAACCTCCGAGATGACTCTATTGGTCCACTCATCCGGCACAAACAATCTACCAGGCGGACAACGATCAGGCCGATCCGCCTGAAACTCTTGTAAAGCACGTCGCAGGTCTGGGAAGACAGCAGACAATATCACCCCATCCTTAAGTATACCCGTAGGTTTAGAATCACCAGGGGAATCAGGTTCAAAACTCCTAGAAAGGGCATCCGCCTTCACATTCTTAGTACCTGGCAGATACGAAACCACAAAATTAAACCGGGAGAAAAACAACGACCAGCGCGCCTGTCTAGGATTCAGACGTCTGGCCGACTCAAGATAAATCAAATTTTTGTGATCAGTCAAGACCACCACCTGATGTTTAGCACCCTCAAGCCAATGACGCCACTCCTCGAATGCCCACTTCATCGCCAAAAGCTCCCGATTACCGACGTCATAATTTCGCTCGGCGGGCGAAAATTTTCGAGAAAAGAACGCACAAGGTCTCATCACTGAACAATCTGAACTTTTCTGCGACAAAACCGCCCCCGCTCCGATCTCGGAAGCATCAACTTCCACCTGAAAAGGAAGAGAAACATCAGGCTGGCACAACACCGGAGCAGAAGAAAAACGGCGCTTAAGCTCCCGAAAGGCCTCCACAGCAGCAGGAGACCAATCTGCAACATCAGCACCCTTTTTAGTCAAATCAGTCAAAGGCCTGACAACGCTAGAAAAACCAGTTATGAATCGACGATAAAAGTTAGCAAAGCCCAAAAATTTCTGAAGGCCCTTAAGAGAAGTCGGTTGCGTCCAGTCACAAATAGCCCGAACCTTCACAGGATCCATCTCAATAGAAGAGGGGGAAAAAATGTACCCCAAAAAAGAAATCTTCTGAACCCCAAAAACACACTTTGAACCTTTAACAAACAGAGAATTGGTCCGCAAAACCTGAAAAACCCTCCTAACTTGTTGAACATGAGATTCCCAGTCATCCGAAAAAATCAAGATATCGTCCAAATACACAATCATAAATTTATCCAGATATTCACGGAAAATATTGTGCATAAAAGACTGAAAGACCGAAGGGGCATTTGACAGACCAAAAGGCATCACCAAATACTCAAAATGGCCCTCGGGCGTATTAAATGCGGTTTTCCACTCATCCCCCTGCTTAATTCGCACCAAATTATACGCACCGCGAAGATCAATCTTAGAGAACCACTTCGCCCCCTCAATGCGAGCAAATAAATCTGTCAGCAATGGCAAAGGATACTGATACTTGACTGTGATCTTATTCAAGAGTCTATAATCAATACAAGGTCTCAAAGAACCATCGCTTTTAGCTACGAAAAAGAACCCCGCTCCAAGAGGAGACGAAGAAGGACGAATATGTCCCTTTTCCAAGGACTTCCTAATATACTCTCGCATGGCAGCATGTTCAGGTACAGACAGATTGAATAGACGACCCTTAGGAAATTTACTGCCAGGGATCAAATCTATGGCGCAATCGCAATCTCTGTGAGGAGGAAGAGAATTAAGAGTAGATTCCTCAAAAACCTCACGATAATCAGACAAAAACTCAGGAATTTCAGAGGGAATAGATGAAGCAATGGAGACCAAAGATGTGTCCCCATGATTTCCCTGACATCCCCAGCTTAGTACAGACATTGTTTTCCAGTCAAGGACTGGGTTATGAGTTTGCAACCATGGCAATCCCAGCACCAACACATCATGTAGATTATACAGTACAAGGAAGCGAATCACCTCTTGATGGTCTGGAGTCATACGCATAGTCACTTGTGTCCAGTATTGTGGTTTATTACTAGCCAATGGTGTAGAATCAATACCCTTTAAAGGTATAGGAACTTCCAGAGGCTCTAGATCAAACCCACAGCGCCTGGCAAAGGACCAATCCATAAGACTCAAAGCGGCGCCAGAATCCACATACGCATCCGCAACAATAGAAGATAACGAACAAATTAGAGTTACAGACAAAATAAACTTGGACTGCAAAGTGCCAATAGCAGAGGATTTATCAACTTTCTTTGTTCGTTTAGAGCATGCTGATATAACATGAGTAGAATTTCCACAATAGAAGCACAAATGATTTTTGCGCCTATAAATCTGTCGTTCGCTTCTGGACAGAAAGCTATCACATTGCATACTCTGTGGTGCCTCTTCAGAAGACACCGCCAACTGGTGCACAGGTTTGCGTTCCCGTAAACGCCGATCAATCTGAATTGCCATTGTCATGGACTCATTCAGACCAGTAGGCGCAGGAAACCCCACCATGACGTCTTTTACAGCATCAGAGAGACCTTCTCTGAAAATTGCCGCCAGAGCGCACTCATTCCACTGAGTAAGCACAGACCATTTTCGAAATTTTTGGCAATATATTTCGGCTTCCTCTTGCCCCTGAGAGAGGGCTATTAGGGCTTTCTCAGCCTGAATCTCCAAATTTGGTTCCTCATAAAGCAACCCCAAAGCCAGAAAAAACGCATCCACATTGAGCAACGCAGGATCCCCTGGTGCCAATGAAAATGCCCAATTTTGGGGGTCACCCCGCAGTAAAGAAATAACAATCTTTACTTGCTGGGCAGGATCTCCAGCAGAATGAGATCTCAGCGAAAGAAACAATTTACAATTGTATTTAAAATTTAGAAAACAAGATCGATCTCCAGAAAAAAACTCCGGTATAGGAATTTTAGGTTCAGACCGAGGAGCATGTAACAAAAAATCTTGTATATTCTGAACTTTAGAGGCAAGATTATTCAAATTGGTAGCCAGACTCTGGGGATCCATATTTCAACAGATAAAGTCTGAGCCATTCAGGGGTTAAGAGGAGAGGAAAACAGGAGACTGCAATTAGAGCTGGAGTGCAACTTCAGAGGAAGGAAAAAAAAAAAAAAAGGTTTCACACAGTTCCTTTTCTCTCCTGCTTCAGCCTATAGATTAAACATTTGGGCTGGCCATACTGTTATGGTTTCCAATGGCAAGGAAACATCAGAAGCATAGAATAAACGGACAAGCTCTCGGGTGATGGAAACTAGAGCTGACCGCGATGCTAAACCTACACACCACACTAGAAGTAGCCAGGGGGCATTCCTGCGTTGTCTCTAGATGCCGCGCGCCAGCCGGAGAACTAACTACCCCTGGTAGAAGAAAACACAGTCCTGGCTTGCCTCCAGAGAATGTCCCCACAGGAGATAGCAGCCCCCCACATATAATAACGGTGAGAGCAGATGAAAAGACACACGTAGTATGAAAGCAGATTTAGCACAGAGAGGCCCGCTAACTAAATAGCAGAAAGATACAACAGAGGACTTCGCGGTCAGCTGCAAAACCCTTCAAAACACCATCCTGAAATTACCTTAACTCATGTGACAACTCATGACACCGGAGTGGTAATTTCAGCCCAACAAGAGCTTCCAGCTGCAGAGATTCACATAAGTGCAAACTGGACAAAACATACAAAAATAGACTTAAGGACTAAAGTGTCCAACTTAGCTGAGCAGAAACATGCAACAGAATCACTCTGGATACATTGATGGCCAGCATTAGAATGACTGAGGAGCAAGGTTAAATAGGATACTCCCACATCCTGATAGGAACAGGTGAACTGAGAAGGCAAAGCTTGCAGGACACCAGTACCACAAGAGACCACCGGGGGAGCCCACGAACCGAATCACAACAGCTCATACAGTAGAGAATCCAGCATCTGAGCGCTCTTACAGTAGATAAACCAGCGTCTGAGCGCTGTTACAGTAAAGAACCCAATGTCTGAGTGCTCTTACAGTAGAGAATCCAGCGTCTGAGCGCTCTTACAGTAGAGAATCCAGCATCTGAGCGCTCTTATTGTAGAGAATCCAGCATCTGAGCGCTCTTACAGTAGAGAATCCAGCATCTGAGCGCTCTTATTGTAGAGAATCCAGCATCTGAGCGCTCTTATTGTAGAGAATCCAGCATCTGAGCGCTCTTACAGTAGAGAATCCAGCATCTGAGCACTCTTACAGTAGAGGATCCAGTGTTTGACCGCTATTACAGTAGAGAACCCAGTGTCTGAGAGCTCTTACAGTAGAGAATCCAGCGTCTGAGCGCTTTTACAGTAGAGAATCCAGCGTCTGAGCACTCTTACAGTAAAGAATCCTGCGTCTGAGCGCTCTTACAGTAGATAAACCAGCGTCTGAGCGCTGTTACAGTAAAGATCCCAAAGTCTGAGCGCTCTTACAGTAGAGAATCCAGCGTCTGAACACTTACAGTAGAGGATCCAGTGTCTGAGCGCTCATACAGTAGAGAATCCAGCATCTCAGCGCTCTTAGAGTAGAGAATCCAGCGTCTTGAGCGATCATATAGTAGAGAATCCAGAGTCTGAGCGCTCATACAGTAGAGAATCCAGCATCTGAGCGCTCTTACAGTAGAGAATCCAGCGTCTGAGCGCTCTTACAGTAGAGAACCCAATGTCTGAGCGCACTTACAGTAGAGAGAGAATCCAGCGTCTGAGCGCTCTTACAGTAAAGAATCCTGCTTCTGAGCGCTCTTACAGTAGATAAACCAGCATCTGAGCGCTGTTACAGTAAAGAACCCAATGTCTGAGCGCTCTTACAGTAGAGAATCCAGCGTCTGAGCGCTCTTACAGTAGAGAATCCAGCGTCTGAGCACTCTTACAGTAGAGAATCCAGCGTCTGAGCGCTCTTACAGTAGACAAACCAGCGTCTGAGTGCTGTTACAGTAAAGAACCCAATGTCTGAGCGCTCTTACAGTAGAGAATCCAGCGTCTGAACACTTACAGTAGAGGATCCAGTGTCTGAGCGCTCTTACAGTAGAGAATCCAGCATTTGAGCGCTCTTACAGTAGAGAATCCAGTGTCTGAGCGCTCATACAGTAGAGAATCCAGCATCTGAGCGCTCTTACAGTAGAGAATCCAGCGTCTGAGCGCTCTTACAGTAGAGAACCCAATGTCTGAGCGCACTTACAGTAGAGAGAGAATCCAGCGTCTGAGCGCTCTTACAGTAAAGAATCCTGCTTCTGAGCGCTCTTACAGTAGAGGATCCAGTGTCTGAGCGCTATTACAGTAGAGAATCCAGCATTTGAGCGCTCTTACAGTAGAGAATCCAGTGTCTTGAGCACTCATACAGTAGAGAATCCAGCATCTCAGCGCTCTTACAGTAGAGAATCCAGCATCCTGAGCGATCATATAGTAGAGAATCCAGAGTCTGAGCGCTCTTACAGTAGAGAATCCAGCGTCTGAGCGCTCTTACAGTAGAGAACTCAATGTCTGAGTGCTCTTACAGTAGGGGATCCAGCATCTGAGAACTCTTACAGTAGAGAATTCAGCGTCTGAGCGCTCTTACAGTAGAGGATCCAGTGTCTGAGCGCTATTACAGTAGAGAACCCAGTGTCTGAGCGCTATTACAGTAGAGAATCGACAGTGTGACTGCTGTTACAGTTGCTAGGTTGAGGGATGAGGGAACAGTGAACACTACACCACAATGGTTGAAGATGAGAAGATACAGAAATGATTCATCGGGGTCACCATCTATCATGTGAGGTGGTCGCTCTCTGCAGGTGTGGACCAGGATGCCGCCAGGACACAACTACGTGGTTCTATGTCCAGCACTGATACACCGTAATAAACTACAATAATCTTTATCCAACAAAGGGAAGAAAAGGTAACTCCAGTATCCAGTATATTCACACCCTGAGCGGATACCGTCCTAATAAACCTTTCATTATTTTAGGCAGCACATTGTATATATGGCAGTATATGTGAGGACAGTGTATACGGCAGTACATGTGAGGACAGTTTATAATGCAGTATATGTGAGGACGGTGTATACGGCAGTAGATGTGAGGACATTGTATACGGCAGTAGATGTGAGGACGGTGTATACGGCAGTACATGTGAGGACGGTGTATACGGCAGTATATGTGAGGACGGTGTATACGGCAGTACATGTGAGGACGGTTTATAATGCAGTATATGTGAGGACGGTGTATACGGCGGTATATGCGAGGACGGTGTATACGGCGGTATATGTGAGGACGGTGTATACGGCAGTATATGTGAGGACGGTGTATACGGCAGTATATGTGAGGATGGTGTATACGGACATATATACGTCACAGTATGGAGCATAAGGCACAGAAAGGGTTAACTGGCGCTGGGGTTGATCATAAGGTGGGAGAGGAGCTGCTTGGAGATCTGATCTGCTGAACACTGAATAGATATTGAACCAGCGCAGCATAACTGCATCCTACTGTGACACGTCAAAGAAATTTAGGAATCCCCCACAGGGCCCAGCGTCTTCCATGATATATCACGGCCTATCACATTACAGGGCACAGACATCTGCACAAATTATCATGGAAATATCGCCACCTACTTGTAGTGCCTGGATCTGCACCCTCCACTTCTGAGCAGGAATCCTGAATGGGAGGCAGCGGTGGGGGGTCCTTCACTGTCCTGGGGTTCTGTTCAAGTTCGGGGACCTTGGCTGCTGTGCTGCTGGGTCCAGACCTGCGGGAGGCCGAGCTACACTGAGCGAAAAATGACAGAAACACAATGTAAGAGAAAGGAGACGGTAATACAGCAAACTGTATACTGTATGTGACAGGGAAGACAAAAAAATGCGACCACTGACCCCACACTCACCACCAACCCACGGGAGAACGATAATGTCACTACAGCCAGAAATGTCAAATCCCAGGAATTGAAAGCTGCCATCTTTATTTATTAACATATATGCTTAAATATACTGGAATATAACTACTATAATACTGCCCCTATGTACGAGAATATAACTACTATAATACTGCTCCTATGTGCAAGACTATAACTACTATAATACTGCCCCCTATGTACAAGAATATAACTACTATAATACTGCCCCTATGTACAAGAATATAACTGCTATAATACTACCTCTATGTACAAGAACATAACTACTATAATACTGCTCCTATGTACAAGAATATAGCTACTATAATACTGCCTCTATGTACAAGAATATAACTACTATAATACTGCTCCTATGTACAAGAATATAACTACTATAATACTGCCCCCTATGTACAAGGATATAACTACTATAATACTGCCCATATGTACAAGAATATAATTACTATAATACTGCCCCCTAAGTACAAGAATATAACTACTATAATACTGCCTCTATGTACAAGAATATAACTACTATAATACTGTTCCTATGTACAAGAATATAACTACTATAATACTGCCCCTATGTACAAGAATACAATTACTATAATACTGCCCCCTATGTACAAGAATATAACTACTATAATACTGCTCCTATGTACAAGAATAAAACTACTATAACACTAACCCCTATGTACAAGAATATAACTACTATAATACTGCCCCTATGTACAAGAATATAACTACTATAATACTGCCCCTATGTACAGGAATATAACTACTATAATACTGCCCCTATGTACAAGAATATAATTACCATAATACTGCCCCCTATGTACAAGAATATAACTACTATAATACTGCTCCTATGTACAAGAATATAACTACTATAACACTAACCCCTATGTACAAGAATATAACTACTATAATACTGCCCCTATGTACAAGAATATAACTACTATAATACTGCCTCTATGTACAGGAATATAACTACTATAATACTGCCTCTATGTACAAGAATATAACTACTATAATACTGCCCCTATGTACAAGAATATAACTACTATAATACTGCCCCTATGTACAAGAATATAACTACTATACTACTGCCCCCTATGTACAAGAATATAACTACTATAATACTGCTCCTATGTACAAGAATATAACTACTATAATACTGCCTCTATGTACAAGAATATAACTAAATATAATACTGCCCCTATGTACAAGAACATAACTAATATAATACTGCCCCCTATATACAAGAATATAACTACTATAATACTGCCCCTATGTACAAGAATATAACTACTATAATACTGCTCCTATGTACAAGAATATAACTACTATAATACTGCTCCTATGTACAAGAATAGAACTTCTATAAGGCCGGCGTCACACTAGCGAGTTTTACGGACGTATGAGCGCATAAACTAAGTCCGTAAAATACGCATTACACACGGCCCAATGAATCTCTATGTCCCAGCTCCTATCTGCCGTATATTACGCATCTGTAATATACGGTCTTGTACGGCCGTAGAAAATCGCAGCATGCTGCGTTTGTCACCGTAGTGCGCAAAAAAAATCACCAATGAAAGTCTATGGGGGCGAGAAAAATACGGATTACACACGGACCATGCGTGTGACTTGCGAGAAATACGCACCGGTGTTAGAGAAAAGCCGGCAATTCAATTGCCGGCTTTTCATTTCTCCTTCCCAAACCCGACATGATATGAGACATGGTTTACATACAGTAAACCATCTCATATCCCTTTTTTTTTTGCATATTCCACACTACTAATGTTAGTAGTGTGTATGTGCAAAATTTGGGCGCTGTAGCTTGTAAAATAAAGGGTTAAATGGCGGAAAAAAATTGGCGTGGGCTCCCGCGCAATTTTCTCCGCCAGAGTGGTAAAGCCAGTGACTGAGGGCAGATATTAATAGCCTAGAGAGGGTCCATGGTTGTAGGACCCCCCTGGCTAAAAACATCTGCCCCCAGCCACCCCAGAAAAGGCACATCTGGAAGATGCGCCTATTCTGGCACTTGGCCACTCTCTTCCCACTCCCGTGTAGCGGGACTTTTCTGCGTATTACGGCCGTAAAAAACGGACCGTATTTACATACGCTGAGTGTGACGCCGGCCTAATACTGCCCCTATGTACAAGAATATAACTACTATAATACTGCTCCTATGTACAAGAATATAACTATTATAATACTGCCCCCTATGTGCAAGAATATAACTACTATAATACTGCCCCTATGTACAAGAATATAACTACTATAATACTGCCCCTATGTACAAGAATATAACTACTATAATACTGCCCCTATGTACAAGAATATAACTATTATAATACTGCTCCATGCCCCTGTACAGAGCTGCCCCTAGTGGTGGTAGTTGATAATACTCTTCCTCACTCTGTAGCAGCACAGCTAGTAGAGGGAGAGCAGATTCAGATGAAAAAAGGTTTAATGATGTTCCTACGAGTGTAAGGCTACTTTCACACTAGCGTCGTGCACTGCATGTCGCTATGCGTCATTTTGTAGAAAAAAACGCATCCTGCAAAAGTGCTTGTAGGATGCGTTTTTTTCTCCATAGACTTGCATTAGCGACGGAGTGCGACGCATTGCCACACGTCGCAACCGTCGTGCGACAGTTGCGTCGGACCGTCGCCACCAAAAAACGTTGCATGTAACTTTTTTTGTGTGTCGTGTCCAGCATTTCCGACTGCGCATGCGCGGCCGGAACTCCGCCCCCCGCCTCCCCGCACCTCACAATGGGGCAGCGGATGCGTTGAAAAACAGCATCTGCTGCCCCTGTTGTGCGGCGCTTCCAAAGTATGCGTCGGTGCGCGCAACGTCGCATTGCGACATGCAGTGCACGACGCTAATGTGAAAGTAGCCTAATGAGTTAATATTCGGGGGCAGCAGCTTGTGACCCTTGCTCCCTAGAGATCTCCAGGCTGTGTACTGGGCTCTGCTTTGTGTGACATGAATAAACCTACATGTAAACGGAAATTCTGGCCACAAATATTTAGGCTACTTTCACACTAGCGTTTTTTGCAATCCGTCGCAATGCGTCGTTTGGCTGAAAAAACGCATCCTGCAAAAGTGCTTGCAGGATGCATTTTTCCCCCATAGACTAACATTAAGCGACATATTGCGACGGATTGACATACGTCGCAACCGTCGTGCGACGGTTGCGCCGTGTTGTGGCGGACCGTCGGCACAAAAAAACGCTACATGTAACGTTTTTTGCCGCCGACGGTCCGCTTTTTCCGACCGCGCATGCACGGCCGGAACTCCGCCCCCACCTCCCCACACCTCACAATGGGGCAGCAGATGCGCTGGAAAAATGCATCCGCTGCCCCCGTTGTGCGGCGTATACAACGCTAGCGTCGGTAACCTCGGCCCGACGCACTGCGACAGGCAGAGCCCGACGCTAGTGTGAAAGTAGCCTAAGAAACAATGTTCAACTTTATTTAGAAAAATTCATTATGTAAAAACAAATAAAAATGGGGAAAATAAAAGCAGACACCACACCTGCAGGACATGTTACCACTCACAGATATATACTGTTTTCTCATACCAAAAAATTGTTTCATGTATATTGCAATGCCTATGGGTTTAGAACAGCAATATATGTAATAAATCAATAATTAAACCAATCTTTCCAGTTTCACAAATATCCCCCCACATATTGGTATTTAGCCCATGTGTAACCAATGTCCCCCTTGCTGCGCCCTTCCCCCGCTCCCCTGGTACTCGATCTGTCAGGAAATCATTCCACTTACACAAATGAGGAATAATTGATTTAAAGAAGCCATCTGTTTATATACAGGGAGAATCAGCGCAATTAGGCAGGATCTGTCCCTCTCGATAAGAGCGCGTCTCTGCCCCCGTGGAAGGGACGCTTCGTGCCCGGAACTCGTCCTGGAGGCATCACAACAGATTAGAGCCGGGATGAATGATCGTGGCGCTAATAATAACTCGTTACCCGGCGCTAACTCGTTACCCGGCGCCCATGGGCTCTTCAGATTCAGAGTGAAGACGCCGCTTGCAGCCACCTCTGGAGAGCCGCCAAGGTCGCGGGGTCGCCGGCTTCATCGTTAAGAGCTGCAGCAAATTGTATCAAATTGTTATCTCAGAAGACCGTCGCCAGGGAAACGGCAAGAAAAAGCGGGTGTTTCTGAGGAGTGGGCAGCGGTAAGGCGCCATAAAAGAGGCCACGGCGGAGACCGGGGAAGAGAAGACGGTCAACAACAAGGATGGAGAGATGGTTACATTGTATCAGTCTGCTGTCCGCCATGATCTGCACTGGATACACCTGTAACGAACCCTCAGCAGCGAGCAGTGAACGGACCAAATTGTATTCGCTAAAGCAAGCAGAGGTGTTCCAAAGGGCGAGAAATATGACGTTTCAGAGGGTCGGGTCACACGGAGACATCACTTTAGGGCAGGAGGGTCCCAAGAGTTTGAGATTTTCCGCTGTGGCTACAAAGTGATGTTGCAGCACTACAACTCCCATCATCCCATGCTCTATGTTAGGGGTAATAATATAATCCCATTGGGCTGGGTAACGGCCCCTCTGACAACCACATGGGGGGCGACGAGACTACTGATGGAGCCTGACATGTGAAAGCCGGAATGGCGGCCATCATGGGGGAACCCTTTTTATTTTGGGGGGGGGTCACTTTGGATCCCTCCTCATCACCTCTCAGGCTCCTCTCCCGTCCTCTGATCCACAGGCTAATCTCTGCTTATCCAGATAATGCCGCCATTATCCTCATCCCTGACAGTATTATCCCGGTGGCAGCTCTCGTTGGGGTCACATTGGGGCACATGTCAGGATCTTACACGGGGGGTCGGCCATTATATGGTTCTAGGCGCCAGGGCCCGGAGACAGTCAGCATGGAGAGCGGCTCATTATTACGGGCAGTCGGAGAAGTTCCTGCCCGGAGGATGGGGGAGGCTCAGGCCGCCATGTTGCATCCATGTAACCCTTATAGGGTATGTGTCCACGTTCAGGATTGCATCAGGATTTGGTCAGGATTTTTCATCAGTATTTGTAAGCCAAAACCAGGAGTGGGTGATAAATGCAGAAGTGGAGCATATGTTTCTATTATACTTTTCCTCTAATTGTTCCACTCCTGGTTTTGGCTTACAAATACTGATGAAAAATCCTGACCAAATCCTGATGCAATCCTGAACGTGGACACATACCCTTAGGTCACTATGGGGGACAGAGCCGCCCCTCTATCACAAGACAAGCACCGGGACACGGATCCCAGACGCCGCGGATTTAAGCGCTGCTTTCCAAGGATTTACAGATTCTCCGCTTACAATAATCGCCAAGAGAAAAAACAACTTCCAGCAAAAAGAGAAAAAGGGAGCAGGGGTAGGAGGAGGGTGAGGGTTGTGGTTTGGAGGGGGCAGATAATTTATTTACTTAATGGAGGAAACCAAGAGATTAGGAGCTGGAGGGGCAGTCGGCGGCTGGTGTTAAGGCCGCATTGTCTGCTCCTGGCAGCGCTCCCAGCACAGACTGGATGGCACTTGGCAGCAGGACAGGTCGGGCTTCCAGAAAGCAGGCAGGCAGCAGAGGGATGCCAGGGAGCAGGGGGCGCGCTCCGCACATTAACCCTTGTGGGGGTCACAATGGATCCTGACTCAGGTCCCTTTACATCAGCAGAATTCCCACTGACGCCATCCCAAATAGCACAGAAGACAACCAAACAACATCCGCCGACACACTGCGCCAAACACACCCGTATGAGCGAGGCACCCTGTGCAGACAGCATGCCGCCATAATGACGCCTGCGGGAAGGAGGCAAAACACACAGAGAAGACAGCGTTATTGCTACAGCCGCGCCCGATTATACACTGCGCTAATCCAATAATAACAGAGAGGAATTCAGCAAAATACTGCAAACCGACACTGCTCTGCTACACCAGCAGAATAGTGAGTGCAGCTCTGGAGTATAATACAGGATGTAACTCAGGATCAGTAATGTATGTACACAGTGACTGCACCAGGAGAATAGTGAGTGCAGCTCTGGAGTATAATACAGGAGGTAACTCAGGATCAGTAATGTATGTACACAGTGACTGCAGCAGCAGAATAGTGAGTGCAGCTCTTGAGTATAATACAGGATGTAACTCAGGATCAGTAATGTATGTACACAGTGACTGCACCAGCAGAATAGTGAGTGCAGCTCTGGAGTATAGTACAGGATGTAACTCAGGATCAGTAATGTATGTACACAGTGACTGCACCAAGAGAATAGTGAGTGCAGCTCTGGAGTATAATACAGGAGGTAACTCAGGATCAGTAATGTATGTACACAGTGACTGCACCAGCAGAATAGTGAGTGCAGCTCTGGAGTATAATACAGGATGTAACTCAGGATCAGTAATGTAATGTATGTACACAGTGACTGCTCCAGCAGAATAGTGAGTGCAGCTCTGGAATATAATACAGGACGTAACTCAGGATCAGTAATGTAATGTACGTACACAGTGACTGCACCAGCAGAATAGTGAGTGCAGCTCTGGGGCATAATACAGGATGTAACTCAGGATCAGTAATGTAATGCATGTACACAGTGACTGCACCAGCAGAATAGTGAGTGCAGCTCTGGAGTATAATACAGGATGTAACTCAGGATCAGTAATGTATGTACACAGTGACTACACCAGCAGAACAGCGAGTGCAGCAGAATAGTGAGTGCAGCTCTGGAGTGTAATACAGGATGTAACTCAGGATCAGTAATGTATGTACACAGTGACTGCACCAGCAGAATAGTGAGTGCAGCTCTGGAGTATAATACAGGATGTAACTCAGGATCAGTAATGTATGTACACAGTGACTACACCAGCAGAACAGCGAGTGCAGCAGAATAGTGAGTGCAGCTCTGGAGTGTAATACAGGATGTAACTCAGGATCAGTAATGTATGTACACAGTGACTGCAGCAGCAGAATAGTGAGTGCAGCTCTTGAGTATAATACAGGATGTAACTCAGGATCAGTAATGTAATGCATGTACACAGTGACTGCACCAGCAGAATAGTGAGTGCAGCTCTGGAGTATAATACAGGATGTAACTAAGGATCAGTAATGTAATGTATGTACACAGTGACCGCACCAGCAGAATAGTGAGTGCAGCTCTGGAGTATAATACAGGATGTAATTCAGGATCAGTGATGTAATGTATGTACACAGTGACTGCACCAGCAGGATAGTGAGTGCAGCTCTGGAGTATAATACAGGATGTAACTCAGGATCAGTAATGTATGTACACAGTGACTGCACCAGCAGAATAGTGAGTGCAGCTCGAGTATAATACAGGATGTAACTCAGGATCAGTAATGTAATGTATGTACACAGTGACTGCAGCAGCAGAATAGTGAGTGCAGCTCTGGGGTATAATACAGGATGTAACTCAGGATCAGTAATGTAATGTATGTACACAGTGACTGCACCAGCAGACTAGTGAGTGCAGCTCTGGAGTATCGTACAGGATGTAACTCAGGATCAGTAATGTAATGTATGTGTAGTGACTGCACCAGCAGAATAGTAAGTGCAGCTCTGGAGTATCGCACAGGATGTACCCTTTTATGTATATTTCTTCTGTCCAGTTTCAAGTGCGGTTGGACAGCAGATTATTGGAGTTTGGGATGAAGGACCTTTGGCAGATGGAGATAGTAAATAGGATACTGTCCACGCCTCTCTACCCAGGTAAACAACACCAAGCTCCTGAGGACTGGGCTTAGGTGTTATCGGTGTACTGCGCTGCAGGATATGTTGGCGCCATGTAAATACTGATGAATAATCACACAGCAGACATTGTGCTGCAGCGCGCCGGTCGCCGTCTCCTCCATGTGACAGCAGCTGCTGTAATCCAGTTAAGCGCCAGGAGCCGACCAGATGGTTTTCTTGAATCTCTGGAAATGAACCCAGATGAATTTAATGGAGGAGTCACAGCGGAGACGCAGAGCCGTGAACTTCCCGCGACATCGCACAGCGCTTCGCCATTACCCTGCTACAGCTTTATAGACAGGAGGATGATGTATCCCCATCCACAGCCAGGGAAAAAGGGCTCAGATGCAGGATTAGATACACAGCTCAGCAGACAGTATTACACATGGGAAGATTAGATACACAACTCAGCAGATGGTATCACATAGGATAGGATTAGATACACGGCTCAGCAGATAATATCACACAGTAGAGGATTAGATACGCGGCTCAGCAGACAGTATCATACAGTAGAGGATTAGATACACAGCTCAGCAGAGTATCCCCCATGATAGGATTGGATACACAGCTCAGCAGACAGTATCACATAGGATAGGATTAGATACACAGCTCAGCAGACAGTATCACACAGGATGGGATTAGATACACGGCTCAGCAGACAGTATCACACAGGATAGGATTAGATACATAGCTCAGAAATCAGTATCACACAGGATAGGATTAGATACATGGCTCAGCAGTCAATATCACACAGGAGAGGATTACATACACAGCTCAGCAGACAGTATCACACATGATGGGATTAGATACACAGCTCAGCAGACAGTATCACACAGGATGGGATTAGATACACAGCTCAGCAGACAGTATCATACAGGATGGGATTAGATACACAGCTCAGCAGACAGTATCACACAGGAGAGGATTAGATACGTGGCTCAGAAATCAGTATTACACAGGATAGGATTAGATACACAGCTCTGAGAAGCCATTTTCTTATAGTCCACAGAACAGAAAGTGAGGGGTTAGTTCACGCTAATCCCCCTCCACAGATTAATCTGCTGGGCCCGCAGGGGTTAATGCTGCGGAGCGGATTGTGTTCTCTTTCATGTCATTCCCATTCCCGCGGGTCGGAAGAAACACTGAGAATATAATGACACCGCGGCTGCGATATAACAAACCGCTGCAAAGTGTTTACGGTGGAAATGGCAGCGCACCGCCCCCCGCTCCCCGCATTGTTCCAGACGCCTCGTATCCCCCCACCGCGCACTGGGGGGGGCAGCGCTGGGTTTTATGTCTTTCACTCCTCGCCAATTAGACGCTGCGCAGGCAGGTTCACGAGCCGCTCGTTAGGACGAGAAGCTCTGAGAAAGCGTTTACCTCCAGGGTGCGGCGTACAATGGGGAGAGAGGAGACATGCTGCGCTAACAGCTCTCCCCACCCCCAGCCCCGCTCGCTAACGCACGCGCTCCCTCCTCGTCTGAGCACTAACGTCAAAGAGATTAAATCCGCGCGCGTACAAGTTCGAGTCAAAGCAAAGAAAAGCCTCCGAGATTTTCTGAAAGAGACGCTTAACACTTGCGGGGAAGACATCGCCGCGCTGTTCTATCCGTCCGTTCAGATTCCTGCGCAGCCGGCGGGGGGCACATGGGGGGCAGCGATATCAGAGATGAGAAAGGGGGTCCGACTGTAAGCATCAAAGCCAAATTCCGCCACCTCCCAATTCATCCCGTGACTTACCTCCTCACTGATGTCAAGAACTGACTTCCTGTGAGTGAACGGAGAAAGAGTCATTAGACAAAGATAACACAAGTAATCACAAAATGCAGTTTATAAATGAAGGTCTTTATTATTAAGGGAAAAAGAAATCCAAACCTCCAGGGCCCTGAGTGAAAAAGTGATTACTCCTAAGGTTGGGCCCTTAGCATTGACAACTGCAATCAAGCCTTTGAAATAACTGGCAATGAGTCTTTTACAATGCTCTGGAGGAATTTTGGCGCCTGCATAATTGTTGTAATTCAGCCACATTGGAGGTTTCTGACCATGAACAGCCTTTTTAAGGTCATTACAGCATCTCAATCGGATTGAGGTCAGGACTTTGACTAAGGGTACCGTCACACAGTGAAATTTCCATCGCTACGACGGCACGATTCGTGACGTTCTAGCGATATCGTTACGATATCGCTGTGTCTGACACGCTACTGCGATCAGACATCACGCTGAGAATCGTACGTCGTAGCAGATCGTTTGGAACTTTCTTTCGTCGCTGGATCTCCCGCTGACATCGCTGGATCGTTGTGTGTGACAGCGATCCAGCGATGTGTTCGCTTGTAACCAGGGTAAACATCGGGTAACTAAGCGCAGGGCCGCGCTTAGTAACCCGATGTTTACCCTGGTTACAAGCGTAAACGTAAAAAAAACAAACAGTACATACTTACATTCCGGTGTCTGTCCCCGGCGTCTCAGCTTCTCTGCACTGTGTGAGCGCCTGCCAGCCGGAAAGCGAGCACAGCGGTGACGCGGTGACGTCACCGCTCTGCTTTCCGGCTATGGTGCTTACACAGTGGAGAGAAGCAGAACGCCGGGGGACAGACACCGGAATGTAAGTATGTACTGTTTGTTTTTTTTACGTTAACGCTGGTAACCAGGGTAAACATCGGGTTACTAAGCGCGGCCCTGCGCTTAGTAACCCGATGTTTACCCTGGTTACCCGGGGACTTCGGCATCGCTCCAGCGCCGTGATTGCAAAGTGTGACCGCAGTCTACGACGCTGGAGCGATATTCATACGACGCTGCGACGTCACGAATCGTGCCGTCGCAGCGATGGAAATTTCACTGTGTGACGGTACCCTAAGACACTTCAAAGTCTTAATTTTGTTTTTCTTGAGACTTGCTGATGTGCTTTGGATCATTGTCCTGCTGCATAAGCCACCTGCGCTTCTCCTTCAGGATTTTTTGGTAGACAGCAGAATTCATGGATCCATTTACCACAGCAAGTCTTCCAGATCCAGAAAAAGCAAAACAGGCCATCACACTACCACCACATTTTACTGTTGGTATGATGTTCCTTTTCTCAAATAAGTATTAATTTTACACCAGATGTAATGGGACATACACCTTCCAAAAAGTTCAGCTTTTGTCTCATTAGTCCACAGAGTACTCTCGCCAAAGTCTTGAGGATCATGAAGATGTTTTCTGGCAAAACAGAAGAGCCTTTATGCTCTTGCTAAAAATGGCCTGATTGCTAGAGGTCCAAGTCAGTTTCCTATGGTGGAGTCATGAACGCTGACCTTAACTGAGGCAAGTGAGGCCTGCAGTTCTTTGGATGTTGTTGTGGGGTCTTTTTTGACATCTTGGATGACATCAGGCAGGTCCTATTTAAGTGATTTCTTGATGGAAAACAGGTGAGGCAGCAATCAGGCATGAGTATGGCTAGGGAATGTGAACTCAGCTTCCCAAAGATATGATAAACCACAGATAAAACATAATTTAAGGGATGGTGAGGGCAATCACTTTTTCACACAGAGCCCTGTCGGTTTGGATTTCTTTTTCCCTTAATAATAAAGATCTTCATTCATGAACTCCATTTTGTGATTACTTGTGTTATCTTTGTCTAATATTAACATTTGTTTGGTGATCAGAAACATTAAGTGCGAGAAACATGCAAAGGAATAAGAAATCAGAAAGGTGGCAAACACTTTTTTCATACAACTGTGTGTACACAGTGACTGCACCAGCAGAATAGTGAGTGCAGCTCTGGGATATAATACAGGATCAGTAATGTGTGTACACAGTGACTGCACCAGCAGAATAGTGAGTGCCCCTCTGGGGTATAATACAGTATGTAACTCCGGATCAGTAATGTAATGTATGTACACAGTGACTGCACCAGCAGAATAGTGAGTGCAGCTCTGGAGTATAATACAGGAGGTAACTCAGGATCAGTAATATAATGTATGTACACAGTGACTGCACCAGTAGAATAGTGAGTGCAGCTCTGGAGTATAATACAGGAGGTAACTCAGGATCAGTAATATAATGTATGTACACAGTGACTGCACCAGCAGAATAGTGAGTGCGGCTCTGGGGTATAATAGAGGATGTAACTCAGGATCAGTAATGTAATGTGTGTACACAGTGACTGCACCAGCAGAATAGTGAGTGCAGCTCTGGAGTATAATACAGGATGTAGCTCAGGATCAGTAATGTAATGTATGTACACAGTGACTGCACCAGCAGAATGGTGAGTGCAGCTCTGGGGTATAATACAGGATGTAACTCAAGATGTGTAATGTAATGTGTGTACACAGTGATTGCACCAGCAGAATAGCAAGTGCAGCTCTGGAGTATAATACAGGAGGTAACTCAGGATCAGTACTGTAATGTATGTATGTAATGCATGTTTATACCAAGGAAGGTGATGGGCACAAGGGGGCATTCTTTGCGTCTTGAGGAGAGAAGGTTTTTCCACCAACTTAGAAGAGGATTCTTTACTGTTAGGGCAGTGAGAATCTGGAATTGCTTGCCTGAGGAGGTGGTGATGGCGAACTCAGTCGAGGGGTTCAAGAGAGGCCTGGATGTCTTCCTGGAGCAGAACAATATTGTATCATACAATTATTAGGTTCTGTAGAAGGACGTAGATCTGGGGATTTATTATGATGGAATATAGGCTGAACTGGATGGACAAATGTCTTTTTTCGGCCTTACTAACTATGTTACTATGTTACACAGTGACTGCACCAGCAGAATAGTGAGCGCAGCTCTGGAGTATAATACAGGAGGTAACTCAGGATCAGTACAGGAAAATGTATGTGCCGTCTTCCTGTCTCACAGCAGAGGATTCTTACTGTCTAGATGGAGCCCCTGCACAGAATGGATAACAAGGCACTGAAGGATAATGAAGATTTGGGGGCATTCAACCATCAGATGAAAAACCAAATATTAAATTCCTCTTACAGCAGGGACAGCACAGTACTATAGGGCACCAAGTATGAAGCCAAAGAAGATTATTAAATTACAGAGGAAATCTCCCTGCAGTGACCACGGCGGTGAAGGAGTAAATGGGTCGACACCTTATTTAAAAACTACAAGTAGTTAATACAGGTTCTGAACCTACGTGATGGTCTCATGTAGGTTTATCAAGAGGTTCTGCAGCAGTTACAAACTCATAAATGCAACAATCAAATCCTGGAAGATAAACACACTAAGATTAAAGATCCGTCCTGATGACAAGTGATCAAAGGAAACATTGATCTATATCTATATTGCCAAGGGTTAATTACAGTCAAAGCCCCGACCCTAGGGTATGTGCACACGTCCGGATTTCTTGCAGAAATTTCCTGAAGAAAACCGGAAATTTTCTGCAAGAAATCCGCATTTTTTTTTTTTGCGTTTTTTTTCCGTTTTTTTCGCGTTTTTTTTAGCATTCTGCAAGCGTAATTAGCTTGCAGAATGCTAAAGTTTTCCAAGCGATCTGTAGCATCACTTGGAAAACTGACTGACAGGTTGGTCACACTTGTCAAACATACTGTTTGACAAGTGTGACCAACTTTTTACTATAGATGCAGCTTATGCAGCATCTATAGTAAGATAGAATGTTTAAAAATAATAAAAAAAATGGTTATACTCACCCAGACATCTCATCAGCGGCGTCCGTTCCTCTTCCTATAGCTGGTGCGTGCGTGCAGGACCTTCCATGACGTCGCGGTCATGTGAGCAGTCACGTGAGCGGTCACATGACGCTCACGACCAATCACAAGACAGTGACGTCATCGGCAGGTCCTTCACCGCACAGCAGCTATAGGAACCGAAGCGGCAGCATGCAGCGGTGAGGCGGGAAGACATCGAGGGTGAGTATAGGACTATTTTTTATTTTAATTCTTTTTTTTTGACCAATTATATGGTGCCCAGTGCGTGGAGGAGAGTCTCCTCTCCTCCACCCTGGGTACCAACCGCACATAATCTGCTTACTTCCCGCATGGTGTGCACAGCCCCGTGCGGGAAGTAAGCAGATCAATGGACTCCTAGGTGTGCGGAATCCCCGCAATTCCGCATTTTTAACCCCTTCCTGACATCCGACGTACTATCCCGTCGAGGTGGGGTGGGCCCGTATGACCGCCGACGGGATAGTACGTCATAGCCGATCGGCCGCGCTCACGGGGGGAGCGCGGCCGATCGCGGCCGGGTGTCGGCTGCATATCGCAGCTGACATCCGGCACTATGTGCCAGGAGCGGCCACGGACCGCTCCCGGCACATTAACCCCCGGCACACCGCGATCAAACATGATCGCGATGTGCCGGCGGTGCAGGGAAGCATCGCGCAGGGAGGGGGCTCCCTGCGGGCTTCCCTGAGCCCCCCGCAGCAACGCGATGTGATCGCGTTGCTGCGAGGGTCTTACCTCCCTCCCTGCCTGCTCCAGACCCGGATCCAAGATGGCCGCGGATCCGGGTCCTGCAGGGAGGGAGGTGGCTTCACAGACGCCTGCTCAGAGCAGGCACTGTGAAGCAGCCTGTACTTCTCGCAGATCGGTGATCTGTCAGAGTGCTATGCAAACTGGCAGATCACCGATCTGTATTGTCCCCCCCTGGGGCAAAGTAAAAAAGTAAAAAAAAAAATTTCCAAATGTGTAAAAAAAAATAAAAAAAAATATTCCAAAATAATGAAAAAAAAAAATAAAAATATTATTCCCATAAATACATTTCTTTATCTAAATTAAAAAAAAAAAACAATAAAAGTACACACATGTAGTATCGCCACGTCCGTAACGACCCAACCTATAAAACTGCCACACTAGTTAACCCCTTCAGTAAACACCGTAAGAAAAAAAAAAAAAAAACGAGGCAAAAAACAACGCTTTATTACCATACCGCCGAACAAAAAGTGGAATAACACGCGATCAAAAAGACTGATATAAATAACCATGGTACCGCTGAAAACGTCATCTTGTCCCGCAAAAAACAAGCCGCCATACAGCATCATCAGCAAAAAAATAAAAAAGTTATAGTCCTGAGAATAAAGCGATACCAAAATAATTATTTTTTCTATAAAATAGTTTTTATCGTATAAAAGCGCCAAAACATAAAAAAAATGATATAAATGAGATATCGCTGTAATCACACTGACCCGACGAATAAAACTGCTTTATCAATTTTACCAAACCCGGAACGGTATAAACGCCTCTCCCAAAAGAAATTCATGAATAGCAGGTTTTTGGTCATTCTGCCTCACAAAAATCGGAATAAAAAGCGATCAAAAATGGTCACGTGTCCGAAAATGTTACCAATAAAAACGTCAACTCGTCCCGCAAAAAATAAGACCTCACATGACACTGTGGACCAAAATATGGAAAAATTATAGGTCTCAAAATGTGGAGACGCAAAAACTTTTTTGCTATAAAAAGCGTCACTGGTTTTACACTTCCGTTTTTGTCTGCAGCGTTTTTTGCACAAAAAAACGCATGCGTTTTTTCCCTATATTTAACATTGAAAACGCATGCGGTTTTTTTGTACGCGTTTGGTCGCGTTTTCAAACGCATGCGTTTTTTTTCTGCATGCGTTCATTTTCAGAAATACAACCTGCAGTATTTTCTTGCGTTTTTAAGCACATGCGTTTGTTTGCGTTAAAAACGCATGCATTTTTATCGAAAAAAAACAGAAAACACACTGAAAAGCCACCCACCACCATCAAGGTGATAAAGGGATCCAAACCCTAACTCTACCCCTAACCTCACCCCTAACCGTTTAATGAACATTTTCTGACAGTCATAGTGCCACGTATTTCAGTGCCACGTATTTCAGTGCCACGTATTTCAGTGCCACGTATTTCAGTGCCATGTATTTCAGTGCCACGTATCACGTATTTCAGTGCCACGTGTTTCAGTGCCACGTATTTCAGTGCCACGTATCACGTATTTCAGTGCCACATATTTTAGTACCACGTATTTCAGTTGCACGTATTTCAGTGCCACGTATTTCAGTGCCACGTATTTCAGTGCCACGTATCACGTATTTCAGTGCCATGTGTTTCAGTGCCACGTATTTAAGTGCCACGTATCACATATTTCAGTGCCACGTATTTAAGTGCCACGTATTTAAGTGCCACGTATTTAAGTGCCACGTATTTCAGTGCCACGTATCACGTATTTCAGTGCCACGTATTTCAGTGCCACGTATTTCAGTGCCACGTATTTCAGTCACGTTTAGGGTTAGGGTTAGGGGTAGGGTTAGGGCTAGGGTTGGAGGTAAAGTTAGGGTTGGGGCTAAAGTTAGGGTTGGGGCTAAAGTTAGGGTTTGGATTACATTTACGTTTGGATTAGGGTTGGGATTAGAATTATGGGTGTGTCAGGGCTAGGGGTGTGGTTAGGGTTACCGTTGGGATTAGGGTTAGGGGTGTGTTTGGGTTAGGGTTTCAGGTAGAATTGGGGGGTTTCCACTGTCCAGGCACATCAGGGGCTCTCCAAGCGCGACATGGCGTCCAATCTCAATTCCAGCCAATTCTGCGTTGAAAAAGTAAAACAGTGCTCCTTCCCTTCCGAGCTCTCCCGTGCGCCCAAAAAGGGGTTTACCCCAACATATGTGTTATCAGCATACTCGGGACAAATTGAACAACAACTTCTGGGGTCCAAGTTCTCTTGTTATCCTTAGGAAAATAAAAATTTGGGGGGCTAAAAATCATTTTTGTGGGAAAAAAAAGATGTTTTATTTTCACGGCTCTGCATTATAAACTGTAGTGAAACACTTGGGGGTTCAAAGTTCTCACAACACATCTAGATAAGTTCCTTGGGAGGTCTAGTTTCCAATATGGGGTCACTTGTGGGGGGTTTGTACTGTTTGGGTACATCAGGGGCTCTGCAAATGCAACGTGACGCCTGCAGACCAATCCATTTAAGGCTGCATTCCAAATGGCGCTCCTTCCCTTCCGAGCTCTGTCATGCGCCCAAACAGTGGTTCCCCCCACATATGGGGTATCAGCGTACTCAGGACAAATTGGAAAACAAATTTTGGGGTCCAATTTATTCTGTTACCCTTGTAAAAATACAAAGCTGGGGGCTAAAAAATCATTTTTGAGAAAAAAAAAAAAAATTATTTTCACGGCTCTGCGTTATAATCTGTAGTGAAACACTTGGGGGTTCAAAGCTCTCAAAACACATCTACATAAGTTCCTTAGGGGGTCTACTTTCCAAAATGGTGTCACTTGTAGGGAGTTTCAATGTTTAGGCACATCAGGGGCTCTCCAAACGCAACATGGCGTCCCATCTCAATTCCAGTCAATTTTGCATTGAAAAGTCAAATGGCGATCCTTCCCTTCCAAGCTCTGCCATGCGCCCAAACAATGGTTTACACCCACATATGGGGTATCAGCGTACTCAGGACAAATTGCACAACATTTTTTGGGGTCCAATTTCTTCTCTTACCCTTGGGAAAATAAAAAATTGGGGGCAAAAAGATCATTTTTGTGAAAAAATATGATTTTTTATTTTTACGGCTCTGCATTATAAACTTCTGTGAAGTACTTGGTGGGTCAAAGTGCTCACCACACATCTAGATAAGTTCCTTAGGGGGTCTACTTTCCAAAATGGTGTCACTTGTAGGGAGTTTCAATGTTTAGGCACATCAGGGGCTCTCCAAACGCAACATGGCGTCCCATCTCAATTCCAGTCAATTTTGCATTGAAAAGTCAAATGGCGCTCCTTCCCTTCCAAGCTCTGCCATGCGCCTAAACAATGGTTTACACCCACATATGGGGTATCATCGTACTCAGGACAAATTGTACAACAACTTTGGGGGTCCATTTTCTCCTGTTACCCTTGGTAAAATAAAACAAATTGGAGCTGAAATAAATTTTGTGTGAAAAAAAGTTAAATGTTCATTTTTATTTAAACATTCCAAAAATTCCTGTGAAACACCTGAAGGGTTAATAAACTTCTTGAATGTGGTTTTGAGCACCTTGAGGGGTGCAGTTTTTAGAATGGTGTCACACTTGAGTATTTTCTATCATATAGACCCCTCAAAATGACTTCAAATGAGATGTGGTCCCTAAAAAAAAATGGTGTTGTAAAAATGAGAAATTGCTGGTCAACTTTTAACCCTTATAACTCCGTCACCAAAAAAAATTTTGGTTCCAAAATTGTACTGATGTAAAGTAGACATGTGGGAAATGTTACTTATTAAGTATTTTGCGTGACATATGTCTGTGATTTAAGGGCACAAAAATTCAAAGTTGGAAAATTGCAAAATTTTCAAAATTTTCGCCAAATTTCCATTTTTTTCACAAATAAACGCAAGTTATATCGAATAAATTTTACCTTTAACATGAAGTACAATATGTCACGAGAAAACAATGTCAGAATCGCCAAGATCCGTCAAAGCGTTCCAGAGTTATAGCCTCATAAAGGGACAGTGGTCAGAATTGTAAAAATTGGCCCGGTCATTAACGTGCAAACCACCCTTGGGGGTGAAGGGGTTAATGAACATGTTGCTTTTTTTTCCGCGATGCGATTTTTTCGCGGAAAAAATCGCAACATTTGCACAAAAAATGCGGAATACACTGTAAATAATAGGAGGCATATGTTAGCGTTTTTTTCGCGTTTTTATCACGTTTTTATAGCGAAAAAACGTGAAAAAAACGCTAAAAATCCTGAACGTGTGCACATGGCCTTAATGTACCATGGAACATAATGTCCCAGATTACACTGACCCTCCCCCCACAATCCATCACCCTCTAGTTTACTTCGCCCTCTAGTGGACGAACAGAGAAAAGCACCATATTATACTATATCATCTGTAGCGTGTAAGCTCTTATGGTCAGTGGGGTCCTCTCTCTCCTGTAGAGTGTAAGCCCTTATGGTCAGTGGGGTCCTCTCTCTCCTGTAGAGTGTAAGCTCTTATGGTCAGTGGGGTCCTCTCTCTCTCCTGTAGAGTGTAGGCTCTTATAGTCAGTGGGATCTTCTCTCTCCTGTAGAGTGTAAGCTCTTATGGTCAGTGGGGTCCTCTCCCTCCTGTAGAGTGTAAGCTCTTATGGTCAGTGGGGTCCTCTCTCTCCTGTAGAGTGTAAGCTCTTATGGTCAGTGGGGTCCTCTCTCTCCTGTAGAGTGTAAGCTCTTATGGTCAGTGGGGTCCTCTCTCTCCTGTAGAGTGTAAGCTCTTATGGTCAGTGGGGTCCTCTCTCTCCTGTAGAGTGTAAGCTCTTATGGTCAGTGGGATCCTCTCTCTCCTGTAGAGTGTAAGCTCTTATGGTCAGTGGGGTCCTCTCTCTCCTGTAGAGTGTAAGCTCTTATGGTCAGTGGCGTCCTCTCTCCTGTAGAGTGTAAGCTCTTATGGTCAGTGGTGTCCTCTCTCTCCTGTAGAGTGTAAGCTCTTATGGTCAGTGGCATCCTCTCTCCTGTAGAGTGTAAGCTCTTATGGTCAGTGGGGTCCTCTGTCTCCTGTAGAGTGTAAGCTCTTATGGTCAGTGGGGTCCTCTCTCCTGTAGAGTGTAAGTTCTTATGGTCAGTGGGGTCCTCTCTCTCCTGTAGAGCGTAAGCTCTTATGGTCAGTGGGGTCCTCTTTCTCCTGTAGAGCGTAAGCTCTTATGGTCAGTGGGGTCCTCTCTCTCCTGTAGAGTGTAAGCTCTTATGGCCAGTGGGGTCCTCTCTCCTGTAGAGTGTAAGCTCTTATGGTCAGTGGGGTCCTCTCTCTCCTGTAGAGTGTAAGCCCTTATGGTCAGTGGGGTCCTCTCTCTCCTGTAGAGTGTAAGCTCTTATGGTCAGTGGCGTCCTCTCTCCTGTAGAGTGTAAGCTCTTATGGTCAGTGGGGTCCTCTCTCTCCTGTAGAGCGTAAGCTCTTATGGTCAGTGGGGTCCTCTTTCTCCTGTAGAGCGTAAGCTCTTATGGTCAGTGGGGTCCTCTCTCTCCTGTAGAGCGTAAGCTCTTATGGTCAGTGGCGTCCTCTCTCCTGTAGAGTGTAAGCTCTTATGGTCAGTGGCGTCCTCTCTCTCCTGTAGAGTGTAAGCTCTTATGGCCAGTGGGATCCTCTCTCTCCTGTAGAGTGTAAGCTCTTATGGTCAGTGGGGTCCTCTGTCTCCTGTAGAGTGTAAGCTCTTATGGTCAGTGGGGTCCTCTCTCTCCTGTAGAGCGTAAGCTCTTATGGTCAGTGGGGTCCTCTTTCTCCTGTAGAGTGTAAGCTCTTATGGTCAGTGGGGTCCTCTCTCTCCTGTAGAGTGTAAGCTCTTATGATCAGTGAGGTCCTCTCTCTCTCTCCTGTAGAGTGTAAGCTCTTATGGTCAGTGGGGTCCTCTCTCTCCTGTAGAGTGTAAGCTCTTATGGCCAGTGGGGTCCTCTCTCTCCTGTAGAGTGTAAGCTCTTATGGCCAGTGGGGTCCTCTCTCCTGTAGAGTGTAAGCTCTTATGGTTAGTAGGGTCCTCTCTCTCCTGTAGAGTATAAGTTCTTATGGTCAGTGGTGTTCTCTCTCTCTCCTGTAGAGTGTAAGCTCTTATGGTCAGAGGGGTTCTCTCCTGTAGAGTGTAACCTCTTATGGTCAGAGGGGTTCTCTCTTTCCTGTAGAGTGTAAATTCTTGTGGCCAGCAGGGTTCCTGGGTGGCCATGTCAGGGTGAACCCTGTGATGTTCATGGCACCCCAGCAGTCACGTGTGCCGCTGATGTTCAGCTCTGGGCAGCCTGGCACTGGGTGACACTGAGCTGCAGGGTAAGCAGCGCGCCTGTCTTCTCCGTCGCTGACTACAGACCGTGATATCCTGACCATGAACATCTCCCTTCCTGGTTGTTTATTCCAGCTGGCACCATGGTGCGGGGTCGACGTAGGAAGCATAACCGAGCCAACGGAAAGATGCCATTTTGTGCCAGGCTCCGCCGCTCATTGCTCAGCCCAAACCCAGACACAACCACAAGAATCCCAACCGAGCTGCGAAAACTCAAGTCTGAGACAAGTTTTGGGAACAACGCGGCGTTATATATTATATCCATATATGCCCTATAACATACAGTATATATAATGGAGGGAGGCACGTTATCACGCACTGTACGCTCCACACAAACCTCCTCACATGTATCATCTCCATAGAACACACAGCAGTGCGGTATAATACATATGTACTATATGTATGAGCAGGGGGTCCAGGAGCGTAGGATGCGGCAGGATGGATGAGCAGGGGGTCCAGGACTACAGGATGCGGCAGGACGGATGAGCAGGGGGTCCAGGAGCGCAGGATGCGGCAGGATGAATGAGCAGGGGGTCCAGGAGCGAAGGATGAGCAGGGGGTCCAGGAGCGCAGGATGCGGCAGGACGGATGAGCAGGGGGTCCAGGAGCGCAGGATGCGGCAGGACGGATGAGCAGGGTGTCCAGGAGCGCAGGACGCGGCAGGACGGATGAGCAGGGGGGTCCAGGAGCGTAGGACGCGGCAGGACGGATGAGCAGGGGGTCCAGGAGCGCAGGACGCGGCAGGACGGATGAGCAGGGGGTCCAGGAGCGCAGGACGCGGCAGGACGGATGAGCAGCGGGTCCAGGAGCGCAGGATGCTGCAGGAAGGATGAGCAGGTGGTCCAGGAGCGCAGGATGCGGCAGAACAGATGAGCAGGGGGTCCAGGAGCGCAGGATGCGGCAGGACAGATGAGCAGGTGGTCCAGGAGCGCAGAATGCGGCAGGTCGTATGAGCAGGGGGTCCAGGAGCACAGGGTGTAGCAGGGCTTGGGGTTGCACATGAACACCCGGGATTATGATCCTGACTAATCCACAGATTAAGCGGATTTAGGGCCCCTTCACACTGGTCGATTCTGCTACGATTACGACGCATTTGCGTCATATTCGACATCGCAGTACGAGCTCGTAGCCAGCGGTCACACTCTACGATGTTAACGCTTTTTCTGACGTAGTTGCGATGTGAACGTCACGCGTCGCAATCGTACGCTACCCTTCACACCGCCATAGTCCTACGACTCCGAGCGTGACGTATTACCAGCATGGGCGTGCTAAAACGTCACGCCCAATCAGGAGACAGGTATGCGGAAGCCCAACCCACGTAGTCGCATTACGAGCTCGTATGACCGCCGTCACATACTACGATTTCGACCGCCACAGCGAGACATTTACGACGAAAGAAAGTTCTGCTCTTTCTTTCACATCGTACGATGCTGGGCTGCGTCGCAAATCGTAACGCCATGTCACACTTTGCAACCTCGGAACGAGGACGGATAAACGTCACAAATCGAACGCTCGTTCAGACTTTGATTGCACAGTGTGAAGGGGCCCTTACTTCCGCCCTGGATCTCGGCGTTCAAAATCCAGAACAAAAACAGGAAACAAACAGCAGGAGGTAGCAGAAAGGAGAGGGTGCCGGGGCCAGACGCCGACAGAGGGGGCAGGGGCCAGACATCAACAGAGGGAGTCGGGGAAGTGATGTCACACTGTCTATGTAGCATGTCAGTCTATGATTGGATGATGATGTCACATGGTTCGGGCTGTGATGTCCCAGTCAATGTAGCAGCTGAGTGTGATAGGATGATTAGGTCACAGGGTGATCACGTGACTTGCTATTGTGTGGCGGTGTCTACCACACATGGAGCGGTGTTCCTTATTATTTACGAGCAGATGATACACTGCACCTCCCCCGGTCCATCATACAGGCAGAGGTCCTTCTGGTCTATGCAGCGTATCCTGGGGCTGATCACCTTTCCCTGGGTCAGGCTGGTTCCCAATATACCAGGGACCACATTCCGGGGTCATTATTTGCCCGCAGACATTGCCGGCATTAGACTGAGGACCAGTGTGGAGATCTAGATGTGAAGCCGCCGGTAGCGCAGAATCCCCATAAATATGTGAGAGAAATAAACCATCCAGACAAGATCCCCCGGCACCGAGAGCGATCAGAGGTGAGCGCCACAATCAGCGTCTGGTGCCTCCGCTGATCGGCACTGGACTGACAGGCGGCAGGATTAGCACAGACAGGCGGCTTCCTACGGCGGCTCATGTGCAGAGAGCAGAGACGACCCTGTCACTTCTCCGCCAGCAGGAGCGACAAGATGGAGGGAGGGGGACATGGGAATATCCCGTTATCATGCAACCGAAAGACCTGCGAACGGTCAGCTCCCCAGATCTCCGCTTGCTTTCAGGAAATAGAAACATGCTCATCTAAAATTAGAGGCTGAAACCTTGAACTTTGCACAGATGAGGGTTTGCTATAATCGTATCCAACCGAGACCATTCTCCATCGGTAGCGCACATCTCCTGTCATGAGTTTGCTACAATGTGTCAGTGCAGGTCATATGTATCAGCCTGATCCACCCAGTTTATCCAGAGAGGATACAATTGTAACAAACCTTCAGCTGTCATACATCTAAGGACTATGCATGATTTCAGCCATTTATGTCTATTGTGGCCTGGCTTTGCTCACAGCTGATGGGCTTGTTACAATGTATCTGTCCTGGACTGCGCTGAAACATTGTAACAAACCCAGCAGCAGTGGTGTGAGCAGAGCTACATCTATATCGTTGGGTATAAAGTTTCTTTTATTTTTCCACATTCAGTGACAGCAAGCAAAAAAAACAAACTTTTATACGAATCCTTAAAAACCCAATGGGGCAAACAGACCCTGGAGGAGGGGACACGAGGGTAAAGAGGACCCCCAACCCTATAAGTGGATTATGGACTGACTGCACTCAAAGGTATCACAACCTGCACGAGGCGCGATAAGACTTCAATCATGTGTTATGGATGGGCTGCCTGTGAGCATTAAATTATCTGGCGTGTGAGCCACAGGCGGAGAATGGATGTGATGTGCGCGGGGAGAGCGGGGTAATGAGATAAATGGAGGCAGAGACTGAGGAGGGGGGTCCGCACCAGCTCCGGCTGCCGCAGTGATGAGGATTAAGCAGCTCATATAATGCCGTCCCCTCACACTAGATGCCGCTTTATCTTACAAATTGGCAGCCGCTCCCGGTGGTCAGCGGTAATGCCGCCGGCCGCAGAAGGTTGATGTGAGATCAGCGCAGAGAAATGAGCTGCATGGGGCGGTGTCCAAACTCCCAGGGGTGACACATCCATACAGATATACCATGTAATGGAGAACTATCTGGACCAAAACATGTCGGATCATCAGACTTTCCAGATTATCAGACGGCAGATTCATAGACTTTTTTTTTTTACTGTGTATATAGATAACTAAATTAATATTTTCTGGGTCAGTTTCTTTAAAAAAAAAAAAAAACTTAATATGGGCACAGCAATTATCACACCTTTCAGTCATTAAATCCGATTAAATGCACCTATAACATGCTGGGGTGACTTATAAAGGGGTGGAACAGCGCCTCCAGTGGTTATAACCTTCCCCTGCAATTTTACTGGTTTGGAGCATTTTTCCATCACACATTTTCCTCACTGACGCTTCGCTTCTGCACAGAGCCCCATTCCGATTTCCCCCGTACGTCAGTTATCTAATGTGGCCACTAGATGGCGATACTTATAGACTGCATGGATGTAAATGGCAGCTTCATACATATCGCCCCCCAGTGGAGGCAGCAGATAATGGAGAATTTTACCAGCATGAGGGGCTAAAGAATTGGTGCTCTGCAGCCTCACTGGGAAAGCTCAAAAACATTTCTGCTGCCAGTACCTGACTTATAAAAGGGGGTTTACAGGAACGCACCCAGCACTAGAGGGCTATGCTGCCAGTCAGAGACATAAATCGTGATTGCTCAGATCCTGTGCCAGCTTCTGTAAACCACAAGGAAGCAGACACAGTGCCAGGGACGCCCTCACGGAGGGTTCGGAGGCTTCTCCCAGGGCAGCTTGTCATTAGGGATGTGGCAAGGAGTGATAGTCTGCGGTGGGATGTGTGGGCAGACACTTGGACGGAGGAGAAGCCTGCGGCTCACAGAGATGACATTGGGCAGCCATGGCCTGCACCGTCCCATGATGTCACCAACCCAAGATGCCAAGGACAACTCAAGAGCTGGAAATCTAAACCTCAGCAATTCTTCTCCCCGCTGGAAACGACCCCTGTGGATTATAGACATACGCTGTATGTGTGATCCCCGCACATGACCGCGCACAGGGGTGGTACATAAAGCTGGCAGTGCCCGCCTCGCCAGGCTATGACAGCTAAGTCTAGCAGGCAAAAGGAGCAGCTCCGAGGTGGGGCAGTTATGTAGGTTGTCCAAAGTCATACTACCCAAAAAATATAGAAAGTTGGGCAGAGAGGGATTAAGTTTGATGGTAATAGAGCAGTGTTCCCCAACTCCAGTCCTCAAGAGCCACCAACAGGTCATGCTTTCAGGTTTTCCTTAGAATTGTCCAGATGATGGAATTATCACCTCTTCAATACTAAGGAAATCCTGAAATCATGACCTGTTGGTGGCCCTTGATGACCGGAGTTGGGGAACACTGTAATAGAGGATTACAGATACTGGAGAAGCGGGCACGGCCCAACCATCAGAGGCCACTGATTCCAAAGAGGAGGGAACTGTACAGCCATCAGAGGTCACTGATCCTGGGGTGGAGAGAACTGTGCAGCCATCAGAGGTCGCTGATCCTGGGGTGGAGGGAACTGCGCAGCCATCAGAGGTCACTGATCCTGGGGTGGAGGGAACTGTGCAGCCATCAGAGGCCACTGATTCCAAAGAGGAGGGAACTGTACAGCCATCAGATGTCACTGATCCTGGGGTGGAGGGAACTGTGCAGCCATCAGAGGCAACTGATTCCAAAGAGGAGGGAACTGTACAGCCATCAGAGGTCGCTGATCCTGGGGTGAAGGGAACTGTGCAGCCATCAGAGGTCGCTGATCCTGGGGTGGAGGGAAATCTGCAGCCATCAGAGGTCACTGATCCTGGGGTGGAGGGAACTGTGCAGCCATCAGAGGTCACTGATTCCAAAGAGGATGGAACTGTGCAGCCATCAGAGGCCACTGATCCTGGGGTGGAGGGAACTGTGCAGCCATCAGAGGCCACTGATTCCAAAGAGGATGGAACTGTGCAGCCATCAGAGGTCGCTGATCCTGGGGTGGAGGGAACTGTGCAGCCATCAGAGGTCGCTGATCCTGGGGTGGAGGGAACTGCGCAGCCATCAGAGGTCACTGATCCTGGGGTGGAGGGAACTGTGCAGCCATCAGAGGCCACTGATTCCAAAGAGGAGGGAACTGTACAGCCATCAGATGTCACTGATCCTGGGGTGGAGGGAACTGTGCAGCCATCAGAGGCAACTGATTCCAAAGAGGAGGGAACTGTACAGCCATCAGAGGTCGCTGATCCTGGGGTGAAGGGAACTGTGCAGCCATCAGAGGTCGCTGATCCTGGGGTGGAGGGAAATCTGCAGCCATCAGAGGTCACTGATCCTGGGGTGGAGGGAACTGTGCAGCCATCAGAGGTCACTGATTCCAAAGAGGATGGAACTGTGCAGCCATCAGAGGCCACTGATCCTGGGGTGGAGGGAACTGTGCAGCCATCAGAGGCCACTGATTCCAAAGAGGATGGAACTGTGCAGCCATCAGAGGTCGCTGATCCTGGGGTGGAGGGAACTGTGCAGCCATCAGAGGTCGCTGATCCTGGGGTGGAGGGAACTGCGCAGCCATCAGAGGTCACTGATCCTGGGGTGGAGGGAACTGTGCAGCCATCAGAGGCCACTGATTCCAAAGAGGAGGGAACTGTACAGCCATCAGATGTCACTGATCCTGGGGTGGAGGGAACTGTGCAGCCATCAGAGGCAACTGATTCCAAAGAGGAGGGAACTGTACAGCCATCAGAGGTCGCTGATCCTGGGGTGAAGGGAACTGTGCAGCCATCAGAGGTCGCTGATCCTGGGGTGGAGGGAAATCTGCAGCCATCAGAGGTCACTGATCCTGGGGTGGAGGGAACTGTGCAGCCATCAGAGGTCACTGATTCCAAAGAGGATGGAACTGTGCAGCCATCAGAGGCCACTGATCCTGGGGTGGAGGGAACTGTGCAGCCATCAGAGGCCACTGATTCCAAAGAGGATGGAACTGTGCAGCCATCAGAGGTCGCTGATCCTGGGGTGGAGGGAACTGTGCAGCCATCAAAGGTCACTGATCCTGGGGTGGAGGGAACTGTGCAGCCATCAGAGGTCACTGATCCTGAGGTGGAGGGAACTGTGCAGCCATCAGAGGCCACTGATCCTGGGGTGGAGGGAACTGTGCAGCCATCAGAGGTCGCTGATCCTGGGGTGGAGGGAACTGTGCAGCCATCAGAGGTCACTGATCCTGGGGTGGAAGGAACTGTGCAGCCATCAGAGGTCACTGATGCTCGGGTGGAAGCAACTGTTAGAAAACAGCATTTGATGGCTGCAGAGTTTTGCTTCCACGATACTTGCGTGAGACATGAAGCTGCCACGGTGAGCGCGGCTTGTGTCGCTGCACCTGACAACATGAAGTAAGCGTAGGGGAAGGGAAAAGATAAATGAAATGCAAAACGCTATGGAACACGTGTGCGAACAATACGTGCGGCAGATGTCTCTGTACATACGAGAAAACTCTTGATCCTCACGATCTGACCAGAGCAATTAAGGTTGGTTATATTGTTGCAAGGGATTAAACGTTAATACGTTGTGATCATGTGATCTCCACATTACTACGAGTGGTGGGAAGGGGTTAATAATATAGGTCACTCTCTATTTATAAATGGAGGAAATTGTCGCTGTCTGGATGCCACGTACCGCCAGCCATACTGAATCCACATCCATCATAATTCGTGGCGCTCTTTACACAGCAGTGAAACGGTTAAGGCGCCGCCTCCGGCAATGATTGATCTAGTCTTTCAAGCTGCTGATTAGATTGGCCCTTAGTACCGGGGATAAATTGCGCCTGATCTTTGTCAGCGCCGCTCCGTGACACATCGGATTAAATTAACAATGATTAATTGGGTCGTTGCATGAGAAGAACACGAAGCGCGGCAGGCGCGGAGATGTCCTCTAACGACATTACAGGCCAGTATGAAATGCTACAGTGCGGGGCCCGGACCCACGGCGGCGGGGTCACCGGCAGTCACCTGGGCTGGGCAGTACACAGGGATAAACCCAAAAGTATAACCCAGGCAACATTATGCAAATTTCAAATTAAAAGGAGTTCCTTGCCCAGAAAAAAAGAATAAGGGTATGTGCACACGTCAGGATTTCTTGCAGAAATTTCCTGAAGAAAACCGGAAATTTTCTGCAAGAAATCCGCATGTTTCTTTTTGTGTTTTTTTCCCGTTTTTTTCGCGTTTTTTTTAGCATTTTGCAAGCGTAATTAGCTTGCAGAATGCTAAAGTTTTCCAAGAGATCTGTAGCATCGCTTGGAAAACTGATTGACAGGTTGGTCACACTTGTCAAACATAGTGTTTGACAAGTGTGACCAACTTTTTACTATAGATGCAGCCTATGCAGCATCAATAGTAAAAGATAGAATGTTAATAATAAAAAATTAAGGTTATACTCACCTTCTGCAGACAGCCGATCTCCTCAGCGGCGTCCGTTCCTATAGATGGTGTGTGCAGGACCTTCGATGACGTCGCGGTCACGTGACCGCGACGTCATCGCGGTCATGTGACCGCGACGTCATCGCGGTCATGTGACCGCGACGTCATCGCAGGTCCTTCACACACACCAGCTATAGGAACCGAAGCGGCAGCGTGCACCTGAGAGGCGGGAAGACTGCGGGGGCCATTGAAGGTGAGTATATGACTATTTTTTATTTTAATTCTTTTTTTTTTTTTTTTTTTACAAATTATACGGTGCCCAGTCCGTGGAGGAGAGTCTCCTCTCCTCCACCCTGGGTACCAACCGCACATGATCTGCTTACTTCCCGCATGGTGGGCATAGCCACATGCGGAAAGTAAGCAGATCAATGCATTCCTAGTTGTGCGGAATCCCCGCAATTCCACAAATTTAATGAACATGTTGCTTTTTTTTCCGCGATGCGATTTTTTCGCGGAAAAAAATGCAACATTTGCACAAGATATGAGGAATACACTGAAAATAATGGGAGGCATATGTAAGCGTTTTTTTTCGCGTTTTTAGCAAGTTTTTATAGCGAAAAAAACGCGAAAAATACTGAACGTGTGCACATGGCCTAAAAAAGCAGAATCGCATAAGAATCGTTCCCTGCCCCATACCATTAACAGCTTCACATCTGCGCCCAAGGTCGGATTTTTGTGCTTTTGTTGCAGCTATGATTTACTGCAGTTACTGAAAGATAAGTTGTAGAGAAGAAAGCAGCACAAGAATGAACTGTGCAGGCAGCGGGTGATAATAACCGGACAGTGATCCGCCCGGACAGTGATCTGCCCGTCTGTGTGATTTGTGCTGATTACACAGAACAGAATACATCGCTCTAGACGGATCAGAATAAGGAGGACGGAATCCACATACACATCAGTCACTCGCAAGGGCTAGATCACTTTCTGTTTAGGCTACGTTCACATTTGCGTGCGTCATGCGCCCCTATCTTTAACATGGGGGGCGCATGGACATGCGCCGGTATGCGTTGTCATGCGTTGTATGATGCATGCGTTTTTTTGGCGCACCAGACAGGGCGCGGACGACGCTACAGGTTGCAGTTTTGATGCGTCACATTTCCGAAGAAAAACGCATGCAACACACCTGCGTCGTAAATGCGCCAAAAAAACACATTAGTGTCTATGAAAAACGCATAGGGCGCAGTTGGCGGCGTTGAGCCGCGTTTTTAGACACATGCGCCTTTTGACTAAATGTATTTTTTGGGGGGCGTTTTGGATCTTCAATTGTATAGGACAACGCATGCGCAAAAAACGCTGCGTTGTGTATGCGTTTGACATGCGTTGTGTCGACGACGCTGCGCCCAACAACGCAAAATGTGAACGTAGCCTTAATGGATCTACTGTAACATTAAGGCCACTCCGGAGAGTGAAACAACATTCTGAATCTATACCCCACAACATCTCGCTACACCCCATACCCTGCATCCCACTACACAACAAAACCCATGACGTCAATTATTAACTCCGCAGCAGTCACAAACCCTCCCCAACAGGAGCGAATGATCCTCCCCCGGGGACTGAGAGCAAAAGTTTCCCCTTAGGACATTCACATTCCACCTATCCATCACCAGTGATCAGCAGTGACATCACTGAGAATGCCTCCTATCCATCACCAGAGATCAACGGTGACATCACTAAGAATGCCTCCTATCCATCACTAGAGATCAGCGGTGACATCACTAAGAATGTCTCCTATCCATCACCAGAGATCAGCGATGACATCACTGAGAATGCCTCCTATCCATCACTAGAGATCAGCGGTGACATCACTAAGAATGTCTCCTATCCATCACCAGAGATCAACGGTGACATCACTGAGAATGCCTCCTATCCATCACTAGAGATCAGCGGTGACATCACTAAGAATGTCTCCTATCCATCACCAGAGATCAGCGGTGACATCACTGAGAATGCCTCCTATCCATCACTAGAGATCAGCGGTGACATCACTGAGAATGCCTCCTATCCATCACCAGAGATCAGCGGTGACATCACTAAGAATGCCTCCTATCTATCACCAGAGATCAGCGGTGACATCTCTGAGAATGCTTCCTATCCATCACTAGAGATTAGCGGTGACATCACTGAGAATGCCTCCTATCCATCACCAGAGATCAGAGGTGACATCTCTGAGAATGCCTCCTATCCATCACTAGAGATCAGCGGTGACATCACTAAGAATGTCTCCTATCCATCACCAGAGATCAACGGTGACATCACTGAGAATGCCTCCTATCCATCACTAGAGATCAGCGGTGACATCACTAAGAATGTCTCCTATCCATCACCAGAGATCAGCGGTGACATCACTGAGAATGCCTCCTATCCATCACTAGAGATCAGCGGTGACATCACTGAGAATGCCTCCTATCCATCACCAGAGATCAGCGGTGACATCACTAAGAATGCCTCCTATCCATCACCAGAGATCAGCGGTGACATCTCTGAGAATGCTTCCTATCCATCACTAGAGATTAGCGGTGACATCACTGAGAATGCCTCCTATCACAAGAGATCAGCGATGACATTACTGAGAATGCCTCCTATCCATCACCAGAGATCAGCGGTGACATCACTGAGAATGCCTCCTATCCATCACCAGAGATCAGCGGTGACATCACTGAGAATGCCTCCTATCCATCACCAGAGATCAGCGGTGACATCACTGAGAATGCCTCCTATCCATCACTAGAGATCAGCGGTGACATCACCAATAACGCAGCTTATTAGAGATAATCGTTCTTCTTATAGGCTTTCTACATGAAATTGCTTTCGTTATCGTCCAGCAGGTAAGTGGTTAATGCCGCCTCCGCCGCCGTCCTGGCGCAGGTATGGCAGGAGCGCTGTCTACAGCTGGATGGAAGATTCCCCGCCAGATGTCATCTTGTCACTTCTCGTCCTCAGTAGATCGTTTATCTCATTTCCTCTGAAGAACAAAATAAACCTGAGGATCGCCGTCACGTTGCGGGACGTCTTCGGTGATGGACGCATCATTTCAGCTGTCACCATCACTAAGGTCTCTGATCAGCAGCAGGACGGCAGACATTACTGGAGAGACAATCGATGAGAGCCCGACCTCAGAAAGAAGCTGGAAAGCATCAAATATACAGCAGAATAAAGTGTTATAACCTGCAGATTATTACACCCCTGACCTCTCTGCAGAACATCGCTACTCCACCTCTTGACAGATACATAGTGATATATCCTGCAGATTATTACACCATTGACCTCTCTACAGAGCATCGCTCCTCCACCTCCTGACAGATACATAGTGATATATATTCTGCAGATTATTAGACCACTGACCTCTCTGCAGAGCATCGCTCCTCCACCTCCTGACAGATACACAGTGATATATCCTGCAGATTATTACACCACTGACCTCTCTGCAGAGCATCACTCCTCCACCTCCTGACAGATACATAGCGATATATCCTGCAGATTACACCACTGACCTCTCTGCAGAGCATCGCTCCTCCACCTCCTGACAGATACATAGTGATATATCCTGCAGATTACACCACTGACCTCTCTGCAGAGCATCGCTCCTCCACCTCCTGACAGATACATAGCGATATATCCTGCAGATTATTACACCACTGACCTCTCTGCAGAGCATCGCTCCTCCACCTCCTGACAGATAGGGATATATCCTGCAGATTACTACACCCCTGATCACTGCAGAGCATCGCTCCTCCACCTCCTGACAGATACATAGTGATATATCCTGCAGATTATTACACCACTGACCTCTCTGCAGAGCATCACTCCTCCACCTCCTGACAGATACATAGTGATATATCCTGCAGATTATTACACCACTGACCTCTCTGCAGAGCATCGCTCCTCCACCTCCTGACAGATACATAGTGATATATCCTGCAGATTATTACACCACTGACCTCTCTGCAGAGCATCGCTCCTCCACCTCCTGACAGATACATAGCGATATATCCTGCAGATTATTACACCACTGACCTCTCTGCAGAGCATCACTCCTCCACCTCCTGACAGATACATAGCGATATATATCCTGCAGATTATTACACCACTGACCTCTCTGCAGAGCATCGCTCCTCCACCTCCTGACAGATAGTGATATATCCCACCTCTTCCGACAAGCCTACAACCTGCAGTAACCACCGATCGACCAAACCGCTGCATGACCAGCTCTACCCTCACCTACTGTATCCTCACCCATCCCTTGTAGATTGTGAGCCTTCGCGGGCAGGGTCCTCTCTCCTACTGTACCCATTATGACTTGTATTGTTCAAGATTATTGTACTTGTTTTTATTATGTATACCCCTCCTCACTTGTAAAGCGCCATGGAATAAATGGCGCTATAACAAATAATAATAATATCCTGCAGATTACTACAACCCTGATCTCTGCAGAGCATCGCTCCTCCACCTCCTGACAGATACATAGTGATATATCCTTCAGATTATTACACCACTGACCTCTCTCCAGAACATCGCTCCTCCACCTCCTGACAGATACAGAGTGATATATCCTGCAGATTACTACACCCGATCTTTAAAGAGCATCGCTCCTCCACCTCCTGACAGATACAGAGTGATATATCCTGCAGATTACTACACCCCTGATCTCTGCAGAGCATCGCTCCTCCACCTCCTGACAGATACAGTGATACATCCTTCAGATTATTACACCACTGACATTTCTGCAGAACAATGCTTCTCTACCTTATGACCGATGGTGATATTTTCTGCAGATTATTACACCTCTATCTTCTCTCACCATCAGCAGATGATTTCACTATTTTATATCAATGAAGGGATATGAACACCACCAGTTTGGAGAGCCTCAAAAGCCCCGCTGATCACATTAATCGCCCTGCACAGAATCCAGGTGACCATCCAAAGGTCGTCTGAGGTCGGGGAGACTTTCGTGGCGCAGTTAGATGTATGGATTCTTTTCCTGGGAAAGACAGTGATATTATGGCGCTGTACGGAGGGGATCCGGCAGCGTGTGGCGCGCCATCGGCTCTGGATACTCACACCTATCTATCTTCATCAGTGTCACATCAGCCTCGCCACACCTGAGCGCCGCAGCGAGCGGAGGCGTACGTGCGCCCTACACACTGGGCGCTGCTCTTACACGCAGCGTGCTGCACACGGGTCATTAAGCGGCCTTCATTATCAGACGCGTTTCTGCCGGAGGAAGAGGTCAGCGCTGCCGCGAATTAACAGCATGTAGGGAGCGAGCTCAGACTCACTCTGCATTCATTAATTCCAGCAAAGGCCGATCCGTCTGAAATCAATTTACAATCATTCTGTGGAGCATGATCAGATCAGAGCGGCCCCGACCCACAACTCACATGAGCGCAGAATATTAACGAGACTCACGGGAAGTGGGCGCAAATTCATTGCACAGATCGTGTATTCACCATTTCTCTAGAGCAGACCTGGGCAAAGCGTGGCCCACATCGGGAGCTGAAAACCTGAGGTCCGCGGGCCGCCCCGTACCCGCTTGCTCGCCGTCTCCCGCACTCAGCATTGGTGGAGGAGGGGCCTCCGGCCAATTCCTCCACTAATCAGCGTGTGAAACAGCTGACGAGATGACGTCATGTCAGAGTCAGCGGAGAGTCAGCGCATCGGAGACAGCAACAGAAGCAGGGCGCCTGGGAACGGGACCGAGTGAGTATGGGGTGTGTTGTTTTTTTTTCATGTGTATGAACATGGCGATTCTATGGGGGTGAACATGGGTATTCTATGGGGGTGAACATGGGTATTCTATGGGGGTGAACATGGGTATTCTATGGGGGTGAACATGGGTATTCTATGGGGGTGAACATGGGTATTCTATGGGGGTGAACATGGGTATTCTATGGGGGTGAACATGGGTATTCTATGGGGGTGAACATGGGTATTCTATGGGGGTGAACATGGGTATTCTATGGGGGTGAACATGGGTATTCTATGGGGGTGAACATGGGGATTCTATGGGGGTGAACATGGGGATTCTATGGGGGTGAACATGGGGATTCTATGGGGGTGAACATGGGGATTCTATGGGGGTGAACATGGGGATTCTATGGGGGTGAACATGGGGATTCTATGGGGGTGAACATGGGGATTCTATGGGGGTGAACATGGGGATTCTATGGGGGTGAACATGGGGATTCTATGGGGGTGAACATGGGGATTCTATGGGGGTGAACATGGGGATTCTATGGGGGTGAACATGGGGATTCTATGGGGGTGAACATGGGGATTCTATGGGGGTGAACATGGGGATTCTATGGGGGTGAACATGGGGATTCTATGGGGGTGAACATGGGGATTCTATGGGGGTGAACATGGGGATTCTATGGGGGTGAACATGGGGATTCTATGGGGGTGAACATGGGGATTCTATGGGGGTGAACATGGGGATTCTATGGGGGTGAACATGGGGATTCTATGGGGGTGAACATGGGGATTCTATGGGGGTGAACATGGGGATTCTATGGGGGTGAACATGGGGATTCTATGGGGGTGAACATGGGGATTCTATGGGGGTGAACATGGGGATTCTATGGGGGTGAACATGGGGATTCTATGGGGGTGAACATGGGGATTCTATGGGGGTGAACATGGGGATTCTATGGGGGTGAACATGGGGATTCTATGGGGGTGAACATGGGGATTCTATGGGGGTGAACATGGGGATTCTATGGGGGTGAACATGGGGATTCTATGGGGGTGAACATGGGGATTCTATGGGGGTGAACATGGGGATTCTATGGGGGTGAACATGGGGATTCTATGGGGGTGAACATGGGGATTCTATGGGGGTGAACATGGGGATTCTATGGGGGTGAACATGGGGATTCTATGGGGGTGAACATGAGGATTCTATAGGGTGAACATGAGGATTCTATGGGGGTGAACATGGGGATTCTATGGGGGTGAACATGGGGATTCTATGGGGTGAACATGGGGATTCTATGAGGGTGAACATGGAGCTTCTATGGGGGTATACATGGAGATTCTATGGGGTGAACATGGAGCTTCTATGGGGGTATACATGGGGATTCTCTGGGGGTGAACATGAGGATTCTCTGGGGGTGAACATGAGGATTCTCTGGGGGTGAACATGAGGATTCTCTGGGGGTGAACATGAGGATTCTCTGGGGGTGAACATGAGGATTCTCTGGGGGTGAACATGAGGATTCTCTGGGGGTGAACATGAGGATTCTCTGGGGGTGAACATGAGGATTCTCTGGGGGTGAACATGAGGATTCTCTGGGGGTGAACATGAGGATTCTCTGGGGGTGAACATGAGGATTCTCTGGGGGTGAACATGAGGATTCTCTGGGGGTGAACATGAGGATTCTCTGGGGGTGAACATGAGGATTCTCTGGGGGTGAACATGAGGATTCTCTGGGGGTGAACATGAGGATTCTCTGGGGGTGAACATGAGGATTCTCTGGGGGTGAACATGAGGATTCTCTGGGGGTGAACATGAGGATTCTCTGGGGGTGAACATGAGGATTCTCTGGGGGTGAACATGAGGATTCTCTGGGGGTGAACATGAGGATTCTCTGGGGGTGAACATGAGGATTCTCTGGGGGTGAACATGAGGATTCTCTGGGGGTGAACATGAGGATTCTCTGGGGGTGAACATGAGGATTCTCTGGGGGTGAACATGAGGATTCTCTGGGGGTGAACATGAGGATTCTCTGGGGGTGAACATGAGGATTCTCTGGGGGTGAACATGAGGATTCTCTGGGGGTGAACATGAGGATTCTCTGGGGGTGAACATGAGGATTCTCTGGGGGTGAACATGAGGATTCTCTGGGGGTGAACATGAGGATTCTCTGGGGGTGAACATGAGGATTCTCTGGGGGTGAACATGAGGATTCTCTGGGGGTGAACATGAGGATTCTCTGGGGGTGAACATGAGGATTCTCTGGGGGTGAACATGAGGATTCTCTGGGGGTGAACATGAGGATTCTCTGGGGGTGAACATGAGGATTCTCTGGGGGTGAACATGAGGATTCTCTGGGGGTGAACATGAGGATTCTCTGGGGGTGAACATGAGGATTCTCTGGGGGTGAACATGAGGATTCTCTGGGGGTGAACATGAGGATTCTCTGGGGGTGAACATGAGGATTCTCTGGGGGTGAACATGAGGATTCTCTGGGGGTGAACATGAGGATTCTCTGGGGGTGAACATGAGGATTCTCTGGGGGTGAACATGAGGATTCTCTGGGGGTGAACATGAGGATTCTCTGGGGGTGAACATGAGGATTCTCTGGGGGTGAACATGAGGATTCTCTGGGGGTGAACATGAGGATTCTCTGGGGGTGAACATGAGGATTCTCTGGGGGTGAACATGAGGATTCTCTGGGGGTGAACATGAGGATTCTCTGGGGGTGAACATGAGGATTCTCTGGGGGTGAACATGAGGATTCTCTGGGGGTGAACATGAGGATTCTCTGGGGGTGAACATGAGGATTCTCTGGGGGTGAACATGAGGATTCTCTGGGGGTGAACATGAGGATTCTCTGGGGGTGAACATGAGGATTCTCTGGGGGTGAACATGAGGATTCTCTGGGGGTGAACATGAGGATTCTCTGGGGGTGAACATGAGGATTCTCTGGGGGTGAACATGAGGATTCTCTGGGGGTGAACATGAGGATTCTCTGGGGGTGAACATGAGGATTCTCTGGGGGTGAACATGAGGATTCTCTGGGGGTGAACATGAGGATTCTCTGGGGGTGAACATGAGGATTCTCTGGGGGTGAACATGAGGATTCTCTGGGGGTGAACATGAGGATTCTCTGGGGGTGAACATGAGGATTCTCTGGGGGTGAACATGAGGATTCTCTGGGGGTGAACATGAGGATTCTCTGGGGGTGAACATGAGGATTCTCTGGGGGTGAACATGAGGATTCTCTGGGGGTGAACATGAGGATTCTCTGGGGGTGAACATGAGGATTCTCTGGGGGTGAACATGAGGATTCTCTGGGGGTGAACATGAGGATTCTCTGGGGGTGAACATGAGGATTCTCTGGGGGTGAACATGAGGATTCTCTGGGGGTGAACATGAGGATTCTCTGGGGGTGAACATGAGGATTCTCTGGGGGTGAACATGAGGATTCTCTGGGGGTGAACATGAGGATTCTCTGGGGGTGAACATGAGGATTCTCTGGGGGTGAACATGAGGATTCTCTGGGGGTGAACATGAGGATTCTCTGGGGGTGAACATGAGGATTCTCTGGGGGTGAACATGAGGATTCTCTGGGGGTGAACATGAGGATTCTCTGGGGGTGAACATGAGGATTCTCTGGGGGTGAACATGAGGATTCTCTGGGGGTGAACATGAGGATTCTCTGGGGGTGAACATGAGGATTCTCTGGGGGTGAACATGAGGATTCTCTGGGGGTGAACATGAGGATTCTCTGGGGGTGAACATGAGGATTCTCTGGGGGTGAACATGAGGATTCTCTGGGGGTGAACATGAGGATTCTCTGGGGGTGAACATGAGGATTCTCTGGGGGTGAACATGAGGATTCTCTGGGGGTGAACATGAGGATTCTCTGGGGGTGAACATGAGGATTCTCTGGGGGTGAACATGAGGATTCTCTGGGGGTGAACATGAGGATTCTCTGGGGGTGAACATGAGGATTCTCTGGGGGTGAACATGAGGATTCTCTGGGGGTGAACATGAGGATTCTCTGGGGGTGAACATGAGGATTCTCTGGGGGTGAACATGAGGATTCTCTGGGGGTGAACATGAGGATTCTCTGGGGGTGAACATGAGGATTCTCTGGGGGTGAACATGAGGATTCTCTGGGGGTGAACATGAGGATTCTCTGGGGGTGAACATGGGGATTCTCTGGGGGTGAACATGGGGATTCTATGGGGATTCTATGGGGTGAACATGGGAATTCTATGAGGTGAACATGGGGATTCTATGGGGGTGAACATGGGGATTCTCTGGGGGTGAACATGAGGATTCTCTGGGGGTGAACATGAGGATTCTCTGGGGGTGAACATGAGGATTCTCTGGGGGTGAACATGAGGATTCTCTGGGGGTGAACATGAGGATTCTCTGGGGGTGAACATGAGGATTCTCTGGGGGTGAACATGAGGATTCTCTGGGGGTGAACATGAGGATTCTCTGGGGGTGAACATGAGGATTCTCTGGGGGTGAACATGAGGATTCTCTGGGGGTGAACATGAGGATTCTCTGGGGGTGAACATGAGGATTCTCTGGGGGTGAACATGAGGATTCTCTGGGGGTGAACATGAGGATTCTCTGGGGGTGAACATGAGGATTCTCTGGGGGTGAACATGAGGATTCTCTGGGGGTGAACATGAGGATTCTCTGGGGGTGAACATGAGGATTCTCTGGGGGTGAACATGAGGATTCTCTGGGGGTGAACATGGGGATTATATGGGGGTGAACATGGGGATTCTATGGGGATTCTATGGGGTGAACATGGGAATTCTATGAGGTGAACATGGGGATTCTATGGGGGTGAACATGGGGATTCTATGGGGGTGAACATGGGGATTCTCTGGGGGTGAACATGGGGATTCTCTGGGGATTCTATGGGGTGAACATGGGAATTCTATGAGGTGAACATGGGGATTCTATGGGGGTGAACATGGGGATGCTATGGGGGTGACATGCTGCACATGGGGAAGCTATGGGGGTGTCATGCTGCCTACGGGGAGGCTATGGGGGTGACATGCTGCACATGGTGAGGCTATGGGAATGCTGTATACTGTCATGCAATATATGGGGAAGCTGTGTGGGGCTCAATCAGTATATGGGGAAGCTGTGAGGGCCTCATGCAGTATATGAGAGGCTGTGTGGGGCCTCATTCAGTATGTGGAGAGACTGTGGGGCTCATGCTGTATATAAGAAGGCTGTGTGTGGCTCATGCAGTTTATGGGGAGGCCGTGTGGGGCCTCATTCAGTATATTGGGAAACTGGAGCTCATGCAGTACATGGGGAGGCTTTGTGGGGCTCATGCTGTATATGGGGAGGCTGTGTGGGGCTCATGCCATACATGGGGAGGCTGTGTGGGGCTCATGCTGTATATAGGGAGGCTGTGTGGGGCTCATGCTGTACATGGGGAGGCTGTGTGGGGCTCATGTCGCATATAGGGAGGCTGTGTGGGGTTCATGCCGTACATGGGGAGGCTGTGTGGGGCTCATGCCGTACATGGGGAGGCTGTGTGGGGCTCATGCCATACATGGGGAGGCTGTGTGGGGCTCATGCTGTATATAGGGAGGCTGTGTGGGGCTCATGCTGTACATGGGGAGGCTGTATAGAGCTCATGCTGTATATGGGGAGGCTGTGTGGGGCTCATGTCGCATATAGGGAGGCTGTGTGGGGCTCATGCTGTACATGGGGAGGCTGTATAGAGCTCATGCTGTACATGGGGAGGCTGTGTGGGGCTCATGTCGCATATAGGGAGGCTGTGTGGGGTTCATGCCGTACATGGGGAGGCTGTGTGGGGCTCATGCCGTACATGGGGAGGCTGTGTGGGGCTCATGCCATACATGGGGAGGCTGTGTGGGGCTCATGCTGTATATAGGGAGGCTGTGTGGGGCTCATGCTGTACATGGGGAGGCTGTATAGAGCTCATGCTGTATATGGGGAGGCTGTGTGGGGCTCATGCCATACATGGGGAGGCTGTGTGGGGCTCATGCTGTATATAGGGAGGCTGTGTGGGGCTCATGCTGTACATGGGGAGGCTGTGTGGGGCTCATGCTGTATATAGGGAGGCTGTGTGGGGCTCATGCTGTACATGGGGAGGCTGTGTGGGGCTCATGTCGCATATAGGGAGGCTGTGTGGGGTTCATGCCGTACATGGGGAGGCTGTGTGGGGCTCATGCCGTACATGGGGAGGCTGTGTGGGGCTCATGCCGTACATGGGGAGGCTGTGTGGGGCTCATGCCGTACATGGGGAGGCTGTGTGGGGCTCATGCCGTACATGGGGAGGCTGTGTGGGGCTCATGCCGTACATGGGGAGGCTGTGTGGGGCTCATGCCGTACATGGGGAGGCTGTGTGGGGCTCATGCCGTACATGGGGAGGCTGTGTGGGGCTCATGCCGTACATGGGGAGGCTGTGTGGGGCTCATGCCGTACATGGGGAGGCTGTGTGGGGCTCATGCCGTACATGGGGAGGCTGTGTGGGGCTCATGCCGTACATGGGGAGGCTGTGTGGGGCTCATGCCGTACATGGGGAGGCTGTGTGGGGCTCATGCCGTACATGGGGAGGCTGTGTGGGGCTCATGCCGTACATGGGGAGGCTGTGTGGGGCTCATGCCGTACATGGGGAGGCTGTGTGGGGCTCATGCCGTACATGGGGAGGCTGTGTGGGGCTCATGCCGTACATGGGGAGGCTGTGTGGGGCTCATGCCGTACATGGGGAGGCTGTGTGGGGCTCATGCCGTACATGGGGAGGCTGTGTGGGGCTCATGCCGTACATGGGGAGGCTGTGTGGGGCTCATGCCGTACATGGGGAGGCTGTGTGGGGCTCATGCCGTACATGGGGAGGCTGTGTGGGGCTCATGCCGTACATGGGGAGGCTGTGTGAGGCTCATGCCGTACATGGGGAGGCTGTGTGGGGCTCATGCCGTACATGGGGAGGCTGTGTGGGGCTCATGCCGTACATGGGGAGGCTGTGTGGGGCTCATGCCGTACATGGGGAGGCTGTGTGGGGCTCATGCCGTACATGGGGAGGCTGTGTGGGGCTCATGCCGTACATGGGGAGGCTGTGTGGGGCTCATGCCATACATGGGGAGGCTGTGTGGGGCTCATGCCATACATGGGGAGGCTGTGTGGGGCTCATGCCGTACATGGGGAGGCTGTGTGGGGCTCATGCCGTACATGGGGAGGCTGTGTGGGGCTCATGCCGTACATGGGGAGGCTGTGTGGGGCTCATGCCGTACATGGGGAGGCTGTGTGGGGCTCATGCCGTACATGGGGAGGCTGTGTGGGGCTCATGCCGTACATGGGGAGGCTGTGTGGGGCTCATAACGTACATGGGGAGGCTGTGTGGGGCTCATAACGTACATGGGGAGGCTGTGTTGGGCTCATGCTGCATTTGTAGTAGGCTGTGTGAGGCTCATGCTGTATATAGGGGCTGTGGGAGGGTTCAAAGATATATAGGGGGTGTCAGCATACTTAATTATGCTCAATATTAAGTGATACAATTAATATTAATAAGTTAATATTAAGAAGAATTAATTTCAAGCTATTAGTTCAGCCCTCCACAACAGTCACGGTCTCTCACGTGGCCCCTCGGGAAAATTAATTGCCCACCCCTGCCCTATAGAGATCTGACATACATAGTATGGCGCCCCCTGGTGTTCACACCAGGACACACACCCCAGTCCCCTCCAACTAATGAGCAGAGTGCTGGACGACACACACGCTCAGTCACCTCTACCTAATGAGCCGAGAGCTGGAGGACACACACGCTCAGTCACTGTTTCCAAGTCTCTGCGCACTGATCCTCTGTTCACTACAGAGCAGCCAGCAGAAATAGCTTTTTTGCCTGCTTGACAGAAACATCTTGCCACCCACCAACTGCAGATGAGAATCCTCCTTCTACAAGGGAAGTAAGAGTAGACAATACTGGCAGCTGCCAGAAGGGGAAGAAGACTGATTCTGTACAGTACCTGCCCCACACCCTTCACCTGCAGTGCCAAGGAGGACACGTTTTAGGCTACAATTACTCTGAGGCTGCCATCTTAGCTTTTCAAGAATGGTGGCGCGGGTGCCCTGGAGTTCAGCCCTGACACCCTGCTCCGCATGCAGCGGGGTCCCACCAGCTGCAGGTGAACTTTCATCCAGAGATGAAGCACGCAGCCCGTGTGATGCGCAACTGATCTTCCTACCTGCAGACGTATGAAAAAAAAGCAATTATTTCATCTTGCCGCCACAGAGTGACTCTGCCCGCCTGCCGCCCTCAGCTCAGCAGGGTCCGTCCTTAATGTTTGACTCTCTTTTTACCTGCTGCATTGATAGAAGACTCAGATAAAAAGGAGACAAGCGCCAAATCCTTGAAAAGCCTGACGCCTAAAGCTGCAGACGCCCTAATCCACACTTCACGCCCGTCCACAAACACTTAATGATCAGCGGCGGCAGAGCGAAAACCATTTATAATCCTACAGATGATAAATCACAGCCAGCATAGTGGGTAAAAATCACGCAAGCGAAGGATTTATCTGCGGATTTGGGGCAGAAAAATCTACAGAAAAATGTAATATCGAGCAAATGGATAGACCCTTTGGGCAACACGTCACCGCACTACAGGAGACTGCACCCAACATAGAATACCACAAGAGTAGCAACCAAGCCAGGAGACGACAAAGCTAATTGGGCTGCTCTGCCGGGACCCACACCTCATTATACAGAGGACAAGCCATGACCACAACACAACGACAAAGCTCCATCAGAACCGCAGATAATAATCGCATGATCCACCGACAACACCGCATGGAAGAGATGATGAACGCCGTCTATCCATCGCCAGAGATCAGAGGTGACATCACTGAGAATGCCTCTTATCCATCACCAGAGATCAGCGGTGACATCACTGAGAATGCCTCCTATCCATCACCAGAGATCAGCGGTGACATCACTGAGAATGCCTCCTATCCATCACCAGAGATCAACGGTGACATCACTGAGAATGCTTAATGGAGATCAGCGGTGACATCACTGAGAATGCCTCCTATCCATCACCAGAGATCAGAGGTGACATCACTGAGAATGCCTCCTATCCATCACCAGAGATCGGCGGTGACATCACTGAGAATGCTTGATGGAGATCAGCGGTGACATCACTGAGAATGCCTCCTATCCATCACCAGAGATCAGAGGTGACATCACTGAGAATGCCTCCTAGCCATCACCAGAGATCAGAAGTGACATCACTGAGAATGCCTCCTATCCATCACCAGAGATCAGAGGTGACATCACTGAGAATGCCTCCTATCCATCACCAGAGGTGACATCACTGAGAATGTCTCCTATCCATCACCAGAGATCAGCGGTGACATCACTGAGAATGCCTCCTATCCATCACTAGAGATCAGCGGTGACATCACTGAGAATGCCTCCTATCCATCACTAGAGATCAGAGGTGACATCACTGAGAATGCCTCCTATCCATCACCAGAGATCGGCGGTGACAATACTGTGAATAGCGCTTATCCATCATAAGAGATCAGAGGTGACATCACTGAGAATATCTCCTATCCATCACCAGAGATCAGCGGTGACATCACTGAGAATGCCTCCTATCCATCACCAGAGATCGACGGTGACAATACTGTGAATAGCGCTTATCCATCATAAGAGATCAGAGGTGACATCACTGAGAATGCCTCCTATCCATCACTAGAGATCAGAGGTGACATCACTGAGAATGCCTCCTATCCAACACCAGAGATCGGCGGTGACATCACTGAGAATGCCTCCTATCCATCACCAGAGATCAGCAGTGACATCACTGAGAATGCTTCCTATCCATCACCAGAGATCAGCGGTGACATCACTGAGAATGCCTCCTATCCATCACCAGAGATCAGCAGTGACATCACTGAGAATGTCTCCTATCCATCACTAGAGATCAGCGGTGACATCACTGAGAATGCCTCCTATCCATCACTAGAGATCAGCGGTGACATCACTGAGAATGCTTCCTATCCATCACCAGAGATCAGCGGTGACATCACTGAGAATGCCTCCTATCCATCACCAGAGATCAGAGGTGACATCACTGAGAATATCTCCTATCCATCACCAGAGATCAGCGGTGACATCACTGAGAATGCCTCCTATCCATCACTAGACATCAGCAGTGACATCACTGAGAATGCCTCCTATCCATCACTAGAGATCAGAGGTGACATCACTGAGAATGCCTCCTATCCATCACTAGAGGTCAGCGGTGACATCACTGAGAATGCCTCCTATCCATCACTAGAGATCAGAGGTGACATCACTGAGAATGTCTCCTATCCATCACCAGAGATCAGAGGTGACATCACTGAGAATGTCTCCTATCCATCACTAGAGATCAGCGGTGACATCACTGAGAATGCCTCTTATCCATCACCAGAGATCAGCGGTGTTATCGGGCAGGGGGGGTTAGTAACTGGATACTTTATGCTCTGGCGCATGATCCCGCAGTGGTGTCTTATGTGATATATGGTGACAGTTTTGCCCCTTATAATCAGCAGCCACAATATCCTCTCCCGGCAGAAGAAGACATGGAGGAGGGGGGATGTATAATTAGTATTGGGGGGGCATGGACACTACTCCCCCAGCTGTGAGGCCACATTCATGCCTGCGCTGCTTGTGACCCAGTTATGTGCGATCAGGAGAGCGGAGAGAAGGGTGACTGGAAATCACAAAGAGACACAACAAAGCCTCTGTAGTAACAAAGCGCCATATGGCGGCATTCACACAGGGCTATAAATTAAAGATAAAGGCAGATTAGATAATGCACAGGTACGAGCAGTAGCGCCCACTAGCAGCGACCACAGGATCCTGCACCTTCCTGGGACCCCCGCCAGTAAATCAAGAACCTCAAGCTGTCCTCTGCCGCCCCCTCCTTCCCGCTGGCACTGGCTGGATCTCTGCTCGCTGCACAAGGCCAGATTAATTAGCAGCCTTGTGCCAAGAGATGAGTGTGCCCACCTGCTGGTGACCGGGCATCCGCCTCAGCAGCTGCTGCAGGGTACAGGCTCTGCCAGCACTATGTCTAGCTGCCTGGCGGGCGAGGGGCATCTGTATCTGACACTACGGGGGATACCAGTAATATCCAGTACTGGTAACGTCACCATGTCCGATCCTGATGACACCTCCAAAAGCGTCGGGTCCCCCCGTTGCTGCAATAACTTCATAATTAAGGGGTGAATTCACCCTCTTTGGACAGATAATGTCCCCACCCTGATCACTATTCTTCTACCCGGGTACTGAGGCGAGAGACTCGTGTGAGTTTCTCGCATTGCACTCGCAAGTGTGACCCCGGCATAAACCCGTTGCCATTATGGCGGTTTACTGCTCAGGTTTTTACGCACTAGAAGAAAAGCAATTTGCGCATTTCTTTTGCACATCAGTCACATGATCAAAAAAAAAAAAAAAAGCAAAACCGCAACGATTGATTGTAAAATGCGTCAAAAAGACGAGTCCTGTCAGGGCATGTAAAGCCCCCGACGCGCCTCATCTCTGCGCAGACAACACCGCGCAGCTACCGGCTGTTAACAAGTTCCTGGCCCAGGGCCACCATCATTTGGTTACTGAGCCCTCTGGGACAAGGAAGGTGGGAAGAGTCAGGACTGCAGCGCCATCTGCAGGGCAAACAGCAGAATGAGGCGGATATGAAGAAGACTATGTAACAAATGTTTATTTATTTTTTGTTCCTGGGTCCAAAGTGTGTTTTCCTAACCCGTTATGCTTAAAACAAATATTAAATAGTTGTTGTTCCACAAAAACTTTACTTCTGTGATCAGGACAATGAAGACTACTCAGTATTGAATACGAATGGAGAATTTTCCCGAAAACAGACAAATTTCAAAATGTCATTGTCCTGATTAGAGAAGCAAAGTTTTTGTGGAACAACAACTATTTTCTATTTGTTTTAAGCATAACGGGTTAGGAAAACACACTTTGGACCCAGGACAAAAAAATACATAAAAATTTGTTATTGTGCAATTTCCTTTTTTTGACAAAGTAAATGCGAAATTTTTCAGCCCTGTGGTCATAAAATCACAGTTTGTGCTGAATGAAGTCATTTTTCCATAGTCTTTAAACATAAGCAGTTGAAATATTACACTGGGAAGCCAGGAACAAAAATGGTGTTACATAGCGGGGTCCACAGACACGGCTGCAACAGAGTGATGTGTATATACATCTATAGCAGGGTCACTCTACAACGGATTACTGTACATACAAGAGCCGAAAACCCATCCAGACCCGACACGTCGCACAGCTGACGGTTTGTTACAATTGCATCCAGCGTAAATCTCTATATGGCTCCAGACTGATACGTTTGTTACAATGTACTGATGCTGGGAAAATGTAACAATGATTGTCAGGCGCTGATACATGGTAACAACACCCAGCTCTGAGAAGAGGCAATGGGGGCTTTACTTGTTTAAGACTGTAAACAACAATGTGCCCAGTCCCCGACAGCAAGCAGAGATACTAAATGTGCCCAGTCCCCGACAGCAAACAGAGATACTAAATGTGCCCAGTCCCCGACAGCAAACAGAGATACTAAATGTGCCCAGCCCCTGACAGCAAGCAGAAATACTAAATGTGCCCAGTCCCCGACAGCAAGCAGAGATACTAAATGTGCCCAAGTCCCCGACAGCAAGCAGAGATACTAAATGTGCCCAGTCCCCGACAGCAAGCAGAGATACTAAATGTGCCCAGTCCCCGACAGCAAGCAGAGATACTAAATGTGCCCAAGTCCCCGACAGCAAGCAGAGATACTAAATGTGCCCAGTCCCTGACCGCAAACATAGATACTAAATGTGCCCAGTCCCCGACAGCAAGCAGAGATACTAAATGTGCCCAGTCCCCGACAGCAAGCAGAGATACTAAATGTGCCCAAGTCCCCGACAGCAAGCAGAGATACTAAATGTGCCCAGCCCCCAACAGCAAGCAGAGATTACTAAATGTGCCCAGCCCCCGACAGCAAACATGTACTAAATGTGCCCAGTCCCTGACAGCAGAGATACTAAATGTGCCCAGTCCCTGACAGCAGAGATACTAAATGAGGGGAAGAATTGTAACACAAAGAATATCTCAGCTTCATCTATGACACCGGGGTAATAATCAGACAATGGGGGCTGCTGCTCCAGGGGTCCTCGCTGTCAGCGTTCCTCCATATTGATCGGCATTATCACTGCAGGCACAGGGGGTCCACAGCTTTATGGGGCTTACAGGCTGCGCCCCCAATCCCTGGCACAGTCATCATATCCAACGGATCGGCCGCAGCGGGCAAAGGTGACTAGATGCCAAACGTCTGTGAAACCAGCATGCAAAAGGCAAAGTGAAGCAGCTGCCCAGCTGGTGCCACCGCTCAGAGTCAGCAACCTGACAGCCAGTCACCAGATCACAGCGGCTGCATCCAGAAAGCAACAACGGTGGAGGATCCTGTAAGAGGTTAATCCATCCTGAGAGCTACTACAGCAGCTTAATGGATTTAACCCCCTCACCTCCAGCCAGTAATTACTACCACCCAGGACCCTGAGAAGATCATGTGCTGACATCTAGTGTCCACGGCCAGTACTGCAGACTGGGAACTCACAGAACAGCAGCAGAAATTTGGGACAGGAAACAAATCTCCACAACCCAGAACCCGAGTAGCGGGATCCCAGTGACTCCCACCTGACTGCAGCACAGGGCATGCTGGGAGGTGTAGTCTACTTTGTATACAATATAATGGACGAGTTCACGAACTACACCTCCCAACATCCCCCTAACACAGGTCTATCCTTATATATTATTTCTAAACACTTTTTCGGTGATTACTTTGTATCTCCGTTCATACTGCACCCACACACACAAATGATACACCATTTGAAAGGCAAACTTGCCCCCTTCAGCAAGAAAATAGCCAAGCAAACCACACATCCACAATGTGATCACAAAATACAGTTTAAACATTAATTTTCATAAATCTGCAGTAAGGAAAAATGACCTGCAGGTGGCACCACATTACCCCAAAGCACACTACCACAGAGCTGCTTACAGACATCACAAACAAATCCTAACATTTGCCTTGGGGGCTTTCCAGCTTGCTGAACTCTTTGCCCAGCTGATTTCAGGCACATTGGAGGATTGCACACTTCACTGCAGGTGAGTCACATATGCAAACACATTTGTAAACATGCACTGCTTTTTCGGTGATTACTTCGCCGCACACACACAAATACACCATTTGAAAGGTAAACTTCGTCCCCCTTCAGCAAGAAAAGACACAAAACACACATTCACGATTTGATCAATAAATACAGTTTAAACATTCATTTTCAGAAACCTGCAGAAAAACAATAACCTGCAGGTGGCACCACAACCTCAAGACATTTTTTTTAGCCTCTACTTAACAAACCAATTTATTGTATTACCAATCTACATATATAAATACCTCTCTGTGTTCATCATCTCATTAAATACATTAACATTTGACCAGCTTGATTTTCCTGAAATTGCCTGCGCCCCCGACAGCCAATATGTGAAAATTTTGCACAGGCCAACTAGTTATACTGTATACAGAGAACTACACCTCCCAGCATCCCTCTAACATAGGTCTAATATACTGTAAACAGAGAACTACACCTCCCAGCATCCCCCTAACACAGGTCTATTATACTGTATACAGAGAACTACGTCTCCCAACATCCCCATAAGTAGAGGGTGTAATAGATCCGTCAGGCTGATGTTCAGGGTTGTAGTGTTTCCCATATTGGGTACAGTAGTCTTGCACTATAGATGTTGCAGTGCTCGATGTATAGAGTTTAATAATAATTGAAATGTTACCATTGTTAAATCTCCACATTCTGGAAACGTGCCTGATGGAGCAGAGTTTCGGTGCAAAGCATGAGGGGCGATCAATATTAAAATTTCGAAAAGGTTCTATGATGTGCACCATTCCCTGCATACGGATCCCACTTAGTTCACCCCTCACTGAATACTCCGAGGTTCCCACCATATCAGGGTCTGCCCTGTACTGAGATCCCCCCCCCCCCCGCACACAGCCATGTCAGGGTCCGCCCCGTACCCTGAGCCCCCCGCACAGCCATATCAGGGTCTGCCCTGTACTCTGAGCCCCCCCGCACACAGCCATATCAGGGTCCGCCCTGTACTCTGAGCCCCCCCGCACACAGCCATATCAGGGTCCGCCCTGTACTCTGAGCCCCCCCCCCGCACACAGCCATATCAGGGTCCGCCCTGTACCCTGAGCCCCCCGCACACAGCCATATCAGGGTCCGCCCTGTACCCTGATTCCCCCGCACACAGCCATATCAGGGTCCGCCCTGTACCCTGAGCCCCCCCGCACACAGCCATATCAGGGTCCGCCCTGTACTCTAAGCCCCACGCACACGGCCATATCAGGGTCTGCCCTGTACTCTGAGCAAACCCCCCACACACACACACACGGCCATATCAGGGTCCGCCCTGTACTCTGAGATCCCCCACCCGCACACAGCCATATCAGGGTCTGCACTGTACTCTGAGAACCCCCCGCACATGGCCATATCAGGGTCCGCCCTGTACTCTAAGCCCCACGCACACGGCCATATCAGGGTCCACCCTGTACTCTGAGCCCCCACACACACACAGCCATATCAGGGTCCGCCCTGTACTCTGAGCCCCCCCCCCCGCACACAGCCATATCAGGGTCCGCCCTGTACCCTGAGCCCCCCGCACACAGCCATATCAGGGTCCGCCCTGTACCCTGAGCCCCCCGCACACAGCCATATCAGGGTCCGCCCTGTACCCTGAGCCCCCCCCGCACACAGCCATATCAGGGTCCGCCCTGTACCCTGAGCCCCCCGCAAACAGCCATATCAGGGTCCGCCCTGTACCCTGAGCCCCCCGCACACAGCCATATCAGGGTCCGCCCTGTACTCTAAGCCCCACGCACACGGCCATATCAGGGTCTGCCCTGTACTCTGAGCAAACCCCCCACACACACACACACACGGCCATATCAGGGTCCGCCCTGTACTCTGAGATCCCCCACCCGCACACAGCCATATCAGGGTCTGCACTGTACTCTGAGCACCCCGCACATGGCCATATCAGGGTCCGCCCTGTACTCTGAGCAAACCCCCCACACACACACACACGGCCATATCAGGGTCCGCCCCGGAACTCTGAGATCCCCCACCCGCACACAGCCATATCAGGGTCTGCACTGTACTCTGAGCACCCCGCACATGGCCATATCAGGGTCCGCCCTGTACTCTAAGCCCCACGCACACGGCCATATCAGGGTCCACCCTGTACTCTGAGCCCCCCGCACACGGCCATATCAGGGTCTGCCCTGTACTCTGAGCCCCACGTACACGGCCATATCAGGGTCTGCCCTGTACTCTGAGCCCCCCGCACAAGGCCGCATAGCAGGAGTTTAGAGCAGCGGATGACTCGGCGTGAGGCCTATCTGCAAAACTCTGCACTGGAGAAAATTACTCCATATCCGTCAGTTCCCGCCGAGCCGCCACTGATGCATTGTAAGCTCTCCTCCTGCAGCGAGACGGTCAGGCCCGAAAAGCAACTACACAGAGGTGTCCGCTCCCAGGGGCTCCGCAGCACCGGCCGCCAAACCTATTACCTCGAAGCAATTATACAGATGACTGCAGGGAAACAGCAGCATAATCTGTCACACAAGAGCCGGCCCAGAGATCGGGCCACAGCGCCCCACTACCTCAGGAGTTGTACTCCAAACTGCCAACATCAACCCCGAGACCGGGCGACAGCTCCCCACTACCTCAGGAGCTGTACTCCACACCGCCAACATCAACCCCGAGACCGGGCCACAGCGCCCCACTACCTCAGGACCTGCACTCCACACCACTAACATCAACCCCGATACCAGGCCACAGCAACCCACTACCTCAGGAGCTGTACTCCACACAGCCAAAATCAACCCCGAGACCGAGCCACAGCGCCCCACGACCTCAGGAGCTGTACTCCACATCTCCAACATCAACCCTGAGACCGGGCCACAGCGCCCCACTACCTCAGGAGCCACACTCCACACCGCCAACATCAAATCCGAGAACAGGCCACAGAGTCCTGCTACCTCAGGAGCTGAACTCCACACAGCCAACATTAACCCCAAGAACGGGCCAGTGTACTGCTACCTTAGGAGCTGCACTCCACACCCCCAACATCAAACCAAGAACAGGCCACAGCGCTCCAATACCTCAGGAGCTGCACTCCACACTCGCAATATCAACCCCAAGACAAGGCAACAGCGCCCCACTACATCAGAAGCAGCACTCCACACCACCATCAACCCCGAGACCGGGGCACAGTGTCCTGCTACCTCAGGAGGTGCACTCCACATCAATGTGAACCCCGAGACCAGACCACTATGCCCCATTACTTCAGAAGCTTAACTCCACACCTTTTGACTGCAGGGGAGATTACTGATATCTGTACTATGCCTGGTGTAAGTGGGAGATCAGCAGTGATATCACTGAGAATGCCTCCATCCATCACTAGAGATCAGCGGTGACACCACTGAGAATGCCTCTTATCCATCACCAGAGATCAGCGGTGACATCACTGAGAATGCCTCCTATCCATCACCAGAGATCAGCGGTGATATCACTGAGAATGTCTCCTATCCATCACCAGAGATCAGAGGTGACATCACTGAGAATGCCTCCTATCCATCACCAAAGATCAGCGGTGACATCACTGAGAATATCTCCTATCCATCACCAAAGATCAGAGGTGACATCACTGAGAATGCCTCCTACCCATCCATAGAGATCAGCGGTGACATCACTGAGAATGCTTCCTATCCATCACCAGGGATCAGCGGTGACATCACTGAGAATGCCTCCTATCCATCACCAGAGATCAGCGGTGACATCACTGAGAATGCCTCCTATCCATCACCAGAGATCAGCGGTGACATCACTGAGAATGCCTCCTATCCATCACCAGAGATCAGGGGTGACATCACTGAGAATGCCTCCTATCCATCACTAGACATCAGCGGTGACATCACAGAGAATGTCTCCTATCCATCACTAGACATCAGCGGTGACATCACAGAGAATGTCTCCTATCCATCACCAGAGATCAGCGGTGACATCACTGAGAATGCCTCCTACCCATCCATAGAGATCAGCGGTGACATCACTGAGAATGCTTCCTATCCATCACCAGGGATCAGCGGTGACATCACTGAGAATGCCTCCTATATATCACCAGAGATCAGCGGTGACATCACTGAGAATGCCTCCTATCCATCACCAGAGATCAGCGGTGACATCACTGAGAATGCCTCCTATCCATCACCAGAGATCAGCGGTGACATCACTGAGAATGCCTCCTATCCATCACCAGAGATCAGGGGTGACATCACTGAGAATGCCTCCTATCCATCACTAGACATCAGCGGTGACATCACAGAGAATGTCTCCTATCCATCACTAGACATCAGCGGTGACATCACAGAGAATGTCTCCTATCCATCACCAGAGATCAGCGGTGACATCACTGAGAATGCCTCCTATCCATCACCAGAGATCAGAGGTGATATCACGGAGAATGCCCCCAATGGAAAACTACTGATGTGCAGCAGACAGACTCTCTCTGTCCAGGTCGATGGATTTGCTGTGCAGTTATAATACGATAGTGACATGATGCGCCGGTCCTTGTGCCACTTGCACTCCAATACTGAGGGCTGATTAGTCACTGGTGCGCTCGTTTAGTCGGCGGCTCCTCTCTTCAGGCTGCACACAGCAGATCTCTTCATTACTCACCAGTAAATCCTTTGTCAGCAGCTGGCAGCAGCGAGACAAGCAGCTCACACCGCCTGAACAGCTGCCGCAGGAGATGAGGGATGAGTGTCAGCCGCTGCACACAGCGCAGGCCCTGATGTCACAGTGGTGAGAGGAGAGCCATATGTCCGGGGAGGAGGCCAAAGAAACTGAGGATACAAACAATGTGGATATGTTATATATGCTTTGTTTTCTGTGTTAGGACATTACAGCAAACCTGTGAAAACATTTACAGAAAGAGACAAGAAGCCAGTGCTACCTGTGCCCACATCATTGCTATGAAGTGAGGAAGTATTCTCTCTACCCCATCCAGGTTACTGGTACATTTGTACATGCCCCAGCTGCCCCCTGTGGTATAACACCAGTACCTGCCCCAGATGCCCCCTCCATAGTATAGCAGGGTGAGGCGTGGGATGAGGGATTGCAATGATATCAGAGGGTCCGGGGCCATTTCTCATCCTCCGGGCAGATAACCGGCATTCTTGCGCTTCTGCCTCCTACCAGGAACGGGTCAGCCACAACAATAGCCTGGCTACAAGCCCAGAGGAAGGAAAGGACACGGCTGCTGAGGGTTATAGGGGGATAAACAGAAGGCAAGGGGCTGCAGTACAGGCTAAACTTAACAGAAAGCCTGCCAAGTGTCTGTAGTTAACACCTGGGGGCGCTGGAGAGGTAACAGGCAGTCCAAAACCCAAAGAGGTCCTGCTCCCTTGAGTCCTTCCATCTGTCCAAGAACACAGATCTGTAATACACAGAGACATAAGGACAGAAATGAGGCCCAAGGACAAGAAGATTCGGCCGAAGTATGGAGAGCAAACCAAAGGACGTGTCACCCAATTATTTGCCACCAACAGTCAGACGTCGGCCAATCCATCTGAAATGCCATCATTGTATAGTTACCTCCTATATTATACTCCAGAGCTGCCCTCACTATTCCGCTGGTGCAGTCACTGTGTACATACATTATATTACTGATCCGGAGTTACATCCTGTATTATACTCCAGAGCTGCACTCACTATTCTGCTGGTGCAGTCACTGTGTACATGCATTACATTACTGATCCTGAGTTACATGCTGTATTATACTCCAGAGCTGCACTCAGTATTCTGCTGGCGCAGTCACTGTGTACATACATTACTGATCCTGAGTCACATCCTGTATTATACTCCAGAGCTGCACTCACTATTCTGCTGGTGCAGTCACTGTGTACATGCATTACATTACTGATCCTGAGTTACATCCTGTATTATACTCCAGAGCTGCACTCACTATTCTGCTGGTGCAGTCACTGTGTACATGCATTACATTACTGATCCTGAGTTACATCCTGTATGATACTCCAGAGCTGCACTCACTATTCTTATGGTGCAGTCACTGTGTACATACATTATATTACTGATCCTGAGTTACATCCTGTATTATATCCCAGAGCTGAACTCACTATTCTGCTGGTGCAGTCAAAGTGTACATACATTACATTACTGATCCTGAGTTACATCCTGTATTATACTCCAGAGCTGCACTCACTATTCTGCTGGTGCAGTCACTGTGTACATACATTACTGATCCGGAGTTACATCCTGTATTATCCTCCAGAGCTGCACTCACTATTCTGCTGTTGCAGTACTGTGTACATACATTATATTACTGATCTTGAGTTACATCCTGTATTATACTCCAGAGCTGCACTCAATATTTTGCTGGTGCAGTCACTGTGTACATACATTACATGACTGATCCTGAGTTACATCCTGTATGATACTCCAGAGCTGCACTCACTATTCTGTTGTTGCAGTACTGTGTACATACATTACTGATCCTGAGTTACATGCTGTATTATACTCCAGAGCTGCACTCAGTATTCTGCTGGCGCAGTCACTGTGTACATACATTACATTACTGATCCTGAGTTACATGCTGTATTATACTCCAGAGCTGCACTCACTATTCTGCTGGTGCAGTCACTGTGTACATACATTACTGATCCTGAGTTACATCCTGTATTATACCCCAGAGCTGCATTCACTATTCTGCTGGTGCAGTCACTGTGTACATACATTACATTACTGATCCTGAGTTACATCCTGTATTATACTCCAGAGATGCACTCACTATTTTTTAGGCTGTAATCATGTAGAATAATTTCTACATAAAACTTCTCAGTGTAACTACTGTAAGTGCAGAGTATTGTCGGTCCACAAGCTTGCTTACCATTAACAGCCAGGAGAATACTGAATGCAGCTCTGGAGTAGAGGATGGTGTTACAGATGAGCAGAAATTAATGTCAGGTATTCCTGGTGAGCTGATTACAACCCTTTCTGTGCTGGCTGAACTCTGCTACATTCAGAATAATTTATGGTTCACACGAGTGACTGCTCTGGGGGTACATAATTCTGTCCTCGCCTCGCACACATTTCTGAGCCCTCTTCCCCTCGGCTGCTCAGTGGGGCCATGCTCCCTCTACTACTTGGGCCCCAGGAGTGAGGGGAAGGCAGTGGAGGGGAGCAGGAATTCTCTGCAGATGCCAGAAACCCCTGTCCGCCTTCCTGCAAGGTAACTCCAGGTCAGGGGAGGCCGGGAGACAATGTGGGGACACTACAGGCCCCTCCACCAGATGTGCGCTAACAAGGAGGCTGACCTCCCCGCTAATAAGGTCACTCACTGGCTCCAGCAAGACGAGGGAACAACCAGGCTCTTGGCTCGCTGCACATTTCACTTGGCACAGACTGACTGCAGCTTCCTAAATCCCTCCAGAACAAGAAGTAAGAGCTGAAGGAGGAGGAGGAGGAGATGATGAGAGTCCTGGGGGCTGAGTGCTGGACATGTATGCTCAGGGGTCTGCCATCAGCCACCCAGCACTGGGGTCAGACTGACCCCAGCCCTGACTGCGGGGGGAGACCCCCTTACTTCCCAGCAGTCTGGAGGTCTCCTCCGCCTGGATACTGAGGGGTTAAGAGGCTCTCAGGGATCAGAGGAATTCCTATAATTCTGGGATCAGGACCCTCAATCCCTGCAATACAAATACAGGAGGCCCACCGCCATTAATGAGCTGCTACCTGACGACTGCCGCCTGCGCAGAGTCACCGCGACTAACCCTTCTCTGACTGCGAGAATCAAATTAGTGCCCATTCACACTAGCGTAGAAATCGGATGATAAAAAAATTAATAAAAAAAAAAAAAAAAAAAATCGACCTACGTTATTCAATAGGGCTGTGCAGATCTTTTATCAGCTGTATTCAGCGTGCTGCGATTTCACTCCGAAATCAGATAGGTGCAAGAAAAAATAAATAATTTGCATGCGTACGGACCCGCAGGGCAGCGTCTGAGTGTTAAGGATACGTTATAATTCTGTAACATAGGAAAGTGTAAAAGATTAATAGATGCTGTAAAAGAGCGGATCGTACACGGATGACAGGCGAGAAAATGACTCCCACTTTTCTGGATGAGATTGGGAGCGATTCTTCTGACCCCGGCCAGAGTGAAAGAATGGAAGAATCCGAGGACAACATGGATGGAGACAGACGGATCCATAGATCCATAGATCCAGTCCTCGCCCGATCCCCCCGGCCCTGCCGTCTCATTGGCTCCAGGATGTCTGTCGGTCTGTGTGCGATATTGTCTTCTCATGGAGGTGAAGTGAGTAGCAGAAAACTTCTCAGCACAAACATGAATAGTGAAGTCATGTCCTGTGAGAGGCAGCACAACAAGCAAAGTTTGATAGCTTCCCAGACCCCAACACGGAACATGTGCCCCCCAGCCGTAATACCGGAATATAAACTGCAGCCCGATACAAGGGACCCTAGAGAAAAGCCTCAGATTTAACACAGAAAAAAGGCAGCATTCTTCATTTGCAGTCATCCAAGTGACATCCGATTTTTCACGCAGACATTTGGTCCATGAAAAAAGAAAAATGTTCATCTGAAGAACCCAACTGGATAACATTGTCCCACTGTTGTCTGGTAATGTTAGCTCCTTCCACACTCTGACCAAAAATACCATTATGTGAACGTGGCCTTACGAGCGCAAAACCCTAAACAATCACAACGTTACATTTCTTTTTGTCCGAGTTGTAAATGAACTTGACTTTTTTCTACATAAATCATAGATATTCAGCTCCAGCCCCTTCCAGAGCTGCAATCACAGGTTGGCTTCTAGCTGTCAGTATGAAAGCGCCACAGCTGACACAAATCGGGGCAACTAGCAGAATTGTGATTGCAGCTCTGGCTGTGACTGCAGTAATAATTCAAGATCTGTAAGTATAATGTGTGTGAAGTGAGTCAACATCATGTGCGGGGTTTTAGGCAAGTGCCTTAGGTTTGGGTTGTATGTAGACCCCTGACTGTACAGTAGAGGGGCAGCAGTGGCCCAGGCTTCCCCTTCTCCCCCTTTCCCAGTATCGGCGCCTATGACTTTCTTTGTTTTGATGCTATAAAACAAACCAGATGCCTCCATAATCCTTACAGATGGAGAGGATTTGCAAACACATCCAGTGTGTTCCCGGCTGGGAGTCTCGAGCCGAGCTGCTACCACAAGTAAAGAGCCCTGACGCAGGAGCTGGGGGGCTGCGAGCAGCCACAGGAGGAGGGGGCGCAATTGGTTCCTTATGTCCAGATTAGAAACTGACAAGGTGTTAACGTTTGCATATGGGCCAAAGTCCCAACTCGTAGGACACCCCCTAGGGCTGGAGATGGCAGGTCGCCCCCCTAGGGCTGGAGATGGCAGGTAGCCCCCCCAGGGCTGGAAATGGCAGGTAGCCCCCCCTAGGGCTGGAGATGGCAGGTCGCCCCCCCTAGGGCTGGATATGGCAGGTCGCCCCCCAAGGCTGGAGATGGCAGGTCGCCCCTCCAGGGCTGGAGATGGCAGGTCGCCCCCCCCCCTTCCACCCCAGGGCTGGAGATGGCAGGTCGCTCCCCCAGGGCTGGAGATGGCAGGTTGCCCCCCCCCCCCCCCTAGGGCTGGAGATGGCAGGTCGCCCCCCCTAGGGCTGGAGATGGCAGGTCGCCCCCCCTAGGGCTGGAGATGGCAGGTCGCCCCTCCAGGGCTGGAGATGGCAGGTCGCCCCCCCCCCCCCTTCCACCCCAGGGCTGGAGATGGCAGGTCGCTCCCCCAGGGCTGGAGATGGCAGGTTGCCCCCCCCCCCTAGGGCTGGAGATGGCAGGTCGCCTCCCCTTGGGCTGGACATGGCAGATCGTCTCCCCTAGGGCTGGAGATGGCAGGTTGCCCCCCCTAGTGCTGGAGATGGCAGGTCGTCCCCTAGGGCTGGAGATGGCAGGCCGCCCCCCTAGGGCTGGAGATGGCAGGTCGTCCACTAGGGCTGGAGATGGCAGGACAGGACGCCCACATCTCTCCTGATGTGTAACCCCTGGGGGACAGGGTATAATGACTCTCCCACTATGACAGCGGTGTCTCGTTCCCCTCTGACACACGCAAAGTCTCAAAGTATCCTGCACGGCCACAACTCTGATCCATGCCAGGCCATGAACACAAGAAGCTTCTCAATCACTGACAGCAAACAGACATGTAGACAATGGTGAGAACTTGAAACAGTTCGGAAAAAGTTACAAAACTTATCATGAGAGAACATACGCCAGTGTGACCCCGACCTAATAGTGTGGAAAAGTCAGCACGATAAACCATAGATGTCCGAGTGTTACAGAGATGAGACTTGGATGGCAGTAATGGTCATGGTGATCTGGGCTCGATGAAGAATAGACAAAATGAACGGCAGCAATCAGAAACTCACCAGTGAGCACTGAATCTGCCATAAAATCTGGAGATCTACCACTTTAAGGTCATAGTTTGGTGAGAATATTCTTAATTTTTTGAGGGTTGTACATATATCTTTATGCCATCTGATTATGCCACCAGGTCTACGCATAGAAGTGACACATCAGTATCATGAGGCCCTGGAGCCCATAGGATTTTAGTAACATCCCCAAGCAGAGAAAATGGGGAACAGGTCCTGGGCTGTGATATAGAGTAGTGTGCGGTTGTGGGGGTCATTGCTGAACCTCGTCCTCCATCCGATGACGGTGAAATCATCATCACTGTCTCAGCCACAGGCCATCTACAGGGGAGCCCCAGGCGGCAGAAACTGGGTGCTAGGAGGGCTGCCAGTCCCAATGATCACTGGAACCAGGGGACGAAGAGATGTGCAGCCAAGCACAGCAAAAATCCAGTAATTAGGTCCCAGAGGAAAAGCTTACAACAAAGAATTACAGGGGAGCGACGGTAGCAAGCAAATATCTGCAGACGTCTGTGCAAAGCAAGGAGCTGGAGTCCTGAAGACTAATCTGCACAGAGAAAGGAGGAGAATGGCCGACACTACCTGCTCATATCCTATGTCTGTCCTTATAATATATATTCACACACCCGGCACAGTGCCACCTGTCCTGTATATATACACTGCACAGTACCACTCCTCCTGTCCTGTATATACAGTCATGGCCAAAAGTATTGACACCCCTGCAATACTGAATACTCAGTTTCTTCCTGGAAATTATTGCAATCACAAATTCTTTGGTATTATTCTCTTCATTTAATTTGTCTTAAATGAAAAACACAAAAAAAAATTGTCCTAAAGCCAAATTGGATATAATTCCACACCAAACATAAAAAAGGGGCAGGACAAAAGCATTGGCACTGTTTGAAAAATCATGTGATGCTTCTCTAATTTGTGTAATTAACAGCACCTGTAACTTACCTGTGGCACCTAACAGGTGTTGGCAATAACTAAATCACACTTGCAGCCAGTTGACATGGATTAACCCCTTCCCGACCTTTGGCGCATACGCTGCGTCATGAAAGTCGGTGCCAATCCGACCTGTGACGCAGCGTATGCGTCATGGAATGATCGCGTCCCTGCAGATCGGGTGAAAGGGTTAACTCCAATTTCACCCGATCTGCAGGGACAGGGGGAGTGGTACTTCAGCCCAGGGGGGGTGGCTTCACCCCCTCGTGGCTACGATCGCTCTGATTGGCTTTTGAAAGTGAAACTGCCAATCAGAGCGATTTGTAATATTTCACCCAAAAAAACGGTGAAATATTACAATCCAGCCATGGCCGATGCTGCAATATCATCGGCCATGGCTGGAAAACCTGATCTGTAACAACCACCACCCCCCCCCCCCCACCGCCGCCACCGATCGCCCCCCCAGTCCTCCGTTATGTGGTCCGGTCCCCTCCGTCCTCCTGTCCGCTCCTTCCTTGCTCGGATTCACCCCCCCTGTGCTCCGATCCACCCCACCACCACCCCTTCATACTTAACGATCCTCCCGGTGTCAGTACGTCTCCTCGCTGGGCGCCGCCATCTTCCGAGATGGCGGGCGCATGCGCAGTGCGCCCGCCGAATCTGCCAGCCGGCAGATTCGTTCCATGTACATTTTGATCACTGTGATAAAACCTCACAGTGATCAAAATAAAAAAAATAGTAAATGACCCCCCCCCCCTTTATCACCCCCATAGGTAGGGACAATAATAAAAAAAAGAAAATATTTTTTTTTTCTTTTTCCACTAGGGTTAGGGTTAGAACTAGGGTTAGGGTTAGGGGTAGGGTTAGGGCATGTGCACACAGTGCGGATTTGGCTGCGGATCCGCAGCGGATTGGCCGCGGATCCGCAGCGGATTGGCTGCTGCGAATTCGTAGCAGTTTTCCATCAGGTTTACAGTACCATGTACACCTATGGAAAACCAAATCCGCTGTGCCCATGGTGCGGAAAATTCCGTGCGGAAACGCTGCGTTGTATTTTCCGCAGCATGTCAATTCTTTGTGCAGTTTCCGCAGCGTTTTACACATGCTCCTGTATAGGAATCCGCAGGTGAAATTCGCACAAAAAAACACTGGAAATCCGCTGTAAAACTGCAAGTAAAACGCAGTGCCTTTTACCTGCAGATTTTTCAAAAATCGTGCGGAAAAATCTCACACGAATCCGCAACGTGGGCACATAGCCTTAGGGTTAGGGTTGGAATTAGAGTTAGGGTTGGAATTAGAGCTAGGGTTGGAAATAGGGTTAAGATTAGGCTTGTGGTTAGGGTTACGGATAGGGTTAGGAGTGTGTTGGGGTTACAGTTGTGGTTAGGGTTGGGATTAGGGTTAGGGTTGGGATTAGGGTTAGGGTTGGGATTAGGGTTGTGATTAGGGTTAGGGCTACAGTTGGGATTAGGGTTAGGGGTGTGTTGGGGTTAGTGTTGAAGTTAGAATTGAGGGGTTTCCACTGTTTGGGCACATCAGGGGTCTCCAAACGCAACATGGCACCACCATTGATTCCAGCCAATCTTGCGTTCAAAAAGTCAAATGGTGCTCCCTCCCTTCCAAGCCCCGACGTGCGCCCAAACAGTGGTTTACCCCCACATATGGGGTACCAGCGTACTCAGGACAAACTGGGCAACAACTGTTGGGGTCCAATTTCTCCTATTACCCTTGCAAAAATAAAAAATTACTTGCTAAAACATAATTTTTGAGGAAAGAACAATTATTTTTTATTTTCACGGCTCTGCGTTATAAACTTCTGAGAAGCACTTGGGGGTTCAAAGTGCTCACCACACATCTAGATAAGTTCCTTCGGGGGTCTAATTTCCAAAATGGGGTCACTTGTGGGGTGTTTCTACTGTTTAGGCACATCAGGGGCTCTGCAAATGCAACGTGACGCCCGCAGACCATTCCATCAAAGTCTGCATTTCAAATGTCACTACTTCCCTTCCGAGCCCTGACGTGCGCCCAAACAGTGGTTTACCCCCACATAGGGGGTACCAGCGTACTCACAACAAACTGGGCAACAAATATTGGGGTCCAATTTCTCCTGCTACCCTTGTGAAAATAAAAAATTGCTTGCTAAAACATCTTTTTTGAGGACAGAAAAATGATTTTTTATTTTCACGGCTCTGCGTTGTAAACTTCTGTGAAGCACTTGTGTGGTGAGCACTTTGAACCCCCATCTAGATAAGTTCCCTTGGGGGTCTAGTTTCCAAAATGGAGTCACTTGTGGGGAGTTCCTACTGTTTAGGCACATCAGGGGCTCTGCAAACGCAACGTGACGCTCGCAGAGCATTCCATCAAAGTCTGCATTTCAAAACGTCACTACTTCCCTTCCAAACCCCGACGTGTGCCAAAACAGTGGTTTACCCCCACATATGGGGTATCAGCGTACTCAGGAGAAACTGGACAACAACTTTTGGGGTCCAATTTCTCCTGTTACCCTTGGGAAAATAAAAAATTGTGGGCTAAAAAATCATTTTTGAGAAAAGAAAAATTATTTTTTATTTTCATGGCTCTGCGTTATAAACTTCTGTGAAGCACTTGGGGGTTCAAAGTGCTCACTATGAATCTAGATTAGTTCCTTGGGAGGTCTAGTTTCCAAAATGGGGTCACTTGTGCGGGAGCTCCAATGTTTAGGCACACAGGGGCTCTCCAAACGCGACATGGTGTCCGCTAATGATTGAAGCTAATTTTCCATTCAAAAAGCCAAATGGCGTGCCTTCCCTTCCGAGCCCTGCCGTGCACCCAAACAGTGGTTTACCCCCACATATGGGGTATCATCGTACTCAGGACAAACTGGACAACAACATCTGGGGTCCAATTTCTCCTATTACCCTTGGGAAAATAAAAAAATTGTTGCGAAAAAATCATTTTTGAGGAAAGAAAAATATTTTTTTATTTTCATGGCTCTGCGTTATAAACTTCTGTGAAGCACCTGGGGGTTTTAAGTGCTCACTATGCATCTAGATAAGTTCCTTGGGGGGTCTAGTTTCCAAAATGGGGTTACTTGTAGGGGAGCTCCAATGTTTAGGCACACAGGGGCTCTCCAAACGCGACATTGTGTCCGCTAACGATTGGAGCTAATTTTCCATTCAAAAAGTCAAATGGCGCACCTTCCCTTCCGAGCCTTGCCGTGCACCCAAACAGTGGTTTACCCCCACATATGAGGTATCGGCGTACTCAGGAGAAATTGCCCAACAAATTTTAGGATCCATTTTATCCTGTTGCCCATGTAAAAATGAAAAAATTGAGGCTAAAATAATTTTTTTGCGAAAAAAAAGTACTTTTTCATTTTTACGGATTAATTTGGGAAGCACCTGGGGCTTTAAAGTGCTCACTATGCTTCTAGATAAGTTCCTTGGGGGGTCTAGTTTCCAAAATGGGGTCACTTGTGGGGGTGCTCCAATGTTTAGGCACACGGGGGCTCTCCAAACGTGACATGGTGTCCGCTAAAGATTGGAGCCAATTTTTCATTCAAAAAGTCAAATGGCGATCCTTCCCTTCCGAGCCCTGCCGTGCGCCCAAACAGTGGCTTACCCCCCCCACATGAGGTATCAGCGTACTCAGGACAAATTGGACAACAACGTTCGTGGTCCAGTTTCTCCTTTTACCCTTGGGAAAATAAAAAAATTGTTGCGAAAAGATCATTTTTGTGACTAAAAAGTTAAATGTTAATTTATTCCTTCCATGTTGCTTCTGCTGCTGTGAAACACCTGAAGGGTTAATAAACTTCTTGAATGTGGTTTTGAGCACCTTGAGGGGTGCAGTTTTTAGAATGGTGTCACTTTTGGGTATTTTCAGCCATATAGAACCCTCAAACTGACTTCAAATGTGAGGTGGTCCCTAAAAAAAAATGGTTTTGTAAATTTTGTTGTAAAAATGAAAAATCACTGGTCAAATTTTAACCCTTATAACTTCCTAGCAAAAAAAAAAAATGTGTTTCCATAATTATGGTGATGTAAAGTAGACATGTGGGAAATGTTATTTATTAACTATTTTGTGTCACATAACTCTCTGGTTTAACAGAATAAAAATTAAAAATTGCTAAATTTTCATAATTTTCGCTAAATTTCCATTTTTTTCACAAATAAACTCAGAAATTATCGACCTAAATTTACCACTAACATGAAGCCCAATATGTCACGAAAAAACAATCTCAGAATCGCTAGGATCCGTTGAAGCGTTCCTGAGTTATTACCTCATAAAGGGACACTGGTCAGAATTGCAAAAAACGGCAAGGTCATTAAGGCCAAAATAGGCTGGGTCATGAAGGGGTTAAAGTTGACTCAACCTCTGTCCTGTGTCCTTGTGTGTACCACATTGAGCATGGAGAAAAGAAAGACCAAAGAACTGTCTGAGGACTTGAGAAACCAAATTGTGAGGAAGCATGAGCAATCTCAAGGCTACAAGTCCATCTCCAAACACCTGAATGTTCCTGTGTCTACCGTGCGCAGTGTCATCAAGAAGATTAAAGCCCATGGCACTGTGGCTAACCTCCCTAGATGTGGACCGAAAAGAAAAATTGACAAGAGATTTCAACGCAAGATTGAGCAGATGTTGGATAAAGAACCTCGACTAACATCCAAATAAGTTCAAGCTGCCCTGCAGTCCGAGGGTACAACAGTGTCAACCCTTACCATCCGTCGGCGTCTGAATGAAAAGGGACTGTATGGTAGGAGACCCAGGAAGACCCCACTTCTTACCCCGAGACATAAAAAAGCCAGGCTGGAGTTTGCCAAAACTTACCTGAAAAAGCCTAAAACGTTTTGGAAGAATGTTCTCTGGTCAGATGAGACAAAAGTAGAGCTTTTTGGGCAAAGGCATCAACATAGAGTTTACAGGAGAAAAAAGAGGCATTCAAAGAAAATAACACGGTCCCTACAGTCAAACATGGTGGAGGTTCCCTGATGTTTTGGGGTTGCTTTGCTGCCTCTGGCACTAGACTGCTTGACTGTGTGCATGGCATTATGAAGTCTGAAGACTATCAACAAATTTTGCAGCACAATGTAGGGCCCAGTGTGAGAAAGCTGGGTCTCCCTCAGAGGTCATGGGTCTTCCAGCAGGACAATGACCCAAAACACACTTCAAAAAGCACTAGAAAATGGTTTGAGAGAAAGCACTGGAGACTTCTAAGGTGGCCAGCAATGAGTCCAGACCTGAACCCCATAGAACACCTGTGGAGAGATCTAAAAATGGCAGTTTGGAGAAGGCACCCTTCAAATATCAGGGACCTGGAGCAGTTTGCCAAAGAAGAATGGTCTAAAATTCCAGCAGAGCATTGTAAGAAACTCATTGATGGTTACCGGAAGCGGTTGGTCGCAGTTATTTTGGCTAAAGGTTGTGCAACCAAGTATTAGGCTGAGGGTGCCAATACTTTTGTCTGGCCCATTTTTGGAGTTTTGTGCGAAATGAGCAATGTTTTGCTTTTTGCTTCATTCTCTTTTGTGGTTTTTCATTTAAGACAAATTAAATGAAGATAATACCAAAGAATTTGTGATTGCAATCATTTTCAGGAAGAAACTGAGTATTATCTGACAGAATTGCAGGGGTGTCAATACTTTTGGCCACAACTGTATACACTGCGCAGTACCACTAATATATATATATATATATATATATATATATATATATATATATATATATATATATATATATATATATATATATATATATATATATATATATATATATATATATATATACACACACACACACATATATACATATATACACACACACACACACACTAGCTGTTTCCAGCCAGCTAACGCTTGGCATGCTCATTGATATCTAATTAACGCTGCTAGTGATTAAACTAAAGTAAATAATGACAACATGCAATAGCGCTTAGGCAGTTGGTAAATCAACTTAAAATGAAGTTAATAATAATAATGAAAAATCAGAATAATACTAATACATTTTATTCACAGTGTAAAATCAAAAGCAAACTGGATTCGTGTGGTAATGTGTGGGGACGGAACCTCGTGTGGTAATGTGGGGGCGGGATTATGTGTGGTAATATGGTGGGGGGGCGGGATTATGTGTGGTGATGTGGTGGGGGAGAGATTGTGTTTGGTAATGTTGTGGGGGCGGGATTGTGTGTGGTGATGTGTGGGTGGCGGAGCTACTGTGCAGGGGGTGGGATTAGCGAGTAATCACGATGCTATAATATATATATATATATATATATATATATATATATATATATATATATATATATATATATATATATATATATATATATATACACACACATACACCGCACAGTACCACTCCTCCTGTCCTGTATATATACACCGCACAGTACCACTCCTCCTGTCCTGTATATATACACTGCACAGTACCGCTCCTCCTGTCCTGTATATATACACTGCACAGTACCACTCCTCCTGTCCTGTATATATACACTGCACAGTACTTCTGCTGTCCTGTATATACACACTGCACAGTACCACTCCTCCTGTCCTGTATATATACACTGCACAGTACCGCTCCTCCTGTCCTGTATATATACACTGCACAGTACCACTTCTGCTGTCCTGTATATACACACTGCACAGTACCACTCCTCCTGTCCTGTATGTATACACTGCACAGTACCACTCCTCCTGTATATATACACTGCACAATACCACTCCTCCTGTATATACACACTGCACAGTACCACTTCTCCTCTTATATATAAATACACAGTACCACCTCTCCTGTCCCGTCCGCTGGGTGTGATCCCGTGTTCTCATGCAGACACTGCTCCTTACACATTCTCATTTCCTATGGTATAAATACTAATATGTGTCGTGGCGCCTTTCATAGGAAAACTTCTCACACTGAGGCATTAAGCGCAGTCCTGGACCTCTGCCTGCTTGGGAAGGTAGCAGCCTGGCTGCATACAAGTTTTCTAAGCCGGCGTCCCAACATCTGAATCCGGAAATCCCTGTATGTATGGCAGGTGCTCACAAACCACTAATCTCATCTGTCCCTGCAGTCTCTTATCAAGGCTGGGCTACAGTCTGCAGCGCTGCCCGAACAGAGCTGCCCGCAGAGCCCGGCTGCGGCCTGTGCCCAGGAGCGCTGCTCAGGGGCTGTACAGGAGCACGCATTGTATTGTGAAAAGTTCTGCAACTTTCTATTAGTCTTTGCATTTTGTTTCATCGCCATTTTCAAGCTCTCTGCCAACAGCCAGTGAATGTTACATAGGTTGATAAAAGACCCCGATCCACCAACTTCAACCTTCCTCCACCAATTATACATTAAATACATGAAATAAAGCTAACCAGCCTAATAATCTCACAGCTGAGAGATTGTTACAATTGCAACCAGTGCAATCATCTTTGTATCAAACTGTCAGAACAGGACAGAGACAGCCTTTATGAGCCAATCTGGACTGTGTACATTGTAACAAACTCTGAGCTGTGCTTAATTTGCACACGCTTTTCAAAAATGTAGCAGACATGTTAGCATTCATTGACAGCAAGCAGAGAAGTAGACAGCAATGTAGAATAGAAACACAATGTATATTAGAAAGTTGCATACGTTCCCTGTACAATCTTGATCCTTTCCACCTGTGAGCAGATAGTCAGCTCTTGGGGTCAGCAGGTGGTGAGGTAGATCTGGACGTAAATTTGCTGATGGGACATCAAGGGTGACAGATGACAGACCACCACACACCCCGAGGGGGCAAATGTGGTTCCCAAAATATCACATAGGTGTACTGCATGAACGAACATCTACGGAAGAAAAGGGGCTTATAAGTTCTGTAAGTTTCTAATACACCTTTAATGTGGCAAGTTACATGATCTCCGCTTTCTGACAGTGAGTGAGAACACTTGTCTACTTCCTAAGGTAAAAAAATCCAGACCTAATATTTCTCACAGCTGAGGCTTTGTTACACTCACAGCCACTAGAAGCAAACCTCCGATCAGAACAGCCTGGACTCCAGCATGGTGCTTGTGCTCAATATGGTGGCAACAGTGGAAGTAAAGCCATAATTATTGCTATCCAGCATTCCCAGAAATGGCTGCACCCTGGCAGGAGATGTGTACAGGGGGCTGATATTAGCAGGTAACATTGTGCACTGATCAAAAGTAACCAGATTTCTGTCTCTTTGTTAGTGAACTCAGAAGAGGAGAGTAACCTGGACACAAAGTTCACATATTTCCCAGTATTATATCATTATTATGTGCTGCCGCCTCACATAGTTTTCTGTTGAAAGTTGACCCCACACCATAAATTTACCAGATCATCACACAGAAACCTCCAGAGACAGCAAGGTTAAGACCTCGCCACAGGCGGCAAGAGAAACGGCAAAACCTCCAGAAACACTGAAACAAGGAAACAGAACTGCAGCCACAGAGAGAAAAGGTAACCTGTATTATACCCCAGAGTTGCACTCACTATTCCACTGGTGCAGTCACTGTGTACATACATTTTTATTTTTTTTTTAAATTCGTTTATTAACCGCACAATAAAAGTATACAACATACACATTTGTATTCAATGGAAATACAATTAGTATAAAATATGTGCATTGTATGTATAACTAAATATCATAACTATATTTAGCATATCATTTACTCCATTTGAACCAAACAAACATAACATGGAGTCATAAGAATTTACAATCTCTAAACCATAACTATATCCTATTAACTACCTTTCTGCCGCATAATACTAACTCGAATCTATCTCTGCGTAACCTCTATAGAAAATATAGTACCCTGCCCCAGAGTGACAACTATGAATTTAGATTTATAAAGGTGAGAGGAGTTCCATCCGCTCCAAATTTTTTCAAATTTACCTGGACATCCTCTATTCTGATACAGGGTGCGTTCATATGGAACAATTGAATTCACCAACTCCACCCAGGCTCTCAGGGAGGGACATGAACCCCCCATCCATCGCATTGCTATTACCTTCCTTGCCAAAAAAAGTGATTCCCGCAAGAAGATCCCAATATGGTGTCCCCAGGTCTCTTCATCCCACACCCCAAATAAACAAACTAATGGTTCAAGAGGTACAGAGGGAACCACCATGGACGAAAGCAATGATGTCACCTCTCTCCAATATTGAAGGATAATAGGGCAATTCCATATCATGTGGGTAAAATCTGCGTCTGGCGAATGACAACGCAGACATTCCGAGGAGTGGAGTCGACCCATTTTGAAAAGGCGCGTGGGGGTTAAATATGACTGGTATATTATATATAGTTGAGTCATTCTGTTGTTAATTGACGGGGATACCCCAAGTGGGGACTCTAAAATTTCCTCCCATTCTTCTTCCTGTACCTCAGGAATAAGTCTCTCCCATTTCTCCCTGATGAGTCTTATAGCGGATCCAGTCCCCACTGATAGCATGTAAGTATATAAGGAAGAAATAAGGCCCTGGGGGTCCCTGGGACTTGAGGATTCCTATCAATGGCAAAGAAGAGATTGTACGGCCCGCATCCACCCCCCTCATGAATGACTGAAAAGCTGACCTTAATTGTAAAAAACAAAAAAATTGGGATCTTGGGACATCATGCTTAGTTTGCAGCTGCTCAAAGGACACAAAGGTCCCCTGATCATACAAATCCCCCACCGAGGTAATACCCTGCAGTACCCAGAAATCAGTAGATGGGTGATCCAGCAGCGCCGGAAAGTAATTATTTTTCCATAGGGGCATTTCTGCTATAATATCCGTAAAAGCAACAACTTTTTTTATTTGTCTCCAGACTAATCGTGCCAGCTGAAGCATGGGCAGTAAATGAGGCGTGTTAGTTCTTTCTGACTCTAAGAAACTCAGTGGGCACTCCACTCGAGCAGAGTGAAGCAGATGGTGTTCAGAGTTGGGGAGACAGCCACCAGGCATCCATGTGCTTAATGTTTTAACCTGTCCAGCCAGATAGTATAGAAAGAAGTCCGGCAGCGCCGCCCCACCCCCCCGTTTAGGTCTCTGTAAAACCGACAGTCTAAGTTTGGGCCTAGATTTCCCCCATATAAAAGAAGTAATTTGAGAATTTAAATTGGCAAAGAGGGACTTAGGTATTGGCACTGCGCTATGTTGAAAGCGATAACTAAGTTTAGGGAGTAAAATCATTTTTATTAGATTAATACGGCCTGCAACCGACAGTGGGAGTTTGCTCCAGGATGCAAATTTGGATTTAACCAATTCCAACAATGGGTAAATATTAAGCTGTAGGTCAGAATTGCTGTTTCGAGACATATATATACCCAGATATTTAAAATTAGATACGACAGGTAACAAGGATAAGGTTTCAAGATCTGGCATTGGGGTACAAGAAAGAGGTAACAGAGCCGATTTGTCCCAATTTATATATAGGCCGGAATATTTACTAAAGACGTCTATAGTGGAGATCACTTGTGGTAATGTTTCTTCTGCCTTGTCCATAAATATCACCATATCGTCAGCGTATAAGCCGATGGTGTCCACCCGACCCGCAATATCTATGCCCTTAACGTTAGGAGAGGATCTCATACGTATGGCCAGTGCTTCTATCGCAAGAGCAAAAAGAGCCGGCGAGAGGGGACATCCTTGACGAGTCCCCCTAAATAGCAAGAGAGGCTTAGAGATAGAGTTATTTATAATTATACGTGCCTTAGGTTTCATATATAATATATTGATCCACCGCAAGAACTTATCACCGAAGCCATATCTCTGTAAACATGCTGACAAAAAGGGCCACTCCAAAGAATAGAAAGCCTTAGCCGCATCCAGGGATGCTAATGCCCAGTTGTTATCTGGTACCAGAGAGCTATATTGAATTATTGATTGAACCCGCCTGATATTAATAGAGGTACTTTTAGCTGGCATAAAGCCAGTTTGATCTGGGTGAATCAGATCCAATATAATGGAATTTAGTCTAATGGCTAAAATTTTAGTAAAAATCTTGTAATCTACGTTGACCAATGATATGGGTCGATAGGAGCCACATTCCAGAGGGTCCTTTCCTTCTTTTTTAAGTATGACAATATTTGCCTCATAGAAAGTTTCGGGCATGTATCCTCCCTCCCATATACCCTGGAGTACTTTCAATAGGAGTGGCGCTAGTATATCCTTATATCTCTTATATAGTTCAACGGGAAACCCATCTGGCCCCGGGGCTTTCCCAGAGGACATATCCAACTGTGTACATACATTACATTACTGATCCTGAGTTACCTCCTGTATTATACTCCAGAGCTGCACTCACTATTCTGCTGGTGCAGTCACTGTGTACATACATTACTGATCCTGAGTTACCTCCTGTATTATACTCCAGAGCTGCGCTCACTATTCTGCTGGTGCAGTCACTGTGTACATACATTACTGATCCTGAGTTACATCCTGTATTATACTCCAAAGCTGCACTCACTATTCTGCTGGTGCAGTCACTGTGTACATACATTACTGATCCTGAGTTACATCCTGTATTATACTCCAGAGCTGCACTCACTATTCTGCTGCTGCTGTCACTGTGTTCATACATTACATTACTGATCCTGAGTTACATCCTGTATTATACTCCAGAGCTGCACTCACTATTCTGCTGGTGCAGTCACTGTGCCGTGATCTCCATCCTCCTGCTGTCGCTGGAGAGGCCAGTGACCCACTGGGCCTCACTGATCCACCAACAGGGAAAGTGTGTTGCTCCCTAAATCCCCATTTACTGAACACGTCACCCCATAATTCATTCTAGGCAGCAAGAGAAATTGTACAGAAGCCCTAGACCAGCAGGAGTAACAGGCATTAACCTCTAGGCATCCTGGTGGCACAGTGAACTGGCACAAGCGCCAAGCTGCGGACACGCCAGGCGTCATTATACAACTGACTTTCCTAAGACATTTTATATCCTACAGAAATGTCTCACATCGCCATTAACTGAGTCATCATCTCCCAGTATCTGGGAAATTAACCCCCTAAGTGAGGACGGCCGTGAGTCAGCGCAGAGAGGAATGTTTCGGGAAGGCTCTGCTCGCAGCAGAGCGCAGTGCAGGAAGGAAGATGACAACAGAGCAGGAAAGTCGGGACAATGGGTGGCTGGGGCGTAAAAGGGGAATCTGAAGAAACCCGCTATGGGCAATCCTGGGTCAGTGGGTGCTAACCAATATGGCTGCCACCAGAGCAAACACAGAGGCGGTCATCTTGCTTCCCAGAAACCATGTCGCTATATCCCCCAAGCCTATAATATTCCAGAGCGCGGTGGATTTGCCTTTAAATGAGAACTCTACTGGGCTTCGAAGGGCTGGCACTCATGATACAGACCGTATCTTTCACACAGCTGACAATTTGTTACAATGTATCTGTTTGGACAATCCTGTATCAGCCAAGTTCTCACAGCTGAGGCTTTGCTACAATGCGTCAGTCTAGGTTGAGCTAAGCACAATACAAAGGTCTCTGCTCTCTGACAGATTGTGACAATGCATCAGCCAGTGGGATGGGATTCTGCCCCTAACCTATGCCAGTCATTGGGGCTAGCACTAGCCACCTAATCCCGCTCGCCCAGTACCATCACAATGACTCTCTGTGCAGGAAAGCTGGGTAATGACATCACCCTGAACCCATGAATGAACGGATCTGTTCCCCTGAATTCCTGCCTCAAGGACCCGTTTGTTTTGCTGTCCCCATCCCCGGCCATATTTCACAATCACCTCTGCATATGGCATACAGGATGGAAATGGAAAATCCCACCTATGTGGACCCCCCAAATCCCTGGCCGAGGCAGACAGTCTCTCCCGGAAGGGACTACTTAAATCAACACAGTTTAACCCTTTCCCTGAAAACACAAACAACCCCAGTTGTCTGTGAGCTGCACACGTTACAACGTGGGGTCTACGGCGACATTACGTGCCACGGGGTCTACAGCGATACTACGTGCCACGGGGTCTACAGCGACATTACGTGCCACGGGGTCTACAGCGATACTACGTGCCACGGGGTCTACAGCGATACTACGTGCCACGGGGTCTACAGCGATACTACGTGCCACGGGGTCTACAGCGATACTACGTGCCACGGGGTCTACAGCGATACTACGTGCCACGGGGTCTACAGCGATACTACGTGCCACGGGGTCTACAGCGATACTACGTGCCACGGGGTGTACAGCGATACTACGTGCCACGGGGTCTATGGCGATACTACGTGCCACGGGGTCTACAGCGATACTACGTGCCACGGGGTCTACAGCAATACTACGTGCCATGGGGTCTATGGTGATATTACGTGCCATGGGGTCTACGGCGATATTACGTGCCATGGGGTCTACGGCGATATTATGTGCCACGGGGGCTACGGCGATATTATGTTCTGCGATATTACTCCATGGTGGTTGCAGAAAATGTCCCAAATAAAAATGGATTCATACACCAGTGATTTTGTAATTCCAGTGCCTCAAAAACACTGTAACACATCACGATCTGCCGCGACTGAAGAAAGCAGTAAATGAGATACGGTGAATTACCACGGACTAAAGTTCTGCAGATTCACAGGAATAAGGAACAGTTGCTGCAGAAATACAAGTTCTACAACTTGCTAAAATTTGCTGTTTTAATTCTCTACCATTTTCAAGATCTCTGCTTGCTGGCAGTGAATTGTCACATTCTTACTTACATCCAGAAACTGACATTCAGTCCTGGCCTATGGGTGAGACCACAAAGTCAAAACTTCCCTCACTCACAGTGGGCAATGGCCACCTGATTGTTTCTTAATTGTGTGACCATTGGCCACGGGAGCTTGCGGAGTGATAGTAGCGATGCCAGCCACACCGTGAGGTTTCACACATTGAGTACGGACTGCAAAGTTCAGACCGGCTGCAGATCTGATACAGCTGGGCGCCACACAGCAAATTTGGTTGTGAAACAGGTCGTGCGAACAGAGATAATTAGGTGTCTTTACCCCAAGGCAGCACAATACAGGTAAATAGGGTCGCACTGTGACCCCTGGGGACCACTACAAGCAAGTCACAAATAATCTGACTGGGTCAAACTTTTTGCAACTTGTCCTGGTACCTGAGGGTTGCAATGTGACCTCATTCGCCTGCATTACACTGCGATGTAACAGCGACAGCTAGTCATCCTTGTCCGCACGGACTGTGTCGTGGCCAACGCTGACGTGTAACCCCAGAAAGAAGCTTACGAGGGTGTTCAGCTCGGACATGAAAATCACAGGCACTCTATCTGAACATCGTAGTCTGTACTCGCATGACAAAGTTGGATTAGTGCAACCAGCAAAAGACGATGGGCCGGAGTGTTTCAAGGAGCTTTTCATTGGAGCAGGTCCACGACAAACAAGATACCTGGAAAAAAAAATAAAATAACTCTTAAATGCTTGAAAGATCCTTCCCATTCATTTCTTTTGTAAAACCACTTTGCTGTTTATGTTTGGTCCAAACTAAGCACCGTCCAATCAAAAAGTCTGCAAAAAAAAAAAGCTCCAGAAAAAAAAATATACAAGAAACTCTTCCAAAATAAGATGCATTTCCCAATATAATTTCTGCTACAAAACTCATTTTTATCACCACAAAAAAAAAACTCTTGTGAGCACATTCCCGAACACTTCTCACAGCTGAGCTTGGTACATTGCATCCAATCTGAACAATCCTCTGTAACTCACAGGCAGCACACGTCCCTCTCTTGTTCTGGTGGTTTGGTGCTATGTATCAGTGACGGTAAAATGCCCAACAAAACAGACGATGATTTACATAAGAGGGGTCAGCATGACTGGGAGCACGTGTACAGGTCCATTAGGTTTTTTAGCAAATCAATAACAAATTAAAAAAACAAACACACAAACCCCAATTTACAGAGATACATTTTTTTTTGCAATTTATGACAGTTGTTCTCCATGGCCTTAACCACTAAGCATATATCATGTACCCCGGGGTCTTCCAGCCAGGACCCCTTTCCATGAGCCTATTATAGGGGGTTGCTGATGATACAATGTAACCAAATATCCATGTATGTAAACCAGCTATAGGAATCAGTAAGAAAGGATTGATGGTATATGTAGCTGACACCTGCAGATCTCCAACTGAGCATACAGCAACCTTATAATATCACCTAGAGGAAATCACATTAAGGTACTTGCCCAGGAGGAATTCATCCACATCCAACTAGAAGTTTAGGGAGGGGGTGGGTATTTCCCTGCACACTCCAGACTTCCTGTCCACTAATTAATAATGAAGGCCAAAGCCCCTGGTCAACAGGCTGATAGAGAGAGAGGAATAGCATTTAGCTTTGACTTCTGATTCGGTAAGTAGACACATTTTATCTGCATTATTCTCTGGTGTCAGCCGATATTAGGCCAGGCTGCGTCCTCCTGGCACATGTGTATCTCTATTCTAAGGATTCTAAGGATGAGGTCAAAGTGACAGCTGGGTTGGATTCCTTCCCAGCTTGGACAGAATAGAATCCCGGTGGCTGTAGATGGGAGGACGGCGCGTTCTGCCCTCTGCTACATTTTGGCATTTAGAGGATAATGGCGCACACCAGTGATACTTATCCCATTAATTCTGCAGCCCACGTGTAGCAGGTATATAACATTCCTACTTCATGCTGTGGCTGTTATACTGGGAAATAAGAGCCAAAAACAAATATATATATATATATATATATATATATATATATATATATATATATATATATATATATATATATATATATAATTTACCACTGCAATCTGTTTGATTATACACCCTGGGGTCGCAGTTTCAATGCTTGTTTTCATTTGTTTGTTTTTTTCTATAATTTTTAATACTGTGTGTCATTGACCTTTAAAGATTTCGTGGCTTTTATGGCAAAATAAACCTCACAATACAGTGATCCCTCCCTAATTACAAACTCAGGTGATTCACAAGCCAGGTGATTAACCAATGAAGACCTCATTTAGGGTGGGCAGTTGGTGCAGGGGCTGAAGTGAGGGCACGATGCAGAAAGTGAGTCCTGTGTGGCTTTTAATGACTTGCACGACAATGATTACCTTATAATACGTTTTGATAGCTGCAGCGACCGGTATGTGACGTCCGCTAGCAGCCGCTATACTGCTGAGTCGTTTGTGTGAGTTACATGGAAATGCTCTTAACTGACAGCAAGCAGTGATTTTGAAAATCATAATAGAAGCTAATTTTCATTTCAACTTATCAAGACTTTCCAGAAGTTGATCACATTCCACTTTTACATTGTGGTTCATGAAATGAATAAGTGACAGTTTTTTTTTTCCAGCGACACAGCCGTATGAGAAACCTATCGCCTGAAAATGCTGAGAAAGTTCTTTGTTTTTCTTTTTTTTACTTAAGTGTAATAAAAAAAAAAATATATATATATGCTATTGAACCCATTCTATGCCCGGGTGGTGAGCATTTCTATTGGTATATGGTCTCCATCCTGGTATGTGCTGCTCCCATCTTGCTCCCCCATCCTGTCATGTGCTGCTCCCATCTTGCTCCCCCATCCTGTCATGTGCTGCTCCATCCTGCGCCCCCATCCTGTCATGTGGTGCTCCATCCTGCGCCCCATCCTGTCATGTGGTGCTCCATCCTGCGCCCCATCCTGTCATGTGGTGCTCCATCCTGCGCCCCATCCTGTCATGTGGTGCTCCATCCTGCGCCCCATCCTGTCATGTGGTGCTCCATCCTGTACCCCATCCTGTCATGTGCTGCTCCATCCTACACCCCCATCCTGTCGTGTGCGCCCCCATTCTGTCATGTGCTGCTCCCATCCTGTGCCCCCATCCTGTCATGTGCTGCTCCCATCCTGTGCCCCCATCCTGTCATGTGCTGCTCCCATTCTGTCATGTGCTCCCATCCTGCACCCCCATCCTGTCATGTGTGCGCCCCCATTCTGTCATGTGCTGCTCCCATCCTGCGCCCCCATTCTGTCATGTGGTGCTCCCATCCTGCACCCCCATCCTGTGCCCCCATTCTGTTGTAATGTGCTGCACCCATTCTGCCTGTTCCTGTTTCCATTCTGCCATATGTTGCTCTCATCTTTCTCTCTCCGGCTCTACTGCCCGAGGGCGGCTGTGCTGAGTGCGGGCGGCTGTGCTGAGTGCGGGCGGCTGTGCTGAGTGCGGGCGGCTGTGCGTGGCGGTGGTGAGTGCGGGCGGCTGTGCGGGGTGGTGCTGAGAGTGCGGGCGGCTGTGCTGGGCGCTGGGGGCCTGAGCAGGCGGGGACACCGGCGCGCTGTGGGGGTCAGGTGCCGGAGTCGCCGCTAGCTCAGGCCCCCGGCACTTGCTATATTTACCTGTCCCCCGTTCCAGTGCTGCGCGCCTCTCTGTCTTCCGGGGTCCTCTGCCTGTGACTGTTCAGTCAAGAGGGCGGCGCGCATTAAGCGCGTCATCGCGCCCTCTGAACTGAACGTCGCAGGTGGAGGATGGAGCAGCGCGCAGCAGTGGAACGGGACAGGTAAATATACTCACCCTCCGCCTCCTGGCTCGATCCTGCTTCTCTGTTGGAGATCGCGGTGTGCGTTCAGTGCTTACGCATACCACGATCTCCTGGGAGCGTCATACTGTGGGGTCCAGACTGCGCCGGCGCTTGCGCAGTCTATAAAGGCTTCGGACAGAGTGACGCTCTCAGCGTTATATATATATATAATTTGATTTTTTTTCCCCATAGGGGTTATTTGATTTTATATCTCAGTCAAACATGAACATGGGGATAAACTTTTATATATTTTTGTCTTTTAAAATTTCTTTATTTTTGTATAAGGAACATGAATGCTTTTTATATTACTGCAGTATACAGGTAAAAGCCTCCGGCTGGGCTTTGTAGGTGTATAAAGGTGGCATCCCTTTCAATAGCTGTGACATCTAAATTGACAGCGACGCGTTCGGCACCAGTCGGTATTGCTAATGGCAAGGAGTGTGGCTCCTGATTGAATATGTTAAGGATAAAGGCCAGCATGTCGGGGTTTTTTTTTTTGTTGTTGTTTTTCATGGCGGCAGATTGTGGGACTAGTCCTGTCTTGATTTTCCAGCAGCTGCAGGGAGATTTAGGGTTTTATCCCTCACATGCTATAATAAGGATGTCCGTCGTGTCGTCGGGGAAAGCCCACATTGTGCACACATCTGACCTGTGTCTCTGGGACGGTCGGGTGACATGTTGCTGGCTGGAGCTTTCTCTGTCATGCTGGGGTCACAAACTTTGATTTTTGCAACAGTTGTAGAATTTGAGGTAAATTTACCTCATCTTACAGCTGAGGTAAAAATGGTGGCAAAACCTGTGACCAGAGCGTAATGTAAGGTGTTGCCCGATTAGGAGAATTAACGTTCATGTTCTGGTGCGGGAAGTATGGTGAAAGGTTCAGTGCTCTGTATATTGGCGGACTTACACAGATAAGAAGTCTCTGCCGCTCCTCCATACGACCGGACGGCCATTTCCCCTCAGAAATGTGCTTTTCACGAAATCTAGGCCTCAATCGCACATTTGACTGGAACCCTTTCTAGTTACCCCTAGCAACCAGTCAGAGAGCAGCTTTCATTTCTACAGACCCTCCAGTAGGATGAAAGGTGTGCTCTGATTGGTTGCTATGAGTTTTCCTGTCAGATGAGGGATAAGAGTCTCCATCATGGGAGCGACGTATAAACATGGCAGCGCGTCCTGATAATGGAGGATGTGGAGCTAAATGAGCCGCTCAGTGGTCACTTATCTGTTATATTTTTATTTATTTTTCGGTAAGCTAACAATGGCGGCCGGGATGGTGGAACGTGGTGTTTGGCCTGTTGTGTTAATGTATCTGCGCCATAAGTGACACAAATGTCAGCCATATATGTATACTGATGGTGGTGACAGAACGGGAGCTGTAAAGCAGGGGAAGCCTCCGGCGTCATATTATTGCCATGACAACTGTGGCCCACCCCGTCCGTCTCCACACCTCTTACTCCCCCCAGAGTGCAGACTGGTTTATATCTAGGAGGATAACTTGTATCTTCCCCACATACTAAGTATCTCGGCTTCTTCTCATTTTCGTCATCTCTGCTTGCAGTCAGTGAATGGGACCCGGATTTGTGCCCATGTGCTGTCGCTCGCGCCTCTTGTCACAGTTTCCCGCACGTCGTCCCTCCCGTCCGCTGCTCCGAGATGCTCGTTAAATAATTAACGCGGTTCAGGGCAGGTTGGCACCAGCCAGGCTGGTCCGTGCCCCCCGCCGCCCCGGCACAGGGATGCGGTTACACAGGCTTCCCCCGCTCACGTCACTGCTAAGTGACAAGGGCCTGTCAATCACCCTGGGTGTCCTAACTATCGCGTCATCCCTGTACTATCTCCTTACCTTCTTTTCAAGATCTCTGCTTGCTGCCAGTGAATAGAAACCTTCTTGTCCTCCAGCCATGGCTTTGATCCATATCCAATGTTAGTCCCATGGATTTTGCATAGAGGAGACGCCGGCTCGGCCACACGTAGATTATCCCGTCTTCTTTGGCCACATCCCTGTTCAGATCCAGGACGAATCTAATCTGCGCCTGACATCCAAGCATCCCGATTCTGTAGAGAATTTGTTGTATCACCTTGTCCGACACGTGTGAGCGGCGCCTCAGCTGTGCGAAGTACCAGGACAGATCTTTAGCCGCCTGGATGCAAACAAGTGTTCCCATTCACTGACAGCAAGCGGAGATCTTGGAAACAGGAAACAATTAGAATAAAGAGTGAGAAATGTATAGAAACTGCTGTAAAGCTAAAGTGGCGTATGTGCCCACAGGTACAGAAGCCTGGCATCATGGCACCACGTGGTCAGGACTACTTACGGTCTGGTTGGCAGCCGCTGATCCGCTGTATGATGCCACGTTTGCGCCCGCCAGGGCCAGAGGTTTACAGTCTGTACAAGCTCCAACAAGTAGCTGTTTCCCATCATCCACGAATATGCTGTGGGGGGCTCGCCGTGCCAGCAGGAAGACGGGTAGCCGGGCTAACTGTACGCTCCTCAACCCCAGCAGGCGCCGCTTCTCCTGTCTGCAGAAGAAGCAGACGAAGGCCTCCACCTGGTACTGCCGCGACCACGGGCTGCTGGGGTGCTGGCTCTTCATTTCGTGCTGGAACCATTGGCTCAGGAGGTCGTGGTAGCAGAGGCCGCAGGTAGCCACCAGTCCGGTGGAGTCGGCGGGCCGGGCCCGCGGGGCAGGGGGGTAAACGGTGAGAAACGGGAAGAACGGCTCCTTGTCGGCGTACCTGCTGGGGGGGTTAATGCTCAGCTGGTACTCACATCCCGGTCCTAGTTCTGCCCCGCACACGTAGCAGATAGAGCGGGCACCGGCGGCTCCTGCCCTCACGCTGCTGGGGTTGGCATCGCCCAAACCGAACACCTGGTGGTATCGACTCAGGAAGCTCTGGACCGAAGTGATGAGCTCGTCATCCTGAGCCGCCCGATAGATGGCCCAGATGTCCTCGAGAACCCCGTGGCACTTCCGGCAGCTCTGCACCTCGCCCTGGTGGGTCACCCCTCTGGATCCGGGTGGGCATGGCAGCTGAGCAATGAAGGGGAAGTGCATGGTAGACTTGGCACTGCCATTGCTGATCCTGGAACGCACCAGTTTGCCTTGGTTGGCACAGTCCTCTCCGCACAGGTGGCACACCCCATTGGGGTCACTGAGTCTGGAGGGGGTGCCCTTCTCCACCTCATGGAGGGGCACCACGTAGAGGCGCTGTAGGACGGGCACATTGGCCAGATCGAAGCTGTGCCACTGCTGCATGAGGGAGGACAAGCAGCGGGCACAGGAGCGGGCACTGCCCCCGGGGGTGATGGGGCGAGCGCCGGGCGGGGGGCTGTGCAGCCACAGGAAGGGGAAGAAGGGCTCCTGGGGCGAGCGCTCCTGCTTCTGAACGTGCAGCGTGCTCCCGGCGCCCGGGGCCCCGCAGATGTAGCAGCGCAGCGCCGCCGGCCCGTCCTCCTCCGTCCTTGTAGTCGGGGACGGCCGGCAGGGGGCGCTCTCCTCCGGGTCGCTCAGCGGGGTGTCGGACAGCTCGGAGTCGGAGTCGGGGTTCCAGTCTCTGGGGGTGCCCCGGGCCCCGTCGGCCCCGCACTGGTAGGGCCTCTTCAGCCAGTACATGCGCTTCTCCAGCGGGGTCCGGCTGCGCTCAAACGCGTCCCACTGCGCCCCGAGGAAGCGCTGACACACGGCGCAGACCCGTGCGCTGCCCTCCGGGCTCAGCGGCTCCGCCCCGGGCGCCGGCTCCTGCTGCTGCAAGAAGGGGAAGAAGGCGCAACCCTCCCGGGCCGGGCAGCGCACCGGCAGCCGGACCTCCCGCCCCCGGGGCACCCCTCCCCCGCAGATGAAGCAGAGCAGCAGTCCCTCCGCCGCCGGCTCCACCGCTGCCATCAGCCGCTGCTTGCGGGACCTCGGGGCGTCCGTCATGTGCCCGCCGCCCGCTACTGAGCCCCGGCCATCTCCGCCGAGTTCTGCCAAACTTTGTCCGGTGCTGTGCGCTGAGGAGCCGCCCCCTCCGGGGCTCCTGGCGGTCTCTGCTCCCGGAGTAGCGAGCCCGGACCGAGGATCAGCCCCCGACCCGCCCCCTGGCAGAGCACATGGCCGGGCGCAGGGAGGGGGCAGCCGGCTCCTGTAACCCCTGCCTGCCGGCCACTGCCAGCCACATCCCGGCTGCAGCCCCATGTAAGAACAGTACGCGGGCTGCAGGCCCATGTAAGAAATTACAGACAATGCTACCTGTAGTCCCATTCAAGAACAGTAAATATGGTTGCAGTCCCATGTAAGAACAGTACCAATGATCTGGTCTGCGGTTCCATTTAATAGCAGTAGATTATATGCTCTGCAGTCCCATCTGACACAACAAAACATGCTGAAAATGTAGCAAGAAGTAACACCTGACAGAACCGTACAGATATACTCCAAAGTCACACTGCTAGGGAATTTATACTGTGAGCCCCAAAGGGGCCGGTGACCCTCTATGTATAGCGATGCAGAATAATGGCGCTATATAAGCAAATAAAATATAGGTTCTAGTCCCGTATAATACGTACTTCTAGAATACTGCTCCTATGTACAAGAATGTAACTACTATAATACTTCCCTCTATGTACAAGAATATAACTAATATAATACTGCTCCTATGTACAAGAATATAACTACTATAATACTGCCCCTATGTACAAGAATGTAACTACTATAATACTGCTCCTATGTACAACAATATAACTACTATAATACTGACCCCTATGTACAAGAATGTAACTACTATAATACTTCCCTCTATGTACAAGAATATAACCCCTATATTACTGCCCCTATGTACAAGAATATAACTCCTATAATACTGATCCTATGTACAAGAATATAACTCCTATAATACTGCTCCTATGTACAAGAATATATCTACTATAATACTGCCCCCTATGTACAAGAATATAACTACTATAATACTGCTCCTGTGTACAAGAATATAACTACTATAATACTGCTCCTGTGTACAAGAATATAACTACTATAATACTGCTCCTATGTACAAGAATGTAACTACTATAATACTGCTCCTGTGTACAAGAATATAACTACTATAATACTGCTCCTATGTACAAGAATATAACTACTATAATACTGCTCCTATGTACAAGAATGTAACTACTATAATACTTCCCTCTATGTACAAGAATATAACCCCTATATTACTGCCCCTATGTACAAGAATATAACTCCTATAATACTGCTCCTATGTACAAGAATATATCTACTATAATACTGACCCCTATGTACAAGAATATAACTACTATAATACTGCTCCTGTGTACAAGAATATAACTACTATAATACTGCCCCCTATGTACAAGAATATAACTACTATAATACTGCTCCTGTGTACAAGAATATAACTACTATAATACTGCTCCTGTGTACAAGAATATAACTACTATAATACTGCTCCTGTGTACAACAATATAACTACTATAATACTGCCCCTATGTACAAGAATATAACTACTATAATACTGCTCCTATGTACAAGAATGTAACTACTATAATACTGCCCCTATGTACAAGAATATAACTACTATAATACTGCTCCTGTGTACAAAAATATAACTACTATAATACTGCCCCTATGTACAAGAATATAACTACTATAATACTGCCCCTATGTACAAGAATATAACTAGTATAATACTGCTCCTGTGTACAAGAATATAACTACTATAATACTGCCCCTATGTACAAGAATGTAACTACTATAATACTTCCCTCTATGTACAAGAATATAACTACTATAATACTGCCCCTATGTACAAGAATATAACTCCTATAATACTGCTCCTGTGTACAAGAATATAACTACTATAATACTGCCCCCTATGTACAAGAATATAACTACTATAATACTGCCCCATATGTACAAGACTATAACTACTATAATACTGCCCCCTATGTACAAGAATATAACTACTATAATACTGCCCCTATGTACAAGAATATAACTACTATAATACTGCCCCTATGTGCAAGAATATAACTACTATAATACTGCCCCATGTACAAGAATATAACTACTATAATACTGCTCCTATGTACAAGAATATAACTACTATAAGACTGCCCCTATGTGCAAGAATATAACTACTATAATACTGCCCCTATGTACAAGAATATAACTACTATAATACTGCCCCTATGTACAATAATATAACTACTATAATACTGCTCCTATGTACAAGAGTATAACTACTATAATACTGCCCCTATGTACAAGAATATAACTCCTATAATACTGCTCCTGTGTACAAGAATATAACTACTATAATACTGCCCCCTATGTACAAGAATATAACTACTATAATACTGCTCCTATGTACAAGAATGTAACTACTATAATACTGCCCCTATGTACAAGAATATAACTACTATAATACTGCTCCTGTGTACAAGAATATAACTACTATAATACTGCCCCTATGTACAAGAATATAACTACTATAATACTGCCCCTATGTACAAGAATATAACTAGTATAATACTGCTCCTGTGTACAAGAATATAACTACTATAATACTGCCCCTATGTACAAGAATGTAACTACTATAATACTTCCCTCTATGTACAAGAATATAACTACTATAATACTGCCCCTATGTACAAGAATATAACTCCTATAATACTGCTCCTGTGTACAAGAATATAACTACTATAATACTGCCCCCTATGTACAAGAATATAACTACTATAATACTGCCCCATATGTACAAGACTATAACTACTATAATACTGCCCCCTATGTACAAGAATATAACTACTATAATACTGCCCCTATGTACAAGAATATAACTACTATAATACTGCCCCTATGTGCAAGAATATAACTACTATAATACTGCCCCATGTACAAGAATATAACTACTATAATACTGCTCCTATGTACAAGAATATAACTACTATAAGACTGCCCCTATGTGCAAGAATATAACTACTATAATACTGCCCCTATGTACAAGAATATAACTACTATAATACTGCCCCTATGTACAATAATATAACTACTATAATACTGCTCCTATGTACAAGAGTATAACTACTATAATACTGCCCCTATGTACAAGAATATAACTCCTATAATACTGCTCCTGTGTACAAGAATATAACTACTATAATACTGCCCCCTATGTACAAGAATATAACTACTATAATACTGCTCCTACGTACAAGAATATAACTACTATAATACTGCCCCTATGTACAAGAATATAACTACTATAATACTGCCCCTATGTACAAGAATATAACTACTATAATACTGCCCCTATGTACAAGAATATAGCTACTATAATACCGCTCCTATATACAAGAATATAACTACTATAATACTGCCCCTATGTACAAGAATATAACTACTATAATACTGCCCCTATGTACAAGAATATAACTACTATAATACTGCTCCCTATGGGTGGTATTGCGGTGGTATCCCTTATATCTGACATTCATACTCTATAGCCGGGTAATTGTACAATAATTAGGATATTGGAGGTCGGAATGTCATGGGGAGGTAATGGCGGCACTAGATGTGATCTGCTTGCATAGCTTCCTGCATGTAGTGTATGTTAGTCACTATGATTTGGATATATTGCATATTCGGGTAAGAAAGGGGGCAGTGATTATTTCCCAGGACCACCCAGGTTCCTTCTCCCCACCTGTTTGCCCCCTACATTCTATGCACCACCCCCCCCCTTCCCCTGACCTTTCCTCTAAACTCGTTACTTTCACATCTCCACGTGTCTTCCTTGACAAGTGGTGGCGGCTGCAGCTTTGATGTCTACAATCTATAGACATATGATGAACCCTCAGCTCAACTCTATATATACTGACTGCAAACTGTAAGTACTGTTACTATGTAGCAGTATAAGGTCAGGAAATAGCAGTGCTTTGGACGCAGTGTAATTTTCGCTGTGTTCAATCACGCTGTTCATTGAACAATGCTGATTTACCGCATCCTATACATTCTATCATGGAAATTTCTGTTGCGGAGACTAGCTGTTATGACCCCAATGGCGAGGGTCTCAGAGGAACGTGGAAGTCTGCAGAATACAAAAATCCAGCTCATAGGGCAGTGGTAACTGGGTTGACCATATATCTACTCCTAACGCCAACACTAGAAGTAGCCGGGGATCATTCCTACGTTGATTCTAGATGACACGCGCCAGCCGGAGAATCTAGCTACCCCTAGTAGAGGAAAACAAAGACCTTTCTTGCCTCCAGAGAAGGGGACCCCAAAGCTGGATAGAAGCCCCCCACAAATAATAACGGTGAGGTAAGAGGAAATGACAAACACAGAAATGAATCAGGTTTAGCACAGAGAGGCCCGCTTACTGATAGCAGAATAAAGAAAGGTAACTTATATGGTCAACAAAAACCCTATCAAAATCCACACTGGAAATTCAAGAACCCCCGAACCGTCTAACGGTCCGGGGGGAGAACACCAGCCCCCTAGAGCTTCCAGCAAAGGTCAGGATATAGATTTGGAACAAGCTGGACAAAAATACAAAACCAAAACAAATAGCAAAAAGCAAAAGGCAGACTTAGCTGATATAACTGGAACCAGGATCAGTAGACAAGAGCACAGCAGACTAGCTCTGATAACTACGTTGCCAGGCATAGAACTGAAGGTCCAGGGAGCTTATATAGCAACACCCCTAACTAACGACCCAGGTGCGGATAAAAGGAATGACAGAAAAACCAGAGTCAAAAAACTAGTAACCACTAGAGGGAGCAAAAAGCAAATTCACAACAACTAGCGTCTCCACTGCGGATAACTGACATGCTGCGGCTCGTAAACCTGCACCGCGGGGGAGTTTAGGCAGCGCCAGACAGAAGCACAGGATCTCTATAAATCCCATCTATGTGCTTGCATTGTAGAACGCAGCGTTTTGGAGGCGGCGCAGGTGAGCTGTGTCCTAAACGCTGCTGTTCCTGATCGTGGACACGTACCCTAGATCACTGAGGGTGGATTACATTGTATCTCTGTTGATCACTGATCAGTGCTGTTATGGATCAGATAAATGTAATATTACCTGCTCTGTGTAGATTAATAAGTAGCTTCCAGTTTCTACAAGAGCTAGCTCACGTTGCAGATTTGGCGCGTATCTGGTGTGTTTTTTTCCTTGCAGACTTTCTAGATAATCCTGATGCTGGGAAAGTGAATGAGAAACCTGAAGTGTCATGCACGCGTTGAGTATTTGTGACTTGCAGATCTGCAGCATGTCGATTCTTCATTTTGCCGTGTTTTTCACCACTGACTTCACTCAAATCGGTCAAAACCGCAAGCAAAAAACACAGCAAAAATGTGTTGTGATAATGGCCACCAAGGCAGACTGGATGTCTCCTCTCAACCAGGGATGTCATATAGCAGAGATGAAAATGCCATATCTATAATATTCCACTGTCCAAACAATGCATGGATATATTGGAGTGTTCTGGGAGCCTAATTGCTTCTGTGGCTGCAAGTGCAATAGTTTTTGTTATTCCCCTCTCTTAAAAACCATCACCCCGAAATATGGATATATCATAGTGGTGTTTGGAGTGTCTGGGATGGTGACAGTATGTTCAGGAGTATGGTGGTCGTGTTATTTCACTAGAAGATTCCTGTGAGAAAATATGACCTAATTTTGAATCTTTTCCGTGCAGCCATCTTTCCGGCTTGCAGATGGCCATCCTCAACATTTATGTGCTTATTATAGTGGTAATTGAGACGCTATCTTGTAATATCCAGTTTACAAATACAGGTGCTTCTCACAAAATTAGAATATCGTCAAAAGTTAATTTATTTCTGTTCTTCAATACAAGAAGTGAAACTCATATATTCTATAGAGTCATTACACACAGTGATCTATTTCTGTTAATGTTGATGATTATGGCTTACAGCCAATGAAAACCAAAAAGTTATTATCTCAGTAAATTAGAATAATTTCAGTAGCTCCACAATCATGGGGAAGACTGCTGACCTGACAGATGTCCAGAAGGCGTCACTGACACACTCCACAAGGAGGGGAAGCCACAAAAGGTCATTGGTAAAGAAGCCAGCTGTTCTGAGTGCTGTATCCAAGAATATTAATGGAGAGTGGAGTGGAAGGAAAAAGTGTGGTAGGAAAAGATGCACAAGCAACCAGGATAACCGCAGCCTGGAAAAGATTAAGAAAAGGACATTCAATAATGTGGGTGAGATTAACAAGGAGTGGACTGCTGCTGGAGTCATTGACTACTGGTTTCTCTTTTTCAATCAAAATGCCAACCCAAAACATCCAAATGGCCCTGATCAAAGTTCACATCCCCCATTTCTTAATACCATGTATTGCCCTCTCTAACATCAATGACAGTTTGAAGTCTTTTGTGGTAGTTGTGGATAAGGTTATTTTCTCAGACGGTAAAGCTCCCCACTCCTCTGGGCAAAAAAAGTCCCCAGTTCCTGTACATTCCTGGGCTGTCTAGCATGAACTGCGTGCTTGAGATCTCACCAGAGTGGCTCAATGATATTGAGGTCAGGAGACTGAGATAGCAACTCCAGAACCTTCTTTGTTCTGCTGTAGCCAATGACAGGACGACTTGGCCTTGTGTTTTGGATCGTTGTCATGTTGGAACGTCCAAGTATGTCCCATGCACAGCTTCCGGGCTGATGAGCGCAAATTTGCCTCCAGTATTTGCTGATAACGTGCTGCATTCATCTTTCCTTAAACTGTGACCAAGTTTCCTGTGCCTTCGTAGCTCACACATTCCCTAAACATCAGCAAACCTCCTTCATGCCTTACAGTAGGAATGGTGTTCCTTTCATCATAGGCCTTGTTGACCTCTCTCCAAATGTAACATTTGTTTGTCCTGTATTTCAGCTGATGTTTGTGGGTTTTTCTTCGCATCCTGAACAATTTTCCTGGCAGTTGTGGGCGACATTTTTGTTGGTCTACCTGACTGTGGCTTTGTTTTTACAGAGCCCCTGATTTTCTACTTGTTAATCAGTGTGAACGCTGCTGACTGGCATTATCAATTCCTTGGACATCTTTTTGTATCCCTTTCCTGTTTTATACAGTTCAACTACTTTTCCTGTAGATCTGTTGACAATTCTTTTTCTTTCCCCATGACTGACAATCCAGAAACGTCAGTGGTTGGATGAAAGATGCAAGAGTCTGTCTGGATCCCAGAAACGCGCTCAGCTTTTATGCAAACACTGATTACAAGCTAACAGGTCACAGGTGACCTTTAGTAGCCATTCACACCCATTTGTGTCAACTTCTGTGCATTTAAGGCTACTTTCACACTTGCGTCGGTACGGGTCCGTCGCTATGCGTCGGGCCGACGCACGTTGTGAAATTTCTGCACGATGTGGGCAGCAGATGCAGTTTTTCGACGCATCCGCTGCCCATTTTGAAGTCCGGGGAGGAGGGGGTGGCGTTTCGGCTGCACAAGCGCAGTAGAAAATGGTGGATGCGACGGACAAACGTTCACTTGAACTTTTTTTTTGTGACGACAGTCCGCCAAAACACGACGGATCTGTCGCACGACGGATGCGACGTGTGGCCATCAATCGCTAATACAAGTCTATGGGCAAAAAACGCATCCTGCGAGCACATTTGCAGGAGCCGTTTTTTGCCCAAAACGATGGATTGCGTCGGATGCCAAACGACGGAAGTGTGAGAGAGGCCTTATCAGGTCAAAATCACCAGGGTATGTGAACTTTTGATGAGGGTCATTTTTGATGTTTTGGGTTGTCATTATGATTTAAAAAGAGAAAACACAGTAGTTGGACAATAAATGGCTTCACCCAACCACTAACCAGGAGTGGAGAAAAAAGTTTTGGTGTTCATATACTCTGGGGAAAAAATCCAAGAAAGCCAGAATTCTGCTGGGGCATGTAAACATTTGAGAACTGTATATAGATTACTGATCAGATTAGATCTATATGTAGAGATCACTGGTCGATTACGCTAGATCTATATGTAGTGATCACTGCTGCGTGCTGTGATGGCAAATTGAATTATTTAGATCTAATGTGTGGAGAAAGTTTTGGTGTTGTCATTCATATTTTCTGAAAAAGGGCCAAGAAAGCAAATATTCTGCTGGGGTATGTAAACTTTTGAGCACAACTGTATATAGAGCTTTACTGTATATGTACTACGTAGATCCATATGTAGAGATTGCAGTGATCTCTACATATGGATCTACACAGTGATGTTGACACTTTATCTTCAATTTCTCCCCCGGTTGATCAGTCGCTGCTGCGGCTTCTATGGGGTAAAATGTCTGCGTTCTGACTCCTGAAGTTTCTCAAGTCAAATCCGTAATGACAGAAGTATGTAAATAATGCATTTCTTCCTTGGGATCTGTGCAATGAGCTTCACCCGACAGATGAAGACTGGAGGGGGCGACTCAGCGCCAGATTCTCCCAGTCTATATCCCCCCCCCCCCCCCGCTATTGTATCTATAGGTTACATTGATCCTGCTCCAGTCACTCTCATACCTGTGTATAATACATCCATATATTACATTGTTATATCTGTTACATCTGTTACTCCTGTATCTGGGGTGTGACGAGTGCTAATACCTGGGGCATCGCTTGCTGCAGTCACACACAGCCCTGTGGGTCGGGGGGGGGATATTTTTTACCCCATGTTGTATTCTTTTGTGTATATGACCCTCGGGGCATCAGCGAGGCAGGATACAGGTGTGTATACAGCGTGCACACTGCGCCAATGTACACCGAATCCTGGAGGACAATGCCAGCAGAAATGCAGAGATGAGAGCGTTCCAGGAATGTCTGATCGGAGGGTGCATGGGATGCGCTGTACTGTCATATGGGGGGGCTGTCCGTGTCCTTTTACCCCCTTCACAGCTGAAAAAAGGATAATGCTTACACCCTTCATGAATGACTGCCATCCCAGAACCTGTGCGGCTGGTCCTGCACGATCTATGCATCCTTTAAAGGCATTGAGCATGACAGCAGTTCAGATTCATGAGCGACCCCCTTAATTGTCTGCGGTGGTGCAGGTGTCACTTACCTTGCTCAGAAGGTAACGAATAGAATGGAGATTGTGTGATCTCGTACCCCCATGCTGCACCTAAGCCCCTCCACATTGTCACCTTGCACCTCCTGGGCCTCAGCTTCAGGGTTTCTGTGCAGAGAAGCAATCTGTGCGGATGCTCTCACCCCATTAGATGAGGATATTGGGAGATGATCGCGCGGCGGGTCTAAGGTAACCCTCCTGGAGATGGGAGATAAAGGGATGCAGGCTGGTTTTGTCTTCTGGCTGAAAGTTTATCTTTTATATCGTTTACACTGGAAGGAAGAGCACGATCTTATCTGGGGTGAAACTGAGGGGAGGAGAAGGGGAAAGAGAGAGATTTTAGAACCAGAACCATGGTCCGGAGATCGGATTTCTGATTAAACTCCGGACCCACAAAAGGCTGGTTAGATCTGAAAACCAAATCCATCTCGTTTATGAGACTGATGTATGGTAGGATTAGATACCGCTGCCGAGTCGATTCCTAATACATGTGATACTCATTGCTGTATCTATGGCAAAACCAAAGAAATGAGCCGAGCATAAGTTGGTACACGTGCAATTTATAAGAGCACATTCACACTGTCGCCATTCTCCAGACAAAACCAAAGAAAAAAAGAGCATATACCCTGTAGTAAGTAATATAGCAAAATCAAGGTAGAACTGTTAAATCCTAGCATTGCAGGTCTCCATTGGATGCACCTGACTACCTTTGACTAAGAACCAGGCACTGTGGTCACTAGAGGTGTCGGTCTCCTGGATGGAGTGTGCTGCTGGCGAGTGACCAGCCAAAATGTGAGCTGTAGTTGAGAGAGATGTGCCAGGGTCTCTCTCTAAATGGAGACTGCATGGGTCAGTTAGGAAAGCTGAGCAGTCTGTGTGCTGGAGCTGCAGAGAGCCATGTGGAAGCTGCAGCTTGTCCAGTGTGAACTGTGCCCGGAGTTGAAAACTTGTTTGGCACTGGAAGCTTCTGGGCTAGGAGGATCGGCCTCTTCTGTGTATGAAGTTTGCATCGGGGAAAGCACTGTACAGTTGGGGGGGGGGAGCTGCGCTGACATATGTGCTGTTGAATTAACTGTTTATTTGCTGTGATACCTTTATGTCCATAAGAAGCTTTTTAGGTTTTGAATCTATTTGAGTTTTATGAAAGCAATAAACCTGCACCTGTTTGGACCAAACCTCAGCCTGTGTGAACGCTGCCTAATGCCTGAGAGCGTGGATCCCTACAGTAGTAATAGCACATGTAAATAACATAGGGGACATAACACTATCTTTGATAAAAATAAAAAAAAGCATAAAAGCCATCATACTGCGACAAGGTGACCCAATCGGGACCATCCAATCCTGTCTCTTACCGTGAGTCAGCCAGCCTTAATGTAGATGAGGGCAGAGCAGGACGGTTCAGACACCTGTCCATGAAGGGCTATATTAATGATATGCCAAGCTCAGAAAGGGGGCTACACCTCTGTTTGTACAAGAAACTACAGCAAAACCAAAGAAATGAGCCGGAGCATAAGTTGTTCTATTCACTTACTACAAGGCCTATTCTGTTGGCTTTTGTATGTATGTAATCTGGGATGCAGTCTGCTCAGCCACTCTTGGGTGAGGATGATGGGAGTACTTGTACAGTCCTGGCGTCCAGGTGACCCTTTGCTCACAGTTCAGTCTGGATTTTCCACGTGAAGCGGATTTGCGAGGTGCGGACTCTCCTGTGCCCATCACGGGCGTCTGTCATTACCTCGCACAGTTACCTGGAGTTCAGCCGTTAATATTAATAGACAATGAAAGCTGAACCGCTTCAGTGCAAGGTGTGAAATGAGTGCGGCCAGCGCTGTCACAGGCGACACGGGCGCGGAGAGGGTTACACGTGTCCTGCCAGCACCAGACAAAGTGGGAAAATATATCGCCCTTCATAAAATAAATATGGAAAGAGCCCGCGCCCCTCACTGCTGGGTATGGGGGGCTGACATAATCACCATGTCTGTGTGAGCTGCACATTATCTGATTTCGACAAGAATGTTTCCTTTCCGTGACAGCAAGCAGAGATTTTTCAAGTCTATTAGTGTTCAGAACTTTCCGTTAATTCAGCTGAATCATCGCCTAATATCACAGACCTTTCATTGAAAAACATAAGGATGATGGGCATCTGAATAAGTGTAGTCTGAGATGCTGATCCCAGTGATGTTTGGGAGCAAAGACTCAATGAGAGGAGATAAGCGTCACCATGCGGCCCCTTATCGCTCAGCCTCCTGTAAAAACGCGCCTCCAGGGACGTCTACAAATCCGTCCTCCGCCCCATCCTGAGATGACCTGCCGGGGTCTCGTGTGTTTTTTGGTTTTTTTTGGCAGGGAGCACTCTGCAGTTAAAAATCCATACAGACCCCACACCCCTAATAAATATACCACCCTCCCCAATATATAACCATGAGGACCCTTGAAGAGAAACCCTACAGTACAGACCCAGACTATGTATATACAACTATATTCTACATCCACAGACAGAACAGATTGTTCTGTAGATTTCCCTCTGGATCTCCTCTATATCTCAATGTTTCACCAAGAAACAGGGATGTTAACCGTCCAGAAATTGCACGACCGTGCGTTAAAATCACACACTTTTTTTTTTTTTTTAATTTGAAGACACTACTTGGTAATTCTCATCCCTATACAGTGACTGCATCCAACATCTCATCAGAGTTCTGGGCTGTAGACACAGAGCGCTGATAACTACTGTATAATCATTTATCGGTTCCCAATGTGTCCGTAAAAAAAAAAAAATTCTGCCTGACTTTTTTTTTTTTTTTTTTGTCTATACATCACCAGAGATCAGATGACATCACTGAGAATGCCTCCTATCCATCACTAGAGATCAGCGGTGACATCACTAAGAATGCCTCCTATCCATCACCAGAGATCAGTGGTGACATCACTGAGAATGCCTCCTATCCATCACTAGAGATCAGCGGTAACATCACTGAGAATGCCTCCTATCCATCACCAGAGATCAGCGGTGACATCACTGAGAATACCTCCTATCCATCACCAGAGATCAGCGGTGACATCACTGAGAATACCTTCTATCCATCACTAGAGATCAGCGGTGACATCACTGAGAATGCCTCCTATCCATCACCAGAGATCAGAGGTGACATCACTGAGAATGCCTCCTATCCATCACCAGAGATCAGCGGTGACATCACTGAGAATGCCTCCTATCCATCACCAGAGATCAGCGGTGACATCACTGAGAATGCCTCCTATCCATCACCAGTGATCAGCGGTGACATCACTGAGAATGCCTCCTATCCATCACCAGAGATCAGCGGTGACATCACTGAGAATGCCTCCTATCCATCACCAGAGATCAGCGGTGACATCACTGAGAATGCCTCCTATCCATCACCAGAGATTAGCTGTGACATCACTGAGAATACCTCCTATCCATCACCAGAGATCAGCGGTGACATCACTGAGAATGCCACCTATCCATCACTAGAGATCAGCGGTGACATCACTGAGAATGCCTCCTATCCATCACCAGAGATTAGCTGTGACATCACTGAGAATACCTCCTATCCATCACCAGAGATCAGCGGTGACATCACTGAGAATGCCACCTATCCATCACCAGAGATCAGCGGTGACATCACTGAGAATGCCTCCTATCCATCACCAGAGATCAGTGGTGACATCACTGAGAATGCCTCCTATCCATCACCAGTGATCAGCGGTGACATCACTGAGAATGCCTCCTATCCATCACCAGAGATCAGCGGTGACATCACTGAGAATGCCTCCTATCCATCACCAGAGATCAGCGGTGACATCACTGAGAATGCTTCCTATCCATCACTAGAGATCAGAGGTGACATCACTGAGAATGCCCCCTATCCATCACTAGAGATCAGCGGTGACATCACTGAGAATGCCTCCTATCCATCACCAGAGATCAGCGGTGACATCACTGAGAATGCCTCCTATCCATCACCAGAGATCAGCGGTGACATCACTGAGAATGTCTCCTATCCATCACTAGAGGTCAGCGGTGACATCACTGAGAATGCCTCCTATCCATCACCAGAGATCAGCGGTGACATCACTGAGAATGTCTCCTATCCATCACCAGAGATCAGAGGTGACATCACTGAGAATGCCTCCTATCCATCACCAGAGATCAGAGGTGACATCACTGAGAATGTCTCCTATCCATCACCAGAGATCAGAGGTGACATCACTGAGAATGCCTCCATTTTGCTATCTGGTAATATTTTGCGGCTTTTATTCTCCGGATTTCTCGCGGTATTCTCAGCTTTTGGAATCTGCGCTGTTGGAGCCTCGTCCGCTCGCTGCCCTCAGGCGTCACCTGTGCGGCTGCTTTCAGCACATGTGTCTCACTGTCCCGGCCGCGCTCGCTCCAGGATGATGTCACCCCCGCCTGGTCCATATATTGGGTGTCATGCTGGATCAGCTGAAGATATTTTTGCACCCCCCCTCTTTACTCCGGCTGCCATTTTTAGATCCTACAGCATATCCCAGACTGTAATACGGCTATAAATACCGGGACATTATCTGCAGACAGATGATACGAGCAGCATGCGGAGGCTGCGGCGGCAGAACAAAAGCGTGTGACCATGTCACATGATGCCGACAGTCACAGATAGTATTAGCAAGGGGTGAAGCGTTATCACACCCTCTATTTTGATTATTTTTGCATTGAAATTCCTTTTATACCGCAAATGATCCCAGAATTGTGAAAATCCAGCGTTCTTTCCCATTGGATTGTTAATGTTTCCAGTAGTAACAGACATTGGGATCAGTAACATGAGCTGAGGCTCACAATGTGGGGGGACTTGGGGTGCACCCCTGACACGGTACACTGAAACGGATTCCAGCTGTCGGCAGCGCTCAGACACACGACATCTGGCCTGACAAACCCAAACTAAACAAGAAGAAGATGGATACAATAGAAGGCTGGGAAATGTCTCAATTCTGCTGCCGCTTCCTATGTGTTAACCCTTCACCGCCCTGGAGCGTTGCATCATCCTCTATTGTACCAGAGGAACGACCGGCTGCAAAAACAGAACAACATCCTCACCACCACCTCAAGACACAAAGCTGATAATTTATATTGTGCAGCGACTGCTGGGAAATCTTATGTCAGCACTCGTTCCTCTGTGTGTGTGTGTGTGTGTGTGTGTGTGTGTGTGTGTGTGTGTGTGTGTGTGTGTGTGTGTGTGTGTGTGTGTGTGTGTGTGTGTGTGTGTGTGTATGTGTGTATATATATCAGAAATGGGGAGGCGTAAGCCTGCAGGAGGGGTGAACCCTGCAACTTCTATTCGCCACAACTATGGCCTATATAGTTCCGTCCTAGTTTAACAATTCCTAACTTGTTCTACTCCAGAGCTGCACTCACTATTCTGCTAGTGCAGTCACTGTGTACATACATTACATTACTGATCCTGACTTACCTCCTGTCGATCTTTTATTATAAAAATGAAAAACATAACAATAATAGTAGCAGAAAACATAACAAAAATATTAGCCAGAAAATAATCAGTATACTGAACACTGGTCCAGCCGCTCATTCTCTTCTCTCACACATATTATACAGTATATACAGAATAATAACTACTTTGACCTTCTGGTCCGGTCACCAAACAAAATAACAAATAAAATAAACAATGGTAAACAAAAATTATATACATGAACTTATATATATATATATATATATATATATATATATATATATATATATATATATCTCCTCCGTGTGCCCAGTCTCCCATACTCAAGAGAGCGCACCTTCACCAGGTCACCGAGTATGGTCCTAAACACATTGTCCACTGGGAGGATTTTTCGCTGCATCGATACTAAGCACCGTGCGTTCCACGTGTGATACCTAACCACTGCGCTAACTAGAAATAATGTGCAGCGGTCCCGACCACCAAGGTCTCCAAATGCTCCATAGGCCCATTCCGCATAGGAGAGACCGGCCAGCCGAGACCAGCCAATGAAGGCGCCCACCCTGTTGTACACCTCTGTGTTGAAGGGACAATGAAGCAGGAAGTGGTCCATGCTCTCCAGCAAGGTACCACAATGCTCCCGATGACAATTCCTGTTCTCAGAGCTCCTACACTTCAGATTGTCCCTCACACACAGTTTCCCATGGAAGCAGCGCCAAGCCAAGTCCCAAAACTTCGAGGGGATCCTGATAGAATTCAAAACATGTAAACCCACCCCAAGATCCCGACTTGGGCAGTCCCTGAGCGCCAGAGGCCTCTGGAAATGGGTCAACAGAACCCTATTGTCAAGGAGTTTCCTTGGCAGAGTCCTGATCTCCCACATTCCCAGACCCCACCGACGAATTACCTTCAGAACCAATGTAGCGTAAGCCGGAAGATGTCCATGCGGTGTGCGAAGATCCTTCACTTGCCCTCCTGTCTCCCATTCCTGGAGGAAAGGCTGAAACCATCCCCTACAGGAGATTACCCATGGAGGAGCCCTCTCTTTCCAGAGGTTTGCAATATTGATCTTAATGAAGGTATCCACAAGGAATACCACAGGGTTGACCATACCCAACCCTCCTAGTCTCCTCGTATGGTAAGTAACCTCCCTCTTGACCAGGTTCAGTCTATTCCCCCATAACAGCTGGAAGAACAAACTGTAGACCCGAGTCCAGAGAGATTCCGGCAAGATGCACATACTGCCCAGATAAATCAGTAAAGGTAGCAGGTAAGTTTTGATCAGGTTTACCCTTTCCCTTAGGGTCAAAGACTAACCCTTCCATTGGTTCACCTTCTGAGTGGTTATCTCTAGCCTGCTGTCCCAATTTTGTTTGGGGTAATCCCCCTGGCCAAATTCGATGCCAAGGACTTTTGCAGAGACTTTGGGTCCTGGAAGGGTGTCCGAGAGATCAAAACCAGGATCTCCTCCCAGCCAGAGATTCTTACTTATCCCGGTTGATCTTGGACCCGTATGCCTCCGAGTAGCGATCTACCTCTGACATCAGCCACCCTGCCTCCTCGTGAGAGGAAACAAACACAGTTACATCATTGGAATACGCCACCACCCTCAGAGTGGCCTCCGGTGCTGCCTGGTCCATCCTGATCCCAGCCAACGGTCCACGCTCCACCCGCCTAAGAAGAGGGTAAATCGCAAATACGTACAGCAGCGGGCTCAAGGGACAACCCTGGCAAACACCGGACCCAACCTCAAAAGAGCTGCCAATCCAACCATTCACAAGCGGGAAACTCTCTGCCCCACTGTACAAGGTCTTAAGCCAATCAACAAACCCCCCCCCCCCCCCAGCAGGCCATATCTCAGAAGGACGGACCAGAGGTACTCTTGATTAACCCGATCAAACGCTTTTGCCTGGTCCAGTGACAGCATGTACCCCTTCCAGTGACCAGCCCTACCCTGCTCCACTGCCTCTCGGACACTGAGCACAGCACTAAATGTGCTGCGGCCTGGAACAGAGCAATGCTGGGCTTCCGAAAGGAACCGTGGTGCAAATTTCACCAGCCGATTAAACAGCACCTTTGCCATAACCTTCCTGTCTTCATTGAGAAGCGCTATGGGATGCCAATTCTCAATGCAAGATGGGTCCTTACCCTCTGACAGGATGATCAGAGCAGACCTCCTCATTGACTTCGGCAGAGTGCCCGAGGAATGACACTCCTTGAATACCTCAGTCAAGAGGGGAACCAAAACGTCCTTAAAGGTCTTATAGAATTCAGATGTTAAGCCATCTGGACCAGGCGATTTTTTTAGGGCAAGCCCTTCAATCGCCAACTGAACTTCCTCTTCCCTGATTATTTCTGTCAAAACGTCAAGAGAGGGGTCTACCCCTGGTTCGGGGACGGCTTCAGCCAGGAAAGCCAACATCTCATCCCAATCAAGATCCCTCTTCCCCAAGAGGTGCGAGTAGAAGGATCTGACCACTTCCAGGATCCCTGATCTGGATCGCCTCAGGGACCCCGTAGTGTCGACCGGTCCTGTAACCACTTTACTATTCACTGACATCTTGCAGTTTCTGTAAGGGTCGGGCGAGCGGTACTTCCCGTAATCCCTCTCAAAAACCAAAGATGCGTGTCTATCGTACTGACACCTCATAAGCAAAGATTTCACTCTGGAGATCTCCTCGCGGCTACCTCCAGTTGAGACAAGATGCTTGAGTTTCCTCCTCAGACCCTGATACAGGCGGTACCTGCTCAGACTCCTGAGGCTCGAGAGCTGGCGGAAGAATCTCGCCACCCTTTCCTTGAACATCTCCCACCACTCTGACTTACTACTACACAGATCCAGTAAGGGTACCTGGCTCTGAAGAAAATCCTCAAAGGACTGTCTTATCTCCGCTTCTTCCAAGAGAGACAAATTGAGCCTCCAAAAGCCTCTTCCCATCCGGAGGGTCTCTGTAACATTCAGAGAAAACAAAATTAAACAGTGGTCGGAGAACTCCACCTCAACAACAGATACTGCTGAAGAGACAGCTTTCTCCTTTAAATAAAACCTATCTATTCTGGACCTACAGTTACCTCTGATAGGTGAACCCCTCGTGGCCTGGGGTGTGCCGAATGTGGACATCCACCAGTCGAGCCTCACTAGCTATACTATTAAGGGCGACGCTATCATAAGTCAGCTTGTCTCTGGAACCTATCTCGGGGCCTCGTGACAGCATTGAAGTCCCCTCCAAAGACAACCTGCCGACTTGTAAAAAGTTAGGGCTTGATCCTCATAAAGAGACACTTCTGGTCCCACTTAGATTGGGGACCATAGATGTTAATGAGCCGGAGCTCTTGTCCCTTTATGAAGACATCTAAGATCAGGCACCTCCCCATTTCTAACTAATAACCCCTCGGCATTCTACCGGTGCGGTAAATAGGACCGCCTCTCCGCTATACGGCTCGGCCGCAAGAAACCAATAGGAGGGCCCGGGTCTCCACTCCCTCTTAGCTTTAAACACGTCTGCCATATTGGGCAGCCTGGTCTCTTGCAAAAAGAAAATGTCAGCTTCAACCCGGCTGAGAAAATCAAAGGCCGCAAATCTAGCTGTATTTGACTTTATGCTGGCGACATTAATGGACGCCAGCGTCAACGGAGTGGGTACCGCCATCATTGGTGATTGAGTTAGATGGCTTTCTTCTTCCCACTCCCCTTATCCTCTGCCTCAGAGGAGGAATCCTTCCCCCTCTTTAATGACATGGAGGTATCCATTTCCACATGTTTTTTCTTTTTATCATCCTCGTCTCTGGACTCTGGGCCAGTCCCTCCCTCCAAGGACCTTACATTCCCAGAAGAAGGAGACTCGGTGCCCCCTGTGAACCCCGCCGAAGCCAGAACCTCACCCTCAGCTTCCTCCTCAGAGGAAGAGATGTTGTTTTCAAGGGCTTGGAACCGGTTAGAAAGACCAACCAGAGGGGAGTCTGTTTTTCCTTCCTTAGGTACCTTGGTCAGAGCGGGAGAAGATTTTTTATCTCCCTTCTTTCTCTTCTTTTTGGTGCCGAGCTTACGCTTGTCCTCTAGCCATTGCTTATTATCCTCATCCATACTTTCATAATGGGAGGACTCTGGGGCAGTGGCACTTTCCTCCCTGTGGATCCTCCTGACCTCCTCATCCAACTCATCATCCCTCGGGGCCTCAGCAGCAAGACTGGCATCCAGGACGGGGGCCGCCCCAGTAGCCCGAGGCTCGCCCAGCTCCCTATCCTGTCTGCGCTTGTCTAGACGCCTTAGCTGGGCAGGCGTCTTTTTATTGCTTTTCCTCCTTGGCCCCTCAGCTCCCTCACCCCTGCTAGTCCCTTCCCCAGCAGAATCAGCCTCACTGCTTTCTCCCACCGGGGTCACGACCGCATTATCGAAGGAGCGAGGACAATGGCTGAATGGGTGACCTAACGCACCACACAGGTGGCACCTAATCTCCACACAAGATGCAGCAAGATGGCCGATATCCCCACACAATGCACATTTCTGCACAGTGCAGTTTGCGCTGAAGTGTGTGGGGTCGCCGCACCTGTGACAGAGCTTCGGTTGCCCTGGTAGAAGACCAGGATACGATCCCTACCCAGGAAGGCAGATGATGGTATGTAGGCAACCGTACCACCTGAACGCTTACGTTTTACCATAAACGTCCAGGCCCCTGACCAGATACAAAACTCGTCAGGCTATGTGCACACTTTGCGGTTTTTGCTGCAGATCCGCAGCGTTTTTGGACGCTGCGGATCCGCAGCAGTTTTTCATGTGGTGTACAGTACAATGTTAACCTATGGAAAACAAAAAACGCTGTGCACATGCTGCGGAAAAAAACATGCGGAAACGCAGCGATTTACATTCCGCAGCATGTTTTCTTTGTGCGGAATCCGCAGGGGTTTGCTCCATGTTAAAAAAAAAAAAAACGCAGGTGTCTAAAACCACAGTGGAAACCGCACAAAAAAACGCGAGAAATCCGCAGTACTTTTTGCACTGCGTTTTTCATCAAATCCGCTGCGGAAAAATCCGCAGCAGAATCCGCAAAGTGTGCACATAGCCTTACGGTTTTTCTTTGGCATTTCTACCACCTCTCCATACAGGACAAGCCACGTCATGATGTCATAACAAGAAAGCGACTCGTTACAAGTTATCACGGTCACTTTCTTGACTTGGTTTTGGCGAGACACCACCTGAACGGCAAAGTCCCGCCAGTCGGGCTCATTTTTTGCCAACCCCTAGTTCGACCAGAAGAGCTCAAGCCCCTCCAGCCGAACAAAGCTGACATCAAACTCAGGTGTGGAATAGGGATGTATCAAGGCGTAGATGTCAATTGCCTTGAAGCCCATCCTCAGTAGGAGCTCCACAACTTTAGACCTTGGAGGACACGCATCACCGCCCCTCCACTGAAGATGGACCACATTCCTACGCACACTACCCGGCCCAGCTGTTGGGAGGGACCACACTGTACCCCCCCTCTTTGCTCTCGGAAGGCCCAGAGGCCATGCCTCACTATTCAGAAGGATAGATCAACCTCTCGACCCTCTACCATTAGTGATCTCTCTTCCCTTCTTTAGAGCCTCCAGGAGACGCCGTTGCAACATGCCGTCCCCAGAGCCCGGAGACGAGGAGGATGCCCTTTTTCCCCCGGAGGTGACAGCGGCAAAAGTCCTGACAGGTGCTGCCACCACCGGGGGGGCAACCGGACCAGTGACCACATCCACACCAACAGCATCACCATTACCCACCTCCATAACCCCCTCACCCTCTACCAAACCAGCAACCACACCTCTAGACAAAGTTTTCCTCATCCATACCCACCACCACATTCACTCCTGCTGGACCAGTAACAGGGGGTGACACTTTGACCTCCGCATCATCAGGCACAAGGGGCTGAGTCTCCCCCACAGAACTAGAGGCGACCTCACCCCTGGTCTTACGTGTGCCATCCGCATCATCAGTTGATATTTTCCGCTGCTTTACTGTTGATACCAGGCGCCGCTGATCTTTTGCCGTTGTGGGGTGCCACTGATCCTTTATATCAGCATCTTGTTGACCAGCGGCACCAACACAGAACAGGACTTTGGTGGGAGGACCGGAACTCCCAGCCCCAGCAACCTCCTCACACTGCCGCCGCTTCTCAACTAAGTGATCAGCGGCAACAGCATTCAGGGGCACCGAGGCTACCGGAGCTGCCCCTGACACCGGGCCGCTCCCCCCCCCCTCCCACTGAGGAGCGCACCACAGTATCGTGGCTTGACTGTTCACCCGCCGCCGGGCCGCCCTCACTGTCCAGCAGGGCCGGACTGGGACTAAAATTCAGCCCTGGCATTTGAAGTTACACAGGCCCACTTGTCACATGGTGACTGTATAATACCTTTGTACACTTGTAGGCAGGGCCGGTTTTAGGCAAAGTGGGGCCCTAGGCAAAGTTCAAAATGGGGCCCCAAAAACTAACATATTCCACATCACACAGAAGCCTTTCTGTTGTATTTACGTGCGCTGAGTTCAGGCCGCTAAATGAGTTTGATCGACAATACGGAAGTTGTTCAACGCTTGTTTCCCGGCCTCTTTCCACCAGCTGAGGAATAATGATGGGACAGAACGATCACTAATAGATCACTAACAGATCACCATACAGTATCATGTTTTCAGCAGCACATCTACAGTTTACACTGGCAATGTGCTGCTGACAACAAGGCTTTTTGTTCCAGCAAAAACAATCTGAATATGCAGCATTTTACTTGTTTAGTAAAATACACCCCATAGTCCTCCATATATTATAATGTGCTCCATAGTCCTCCATATAGTATAATACACTCCCTATAGTCCTCCATATATTAAAATACACTGCTCAGTCCTCAACATAGTATAATACACTCCTCATAGTCCTCCATATAGCATAATACACTCCTCATAGTGCTCCATATAGTATAATGCACCGCCACAGTCATCCATGTAGTACAATTCACTTCCCATAGTATAATGCACCCCATAGTTCTTCATATAGTATAACGTATTCCCCATAGTCCTCGATACAGTATCATGCAGCCCACATATAGTATAATGCAGCCACCCCAGAGTATAATACACCAACCACAGAGTATAATGCAGCCACCCCAGAGTATAATGCAGCCACCCCAGAGTATGTAACCCCCATAGAATATAATACAGCCCACCTCCCCATAATATATAATGTAGCCCCCCATAGAATATAATGCAGCCCCCCATAGTATAGAATATAATATACTCCCCATAGTATATAGCAAAGCCCGCATATTATATAGCACAAACCGCATAGTATACAGCACAGCCTGCATACTATAGCACAGCCCGTGTAGTAGATAACACAGCCCACAGAGCAGTATTCAGCACAGACCACACAGTAGTATACAGCACAGACCACACAGTAGTATACAGCACAGCCCACGTAGAAGTATACAGCACAGTCCACACAGTAGTATACAGCACAGCCCACAGAGTAATATATACAGCACAGCCCACAGAGTAATATATACAGCACAGCCCACAGAGTAATATATACAGCACAGCCCAGAGTACTATATACAGCACAGCCCACAGAGAACTATATACAGCACAGCCCACAGAGAACTATATACAGCACAGCCCAGAGTACTATATAAAGCACAGCCCACAGAGTACTACATACAGCACAGCCCACAGTGTACTACATACAGCACAGCCCACAGAGTACTATATACAGCACAGCCCACAGAGTACTATATACAGCACAGCCCACAGAGTACTATATACAGCACAGCCCACAGAGTACTATATACAGCACAGCCCACAGAGTACTATATACAGCACAGCCCACAGAGCAATATATACAGCACAGCCCACAGAGTACTATATACAGCACAGCCCACAGAGTACTATATATAGCACAGCCCACAGAGTACTATATGCAGCACAGCCCAGAGAGTACTACATACAGCACAGCCCACAGTGTACTATATATAGCACATAGCACACAGTAGTATACAGCACAGAACACAGCCCACAGAGAACTATATACAGCCCACAGTAGTATACAGCACAGAGCACAGCCCACAGAGAACTATATACAGCCCACAGTGGTATACAGCACAGAGCACAGCCCAGAGAACTATATACAGCCCACAGTAGTATACAGCACAGAGCACAGCCCAGAGAACTATATACAGCCCACAGTAGTATACAGCACAGAGCACAGCCCACAGAGAACTATATACAGCCCACAGTAGTATACAGCACAGAGCACAGCCCACAGAGAACTATATACAGCCCACAGTGGTATACAGCACAGAGCACAGCCCACAGAGAACTATATACAGCCCACAGTGGTATACAGCACAGAGCACAGCCCACAGAGAACTATATACAGCCCACAGTGGTATACAGCACAGAGCACAGCCCACAGTGGTATACAGCACAGAGCACAGCCCACAGAGAACTATATACAGCCCACAGTAGTATACAGCACAGAGCACAGCCCACAGAGAACTATATACAGCCCACAGTAGTATACAGCACAGAGCACAGCCCACAGAGAACTATATACAGCCCACAGTAGTATACAGCACAGAGCACAGCCCACAGAGAACTATATACAGCCCACAGTACTATACAGCACAGAGCACAGCCCACAGAGAACTATATACAGCCCACAGTGGTATACAGCACAGAGCACAGCCCACAGAGAACTATATACAGCCCACAGTGGTATACAGCACAGAGCACAGCCCACAGAGAACTATATACAGCCCACAGTGGTATACAGCACAGAGCACAGCCCACAGAGAACTATATACAGCCCACAGTGGTATACAGCACAGAGCACAGCCCACAGAGAACTATATACAGCCCACAGTAGTATACAGCACAGAGCACAGCCCACAGAGAACTATATACAGCCCACAGTAGTATACAGCACAGAGCACAGCCCACAGAGAACTATATACAGCCCACAGTAGTATACAGCACAGAGCACAGCCACAGAGTACTATATATAGCACAGTAGTATACAGCACAGAGCACAGCCCACAGAGAACTATATACAGCCCACAGTAGTATACAGCACAGAGCACAGCCCACAGAGAACTATATACAGCCCACAGTGGTATACAGCACAGAGCACAGCCCACAGAGAACTATATACAGCCCACAGTAGTATACAGCACAGAGCACAGCCCACAGAGAACTATATACAGCCCACAGTGGTATACAGCACAGAGCACAGCCCACAGAGAACTATATACAGCCCACAGTGGTATACAGCACAGAGCACAGCCCACAGAGAACTATATACAGCCCACAGTAGTATACAGCACAGAGCACAGCCCACAGAGAACTATATACAGCCCACAGTAGTATACAGCACAGAGCACAGACCACAGAGAACTATATACAGCCCACAGTGGTATACAGCACAGAGCACAGCCCACAGAGAACTATATACAGCCCACAGTAGTATACAGCACAGCCACAGAGTACTATATATAGCACAGTAGTATACAGCACAGAGCACAGCCACAGAGTACTATATATAGCACAGTAGTATACAGCACAGAGCACAGCCACAGAGTACTATATATAGCACAGTAGTATACAGCACAGAGCACAGCCCACATCTCTTCTCTTCCTCCACCCCCTCCCCTCACCTCCTCCGAGAATGGCCCCACAGTCCAGAAAAAAAAAAACTCTCCTCACCTCTCCTCTTGCCAGCGTTGCTTCCGCCTTCCTGCTCCTGTCTCTGTCTCAGCAGCGTGCAGTCTGCCCGGGACACAGCAGGTGCGCGATGATATGACGTCATCGCGCACCCGCAGTGTCAGAGGCAGAGCGGGGAATGATGGGAGAGGAGCGTCTGTAGACGCTCTCCTCCATCATTGAATTCAACTGTACCGGCGTCTATACGCCGGTATAGTTGAATGCGACGGCGGGGGCGGGGGGAGGCGGATCGAGCGGCCCACTACTGGCATCGGCCCTTCTGGCATTTGCCAGAAGTGCCCGATGGCCAGTCCGGCCCTGCTGTCCAGCCTCTCGGCTGATGCACCTGCTGCTACGTCCCCGCTACTACAAGCAGAGATGGAGCTCTGCGCCTCACTACCGTGCTTTGTAATCTCCCCGTGCCTTTGCACTGGATCCACAGCAGAACCTGGGCTGGGCTGGGCAACGGGGCTTATAGCAGCCGACTCAGGGCGTACAGGGAGAGGGGCATATACATAGCTTACCACTTCCTGCAGCTTTGGCTTGGTGGTTTTCTTTGCCTTTTTCTTCTGGCCCCCAGGTGCCTCCTCTGGTAAATCATCACCAAGATGGAAGTTCTGAAGGCACACTGGGGACTCCAGGAGCTTGATCTCTGCCATTAGCGCCCCTCCCTTGCCGATGTCTCTGTCCTCCCCAGAGCCAGCAGAACTGCGACGAGATGTCATTGTCGCCTGTCCAGCAGGGACCTCGCTGCACGTGGCCTGTGAGTGACTAAGCAGGCTGCCAGGTGGGGCTTTCTGCTGGTCATCATCCTCCTCATCATCATCCACCTGGCTCTCAGGCTGCAGCCCCATCTGCCTTTGCTCTCTGTTAGCCATTTCTCTGAATCGATCTTCATTAATTAGCTTTTCCTTAAACGGGCCACTTTTTTCTCTGATGAAAGCTTTTCTGACTTCAAGCTCATTGTCAACTTTCAGTCTCCTTACCTCCGCCTGGAGCTGATTCTTCCTCGGTTTGGAGGAACCTGCAGCTTTGTTGCTTGTGCAGCGCAACTCTTCCCGGAGCCTCCTCAGGTTCTTACTCGCCTCTTCATCCTCACGGAGGTGGCTCATGACCCGGGAGGCATAGGTGGACACAGACTCCCGGGGTCTCTGCAGCGCCCAACCCTCCTCAGTGAGGTCGGCCTCACCTCCGTGAGCACTCAGCTTTCCTCTGGAAGGACCGCCATCTTGCACACTAGCAGGCTTCTCCTCCATGGAAGCCTTGCGGCTTCTCTGGGTCTCTGCAGACCTGGGGGGAGTAGGAGCCACATTGCTGCGACTCCTAGTGGAGCGTCTCACCCCCAAATCCTCTGATGTGCAGGCTGGTTGCTGGTTCCTTCTGCCCCCTGCCTGCCTGGTCCAGGAAGCAGAAGCCTGGGCCTTGGCTCCCTCATTCATCCCAGGAAACCCACTCCCTCCCTGGGTAAGAGAGAGAGCAGATCCCTGGGTGGAGAGGTGGTGGTTCTCAGGAGCACACAGCAGGATCAGCAGTGACCGCACCCACAATTAGCACAATGATCAGCAGCTGAGCAGAGCTGCACCCACTATCCTGCTGGTGCAGTCACTGTGTACATACTTTACCTTACTGATCCTGAGTTACATCCTGTATTATACTCCAGAGCTGCACTCACTATTCTGCTGGTGCAGTCACTGTGTACATACATTACATTACTGATCCTGAGTTACATCCTGTATTATACCCCAGAGCTGCACTCACTATTCTGATGGTGAATTCATTACTTCTCTTGTATTTCTTATTCTAGTAATTTTTCATTGTATTATACACTTTTATCTCAGCCCATGTATTGATGGCCTCGTCCTGTTGTCAGTTTCCCGGGTATTTGGGGCAGGACATCTTTCAGCTTGTAACTTCTTTGGGGTCAGTTCTTGTACATTTAGCCGCACTTGAGGCAGAGCTGAGGGTCTGATCTGTTTTCCTGTCCAGTAACTGTAATGTCCGCTGGGTGTTGGCATTTGGTTCCTTCGGGGTCTCATCATCTTGCACATCATTTCATGGGTTCAATACTGACTGTTCTTCTTATGTTTCCTATTAATGAGGCCAGTGTGCATCAATGCCTGGGGTGTACTATCAATACAAGGACCACCGCTCGCAACTCTGGTGAGAAATCCTGCAGTATAAAGTATGGAAATCTGGAAACTGAAGCCTTTACAATGCTGTGTACTGCTAGTATGAACCAGCTCATCTGTGTCTTTCTTTTCAAACGTGCCCATTGTTCGGGTGATTTTTTTTTTTTTTCACCTACGTCCCTTTTGTGTGTTTGTGTGTGTGTGTGTGTGTGTGTGTGTGTGTGGAGGGCTATGCGGCCATCATACTATGTGCGAAGGGGGCATCATACTGTGCGTTTGCTGTGGGGGCATCATACTGTGCGTGTGTGCTTTGTGGGGGCATCATGCTGTGTGGGAGCATCGTGTGTGTGTGTATGGGGTAGCTGTAGAGGTATTTATACTTTGTTTTGGGAGTCAAAGTGGGGACATCACACTATGCATATGGCACTGAGGGCATCTTGCTGTATGTAGGGGAGGCAATATGTGTGGGGGGCACCATGAAGGACATGAACTCTATGTTGGAACACTTTTTTTACCTCACTAAGATGAATGTGGACACAAAGGACTGGACGAGGTTAGGGAAGTGACTTGGTGTAAATTTGCTGTGGTGTGTCTGTCTCTACAACTTTCATAGTTGGACGGTGTGTACAGAGCGCACGTGGTATATACGGTGTGTACTGAGCGCACGTGGTATATACGGTGTGTACTGAGCGCACGTGGTATATACGGTGTGTACAGAGCGCGCGGGGTGTATACGGTGTGGCATGTAGAGGTTAAGTGACTGCATCGCTGCGCAGGGGCGACCCCGTACTTGGTGCCACATTAGAGATGCATCTGTCACCGGCTGCAGATTTACATCTGAGATCTGTGCGTTTTCCATCAGTAGATCAGTTGTCCTGTGTTAATCTTCATCAATCCCTCGGGCTGCAGATAACCGGGGTAAAGGTTTATGTGGTGTCCGGGCAGCGGCGGGGGGGGCGGGGGGATTGTGTTTCAGCAATGTGTGGAGTAGGAACTGGATGATGACCAGGTCAGGACATAACGTGGTCACTACTGGGGCACCAGGGACCCTAAATTTACTGTGGAGGTCCTACAAATCTCTAGTGTAAACTGTGTTTTGTTCATCCTCATTTTAGGCGCAGCCTGCAGTGTAAAGAATGGAGGGTTTTTGTTTTAGGGTTTCTTGGCTACATCCATGGTTCTGTCTATTTATCCATTTTTATCTCACAATCTGTGGTCCTTTCGGCTTTCCAGCTGTTGGGATACAGCTGTTTCGACAACATGCTTGGAGTTGTAGTCCTTGAGAACCTCCAGTTGGAGATCTGCTCTCTGATACAGGAAAGATATATATCTTGGTACTGTTTAGCCGGTTGCTCTCCTCTGATTATTTCAATACTTCTACAGTAGGTCGCTGTTCTTTACACTGCAGCTGCATCTGGAGAACCGTGTGATTAGTGCAGATATTGGCCTCAAGCTTTGATATCTGCAGCATAGTGTATTCCCATTGTCGTGATTAATTAGTCCGGCCTCAGATCTGTCCCCATATTTGCCCCTACCTTCTTGAGGTTGGGCAGCTGATTTTTGGGCCCCTAACACACGGCTCCTATAGACACAGAAGCTGATGGAGGGGGAGCAGCGTCGGCTCCAGAATATCTGGCGCCCTTTTCCCTCTATTCATGAATTGCCAAAAACTGCTGTCCTGTGTGCGGCTGAGCAGGGAGGGAGAGCTGGATGGGCCAGATGGGGGTAACTTCAGGGAATGTTCACCAGCGCAGCCGCTCAGGGGGCCATTTGCTGTTTGGCCGGTTATGAGGCGCTTTTCTGGCCTCCAATTATTATTTCTTTCTAAGAGCTTCATTCCTTTAAAGACAACAGGGCTGGCAGGAAGCCCTTCGAGCCTGGCCGCCTCCCAGGGTCTATTCCCAGCAAGGGATTATCACCTCCACTCAAGGCCAATGGGCAAAACAGATGTTTTCTTGCAGATGCAGGAGCAGTCCCTGGTGGAGGCGCTGTCAGCACAGGCATTCCTCAGATTCCCGGACACAGGGAGACCCCATCACCCCAGCAGCTATAACCACAGTGCAGGCCTCAGCCTTGTTTGTTTACTCTTCCTGGTTGCTACAATGTATCAGCGCCGGGATAATGGAACCTTCTACCATCCATACTGTACCCGACCCCTGAGGCCATGCTGGGAGAGCCACAGATCACAATCGCTGTCATGGAAGATGGCTGCAATTGTAGCAAACCCTCAGCTGTGAGACTATTGGGTCAGGATGGACTCGGTTCTGGATGTGAACAAAAAAAAAAATGTTAAAAATGGTGCAGAATTGAATCACTGAGAGGGGAATTTATCATGAGGGGACATTTTGTAGTCGGTTTAATTTGTGTTGGCGCCAAATTTTATCCCAGAGTCTCGCCACATCTGATAAATTTGGGGCTTTTCATGATATTTTTAGGCTTTGTGCACACGTTGCAGATTTGACTGTGGAATTTTCTGTGCAGATTCTGAATTTCTTGGCAGAAAACGCAGGTCAGAATCTGCACCTTTTTTTGGTATGTTCTCACGTTGAAGAAATCCGCACAAAAATCTGCCTTTTTTTTACCCCTGCAGATTTCTATTATGGAATAGGTGCAGAAACGCTGCAGATCTGCAAAAGAATTGACATGCTCCTTTTTTGAATCTGCTGCATTTTCTGTGCAGATTTTTCCGCACCATTAGCACAGCATTTTTTTTTTTGCCATTGTATGGTAAATCACTTGCAGAACTGCAGCGCTTCTGCGTTGGAAAAAAGCTGCAGATCTGCAGGAAATCTGCAACGTGTGCACACAGCCTTAGGGTATGTGCACACGCTGCGGACTGGTGTGCGGATTTTTCCGCATTGATTTTGATAAATCCGCAGGGCAAAAACACTGCATTTTTGCTGCGGATTTTCTGCGGTTTTTGTGCGGATTCCACTGCGGTTTTACACCTGCGGTTTTTTAATATGGAGCAGGTGTCAAACCGCTGCGGATTCCGCACAAAGAATTGACATGCTGCGGAAAATAAACCGCAGCGCTTCCGCACGGTATTTTCCGCAGCATGTACACAGCGGTTTTTGTTTTCCATAGGTTAACATGGTGCTGTACACCGCATGGAAAACTGCTACGGATCCGCAGTAAAAACCACAACGTGTGCACATACCCTTAGTCGTTCCTCCACTTTTTATATGCCCACCCATTTACTGGAATAAGCTTGAGATGTATGTACAGTCATGGCCAAAAGTATTGTCACCCCTGCAATTCTGTCAGATAATACTCAGTTTCTTCCTGAAAATGATTGCAAACACAAATTTTTTGGTATTATCTTCATTTAATTTGTCTTAAATGGAAAAAAAACACAAAAAGAATTGTTCTAAAGCCAAATTGGATATAATTCCACACCAAACATAAAGGGGGTGGACAAAAGTATTGGCACTGTGATGGTTCTCTAATTAGTGTAATTAACAGCACCTGTAACTTACCTGTGGCACCTAACAGGTGTTGGCAATAACTAAATCACACTTGCAGCCAGTTGACATGGATTAAAGTTGACTCAGCCTCTGTCCTGTGTCCTTGTGTGTACCACATTGAGCATGGAGAAAAGAAAGAAGACCAAAGAACTGTCTGAGGACTTGAGAAACCAAATTGTGAGGAAGCATGAGCAATCTCAAGGCTACAAGTCCATCTCCAAAGACCTGAATGTTCCTGTGTCTACCGTGCGCAGTGTCATCAAGAAGTTTAAAGCCCATGGCACTGTGGCTAACCTCCCTAGATGTGGACGGAAAAGAAAAATTGACAAGAGATTTCAATGCAAGATTGTGCGAATGTTGGATAAAGAACCTCGACTAACATCCAAACAAGTTCAAGCTGCCCTGCAGTCCGAGGGTATAACAGTGTCAACCCGTACTATCCGTCGGCGTCTGAATGAAAAGGGACTGTATGGTAGGAGACCCAGGAAGACCCCACTTCTTACCCCGAGACAAAAAAAAGCCAGGCTGGAGTTTGCCAAAACTTACCTAAAAAAGCCTACAACGTTTTGGAAGAATGTTCTCTGGTCAGATGAGACAAAAGTAGAGCTTTTTGGGCAAAGGCATCAACATAGAGTTTACAGGAGAAAAAAGAGGCATTCAAAGAAAAGAACACGGTCCCTACAGTCAAACATGGCGGAGGTTCCCTGATGTTTTGGGGTTGCTTTGCTGCCTCTGGCACTGGACTTCTTGACCGTGTGCATGGCATTATGAAGTCTGAAAACTACCAACAAATTTTGCAGCACAATGTAGGGCCCAGTGTGAGAAAGCTGGGTCTCCCTCAGAGGTCATGGGTCTTCCAGCAGGACAATGACCCAAAACACACTTCAAAAAGCACTAGAAAATGGTTTGAGAGAAAGCACTGGAGACTTCTAAGGTGGCCAGCAATGAGTCCAGACCTGAATCCCATAGAACACCTGTGGAGAGATCTAAAAATGGCAGTTTGGAGAAGGCACCCTTCAAATATCAGGGACCTGGAGCAGTTTGCCAAAGAAGAATGGTCTAAAATTCCAGCAGAGCATTGTAAGAAACTCATTGATGGTTACCGGAAGCGGTTGGTCGCAGTTATTTTGGCTAAAGGTTGTGCAACCAAGTATTAGGCTGAGGGTGCCAATACTTTTGGCCCATTTTTGGAGTTTTGCGTAAAATGATCAATGTTTTGCTTTTTGCTTCATTCTCTTTTGTGGCTTTTCATTTAAGACAAATTAAATGAAGATAATAATACCAAAGAATTTGTGATTGCAATCATTTTCAGGAAGAAACGGAGTATTATCTGACAGAATTGCAGGGGTGTCAATACTTTTGGCCATGACTGTATGTATGTATGTATGTATGTATCTATCAGGGTTGTCAACTTTTTTTTTTTTTTTACCACAAGTAAAATAATAAAAAGATTAAAAATAACGAGTTCTCCACTCGTTAGTTTTTAATCTTTTTAACGAGTGAAGAACTCGTTATTTTTTATCTTTTTATTATTTTACTTGTGGTAAAATAAAATACAAAAATTGGCAACCCTGACAAAAGCCACATGCAGGGGGTCCTGGGTGCCACTGGTTGAAGGCAGAGCTCTGTACAGAGGGGGTCAGCTCAACAGTAAATGGTTGTTTGTTTTTTTTGTTTTTTCTTTCATCTCAGCCCAGGTTCTTTGGTGCCACCCAGTGGACAAATTACACATTTTTCCCCAGATCTTGTGATACAGTGTAACAAAATGATCACACCTGCAGCTGAAAATGAGTATATCCCATACTTCTCACAGCTACAGGGTTTCCCATCATGGTATTCATCCACTGCAATACATTGTGACTTACTAAGTTCGTTGATTTAAAACTGGAAAGCCGCTTTAAAGTAAAAGTTAAGGCAGAAATATTGCTCATGTCTACAATACATAGAATATTGGCTGAAAGTTTGACGTAAAATAAATCATTTTTTTTCCCAGATATCCAAATATTGTGAATGGATGAGCCCCTAACCTCAACTGTCAGCCAAATTCTGCATTGTGTTGTTGTATGGCCGCTGCTGCCACCTAGTGGACAAGATTCTCCATGGCCAGCAGCCAGCACTTAGCCATGTGTTTGTCCAGATGCTTGCAAAGTCTATAAATTGTTTGGAAAGTGACCAAGTCAACAGCAATGGTTGTGACCCTGGGAGAGCTGGATGTCAGGCTGGGATAAAAGCCTTTAAAGGACAGGCTTGTAAAATGAGCACAGACAGAGTGTTACATCCACAGCTGCGCTCAGAGGCGGATTTTCACTCTCATCCTGTGAAACTAATGTGCAGCGTCTGCTATACTGCATTCTATGCCAGGCTTGCATCTGGATTTAGACACCTCTATAATGAAGAGGATGGACCTGGACAGCTGGCCATCAATCAATATAGATTTAAGTTAAGGGCAAGAAATATTACCGGAAAAACTATCACCCCCCCCCCCTAGTGCTCACTGTCTTCATGATTTTATGTAGCCTATTGTTATGTGATAAAGATGTAAAATTACCTCCATGTGGAAGAATAAAAGTACCATAATACTCTCCCAATGTACAAAAATAACTATAATACTGTATACAAGAATATAACTACTATAATACTGCCCCTATGTACAAAAATATACCTATTGTAATACTGCCCCTATGTACAGGAATATAACTACTATAATACTGCCCCTATGTGCAAGAATATAACTACTATAATACTGCTCCTATGTACAAGAATATAACTACTATAATACTGCTCCTATGTACAAGAATATAACTACTATAATACTGCCCCTATGTACAAGAATATAACTACTATAATACTGCTCCTATGTACTAGAATATAACTACTATAATACTGCTCCTATGTACAAGAATATAACTACTATAATACTGCTCCTATGTACAAGAATATAACTACTATAATACTGCTCCTATGTACAAGAATATAACTACTATAATACTGCCCCCTATGTACAAGAATATAACTAGTATAATACTGCCCCCTATGTACAAGAATATAACTACTATAATACTGCTCCTATGTACAAGAATATAACTACTATAATACTGCCCCCTATGTACAAGAATATAACTAGTATAATACTGCCCCCTATGTACAAGAATATAACTACTATAATACTGCTCCTATGTACAAGAATATAACTACTATAATACTGCTCCTATGTACAAGAATATAACTACTATAATACTGCCCTCTATGTACAAGAATATAACTACTATAATACTGCCCCCTTTGTACAAGAATATAACTACTATAATACTGCTCCTATGTACAAGAATATAACTAATATAATACTGCTCCTATGTACAAGAATATAACTAATATAATACTGCTCCTATGTACAAGAATATAACTACTATAATACTGCCCCTATGTACAGGAATATAACTACTATAATACTGCCCCTATGTGCAAGAATATAACTACTATAATACTGCTCCTATGTACAAGAATATAACTACTATAATACTGCTCCTATGTACAAGAATATAACTACTATAATACTGCCCCTATGTACAAGAATATAACTACTATAATACTGCTCCTATGTACTAGAATATAACTACTATAATACTGCTCCTATGTACAAGAATATAACTACTATAATACTGCTCCTATGTACAAGAATATAACTACTATAATACTGCTCCTATGTACAAGAATATAACTACTATAATACTGCCCCCTATGTACAAGAATATAACTAGTATAATACTGCCCCCTATGTACAAGAATATAACTACTATAATACTGCTCCTATGTACAAGAATATAACTACTATAATACTGCCCCCTATGTACAAGAATATAACTAGTATAATACTGCCCCCTATGTACAAGAATATAACTACTATAATACTGCTCCTATGTACAAGAATATAACTACTATAATACTGCTCCTATGTACAAGAATATAACTACTATAATACTGCCCCCTTTGTACAAGAATATAACTACTATAATACTGCTCCTATGTACAAGAATATAACTAATATAATACTGCTCCTATGTACAAGAATATAACTAATATAATACTGCTCCTATGTACAAGAATATAACTACTATAATACTGCTCTTATGTACAAGAATATAACTACTATAATACTGCCCCCTGTATTACACTGTTACACGCTCAGGCCGGTTAGTGTATGAGATGTTGTGGATTTATGTTTTCACTCTTGTCCTTTGCTTGTCTGTCCTTCACCTACAGGGTATGCAGAGGGGGGCACAGTAATTAGTTGGGGAGACCACCAGATCCAGCAGCTATAATTGCACAGAAGACGGAACAGACAGATTAGTGTTCCTGAGTAATTATGATCAGCGCTCACTTTCCATCCTGTAGAACTTCTCTGGGATCCTGTCCAAGGTTCCTGCATTGTTCTCTGTTGCTCTATAAATAAACATATTATTCACGCCGGCGTTTTTACTTTTATTATTTTTATTCGCTGCATGCAGTTTTGGGTAATTAGCCGCTTATTTGCTTGCTCTGTAATTAGTGTGGAACTGCTGAGTTCCCCTCTGACTGCGCCGACTCTTCCTGTTTTGGTTTAATTTCTTCAAAATCAACTTTTTTTTTTTTTTCCCCTCCCAGCCTGTTTGTTTTTATTGTACTCTCTGCCCCCAATATCTTCTGTATGATGTAGGTGTAGCACAGTGTCACATGTGATGGAAATAGATACACGGCTCAGCAGACAGTATCACACAGGGGAGGATTAGATACACGGCTCAGCAGGCAGTATCACACAGGAGAGGATTAGATACACTAGTCAGCACAGTATCTCACAGGATGGGATTAGATACACAGCTCAGCAGTCAGTATCACACAGGACAGGATTAGGTACACGGCTCAGCAGTCAGTATCACACAGGATAGGATTAGATACACGGCTCAGCAGACAGTATCACACAGGATAGGATTAGATACACAGCTCAGCAGTCAGTATCACACAGGAGAGGATTAGATACACAGCTCAGCAGTCAGTATCACACAGGAGAGGATTAGATACACAGCTCAGAAGTCAATATCACACAGGATAGGATTAGATACACGGCTCAGCAGTCAGTATCACACAGGATAGGATTAGATACATGGCTCAGCAGACAGTATCACACAGGAGAGGATTAGATACACAGCTCAGCAGTTAGTATCACACAGGATAGGATTAGATACACAGCTCAGCAGACAGGTTCACACTTTGTCTGCTGTATCTAATCCTCTGTGCTGCTTCCCCTCCTCTATACACAATTGGATACATTTCATTGCCGCTGAGTTAACCCCTTTTCTGCCTCTTTAGCTTTGTTCCTAGTTGCTGGGCTCTGAAGCATTTAAAGGGCCAGCTGGTGTTTGGGCCCCTCCCTGCTGATGAGCTGGGTGTGCTGCCCCTGGAGACTGTGTTTCCTCCAGGCCTCTCCTGTGTTGTTGGTTACTATGGAGCAGGAGAGACGCTGCAGAAGAAGAGCAGCTGCAGCAGGAAGACACTGAGCCCCCACTGCAGGAGAGGCCTCCATCCTGCTCCCCCACATCACAGCACAGACCCCCAGGATGAACATCGTGCTGTCCAGGTGAGATGGACCCTCTGTGCTGTCACCACTACCTCCAGCCTGGCACACCGTGTCCTGGAGGCAGATTTCCAGGGTTGTTGCCTCTGGTGACAGCTCTGGGGGTCCGCAATAAAGATATATCTGTGCGGACAATGATCTGAACATCCTCTAATCCACGAATCTCTCTTCTGTGCTGACATTTTGTTACAATGTATCAGGCTTTGTGCCTCCCTGATACTTCTCAGCTGGGGGTTTGTTTTTCATGTATTACTTGGATGTAAACAAAGTTTGTTTTTGTTTTTTTTATTTTTTCCATTCACTGACAGCAGTCAGTTATTAATGTCTGTACAGATCAATTCCAAAGCTGCAGATGTTTTCACGCCTCAATTCCTCCACTATTGATTGTTTGCTCCCCCCAGAGATAAGCGGCACCGGCTCATATATGTTCTATAAGTCCCATTTACAGACTAGCTGGACCTGAGGGTCCCATCCCACTCTGTGCACCCTCCAGCTGTACACGGGCTCGGACTGGCCGTCGGGGAAGCCGGAAAATTCACTGGTGGGTCCCTGGTGGCACTTGCTGCCCTTGTCAGTAAATGTGGCATTATCTCCTTAACCAGTTTATTGTATAGAAGGAAAGGCACATTTGTGAACAGGGGTCGGGTAATATTGCTGAAGGTGCCCCCAGAATCCGTCACACTCCTGTCCGTACGGCTCGTCTCGAGTATCGGCGAGGCCTGTAATTTCCGATAATGGCGTTCTGTGCGGGTCGTTATCACCGCTGATAATTGTGTCGTCTGCAGGCAGGAAGGTGCAGTCCGAGAACCGATTCCTTGGTTAGACACAGAGGGGCGCTATACGCCTTGTACCTTTAACCTTAACCCTTTACGCTCTGCAGCCTTGGGGTATACTGAGTATTGGGGGAAACGCTCTCTAATCCTTCCCTCTCTTTCCGCAGAGATGCTCAGGTCAAAATCATGGAGACCACGGTGTCCAACGCGGAGCATTATTTTGGACAGTTTTGCTCCATACTGGCCTCATATACCCGCAAAACAGCCAAACTGCGGGACAAGGCGGACGAACTCGTCAAACAGCTCATCGACTTCGGAAACACGGAGAACCCTGAACTGAGGAGCGCCATGAAAAACATGGCGGAGGAGATGGCGAAGATCCAGGACTACAGACACGCTCAGGTAGGTCTCGTGTGTGCAGATATCACGTGGGTTCCTGTGATGCTAGATGAATTTATATGGCCCCATCTAATGCTGCAATATGGTCAGAAGTGTGGGTGGCTCAGTGGTTAGCACTGTGCTGCCAGCAGGGTGGCTCAGTGGTTAGCACTGTGCTGCCAGCAGGGTGGCTCAGTGGTTAGCACTGTGCTGCCAGCAGGGTGGCTCAGTGGTTAGCACTGTGCTGCCAGCAGGGTGGCTCAGTGGTTAGCACTGTGCTGCCAGCAGGGTGGCTCAGTGGTTAGCACTGTGCTGCCAGCAGGGTGGCTCAGTGGTTAGCACTGTTGCTTTGCATCACTGGGACCCTGGGCTGCAATCCCACCAAAGTCCACTTCAGGAATATGCCTGTTCTCCCCGTGTTTGCGTGGATTTTCTTCTACACGCCAGATACAGACTGATGGGAAATGTAGCGTGATGATGTCTGTACAGCGCTGCGGAATATGATGGCGCTATATAAGGGAGTAGAATAAATAATCGAGCCCCGGTAGTAAATCCCTAAAGATATTAGGGTAGCGTTAACTTTCTGGAGCCCAATGCAAAATCTGTTCTAGGCACCCCAACTACTGTGGCAGAAAAGCCTTGGGGTCCCCCGGCCTCTGCAGCTTCTGCAACCCCCCATAGCTGTGCCCGTGGTAGACCCCAAAGCAAACCATTTAATCAGTCCACCAATCGGGGGCGTGCCATCAATTAGGTACTGTCCATAACCCTGTGAATTCAGCGCCACTTGTCTCTACAGGTTGTGGGGGTATTGCAGCTGTACCCCATTTACTTCAATGGAGCTGAGCTGCAATACCGGACACAACCTGTAGGTGGAGCAGGTCTACTTTGGGAAGAAAGTTCCATGTTTTTATAATCCTGTAGATCCAGAAGAGGCACCGGTGATTGTTGCAGCCGGTCATTATGGGTGGTAGCGGCCATCCCCATGTGGCAGTACAGATCGGCTGCTGGTTTGCTGTCGCACATCATTTATTACTGCACGCCGTATCAGTATGTTATGGTCATGGGGTGCCGGGTGTGGTCCGCTGCTGCAGTTAGGGGTGAACTGGGCAAGCAAAGATCCATCCAAAATCAGAACGCGGTTATGTCTGCGCACCTCAATTACCAGAGCGCGTCGCTGCAATCGTCTCCCGGAGTCTCATCTCCATACTCGGAGCTCCTTAATCCTCAAAGCCATAATCTGCATGTAATGATTTCAGCTCCTGCCTGCCGCACAATGACCTTTGCTGGGTAATTTGAAACACAGAAGCGCGTTAATGAATCAAACCCGCTGGCAGCTAAATGATCTCTCGACAGGAAGGAGGGCCGGGCGCAGAGGTGAGGGCAGCCTCGCAACCTTCTTAATTAGCCAGTATTCCTGGAAACAAGACCGCCAGCGAGCTAATGATTTACTCGTTAATTGCTGGCTGCTGATCACTGGGGAGGGTTCTGCGGCCCGGTCATGTCCAGATCATCAATAAGGCCCGTTGCATTACATCCTGGCGGATGGAGTGAAACGAGTGGGATGTATAGAGACGAGCAGTGGTGTGGTGCCGCCTGCGAGGAGGTGGAGGCGCCCGAGAGACATTGTGATTGGATGGCGTTGGTGAAATGCGCTGGTTATTGGGCGCGTTTCATGGCAGCCATAATGAAGCAATAAGCTAATATTTGGCCAATACATATCTGTATCCTATCGCCAGGAATACTGATTACCTGTAGGCTACTTACTCCCAATATTAAGGGGGGGATCAAAGCCCTAAACGTGCAAAACTCACATCCGTCTAACGTGGGGCCCGCAAGTGCAGAAGGGCACAGTTTGGGGCCCTTTCCTGAAGTTACTGTTCAGATTTAGACTTTGACCAGTGAATGTTGCAGACCCCATTGTGCCCAGACCTTTGTCGGACCCTTCCCTGTGTCATCACAGTATTCTCTGCTCTGTAGGTGGAGAGACTAGAAACCAAAGTTGTGAACCCACTGAAAGCATACGGACCCCTAATAAAGGACAAACGGGTAAGAATCTGTATATGTCCTGTATCTGAAGTGTCATCTGTTACATTGTATCTGGACACGGATATTACATCACACAGAGGAATAACCCTTTTCTTTCTCTTGCTCCTCCTCCTCACAATTCTTCCTTCTTTCTCCTCTTCCCATCATCTCCATCCTTTTCACCTCTTCTTCCTCCTTCTTCTCCATCCTCTTCTTCCTTCCTTCTTCTCCCTTTTCTGCCTCTTGTTTTCCTACTTCTGCCCTTATCTTTTTCTTTCATACGCACTTTTTCATCTTTTTTTTTCTTCTCCCTACTCGTCTTCCTCCATCTCCACTTCCGTATTCCTATTCTTCCTTTCTTCTTTCTGCCTTTCGCGTCTTACTCTTTCTCTCTTGCATTTTCTTTTCTGTTGCCCTTCTATTCTTTGTCCCCCCTCCTTTTTTTTTTTTTTATAACTCTTCCTTCCTGCTTTTCCTGGACTTTCTTATTTTTGTCCTTCTCTTTTTCCATTCTCCTCTTCTTGCCCTGTTCCCTCCTTTTTTTCATCCTTCCTCATATTGTTTGTTCTCATTATTTATTTATTTATTTATTTTATTTATTAATTTATTTTTCTTCTTTTCTACTTCTGTTCATATTCCAAACTTTCTACCTCTTTTTCGTCTTCCTTTTCTCAGGCAGAAATAAAGAAATTCAACAGTGTGAGGAACAAGGAGATAAAAGAGCTGCAGAAGTTGGAGAAGTTGCGGCACAGGGCGCCGTCTGACCGTCACATGATTGTATCCTGTACATGCTACGATGTAACATTAGAAATTAGAGCAGCACTGCGGCCAAATGCAATCTGCAGTGTCATGAGACTTGTAGTTCTCCAGACACTGTTCACCTATAGATATATGTATGCCCAGGGTTTGTATACACGACATACAGTAACTGCGTATAGCCGCCAGGCTTTCAGCTCTTCTTGACTTGAACCTTTTATTCTGTTTTGCCTCCTGCAGAGTCTGCATTATAGAACCTTAGCCACCACGTCTGACCATAGACCCCTCCATGTGGCCCTTCACGGTTTGGGGCCCAACTCAGGTGGCCTATGGATGATGATTCTGCACAGGTAGCAGAATAATAACCCCTTAACCCCCAGAGCTTTTTTCAGTTTTGCATTTTTGCATTTTCACTCTTCTTCTTCCCAGAGCCATAACTTTTTTTATTTTTCCGTCAATATGGCTGTGTGGGGGCTCATGTTTTGCGGGAAGAGTTGTACTTTTGAATTACTTCATTGGTTTTACCATGTTTTGTACTAGAAAATGGGATACAAATTCTAAGTGCTGTGAGATTGCAAAAAAAAGTGCAATCCCACACTTGTTTTTTGTTTTGGCTTTTTTGCTAGGTTTACTAAATGCTAAAACTGAGCTGCCATTATGATTCTCCAGGTCATTACGAGTTCATAGTTAAAAAAGAACCTAGACATGTTTGGTGTCTGTGGTGAAAAAAAATTCCAAACTTTGTTTAAAAAAAAAAAAAAATTGTGCTATTGTCTGATACCCGTAGCGTCTCCATTTTTCGTGATCGGGAGTTGGGTGAGGGCTTATTTTTTGCGTGCCGAGCTGACGTTTTTAATTTTATGTTGGTGCAGATACGTTCTTTTGATCGCCCGTTATTGCATTTTAATGCAATGTCACCCAAAAAAATGTATTTTTGGCGTTTTGACTTTATCACTATGCCGTTTAGCGATCAGGTTAATTTTTTTTATTGATCGTGCGATTCTGAACACGGCGATTCCAAATGTGTAGGTTTGATCTTATTTTATTTTGAATGGGGCAAAAGTGGGGTGATTGTAACTTTTATATTTTTTTATATATATTTTTAAACACTTTTTAATTATTGGCATGCTTCAATAGTCTCCATGGGAGGCTAGAAGCTGCCATAGCCTGATCAGCTTTGCTACATATAGGCGATGTTCAGATCGCTCCTATATAGATTTACTCACTTGCTATGAGCGCCGACCATTGGGTGGCGCTCGCAGCAAGCCTACACTGACAACCATAGAGGGGTCTCCAGGAGACCTCAGGTTGTCATGACAACACGCCAGTGACCCGCGAATCACATGACTGTTAGGGCAGGGGTCCCCAACCTTTCTTGCCTTGAGAGCCACATTCCGCTATGAAAGTTGGTCGAGAGCCACAAAGCAGATAAAGTCATAGAAAAACCTAGAGAAGGCACAAATGATAACATGCAGATTTTCACTTTCACTCTAGCCTTATGTATTTTACATTATTGTTATGCAAATTGCTTAGTCAAAGAGGAACTGAACTCTAGTGCCACCTATTGGAAGTAGCAATCTTAAAAGTCAATACCCTTTAACAGTCCCATAAGATGCTTCATATATTATTGGCCCCATATACTGCTCCATATAGAATAGGCCCCATTAGATGCTCCATATAGAATTGGCCCCATAAGAAGCTCCATATAGAATTGGCCCCATAAGAAGCTCCATATAGAATTGGCCCCATAAGAAGCTCCATATAGAATTGGCCCCATAAGAAGCTCCATATAGAATTGGCCCCATAAGAAGCTCCATATAGAATTGGCCCCATAAGAAGCTCCATATAGAATTGGCCCCATAAGATGCTCCCTATAGAATTGGCCCCATAAGAAGCTCCATATAGAATTGGCCCCATAAGATGCTCCCTATATTATTGGCCCCATAAGATGCTCCATATAGAATTAGCCCCATATAATGCTCCATATATGGGCCCCTTCTGATGGTCCCCATATATTGCTCCAAATATTAAAAAATAAATAATAAATGAAATACTCACCTCTCGTTGCTTGACGCTCCTCTGGACTCCTCACCGCCGACGTCTTCCTGCTCTCTGTGCTGTGACTGCTCAGGCAGAGGGCGCACACTGGTGATGTCATCACGCCCTCTGACCTGAACGTCAGTCGGAGGATGGAAGACGCTGCAGCGCTGGAATCGGGAGAGGTAAGTATCGCAAGTGCCGGGGCTCGGAGCAGGCAGGGGGGTCCAGGGTCGCGGCACTTGCCTGGGTGCTGATGCCGTCCCGGGGCAGGTATTACAGGCAGTGGGACGGCTCCCTGGGAACTTTTTTTTCTGTGACCGTTGGCGAGCCACATGTCAGGAGCAGGCGAGCCACATGTCAGGAGCTCAGGAGCAGGCGAGCCACATGTGGCTCACGAGCTACGGGTTGGGGACCCCTGGGTTAGGGGTTAAGCATTTGTAGTGGGTGGTCTTCATGTCCTTCACTAAAGGTTCAGATCTCCTTAGGGGAGAAATTAGAGGTGATTTGCTCCTTGACTCCATCATCCAGTCCCAGGTGAGTGTCTAATACAGAGTGATGTCGGATGAACAGGTAAGAGACGACCTGTCCTGGGGAGATTGTCAGCTCCTGGGGGAGTCCGCAGCCTTCCTACATGGCCTGGAGTCTACGTGTCCACAGGATGAGTAAGAGAAAGTATAATGTTCTTCTACCATTTAGAACTGCACCTTCTTATATACAGCTAGTATAACCTGGGAATCTCCTGTATATAATTATATATGTGCAGCTGGTATAACCTGGTCATCTCCTGTATATAATTATATATGTACAGATGGTATAACCTGGGAATCTCCTGTATATAATTATATATGTGCAGCTGGTATAACCTGGTCATCTCCTGTATATAATTATATATGTGCAGCTGGTATAACCTGGCATCTCCTGTATATAATTATATATGTACAGCCAGTATAACCTGGGCATCTCCTGCATATAATTATGTATGTACAGCCGGTATAACCTGGGCATCTCCTGTATATAATTATATATGTACAGATGGTATAACCCGGGCATCTCCTGTATATAATTATGTATGTACAGATGGTATAACCTGGGCATCTCCTGTATATAATTATATATGTACAGATGGTATAACCTGGGCATCTCCTGTATATAATTATATATGTACAGCCGGTATAACATGGGCATCTCCTGTATATAATTATATATGTACAGCTGCTGTAACCTGGGCATCTCCTGTATATAATTATATATGTACAGCCAGTATAACCTGGGCATCTCCTGTATAAAATTATATATGAACAGCCGGTATAACCTGGGCTTCGCCTGTATATAATTATGAACAGCTGGTATAACCCGGACATCTCCTGTGTATAACTATATATGTACAGATGGTATAACCTGGGCATCTCCTGTGTATAATTATATATGTACAGCCGGTATAAGGTGAGCTTCGCCCCTTTCTATCCCTTTTCCAGCACACACAGGATGGCGAGTTATTTCGGATGAATCCCCGGTAGATAATACGGTTTCTTTCTTGGCGTTGACCTCACTGCCGCTGGAACATGAGACCAAGCGAGTGAGAATTACCCGATAATAGTAAATTATCGCTGGCTCCTAATCTCCAGCTTGTTACATTTCCATTATCGGCCAATGTGCCGATGCTTCACCCGCAGTACAGGGATCCTCGCTGCCATGAGTCACCTTTAATTTCCCGGCTATTATCAGACACTTTACAGCTGTAACGATAATATAAACTTCATTTAAAGGGACAGTACATAAATAGATGCACTGTATGTAGAAGGCATTTAGCGATATTGGAGCATATGTATACGCGCAAATCCTTCACTGACATTTCTAGCCTCTGCTTATAGAACACAAAACAGAAATAAGAAAACCGTAAAGTGTCGTCCTGGAGGTGATTCCAGAGAGGTGTGAGGTTCCGCAAACCTCCGGTACTAAAACTAGCGCAGAGAAGTGTGGGAGCTGTCTGAAGCATCCAATCTGATTTCAGCTGTCGGTATTCTAGCATTTAATTGGTGGTTGTAAGCCGCTCCTCCACAGCACCGCCACCTAGAAGGGGGGCACTCCTTACAGCTCAGTCCATGATTTTAGGGACTTTAGAGTGTAAATTCATAGTATTCACACTCCTCATTTTTGTCCTTTTGTGTTACTTTTCAGTCTTCCAGTGATGTCCAAAACAAGGTAACCTGCGCCAAGTGCAGCACGTCTGATCTAAGTCACGTCCATAATGATGACCTGGTGTCCTAAGGGGCACTGCAGACAGTCAGCGGGGGGCACTGCAGACAGTCAGCAGGTTATTGCATCTGTATGGCATGACTTACTTATTCCAGCTGTCACATTCTGTCAGTGCTGTAGATATGTAGAGGACAAGCTGTGACTCTATCAGTTGTGGCTGCCATTCTCAGCTGGAGAGGCGCAGCTTGGAGGTCTCTGACGTGGATGTTTGACCCCCCCCCCCCCCCAGTCATCACTTTCACAACTTTTCAGTATTGCACTTAATGTAAAGAGAAACAATATGGCGGAATTAACACCAACCGGAAATGTTATATAAAGGAAGCTGTGAAAATGATTTGGCCTGCGGCTGTTGGTTCAAGATTTGGCGCTGTAGTTTGCCTGATCACTGCTTTTGTTTTTACTGCCTTTGCCATGCTGCTTGTGGAGCTGCCGGTTCAGAGCTTGGTGGGTGTTACCTGTGAATCTGCTCAATCTCTGGGCCAATCTCTGTGCTGCTGCCTATATGCCTGTGGTTTTACCCTCCTATACCACCTAGATTCTCTCACCACCTGCTTGAGGAGCTGCATGTTGAGGGCTCCCCAGATTTCTCTCACAGACATGGTTGGGATTTCATTATTGCTTTGAGGACCAGAATTCTTTGACGTGTTTCTTTGTTGCTGCAGGTTCAGAGCTCAGTGGGCATTACCTGTAAGTGTTCCCCCTCTCGGTGATCTAGGACTTTACTCCTCCTATCTTAGACATGACACGGATACCAGTTTTGCACCTTTTACTTTGAGGACCTGCATTTTCTTATGTGCTGCTTGTGGAGCTGCAGGTTCAGAGCTCAGTGGGCATTACCTGTAAAGCTGATCTCCTTCCAGGCAGGGATCAAGAAAATGGTATAAAAATGTAAGGATATAAAGCATGAGAGTAGGATCAGACTAAGCCCAGGGCTATGGCTTGTAACTGTACAACTACCATGGGGGTTGTATGAATAAAGCCACCCAACACTTGCAGAATTCTTCATTTTTTTCTTATACATTGGAGTAAAGTAAAAATGGACATAAAGATGCCTCCAGCCTGTGGGGCCTCCCTTCCATAGATCGGTGGTCCTGGTGGTCAGACTGTAATATCTGCAGTATATTTTCCAGGTCGCCTTACAATGATAACAAGAGTTCACAGCATTTAGAAATGAGAGAAAAAGTTATTCCCTTGGTACAAACAGGCTCTGTGTAATCGCATCACACGTACACGGCTGCATTACCAGCGCTGCTCCGGATTCTCATATTCTTATGTACATCGCTTCTCCGATAATTCATGAGACAAGAACACCAGACATTTACAGCACAGCGCCGGCGGCCATCACCATCACTTGCGTTATAATCTAGTATTTAGTGATCCGAGGCATGCTGGTATAACCTGGGTGTTCTCCTTATATAATTCTATATGTACAGCTGGTATAACCTGGGCATCTCCTGTATATAATTATATATGTACACGTATACAGCAGTGTGGGCACCATATCCCTGTTTAAAAAGAAAAAAATTAATTAAAATAAAAAATAGTTATATACTCACCCGCTGGGATCCAGCGAAGCTCTGGCGGTGCGCGCGCGGCTGCCGCCATCTTCCGTTCCCAGGATGCATTGCGAAATTACCCACATGACTTAGCGGTCTCGGGAGACCGCTAAGTCTTCTGGGTAATTTCGCAATGCATCTCTGGGAACGGAAGATGGCGGCAGCCACGCGCGCCTGGGCGGACTACGGAGGGTGAGAATAGCAGGGTTTTTTTAATTATTATTTTTATCATTACATCTTTTTACTATTGATGCTGCATAGGCAGCATCAATAGTAAAAAGTTGGGGACACACAGGGTTAATAGCAGCGATAACTGAGTGCGTTACCCGCGGCATAACGCGGTCCGCTACCGCTGGCATTAACCCCGTGTTTGCGGTGACTGGAGGGGAGTATGGAGCGGGCACCGGGCACTGACTGCAGAGGAGTAGGGAGGGACTAATCGGACTGTGCCCGTCGCTGATTGGTCGCGGCAGCCATGACAGGCAGCTGGCGAGACCAATCAGCGACGCGGGATTTCCGTGACGGCTGACAGAAAGACGGAAGTACCCCTTAGACAAATATATATATATATATATATTTGTCTAACAGCCGGTATTAACCTGGGCATCTCCTGTATATAATTATATATGTACAGCTGGTATAACCTGGGTGTTCTCCTTATATAATTATATTTGCGTGGGTTTCCTCTGGGCACTCCGGTTTCCTCCCACATTCCAAAGACATACAGATAGGGAATTTAGATTGTGAGCCCCATTGGGGACAGTGATCATAATGTGTGCAAAACTGTAAAGCGCTGCAGAATATGTTAGCGCTATATAAAAAAAAATAAAAATAAGAAAATAAAGATATATGTACAGCCGGTATAACCTGGGTGTTCTCCTTTTATAATTGTATATGTACAGCCGGTATAACCTGGGTGTTCTCCTTATATAATTATATATGTACAGCCGGTATAACCTGGGTGTTCTCCTTATATAATTATATATGTACAGCCGATATAACCTGGGCATCTCCTGTATATAACGATGCATGTACAGCCGGTATAACCTGGGCCTTTCCTTGGTTTTGCAGCGTTTGCAGGCCCTCGGGTGTCGGGCAGTCGTACTTTTGCCGTCCATCCACCGTTTCCTTTCCTTCTCAGGCAGAGTCCAGTGTCCAGAAAGCCTCCGTGGACGCGGCGCGCACCACCCAGCAGCTGGAGGAGGTGATCGATAACTTCCAGCAGCAGAAAATGAAAGACCTGCAGGTAACGAGTGATGACCGGGAGAAGCGGATATGCTGACTGTTTCTAAGGGAAACCATCAGCGCTACGTAATTACCTTCCTTTAGAGATTGATCAATCGAACCTTCACTCGGCAGTGATGACTGACACTGCTGGAGCTATGGGGGTCTCAATCGACCGAGCAGAAGGGGAATTTTATTATTTTAGGAAACATTGAAACCTTTTCTTTCATCTAGAAAATCTTCTCTGATTTCCTGACGGTTGAGATGATCTTTCACGGCCGAGCTCTGGAGGTTTATACCAACGCCTTCCACCGGCTGCAGGACTGCGACCTGGAGAGAGACATGGAGGTGACGACAGTCGGCTGCGAATGATGAGGGTTCCCGCACGGCTCGGGATGGTGGAGATTAATCTCTTCCTTTGTTTTTCAGGACTTTCGGTCAAAGATTCATATAAACACCGGGACCCAGGATGCTCGACCCGTCCCTGCCACCAACATCTCCTCCTCCACGACGTGGCACACGAGCAGCACGGTGAGATGGTGGCATATATCTGTTACTGGGAAAGCTGGGTGGCCGCCACAATGTGGGCTATAATGGGTGGAAATATAGCCGAACACTAAGCCGTGCAGGAACCTGGGAAAGCAGGGTGACTATGATTGCCACATGATACAGGTTCAAGGGTAGCACTCAGCTTTCCTAGACCTCTGAACGGCAAAGCTGAATAATATTGGAACCACCATGGGCACCAGTACAGCACCTACATTGCCGGCCATAAAGTGATACTGCTGTGACATGTAGGAGCCTGGGAAAGAGGGCTGACAACTTGGTGTGTGCACTGGTTGTCACCCAGCTTTTCTGTAGATCTGGTTTACTCCAAAAGGCAGCTATTGAAGGGTTTAAAAAAAAAAAAAAGTGCCGACATTTCCTGACTTTTCCCCTAAGGACGGTAATAATCATGAATCACTGCGCCGGTAAGTGAGAAGGGTTTCAGGAAATTAAAAAAAAAAAAGTGCGACCGAGAATTGGCGGCGCCCAGCGTGAAGCCGCAAGAGGCAAGACAAAGACGCAGGACGGTGGCAGATTCGCTGGTGTGGAAGCGACTGCACGCTGAGTGTAATTACTGCTCACACGCTGAGGGCCGGAGATCAGCGGATGCATGGAAATGATTGAGTCGCTGTCAGACGCTGCACTGGTGGCTTGTAATATCGTGCGGCACCGCGGAGCAGGAAGGCGGCACCAGGGTCTGCTCGGGGCATTTTGCTTATTCTCAGCAGCTTTTCTGTCATCATAAACTCTAATTAGACACCTCCAGGTTTGTTATTTGCTCCAATACAAATAAATCTCCCGTTTTGGGTATGCAGCTCCGATGCAGACTTGTCACTATGGCGACTGACTGCAAAAATCATCGAAACCCTGTGTACTTTATATACAGAAGTGGGTTTTTTTTCCTTCCATTATTTAGAGAATATAAGAGTAATACAAGATATGTTGTCTTCTACTCCAGTCACAGCCAGAGCTGCATTAAACAAAAATATCCCACTGGCTGCACATTCTGCGGCCAGACATGTGACCGGTGCAATCTGAGCAGCCATTAGCCGCTGCTCTCTGGAAACCAGCAGAATTCTGGATGCAGCTTTGGATGTGACTGGAGACCAGATGAAGCAGAATTATAAAGTGGCTGCACCTGTCGGGATATAATGGGAGCTGTGGTTTTAGAGCTGTGATCATCCTGCGACCTCTCTTGCAGAGCCTGGCGAGCACCGTGAAGAGACAGCAGCATGTGGATGATGAGGACGATAGTGATGAGGAATCGGAGGAGGATGATGACTACTACAGGAAGCAGGATTATTCTAAAGTGAGGAAGTAAGCGGAGTGATGGCGCTGCTGCCCGGAGGATTAACGCTGGCAGCATCAGACCACCGGGCAGGAGCGATGCCAACATCATGGCTGACACTGGTGCAATCTCTGGCAGGGGACGTGGCGCTGCACAAAAACCACATCCGAGGCATTGGGTCCGGATGGAGGTAGACCAAGCGGATCCCAGAAGGAAATTCATCATCATGTCCTGAAGTCTTCACCGTTTTCTTGGAGCTCTGCTTGCTGTCAGTGATTAGCAACTTTCTAAATCCTGCAGCCATTTCACAGCTGAGTGTTCGTTACAATGTAACCAGTCTACACAAACCTCTTGTTTCCAGACTGACGCCTGTCATTGACGCGGTTTTTATAGGACCCGTAAACCTGCTGCCTTTTAGGACCCAGCAACCTTGTAGGTCTATCCTATGGTGGTCTTTGGTTTATCAGAACCACAGGGGGTCCCGGTGCTAATATGTATCTGGCTGTAGAGGATTGTCCGGACTGGATACATGGTAACAGACCCTCAGCTGTGAGAAGTGTTAGACCTCTGAATGCAAGTAAGAATAACACTTACTGGCAGCAAGCTGAGATGGTGAAAATGGTAAAGCAGTGCCTGAGGTTTCTTGGCGGTCACTTCCGTTCTTTCCGCTCAGATCTACTGACACAATGGTACATTTCTGCCGGATTCTGCGGCAGCTCTGGATGTGATTGGAGGATAGTGCAATTTTCTGACAATTCTATGTAGCTCTGACCTATAAATCGCTATATAAAGGTGTGGTGATCTGACTGTACATGTGATGCCTCTGAATACCTCGCTCTCCGGTTTCCTGACCTGTCGGCGGGGATCCGGTGCCAGCGACTGCTGTCTGCACGCCTCTCCGGAGATCAGAGGGCTGTTTATTTTCGGAGGGATGTGGACGTTCCTCTTTGTTGCTCTGTGTGTATTTTTCTAGTCTGGGAATGAGACTCTGCACTCGGATAGAATTATGTCTCGTGGCGCAAAAGTAATTGCTTCCTGCCGTCGTGGCGGCGGCGGCCCATGAGCCGTGTGCAGGAGCGGTGCCGTCGCTCTGCGTCAGGAGGGTGGAGAGCAAATTGTACAAAGATTTATTTTGTCAGAAATAAAACATCAGAAGCCATTTTTATTTATCTCATTATTGGACAAAGAATAAGTGAAAAAAATAATTTATTGTAGAAAATGACATTCAGGAGAAGGCGGAAAACGTGCAAATTATACCCAAAGTCAGATTACTGGGAAAGTGGAGAAAACTGAAATCCCTGTGGAGGACGGAGCCCTCCATGGCCAGAGGACTCGGCACGTAGTCATCTGAGACCCCAACATTGTACACGGGTGGGCTCACTGCAGCGTCTGCTTCATTCTCCCTCCTCCACAATCCTGGAACTTTACTGACCCAAAACCACAAACATCCGCTCCAAACCATAGAAATAATCACCGCAGGTCGAGAGTCTGACGGCACATGGATATCCTTGGTGTTACATAGGACTGCAGGTGACATCTACTACATTATCTGTACTTAAAGCTATCACTGGGTTATCTGTGGTGTTACATAGGACTGCGGGTGACATCACTACATTCTCCTTGTTTTTGTAGATCTGTTGGTGCAGGGATCCTGGGCTCACGCGGGTCTGATCTGGCTGAATCCACTGTACTGAGTGCTTGCTGCATAGTGTAATATTGATGAATAACCTGTGATCCTCATATCTGCAGCTTCTTGTGGGATCAGGAATCTTCCTCTGAGTTAATCACATTTTACAGAAAAAGAAAAGAATCCTAAAATCACAAAAACTGCAGAAAACTCACTTCACCTATCTGATGTCGGCACGAGCACCATGGGAAATTTTCCACGGCGCTCACATTGACGTCAGAAAGGTGCCGATGACACAGGCATCGGGGGAATGGGTGAGGTGGTATGGTTTAATTAAGAATATTAAAGGAGTTTTTGCTGGGTGTGTGTTCTTGCAATGTGACTTGGGTTAGTAATGGGGGTGTTTTATTGACTCCTCTCTATTACTAACCTCAGGGCTTGATGACGCCTGGCGGTGACATCAACCCCCCCCCCCCCCAACTATCACCCCACTTGTCACCGCTGAAGGGCAAGTGGGAAGAACGACGCTAAGTGCCAGAACTGGTGCATCTTAGAGATGGGCCTTTTCTGGGGTGGCTGAGAGCTGATGGTTTTTAGCTGGGAAGGGGACAGTATTTATGGCCCCTTCCTAGGCTATTAATAGCCTTCGGTGATCGTCCAATGAGGGGTTATTGCATGAATTGGGATTTCACAACCTGGCCCATGTAAGGTCATTGTAGAGGGGTGTGTGGGTGGGACTCGGGGTCTGATGAAAGATCAATCCCAATTATCAGTGTTCATGCAGAGAGTTACATATCCTTTATGTAGGGACCCCGTTTATTGGCTGCCAAATCGAAGCGCTCTCCTTCGGCTAAGCTGAATCGTCTCTGCGATTGGTGTAGTCCCTACATTACTATGATTTCACCCGTCTGTAAACACAATTCTAACATACCTGTAGGCCATCCTCATATATTATCTGAGGGATTTAGATTCATTAAAATGATTTTGGTATGGTCAGTCTACGCACAGAGGGATTTATTTTTTCCGCTTCTTCCAGTAAAGCTCGACGAAAAATGAATGTTCCCCCTTTGCTATACATGCGCTGTAAATTCAGACAGAGGTTTGCACCCACAGCAATGAAGAGCGCTCTGACAGGTACATGGTGCACTATAGAGCTTGAGATGGAAAAAGGGTACAGGATCGCCCACATCTATGAAATATGACATTTTCCGAACGCCAGTGATGATCTGTTTGCACCTTACATTACATCTTGGGGATAGGCAGGAGGCCTCGGGTTATCCCAGCTGGTGCACTGATGACGACAAGAAACAGCAGCACATTGACGCCTTTATTGAAAAAGGTGGTGTACAAATAATGCCTGAAAATAAAGGATTGAATTCTGCTAAGAGATAAGTATCTAAACTTTCCTTTAATTCTTCATGGGGAAAGTTTGCCCAGAGATCTCATTTTATCATGTACCAGCATTATTAGCGATCCCGAAGAGCTTTTTCAGCATGTTTTTTTTTCCCATACTATGACATTTAATCGATGATGAAACCGCAACAATTGATTGGAAATATACAGAAGGACACCACACTGTCAACCGAAACAAACTTTTTTTTTTTTTTATTATATAGCTTGCTTTGCAATGGCGTATGCCAGACTAGAGCTTTATTCTCTGCTGGACAAGCTGCAGGAAAGGCGTCTTTATCACGACACAGATTGTTGTGTTTGTGCAGAGAGAAGGTGAGCGGAGTCCTCCTTTAGATGATCACCTGGGGGAATTGACCAGTGAGAGACCTGGTGATGATACTTTTGTATCTGCAGGTCCAAAAAATTTACGGCTACAAACTCAACACTGGTAAAACTGTCTTAAAAGTGAAGGGCATAACACTAAATGTTGGTAACGCGCAATCTATTGATTTCATCAGTCTAAAAGTTATAGTTCTGGACTGTCCGTGTAATTCCAATTTCTGAAACACAGAAGCGTATTATCATTGAACAGCCCAGCATTGTGAAAAATAAAAAGTATTGGAACTTTGAAACAAGAGCATTACGCTAAACACAAAACGTCTACTATTAGATGATTTTACCACCGTCCCTTCTGGTTATTGGTTACGGTTTGTGATGGATCCCCCGTCTGCAACACCCATTCTCTGGCATTCTAGCAGGGCCGTCCTAATTCTGGAAAAAGTTATTTTGTGAAACGGCTGTTACATAATATTGAAACTCCTTTTTCTCACAAACCCCATAACATTGTTTGGTTTTATTCGTGTTGGCAAAAACTATATGACGAAATAACTCTTTCTTTTCCCAGCATCAGATTTGTGAAGGGTCTGCCGCATACATTCGTAGATGATGAATTATTCCCTCCTGAAAAGGTAAATTTTGACTATTGTTGATGATCTCATGGAGAGTGCTAGTGATAATGGTGAAATAGAAAAAGTCTTTACCAAGTATGTACCGTATATACTCGAGTATAAGCCGACCCCCCTAATTTTGCCACAAAAAACTGGGAAAACTTATTGACTCGAGTATAAGCCTAGGGTGGAAAATGCAGCAGCTACCGGTGAATTTCAAAAATAAAAATAGATGCTCCATACTGTTCATTATGGCCCCATAGCTGTGCCATATAGTGCTCTGCACCATTATTGCCCCATAGCTGTGCCATATAGTGCTCTGCACCGTTCATTATTGCCCCATAGCTGTGCCATATAGTGCTCTGCACCATTATTGTCCCATAGCTGTGCCATACAGTGCTCTGCACCATTATTGCCCCATAGCTGTGCCATATAGTGCTCCGCACCGTCCATTATTGCCCCATAGCTGTGCCATACAGTGCTCTGCACCATTATTGCCCCATAGCTGTGCCATATAGTGCTCTGCACCATTATTGCCCCATAGCTGTGCCATACAGTGCTCTGCACCATTATTGCCCCATAGCTGTGCCATACAGTGCTCTGCACCATTATTGCCCCATAGCTGTGCCATATAGTGCTCTGCACCATTATTGCCCCATAGCTGTGCCATATAGTGCTCTGCACCGTCCATTATTGCCCCATAGCTGTGCCATATAGTGCTCTGCACCGTCCATTATTGCCCCATAGCTGTGCCATACAGTGCTCTGCACCATTATTGCCCCATAGCTGTGTCATATAGTGCTCTGCACCATTATTGCCCCATAGCTGTGCCATATAGTGCTCTGCACCATTATTGCCCCATAGCTGTGCCATATAGTGCTCTGCACCATTACTGCCCCATAGCTGTGCCATATAGTGCTCTGCACCATTACTGCCCCATAGCTGTGCCATATAGTGCTCTGCACCGTTGCCCCATAGCTGTGCCATACAGTGCTCTGCACCATTGCCCCATAGCTCTGCCATATAGTGCTCTGCACCGTCCATTATTGCCCCATAGCTGTGCTGCTGCTGCAATAAAAATAATAAAACACATACTCACCTCTCTTGCAGCTCCTCGGCGCCATCTTCCCGGCGTCTCCCTGCACTGACTGATCAGGCAGAGGGCGGCGCGCACACTATATGCGTCATCGCGCCCTCTGACCTGCACAGTCAGTGAGGAGAGAGAGAGACGCCGGGAAGATGGAGACAGCGCCCGGCGTGTGGAACGAGGACAGGTGAATATGCGATACTTACCTGCTCCCGGCGTCCCGCTCCTTCCCCCGGACAGCTGGTCTTCGGTGCCGCAGCCTCTTCCTCTATCAGCGGTCACCGGCACCGCTTCATTAGAGAAATGAATAGGCGGCTCCGCCCCTATGGGAGGTGGAGCAGCCTATTCATTTCTCTAATGAGCGGTCCCACGTGACCGCTCAGGGGAAGAGGCTGCTGCACCCGGAGACCGTGTGACAGGCAGGGGGAGCGACAGGAGCGCCGGGACTAGGTGAGTATGCATCAGCGCCCTCTCCCCCTCACCCGCCGACCCCACCGCCGACCGTGACTCGAGTATAAGCCGAGGGGGCACTTTCAGCCCAAAAATTTGGGCTGAAAATCTCGGCTTATACTCGAGTATATACGGGTACATCACAGAAATCTCAGCATTTTCTACCTGGTGCAAAACCTATTTTGACAAGGAAAGAAAAGTCGCGCAATAAATTTAAACACAAAATACATGGTACTTTTTAATAACCCTCGAGATAAATTACTCTATTATTATAGAGTGATTATTATATTATGATTATTAAGTGACACTAGCGCGACAAATTTACCCGGGAAAAACTATTTTTCTTAGCTTTTGAGGATGCCACTCGTGAACCTTATGGGTATTTGAGGCTTGACTTAAGAGCTGATGCCCCTGAGGAACTTCACTTGACAATGGGTCTTGATGGTGAAATTGCTGAGACTTTACAACGTCGTGATATATCAGACGATGTGAAAATTAAAATATAGTGATGTACTACAGAGATACTTGACTCGTGCGAAACATGATGCAGAGGAACTATCAACTTTAACCCCTTCCCGACCTTTGACGCCACGTAGGCGTCATGAAAACCCGTGCCAATCCGACCCATGACGCCTATGTGGCGTCATGGAATGATCGCGTCCCTGCAGATCGGGTGAAAGGGTTAACTCCAATTTCACCCGATCTGCAGGGACAGGGGGAGTGGTGCTTCAGCCCAGGGGGGGTGGCTTCACCCCCCCGTGGCTACGATCGCTCTGATTGGCAGTTTCACTTTCAACAGCCAATCAGAGCGATTTGTAATATTTCACCTAAAAATCTGGTGAAATATTACAATCCAGCCATGGCCGATGCTGCAGTATCATCGGCCATGGCTGGAAACACTGATGTGAGCCCCACCCCACCGATCGCCCCCCCCAAGCCACCGATCTGTCCCGTAGTCCCCTCCGTCCTGTGCTCCGCTCCCCCGTCCTCCTGTCCGCTCCCCCCGTGCTCCTATGTCACCCCCCCCGTGCTCCGACGCCCCCCCCGTGCCCCGATCTCCCCCCCTTTATACTTACCGAGGCTTCCGGTGCCCGTCCGTCTTCTCCATGGGCGCCGCCATCTTCCAAAATGGCGGGCGCATGCTCAGTGCGCCCGCCGAATCTGCCGGCCGGCAGATTCTTTACAAGTACATTTTGATCGCTGTGGTAGGTTCTATCACAGCGATCAAAATAAAAAAAATAATAAATAACCCCCCCCCCCCTTTATCACCCCCATAGGTAGGGACAATAATAAAATAAAGAAAATATTTTTTTTTTCTTTTTCCACTAGGGTTAGGGTTAGAACTAGGGTTAGAACTAGGGGTAGGGTTAGGGGTAGGGTTAGGGTTATGGCATGTGCACACAGTGCGGATTTGGCTGCGGATCCGCAGCGGATTGGCCGCGGATCCGCAGCGGATTGGCCGTGGATCCGCAGCGGATTGGCCGCTGCGAATTCGTAGCAGTTTTCCATCAGGTTTACAGTACCATGTACACCTATGGAAAACCAAATCCGCTGTGCCCATGGTGCGGAAAATTCCGTGCAGAAATGCTGCGTTGTATTTTCCGCAGCATGTCAATTCTTTGTGCGGATTCCACAGCGTTTTACACCTGTTCCTCAATAGGAATCCGCAGGTGAAATCCGCACAAAAAAACACTGGAAATCTGCTGTAAATCCGCAGGTAAAACGCAGTGCCTTTTACCTGCAGATTTTTCAAAAATCGTGCGGAAAAATCTCACACGAATCTGCAACGTGGGCACATAGCCTTAGAGTTAGGGTTGCAATTAGGGCTAGGGTTGGAAATAGGGTTAAGATTAGGCTTGTGGTTAGGGTTACGGATAGGGTTAGGGGTGTGTTGGGGTTACAGTTGTGGTTAGGGTTGGGATTAGGATTAGGGTTGGGATTAGGGTTAGGGTTGGAATTAGGGTTACGGGTGTGTTGGGGTTAGGGTTGTGGTTAGGGGTGTGTTGGGGTTAGGGTTGTGATTAGGGTTATGGCTACAGTTGGGATTAGGATTAGGGGTGTGTTTGAGTTAGTGTTGAAGTTAGAATTGAGGGGTTTCCACTGTTTAGGCACATCAGGGGTCTCCAAACGCGACATGGCGCCACCATTGATTCCAGCCAATCTTGCGTTCAAAAAGTCAAATGGTGCTCCCTCCCTTCCAAGCCCCGACGTGCGCCCAAACAGTGGTTTACCCCCACATTTGGGGTACCAGCATACTCAGGACAAACTGGGCAACAACTGTTGGGGTCCAATTTCTCCTGTTACCCTTGCAAAAATAAAAAATTACTTGCTAAAACATAATTTTTGAAGAAAGAACAATTATTTTTTATTTTCACGGCTCTGCGTTATAAACTTCTGTGAAGCACTTGGGGGTTGAAAGTGCTCACCACACATCTAGATAAGTTCCTTCGGGGGTCTAGTTTCCAAAATGGGGTCACTTGTGGGGTGTTTCTACTGTTTAGGCACATCAGGGGCTCTGCAAATGCAACGTGATGCCCGCAGACCATTCCATCAAAGTCTGCATTTCAAATGTCACTACTTCCCTTCCGAGCCCTGACGTGCGCCCAAACAGTGGTTTACCCCCACATATGGGGTATCAGCGTACTCAGGAGAAACTGGACAACAACTTTTGGGGTCAAATTTCTCCTGTTACCCTTGCAAAAATAAAAAATTCTGGGCTAAAAAAATATTTTTGAGGAAAGGAAAATTATTTTTTGTTTTCATGGCTCTGCGTTATAAACTTCTGTGAAGCACTTGGGGGTTCAAAGTGCTCACCACACATCTAGATTAGTTCCTTGGGAGGTCTAGTTTCCAAAATGGGGTCACTTGTGCGGTAGCTCCAATGTTTAGGCACACAGGGGCTCTCCAAACGCGACATGGTGTCCGCTAATGATTGGAGCTTATTTTCCATTCAAAAAGCCAAATGGCGCTCCTTCCCTTCCGAGCCCTGCCGTGCGCCCAAACAGTGGTTTACCCCCACATATGGGGTATCATCGTACTCAAGACAAACTGGACAACAACATTTGGGGTCCAATTTCTCCTATTACCCTTGGGAAAATAAAAAATTCTGGGCTAAAATCCATTTTTGAGGAAAGAAAAATTATTTTTTATTTTCACGGCTCTGCGTTATAACCCCCAGGTGCTTCACAGAAGTTTATAAGTGCTCACTATGCATCTAGATAAGTTCCTTGGGGGGTATAGTTTCCAAAATGGGGTCACTTGTAGGGGAGCTCCAATGTTTAGGCACACAGGGGGTCTCCAAACGCGACATGGTGTCCGCTAACGATTGGAGCTAATTTTCCATTCAAAAAGTCAAATGGCACGCCTCCCCTTCCGAGCCTTGCCGTGCACCCAAACAGTGGTTTACCCCCACATGTGAGGTATCGGTGTACTCAGGAGAAATTGTCCAACAAATTTTAGGATCCATTTTATCCTGTTGCCCATGTGAAAATGAAAAAATTGAGGCTAAAATAATTTTTTTGTGAAAAAAAAGTACTGTTTCATTTTTATGGATCAATTTGTGAAGCACCTGGGGGTTTAAAGTGCTCACTATGCTTCTAGATAAGTTCCTTGGGGGGTCTAGTATCCAAAATGGGGTCACTTGTGGGGGAGCTCCAATGTTTAGGCACACGGGGGCTCTCCAAACGCCCTGCCGTGCGCCCAAACGTTCGTGGTCCAGATTCTCCTTTTACCCTTGGGAAAATAAAAAAAAATTTCGCTAAAAGATCATTTTTGTGACTAAAAAGTTAAATGTTCATTTTTTACTTCCATGTTGCTTCTGCTGCTGTGAAACACCTGAAGGGTTAATAAACTTCTTGAATGTGGTTTTGAGCACCTTGAGGGGTGCAGTTTTTAGAATGGTGTCACTTTTGGGTATTTTCAGCCATATAGAACCCTCAAACTGACTTCAAATGTGAGGTGGTCCCTAAAAAAAATGGTTTTGTAAATTTTGTTGTAAAAATGAGAAATCACTGGTCAAATTTTAACCCTTATACTGTAACTTCCTAGCAAAAAAAAAAAATTGTTTCCAAAATTGTGCTGATGTAAAGTAGACATGTGGGAAATGTTATTTATTAACTATTTTGTGTCACATAACTCTCTGGTTTAACAGAATAAAAATTCAAAATGTGAAAATTGCGAAATTTTCAAAATTTTTGCCAAATTTCCGTTTTTTTCACAAATAAACTCAGAAATTATCGACCTAAATTTACCACTAACATGAAGCCCAATATGTCACGAAAAAACAATCTCAGAACCGCTAGGATCCGTTGAAGCGTTCCTGAGTTATTACCTCATAAAGGGACACTGGTCAGAATTTCAAAAAACGGCAAGGTCATTAAGGCCAAAATAGGCTGGGTCATGAAGGGGTTAAAGCTGATTAGCACTCCTGAATCTGATCACCAACAATTGTTGAATTCAGAACCTGGTAACAATACAGATGTTAATGAAACTGTAAGTCATGTAAATCCGCGATATAAAAAGAATGCAGAATTTTTACTAAGCACACTGTTACAGAACCAAAATATTACATCGTGGAATGACAAAAGTGAATTTATATTTAAAGGAACTGTAATTCCCGGCTCTAACATGCTGGATTTGGTGCATAACACAACTTAAGAGTCCTGCCATGTCCAGCAGGAATTTACACCGGGGCTGGGATACATTTATGCAGGCTATGGCGGAATTAAATATGCCATCCGCCATTGTGGGTAATTCACAGTAGTGAATTACCCACAATGACGGATGGCATATTTAATTCCGCCATAGCCTGTATACAGAACAATTTTATTAAAAATTCCAATGAACGAAACTGATGGAACATCGAAGCCATGAACTCTATTCAGACCACACCGTGCGATCCGTCCTTTACACTCCTCACCACTAAGTATCGCTCAAGGACCATTGAGGCTCAAAACAAGAGTATCGCCGATACTACAATCCACGTGGCTCACTATGTAGCCGTTATCAATTGTATTGCTATAAATTATTATGTACGAAATATTATTTATATACATTATTACATTCCGAGTCATCTATATGATTGGAATAGTGAGTGTTCAGTGATAATTAATTTGATTTGTTTATTTGCTGTGTATTTTGGAGTTCAAGAAATGTGATGGAACTGATTGAATCTAATTGAACAATGAAATTTATTCAGACGTCTTTATAAAAGGTAATTGATTTTGTTCAATAAACATTACTTTTATCTTAAAAAAAAAAAAAAAGTCGTTATTTTACAAAAATCAGTACTGTTTATCGTATTAAATTGTCAAGCGTAAATATTATTGAACCTATAAATAATAGGTCCTATGTAGTGATGAGCGAGTGTACTCGTTGCTCGGGTTTTTTACCTGAGCGTGTGATCTCCGAGTATTTGTTAGTGCTCAGAGATTAAGTTTTCATTGCCTCAGCTGAATGATTTACAGCTATTAGCCTGCTTGATTACATGTGAGGATTCCCTAGCAACCAGGCAACCCCCACATGTACTCAGCCTGGGTAGTAGCTGTAAATCACTCAGCTGCGGTGATGAAAACGAAATCTCCGAGCACTAACAAATACTCTGAGATCACACGCTCAGGTAAAAAACCCGAGCAACGAGTATACTCGCTCATCACTAGTCCTATGTAAATAATAAGTGGCAAAAAGTCTATAAAAGAGAATAATTATTGTCTCTCTAAAAAATACAATGAAATAATTCTGATTAACGTATCGATTGACTTATAAAAGATATATCGCACTTTGTTACACTTTGATTACTGGGAATCGTCAGTCATCAATTTAATACTTTGATACATTACGATATCCAGATGATGGCTATTTAACCTCTTCATGACTGGAGCTTTTTTTGGTAATGCTTTTCTGTTTTTCGCTCCCCTTCTTCCCAGAGCCATAAATTTATTTATTTTTCCGTCAATATGGCCATGTGAGGGCTTATTTTTTGCGGGACGAGTTGTACTTTTGAACACCATCATTGGTTTTAGCATGTTTTTTTTTAACTTTTGGCATGCTTCAATAGTCTCCATGGGAGGCTACAAGCTGCCATAACTCGATCGGCTCTGTTACTTAGGAGCAATGCTTCGATCGCCTCTATGAACCAGAATTACTGCATTGCTAGGAGTGCCGACCACAGGATGGCACTCATAGCAATCCGGCATCAAAAAACATAGAGGTCACAAGGAGACCCCTGATTGTTATGCCGATGACCCCCGGTCACATGACAGGGGGTGTCAGCGGTGCGTGTATTTCCAGCCCGATGGCCGGAAGCGCTCGTTAAATGCCACGGTCAGAGTTTGACACTGGCATTTAACTAGTTAATGGGCGTGGGTGGATCGCGATTCCACCTGCTTCTATTGCAGGTACATGTCAGTTGTTTTGAACAGCTGACAAGTCCCGGCTTTGATGCGAACTCCCCGCCCACCTCAAAGCGGGGAAATACTGCCATCGGATGTACTATCCCATCCGATGGCAGTAAGGGGTTAATACACTTTAACATCAATTTGATAGGGGGTGGGGCACCTGCCAGATTTCTTTTTGACAAAACGTCCAGCCCCCTTACTATTCACAGAGACACAAATGAAAAATGTCCGAGAGATTATATGGATGTGTTATAGGATTGTTACATAGTATCACAATGTGCAACATAGTAACAATATTATGTTACATAGTAATATTATCCCACAAGGACACATAGTAATGATATGGAATAGAACGCTGACACATTATAACAATGTCACTGATATATAGGAATATTATAACAGATGTAGTAACAATATTTATATGTAACATAGTAACAATACTAAACAGAAGGATACATAGTAATGATATAAGATACTTATGCAAAGTAATACTATCATAACCTGCTGCTACAGATACATAATAGTACAATATTAGAACGTAGCAATACTGTATCCTCCTGACACATAGTAACAATACTGTATCCTACTGACACATAGTAACAATATACTGACACATAGTAACAATATACTGACACATAGTAACAATATACTGACACATAGTAACAATACTGTATCCTCCTGACACATAGTAACAATATACTGACACATAGTAACAATATACTGACACATAGTAACAATATACTGACACATAGTAACAATACTGTATCCTCCTGACACATAGTAACAATATACTGACATGGTAATACTGTATCCTCCTGACATAGTAACAATATACTGACATAGTAAAAATACTGCATCCTCCTGACACATAGTAACAATATACTGACATGGTAATACTGTATCCTCCTGACATAGTAACAATATACTGACACATAGTAACAATACTGTATCCTCCTGATACGTAGTAACAATACTGTATCCTCCTGACACATAGTAACAATATACTGACACATAGTAACAATACTATATACTGACACATAACAATACTGTATCCTCCTGACACGTAGTAACAATATACTGACAGTGATACATAGTAACAATACAGCTCTGACAAAAAAAGCTCTGAAAAAAGGACCACTGCAAATTTTTCAGTTTGTCTGACTTTTCTCTTTATAGGTATATTTTTGAGTAAAATGTAATTTCTTTTATTCTATAAACTTCTGACACCATGTCTCTGAAGTTCCAAGCAATAAATTTTGTATTTATTTTCTGAAAATGAGAAATGGTCAAAATAAAAAAAAACTGCATTACTTGCAGACCCTAAATAATGCAAAAAAAAAAAATCAGAATCTTTTAGAAACAAAACACTAATGTTTTATCTCAGCAAGAGTTCAGAAATCAATATTTTGTGGAATAAGCATGATTTTTAATCACAGCTTTCATGCGTCTTGGCATGCTTTCCACCAATCTTTCACACTGCTTTTGGGTGACCTATTTCAACAGCCTCATCGCCTCACTGTCCAACAACCCTAAACGTCTCTTTGACACTTTTTTCATTCCCTACTCAACCCAATAGTGCAGGCCCCAACCACGGCTCTCCGTGCTGACGATTAAAAATTGACCATATCCAACAGGAAATTTTCTCCCAATCCCCTCATACCATGCACTGTCCTCCATCCCCCACTGCATTTTGTCACTCTATGACTTTGAACCAGTCACAGAAGAAGAAGTAATCAGGCTCCTTGCATCTTCTCACCCGACCACTTGCACCAGTGACCCCATTGTGTCACATCTCCTCCAGTCCCTTTCCCCGACTGTCACCTCTCACCTAACAAAAATATTCAACCTTTCTCTCTTCTGGTATCTTTTCCTCCTCATTTAAGCATGCCATCATACATCCATTACTTAAAAAACTATCCCTCGACCAAAACTGTGCCGCTAATTATAGACCTGTGTTAATAGAAGAGAACAAAGGAAGCTTTCTCAAATATATAAAAGCGATAAATTTATTAGTTACAAAAAACACTCATACAAAAAAGACCAATAAAATAGACATGATACAAAAACACATGAACACGTTATCTGTAAATACCCGTGTACAGAACACAAGAGTGTAAAGAAAGACACCAGGATTAATAGAGGAGCGTACCACATAAACCATTAGCTGTACATGTTCTTAATGTGGACCATAACTAAGGTGCTACCGAGCCAAAATCTCCATGTGTAACTATGAATAAAATACTATGTCTATCACCCTCTGTGTGTCCTATGCCATATGGACACGAGTGGTGAAAGAGCTATAGACCATGCGTTATGTGCACCCTAAGGTCCTAGACACAAAAACCTTGTGGACCCTGGAAACGCTAGTGGTCCTGAAAAAACGGTTATCATATTGAACACATGGGAGGCTGGTCTCACCTGGTATGCGGACGCTCCAGCACGCACCCCGACGCACGTTTCGCTACCTGTAAGTGCAGCGCCCCAGAGTTCTGGTTGTTGCAGTACTGTGGCTTCGCCGCTAAGGGGAGCCATGGTACGTTCGATGGCACCGAAGGAGTTCCTCCAATCAGGTATCACAGACACCAATATATTTCACAGCTGGGCCTCCGGGGGGAGCTAAGGGTGCTATTCATTAGGCCACTCCCCACCATAGTGGGTAAACTGGGGGTCAGGCAGAAAGTTAGGGAGAACGCTGACGGGATTGAACGGAGCAACACCCTGTGGCAGGGGGTGTTGTGAAGGGAGAGACTGTAGGGTCTCTGCCAGGGGTGGGATCCTGGCAGAGGCTTGGCATTGAAAGAACGTAACGGGTCCGCGCAGGCTCCTGGAAGCGGCGGGACTCAAGGAAAGGATTAGAAGCGAGACAGATTGTGCTGAGTGAGAAACGAGATCAAGCAGAAGGAGAATACCAGCAGGGGTTTTGTTGAAAGAGGCAGCACCCTGCTGAGGCGCAATACCGGTGGCCGGAACGCCGAGGGAGTGGATTAGAATACAGCTTCAAGCCATACTCCAAACAGCGGCAGGACAGTCGGTCTCAGGCGGGCTGTCTACCACATATCACCTATGAAGTCTTGGGGGGCAATTGCGGGAGAGGGGCGACTCTAGGGTCCCGGAAGAACTCCAGGCCTACCTGACAAACGGGTGCCATTCCAACCTGAATACAGGGAAGGGGTGGATTGCAGAGGAACATCAAATCGAGTTGTGAGGGAACTTAAGAAACAGACACAACCGTTGTGGGGTTACTTTCCGTAAGCACAGCAGGGAAGGACTACAACACATAGCGCTAGAAGGAAGGCACAGATTTCCACCTGAGAGGAGAACTCTGGAGGTGCCATTGGACCGGCCGGACTTGCGTAGCCTGGTGAACCGTGTTCCGGACTGAGGACTCAGAGATCTCCAGTAAAGAGGTAAAGAGACTGCAACCTGGTGTCCTCGTTATTTACCGCGACTTACACCCCACAACTGCACCGCTCCACCGCTATCATTACTACCACCTATTACACCGGACGTCCCCCACTGACGGACAGGGCCACGGACCGGGTCTAGCCACCGTGACAACCCCGAGACTGAGACCCAGAGGCCCGGCTCCGGGTACCCCTCGGCCCTGCGGCGGTGTGGGGGCGCTCCATAAGTACTTGCTTTATCAAGGGGAATAGTGTGGATTGAGAATGGTTTTCAGGACCTTATATCGTCCTGACAACGGTCATGTGACCATCATGTGATGGTAACCACCCCCCGGCCGTGTTGGACGGCGCACGCCCACATCACTGCAGTCATCTCCCCGCCCCCGCCCGGACCTGCCCAGCCACACATAGGAGCAGGCACCGATAGGTCCCGATCCCATGCGCAGATGGGCGCCGCCGGACGAGAGCGGGTGACCGACCCCAGTAACACTGTTAGTGCGCACCACGGCCAGGGTGTATATAAGGTGACCATATGCTAGATAAAAACTAAAAAATACATGTGTGACACATAAATAAACGATAGAGGTTCTCCCATATAGCAGGGGGTCCAAACTTTTGCAAAAATTCTCCCAATATATTGGTATTATAGACCTGTCTCTAATCTTCCCTTCATCTCCAAACTCCTCGAACGCCTGGTCCACTGCCGTCTTACCAGCTATCTCTCAGATAACTCTCTCTTCTCGGCCCTCTTCAATCTGGTTTCCGCTCTTTACACTCTACTGAAACTGCCCTCACTAAAGTCTCTAATGACCTACTAACAGCTAAATCTAATGGTCACTACTCCATGCTAATTCTCTTGGATCTCTCCGCAGCATTCGACACTGTGGATCATCAGCTCCTCCTCACTATGCTCCGCTCCATCGGCCTCAAGGACACCG